>NC_018394.1:3919483-4565119 GCF_000208865.1 Neospora caninum Liverpool | reverse complement strand
CAGCTGAGGCACCCGTTTGGCGGAATCAAAGAGTCGGGCGTCGGACGCGAAGGATCGATATACGGTCTGGACGAATACACACAAATTAAGTATGTTTGTGTCGGTGGGGCGCACTAGTAATTGGAAACGCAAACAGATCAGAGCAAGCAGGGAATCGGGAGGAAGGCATGCAGCAAGAGCAAACGAATGAGTGGGGCAAAAAGAGAACGGCAGAAGGGGAGAGGAAGCCGAGAAATATTCTGCTCTGTATGTATATGTGACATGGAAGCGACTTGTCTTTAAGCGCCGGTGACCTATGCAGAGGGTAAACTCGCCTCAGGTGGAAGCTAGCTCTTCGCGCTACTAACGTGCAGTCGGCGTCCCAACGGGGCGCGATTTATGTGCCTTTACAACAGAGCTATCGACGGGCACTGCTCTGGGCTGTGCTTCTGTTTTTCCGTGGTGGGACACGGAAGAAACCTTGAGTGCCCACGTCCTCGAAAGTTGTGCACGCCGCATCCGTCCGAGCTGTCTTTGTGTTTTTTGAAAAGCGCGTTTCTTTGGTAGACTGGCTTAAACTAGCTAAGAGAGACCAAGTGACAGTCCTTTTCACCCATTTCATTTTGCTCACCGACACTCGGACCGCGTTCAAAACATGGTCCCCACAAAAGCGTTTCGGCAGCGCAGCGAAAACGCAGAAAAAGTGGCGCTTCTGGGAACCACTGCTCCTCGGGAGGCGCGAAGAAACAGCTGTGGTGCCGATGCATGCATCGAGAAGTTTGTGACTTCAGTAGCGCGACTGCTCGACTCAGAATCCCGGTACCAAAGGAGCTGCAAACGACGAGTGTTTGCCGCAGAGGAAACTGTCACATGCTCTTCTCTTTCCTGGGGTCGTTTTGAGCCCAAAAAAAACACGGAGAGCGGAACTGACGAGGGCACCATTCACAGGAGAGACGGCAACACAGTGACGCGAAGGATATCGGAAGAGAACGACGAAGAGAGGCCAGAACTACACGAAGTAAGCGCACACTAATGAACTCAGGCTGCATGCGCTTGGTCCGGAATGAAAGGGGACACCGAGAGCGAATCAACATTCGCACACGGGACAAAAGAGTTGCAGTCGAAAGGCCAAAGAAGCGAGCAAGCCGGAATCTCTCGCGCAAACACAATTCAGGCGACAGTCGAAATCTCGCACAGAGGGAAAACTGAAAACAAAGAGACGGGAAGAGAGACGAAAGGAGACAGCGCAGACGGCAGAGACGAGCAGTTTGACAGGCCGAACGAGGAAGCACCAATGATCAAGAGCGGAACGCGAACGCGACGGAAGAGCAGGGAGAAGAGGATGACTCCCCGTCGAGCACCATTTGACGGTCCAGCGAACTCGGGTCTCGAGATTTTTACCTCCGTTCTCAGCGAAGGCCGGCAGGCGGATGAACTGACTCACGCAGATTCCCGTTTGCCTGGACAAACAGAACCAGAACATGGAAATGGACGCAAAGATGGGAAGACAGAGAGACCGAAAGACAAGCGCGCCGATGACACACACGGGATAGAAGCGTGGAAGATCTACCACCGGGCTCTCTGCAGGTGGATTCGCAAGCTACACACCCTGCGACGGAACGCGCAGCGCAATCCGTGGGAGAAGAGACACGAGAGACACCGCAGGCAGACTCATAGGTATGCCCGCACATTCGAGTCATACAAGGTGGAAAGACGACGACGGAATAGAGCTGGATAGCGACAGCCTCCTCCAAGTCACCGAACGGGCGTTTCGCCTATACACAGCGACAGCCCCGCCAGTGTCTGATTGATGCGTAAGGATGGGGCGCCGCACATATCCTCTGATTCTGTTTGCTCAAGAACAAAACTCCTGCGTCTTTGGTTCAACACGTTTTCGGCCCACCTTTGGCTTCTTGGTTCTTCTTCACGCCGTAGTTGTGGATCCGAGCGACGTTCACCTCAGTAACGGTGATCTGCGTCCGCAGGCGCTGGAGGTCTTCCACCTGAAACGGAAGAAAACAAACAAGACGCGAACCGACTCCTCCTTTGCTTCAGAGAGAAAGAGAACGACACACAGGGCCCCACCACCCTGACCCGCGAGGGCAAAGACAGCCCCGTGGAAGACCAGGAAAAGACTCACAAGGCACTGGACAGGAAGAACACGACGCACAGAGACGCCCACTGAAAAGCACGAGAAACCCCATTTCCTCACCGCTGCAGCGCGGGTCTTCTTCGCCGTTTCCACGTTGTTCGTCAACAGCGTCTCGGCTTCATCGAGCGAGTATTCCATGACGACATTCGCCTGCAAAAAAGCGGTCGACCAATGCACTCAACAGACAAATGAAACACCTTTTCAAGTATGCCCGTAGATGGAAACAGATGCATGTATACACATCTAAATATATATAGATGTACGTACTTATATACATTTATATGTGTAGATGTGTACAAAGATAAATACATAATTTATATTCATGCATGCGTATGCATGCGTGGGGGCCGTGGGACCTTACTGCAGAAGGCGAAATACCAGCGAAAAACAAAGGGGGGGGTTCCCTTGCCCTACTGTGTCTCTCTTTGTGAAGTCCCGAGACTCGGAACGTAGAGGCCCTCAGTTTTAACTAAGACATATACACCAAAACACGTAGAGAGAGATGTTTTTCGTGAGACAAAGTCCTCGCCGAAGGTCGATCTGGACGCTGCGTGTTTTTCCTTTGTAGGTCGTGGTTCTTCTTTATCACAGGGGCGAAAACGCACCCCGAGCCAGAGACAAACTGAGTCGGTGGGCGGAATGATGGCCTCTGCATGCAGTGTGTCGGCGAGTTCGAAGTAGGTTTTGAGTTCTGCCTCCTTGGGATCTGCAGCGTCCTTCGCCTTTTCCTAAACGCGAACAAGAGAGAAAAAACGACAGGGAAATGGTGCACGTTCGGCACGCGCCTTTGTGCTCGACAGAGACAGACCGCGTTATCACATGGAAAAAACGCGACGCTCCCCGCCCTTTCTTGCATTTCCTTTGTTTCCGTGTTGCATAGCGAGAAGAACTTCCTGGCTTGCCGTCGCGTTCCCCCGTTTTCTGGTGAACGGCAGCAGACGACCGCGGCACTCCAGCGAATTCCTTCCCACCTTTCTTGTCCTACTTTTGCAAATCGCGCGCAAAACCTCAGAGAAATGCTGGAAATCTGTCCCTCCACAACGGCGCCTTCTTTCCCGTCCCCCGCTTCTCTTCTTCAGCCCGCTTGCCTTTTGGTGCTTCAGTTTCTTTACGGCCGAGAGCGCCTCTTCCATGTCGCCGATTTTCGCGAGAAGAACTTCACTCTGCCTCTGAATCGCCTGCTCCATGTAGCGGTATTTCCTGAGAAATCCATCACAGGACACACGCGCGGTAGGGGACTGTGTCGCCCGCTTCTCCAGAAACTGGCTTTTCACAGCTTCAAAACAAAAGGGAAATGACAGCAAGAAGACACAGGAAAGACAAAGAGGCCCCGATCGACTACAGGAACGGCAATCTTCCTTCCCTCGCAAAACTTGTCTTCGAGGACTCTTTCGCCTTTCCTCCCTCCTCTTCCTCTCCACGTTATCATCTCGGCGACGTCCTCGCCTCCCTGTTCCTTCTCGTCTCTCTGATTGTCCCGTCTCTCTCGTGGAGATCTTCGGTTGGTTAAAACCCCCCGGCGGCCTTTTCGCGTCCGCAGCCTTCGCGTTTTCCAGCTCGGGGCCGCTCTCTCCAGCTCTTTTCTAGTCGGCGCCTTTCCCCCTTTCGCGCCTCGCGCGCTCCACCGCCTCACATGAGAAGTTCCCTGGCAACCGCCTCGACATGCCCGGGGTTTTGCAGCCCCACGAACTGCTCTACGCTTCGCTGCAAAAAAAGGCACACAGGAGACCACAGGCGCGTTCTTCGCTTTTTCTCCTCGCCATCCCGCGACACCCGCTTTCTCCCGCGAAAAGAGAAGAGGCAAAAAAACTTTCCTGGAACCCCGCCGCGAAAGCGAAACGCAAGTCGTCGGTTCTCCTCCGTTTTCTCCTCTTCGCGCCACATGGTGACAGAGCGACGCGCCGACGCCCACGCGCGCTCCTCTCGCTCGGGAGGGCGGAGACGCCTCTGTGGAGGCTGCAGCGCCTACCTCGAGTAGGCAACAGACTCTGCACTCGACTAGGCAACACATTTTGCACTCTTTTTCCGGCTAAACTCCGATGTGTGCCTGGCGGACCGCGCGAAGAGAGAGTCGCTTCCTGCGGCGGACATTCGAAAGGTGCTGCCTCGCCGAGGGTTTCCTCGTTTCCTGTGTTTTGCGCGAGCGCTTACAATAAATTTCGCCTTTGGAATCTTGCGGTGCCCCGCCTCCTGCTCGTCCTGGATCGTGAAGTCGTCAGTGGTCAAGGGCGCCTGCAGGATCGGCGCAGGACACAGAGGAGAGAGACACAGACGATAGGAGAGGATAGGTCGAAGGGGTCCAAGAAGATCGGCAGACGGTCAGAGACTCCCCTTCTTTTCGTTTCGGACTGAAGGTCCAAAAAAGCGAGGAGACCGAGGGGACATACACATTTGGCAAAACGAGGACGCCCAAAGGCATCAGGAAAACAAACCTCCGATTCATGCAAGTTGGGTATCGCTGGACGTTCCAATTCCCCGCAACCACGCGTGCTTTTCTCTCTCCACATAAGCATGTGCCCACACGCCTACAATCTTCTATATCCACTATTCTCCATACTCTACTAGTATGCGCACATATATATATATTTGCGTTTGTGTAAGGATCGTGTATTCCTCGGCCAGAGACTTCCTTTTTTGCCCACAATAAACATGCGTATATGTATATATATATATATATATTTACCCATAGCGGTTTGCCCTTTCGATTTTCCATCACATGTACATACTGATACACAGGTTTTGAACACAGTCCGTTGACACATCTTTGCCAGGTAACCTTCCCCGGAAAGGGACGGGAGACTCTTCCCTCCGACGTGAAACGAACCCCCCCGAGTGTGTTGAACGTTTTACACTCCCTTCGATACATCCGAGAGCCCATGTCCACTGAAAAACAGAAGACTCGAGAGAAACGCAAGCGGTTTCTCGAGGCAAGACCTTGCGAGAAGGCGAAGGCGTGGACCGCAGAAAAGACACGCGAGGAAACTGGAAAGACGGAAACAGAAACGGGAGAGAAGAGGAGAGACTCGAGATGCTGCGGGGAAGAGGGAAACCAGCGGGAAAACTGGATAGACAAGCCTTACAACTTCTGAGGGCTCCACAGCGCAGCCTCCTGCGTTTCCGCCTCTCGCCGCTGTTGCAGGAGTCATCTTGTCGAAAAACGAGTCGGAAGAAGAGAGCTTCCCGTTTCAAAGCGAGAGACGGACAGAACGCAGTGTTCAGTGGCGCAGTGCAGGCGCCAGGAAAGAGCAGAGAACAGAGACCGGGTCGAAGTGCGGAAAAAACAACGGAGCAGCAGAAACACGCGAGGCGCAGAGAGAAGGGAAGAAGAGAGACACAGAGAAGTGGAAGGATTTCGAGGGCCAAGCCTGAGTAGGAACTGAAGAAGACAGTCGGGTTCGGGGGCACGATATGCTAGGCAGCTTCTCAGCTCTTTTGGAATAGGCGCCACAACGGAGAGGAGACGGCAGCCTCGCGATGCTCTAGAGAGGCGCAGCCCACGCGGGGAGAAAGTGGGCACGAGAAAAGAAAGAAGCGAGGAAAAGAAAGAAGATGTGTCGAGTTTGAGAGGCAGGCGGGTTTTTGCACGGCGACGACCTTGCCGAGAAGACAAGGAGAGCGGCGTAAGAGCGCCGGGGACACCCAAGAGCCTCGTGGACGACGAGGAGGCAGAGAAAAAAGAAGACGCGTAGTGCACCTTATACAGGTCACCCCGCCGAAGAAGGGAAGGAGAGCGTATTTTCTTGAGAAGAAAGAGCACACAGTCGTCGTGGACAGGTTTGTAGATGTGCGGCGATGGAAGACGGAAAGAGGGCGCCTGTATCAAAAACAGGCGTTTTCTTCACTCTTTGGATGTCAAAACGGAGAAGAGAGAGAGCAGAGAAGACGTTTGAAAAAGCCGTTACAAGTTGACGTTCCCAGAGAAAATGAGAGGGGGACGAGGAACAGGGAGAAAACGAGAGAGGTCAACGGGTAGGCAGATTCAAAGGTTGGCGGAAGCAGGCACCCACACAGTCCCGTTCTCGGTCTTTTCGTCTTCCCTCCTGAGAGAGACAAGCGAGATAAACCGAGAAAAGAAGCAAACGGCGCGAAGTCTCTTCCTGTTTCGGAGTCTCCTTCGATGTGCGTTTCGATGTGTGCCTCCTCGTGTGCAGCTCCCCTTCCTCTTCTCTCTTCTGCCCCCGCTGCTGTCTCCCCGTTTATAAGCCGTTTTAACGACCGAGCCCGTCGACTCGCGGAACCTGGGTTCAGGGTTCTCGCTTGAATCTACACGTTTTTTCGGAACCTTAAAAAAGGGCTCGAAAGAGTGGACGCAAAGAACCTCGAAAAAGGTTGCGGCTCTGAAACGAAAAAGATCCTGGTTTCCGTGTAATCTCCCAAACTCTATCTATGTGTTCATGTGCAGAGCGGTCTTTTTGGGTGGCCCCCTGGTTAGATCTTCGATGTCTTTGTTTACCGGAACCAAGTTCTATTGTGTTAGCATGGTTTCGAGAACAGACCAGTACCAAAGCCATTATCGTTAATATAAATAGATAGGCCTAAGTATTTTGTCGGGACCGGCTTTGTACGGAGGATATGGTAACTACTGTGTACCCATCTATATTGGGGGTCCGCCTCCTTCCGCCATTCGTTGACTGTGTTTACCACGGGGAATTAGAACAGAATATCAAGTTCGCGAGAGGCATGTATAGCATGCAACACCCTAAATTCCCACCCTGCTGCTACTTCTCACGCAGTAAATAACTAGATACAAGGAACTTGACAGAGTTGTCGAGGAGCGCAACTCCCTCTCTGGGCGCCGAGTCGCGACCGCCGGGTCACAGAAGGTAAAAGGCGGCAAGATCGAGGTAATCTGAGTTCTGTATGTGTCGTTTGCGCCGGCCACACGCTTGTTGCTCGAAATACCATGAAGAAAGATGGACGGAAAACGCGTTTTTTCTCCGAGTCTACGGTGCTTAGAATCACCTCGAGCGCCAACCGCGTTTCCCACGTGATTCACAGGGAAAACACGTTCTCGACCTATATGACAAAGCTCGCGAATCTTCGGACACGAAACCGAGCAAGGATCGCCTCGAACTCCCATCCTAGGTACTATAATGTCTCTGTTTAT
The DNA here is from genome assembly GCF_000208865.1 of Neospora caninum Liverpool. Classification (NCBI taxonomy): domain Eukaryota; phylum Apicomplexa; class Conoidasida; order Eucoccidiorida; family Sarcocystidae; genus Neospora; species Neospora caninum. The sequence continues at coordinate 4,557,881 of NC_018394.1, read as the reverse complement.
TCGATTTGAGTTATACAGTTCTGGATCGCGTATCATGTGTACAGAGACAATATCTACTTAGAACGTGAACACATAAGATCATCGAATATAACGGTATGCTCCTGAATGTAACGGTCGATTCTTTGAATCCCGAAAAAGGAATTCCGGTTCTGAACCAGGAGGTGTGAGTGCGGTCTCAGTTACAGAGCAGGTGGGCATGTAGGAAGAATCGTCGATTCGCACAAGACTCGATTGAACCTCGACGACAAAAACCGTTACTCTACAAAAAACAGACACCCCGCTTTGACGCATTTTCCTTTCTTCAGGCCGTCTCAACAAGCAGTCGGTGTCGTGGAGAGGAGAGAAAATGGGTACTACACAGCGCGAACAGCCAAGAACAGACGACGTACGGACTCAGGAATCCGAGCAGGACAGGGAAAGACTGAGGCACATGTCTCGAGAGAGTCCCAGAACCACTAGTGTTTTGCATAAATCGCTAAGGAGTGAACAGGGGAGGTGGTGCTTCGTCCGTTAATGCACCAAAGATATCGATTAGAGTGTCAAGAACGTGCGGCGTGGTCGTGGTGACAGCGCGCGAACGACTGTAGATCGTTTGGTACAGAAGGGCAATAAAATACGTAACTGAGTTAAAGACTAGAGGACTTGCACAAGCTGGCGATAAGGAAGGGTGGTAGTGGGGTAAGAGATCGAATAAGGCCAAGAGAAAGCGCGCGTTGGTGGGCCAGGAATCAGGCTCTTTGTGGTCTTGACTTCAGCTCTTTTCGGTTTGATGGAACTTTCACACCCAGATAAAGTCTATACCAGTCAACCGGTGCGTAACACCACTTCATATCGTACCTGCATATGGTATTTTCTAGCATAGTAGGCAAGAGCTGTGGAGCGGTGAGCGGCAAAAGCTGTGATGGAAAACGAACTCCGGTCATTGGAGACGCCGCAGGCGCTGCCTGGAGGATCAGGAACGGGACCCTCGGCACAGAAGGGTATCTGCCTTCAAACTGAAAAAAGCTACACGGTCTCGCAATACTCGGTGTGTCCGTGTTTCCGCTGTTTTCTGAATGCTCAAACACCGATTCTCCGACAGGCGCCCACCTCGCTCTCGCTACTGAGTTCTGTGAGCGGCTGAGGGACTCTGACGTCTCAAGTCGTCGTGAGTTTTCTAGAATTGTAACGAAGGGGTGAGAGGTGAAATCTCGCATGGGCAGAGGACGGGGGAGCTTTCGCAAAGACTTGGCGCGTCTAGATGAGGAGAGGCGACACGCGCGTGGGACAGCGGCATTCCTCGAGCGAGCCCCTTTGGCACTTTTCGTGAAAAGATGAAGTGAGTCTCAGGCTGTTCCATTGCGTTCTACCGGCCTCCCACTATAAGGCGAAGCGTTGCCGTCGACACGGGAGATGTCAGGAGGGTGAGAGTTCTCCTCTCCGACGCATTCCGGATCTGTGTTAAAAACGCTTGTTTATCATCTATCTAGGCACCTTGAGGAAGAAAGATGCTGTCGCCATGCGTGTTGCGATCGAGGGGGACATCCGTACACCTACATATATACATGCATAATTAAATGCGTATGTCTATGCTTTGCATACCACCGGAAGGCAGAAGAAGGGAAAGGCATCTGGGGCGTGAGAGTCGGTCAAACAGAAGATGCACGAAAGCATGCAGTTTTGGGTGTCATCCCGTCGGGATGTTGACGAATCTGTCGGGCTCTCGTTTCCACACAAAAAGTCGGAAGGAGGCGACATAGAGTGGCTGAGACGGATCCCTGCATTTCGGAAAACTGCAGCGAGAGGAAAAGCGCGGTTTGAAACGGGATCCTCCACACGAAGCCGGGAGCAGGAACAAAGGCGCGCAGTCAGAAGACGTGACGATAATATCACAAGAAACTTGTCAAACAAACGAAACAGAACCCACCAAAGAAGCCTCCCTGCCCCGCTCAGGGTGTGTCGTTCGTCCCTGATGGTTCACCGTGTGTTCCGACCAAAGTCGAGGTGTCCTCATTTTTCCTCTCGGAAGAAGACAGACACACTTCGTGCTTCAAAAAGACTTGAGGATCCAACGACGTAGAACACGCCGCACAGAAGCAAAAGAATCCCGAGTCCTTCTGACAGGTAACGGCCCGTTTCCCACGCCCGGTGGGCTGTCTTGTCCCTCGAGATCTCCATGCATAACCTTTTTTTCCCTGTCTCTTCGACCCTCTGTTATCCTTCTATTCCCCTCTCTTCTTCTCTCTTCCCCCCTTCTTCTTTGCTCACCTCTCCCTCTCTTAAGTTCTCTGTCTTGTCTCCTCGCTCCCTCTCTTTTTTCTCTCGTCGCCTCTCCCTCGCAGTTTTTCCTCTGCCGCTTGCAGTCTCGTTCCGCAGTTCATGCGCATTCGGGTTTCGTCGGCGTGGTTTGCCGCTCCCCTCTGTCTGCGCACCCTGCGGCGGGATCCGCCTGTCTTTCCCCACTTTGCACCTTTTCTCTCTCTGTGTCTGCGTCTTGGAGCCAGCCGTCGATAAGGGCGAAAACGTTTGCGTGTCCAGGCTCATTTGCGAGGTTGTGCCACACGTCGACGTTCTCCACGAAGGTCACGATTTCCTTCTGCGCCTCTCTCGCTTCCTCCACCTTTCCCTTCGTCAGGCGCTCTACGTTTCCCCCCTTCTCTCTCTCCCCCAGGTAACCGACCGCCCTCGTAGGCTGTCTTCCTTCGGCAGGATTTGCCGGCTCGCGCGAGCCTCGGCTGTCGCCGACTCGAGCTCCCCGTGCCCCTCGCGAGCCTTCTGCTCCCTGTGGGCTGTCCAGCGCGTCCCTGTGCCGCGAGGCCCGCGCGCGCTCGAGAAATGCGTCGAAGTCCTTTCGCTGGTCGGTCCGGAACTCTTCCCGTTTCTCGCCTCTCTGCTCCGTTGCTCCGACATTCAGCAGAATCAAGGCCCTCTGAGGGGCGTTCGCGCCCCGCCGCTTCTCGGGTGCACCCTCCGCCTCGCCTTCTTCCTCGACCTCCTTAGCCTTCCGGCCTGCATGCGCTCCTTCGCTGCCGAGCCTCTCGCCGCTTTCTCTCTCGCCTTCGCGCCGACGGCTTTCCTTCTCGCGAGCTCCTAGACGCTCGAAAAACTGCACGGCGCCTCCCACGTCGCAGATGGTGTCTCCGGCGTTGTGGAGAATCAAAATCTTCTCCACATTTCTGGCGGTTATTTTCTCCACTTCTTCCAGATCGAGTGCGCGCTGAGCCCCGCGCATGATGGCGGCAACGAGCGCCCCCGGCGGCGACGCCTTGAACGTCAGAGGGTCTGCTTGAAAGGACAAACGAAGTCGCTCGTATTCTGCTACGCGCTGCAAAACAAACTCGCACAGACACTCCGAGATCCGTCCACAGATACACACGCAACCTTCCAGTCACACTCACGCATCTACTGACCACAAACATACACACAAATATACACAGTTCTCCCCATACTCATCCATATATATATATACATATATATACATATATACATATATATATACATATATATACATATATACATATATACATATATACATATATATATACATATATATATATATATGTGGACGCATGACGCATGTCCGGAAAAACAAAGAGACGTGGAGCCACTGGAAGGTTCACATCTCCGACTCGGATGAACCTTCAGAGGGGTGCGCGGTCGTCGACATGGGCTATGGCAAGGCGAAGCGCACCTTTCGCTTTCTGTCCTTCCGCAGACGCCTCCAGGGTGCAAAGAGCTCCAGAGGGACACCTGGGAAGAACGCGGCGAGGGGAATGATGCCGTACTTGGCGAGTTCCCACTTTAGCTTCGCTTTGCGTCTCTCGAGATCGAACATGGGCGAAACAAGAATCAGCCCCGTCAGCCCGAGTGCATCGTTCGCGGACGCGCAGAACTCTCGAGAAGCCGGCGAAAGTGGACCCGGCGCTTCTGCAAACGGAAGCTGTCCGTCTGTGTCCCTTTCCTCGCCGCCCACCCTCTCCTTCTTTTCCTTCCCTTCTTCGGTCGAGACGCCTGCCGCCGCACGTGCGAAAGGTGTCGTGTCTCGCCAGTCTGCTTCTTCGCCGAACGCTCCCAGCTCGCCCTCTCCGGCCCCTGTTCTCGCACATCGAGCCTCGCCAGCTTCGTCCTCTCTGCTCATGGTGGCGCGTCTCACGCTCCTCTCGGCTCCGCCGCCTGTCTCCGCCTCCCCTGTCTCCTCGTCCCCGTTGGGTGTCTCAAACGCGCCTCGAGCCCGCGCGCGGCAGCGGGCGACCGTCCCTGCGTCTCCGGCGAGTTCGAGAGCTCGCGCGGCCGCCCAGCCGCCCATGCTGAGGCCGAGGAGGTGGACGGGAAACGTTTTTCTGTCGGGGGATCCGAAGCGCCGCTGCGTCCAGAGAACCACGAGGAGGGCGTCCCGCGCAAAGTCGTCCAGCTCCGAGACCACGCACCGCAGGCCTCGCCACGCGCCGCTCATGCCATGGCCTTGCAAGTCGAAACCGACGACCAGGAAGCCGCGCGTATTCAGTGCATGCACCCAGCTGTTCTCATAAAACAACGAACCCAAGGAAGACTCCGGTCCAGGCGCAAAGGCAGAAGGCAGATCTGACGAGGTCGAAACACCGAGAGACGAAGACGAAGAAGAGGACGACGAGGACGGAGATGAAGAAGCAGAGAAAGAAGAGAGTCGCGTTTTTTCGTTCAGATCGTCACTCTCATCTGCCAGCGAGGCACCGTCGGTTACGGGTCTTCTCCCTGTCTCGGTTTCTTCCGGAGATGCTCCCTCGCTGGGTCTGCTTGGAAGCTTTTGCAGAAAGTGACTCCGACAGTGTTCGCCATACCCGTGCACGAGAATCACCACGCCGCGGATCGGAGAGTTGCAGGCCGTGCATGCAGTGACTCCTGTTACTCTGTCGCGCTGCAACTCGCCGTTCTCGCCGACCAGGTACGTCTCAGCTCCCACTGAATTCCCTGCTCTCGCGTCCTCGCTCCTTCGGCGCGGTTCTTGTCCCTCTCGCGCGCGCCCCGGCCCTCCCTTCGTCTCCCTCTCAGCCCCCCAACCTGTCGACCGCCCGCGCCTGCTCTCCTGCGGATCGCCGAAAGACGAGAGAGAAGAAGACGAAGAAGAAGAAGAGAGAGGAGAGGGCGAGACGGGCGGACGCCGGTCCTCGAGCTTGGCAGCTGCGTCGCTTTCTCCGCCTGGGTCTGTGCTCAGAGAGACAAGAAATGGATTGCACTTGCACGGCCACCACGTGTAGGTGCGAAGCGCCAAGCCCTGGCTGTTGACGAGTTCGCCTTCGTCCGGCCACCCGTCGTGTCTATACAGTCGCTGCAGACTGCCCGGCTCAGTCGTTCCGAGCGCCTTTCCCTGTCGTTCGACCGCGCGGGCAGGTGCTTGTCCCGCGCCCGGCACGCCCAGGGCCGCTTCGCGTCGCGCTCGTCTTTGCTCCTTCCTCTCGTCCCTTTCGCCTGAATCTGTCTCCCCGTCTGAACGACCGGACGCTTCCTTCAAGCAGCCAGACGCGCATGCAGCGAGTGCGGAGCTCCCCGCCAAGGCCCCGTCGCCCCTCGGACGAAAGGCGCAGAAGCGCCGCCATTGTCTCGCCGTAGCTGCGGGACTTGCGCAGTTTCGAAAGTGCGGAGTGCAAGCGTGGTCGTGGGAAGGACGTGGAAAGAGAAAACGTGCAACAGAAAACGCACACGAAGGGGAAGAGAAGGCAGAAGCGGAAGAGAATGCAGAAGCGGAAGAGAACGAAGAGGAAAGGAAGGAAGAACAGAAGGAAGAGGAGGAAGAGGGAGGCGGCAAGGCGCGCCTGCGGGGAGGCGAAGAAGAGAGAGACAGGGGAGAAGAGGGCGACGTCTCACAGGACGCGACGGGAGACTGCGAGCAGCGACGAGCCGATGAGAAAGAAGACAGTGGAGAGGCGAGGAGGGGCGAGGGGCGAGAGACAGTCCTTCGCCTGGAATGGCGGCTTCTTCCGGAGCAAACAGAGTTTTTGAGAGGTTCGCTAACAGATGCATTTGTCTCTGTGGTGTCCTCTGTCGCTTGTCTTCTTCCACGAACCTCCACAGAGAGGCCAGCGCGCGCCTCTCGGCTCTCCGGGGCTCGTTTGCTTGCGACTCTCCGTGCTTCTCGAACCGGCGGAGCTCGCGGTCCGAGGTCCCCGAGCCGTCGGACAGACGAGGAAGACGGCCTGAGTTTCGCATGCTCTCTCGCCGAACTCCAGTCTGTGTGCGCACTCAGGGAGGAGAGTCGCGTTCGAGGCAGGTGCGGAGAAGGCAGGCGCGCGAGGCAGGCAGACGGTCGACGAGACAGCGCAGGCGGGGGGGAAGCGACGCAGGCCGGATACGAATGAGACGAGACGGCGGACGCCCAGGAGGGGAAGGCCGAGTCGGCCGGGAGCTCGGGAGAAAAGGGGAAAAAGAGACACCAGGGAGAGACGAGAGATGCTCGAGGAGGCGCGAGCGTTTCAGCGAGGGGCGAGGCGAGAAGCGGGCCCGGTTTTCTCGCGTGTGTGGCATCCGGAGAGAAAGAAGGAAGAAACAGCAGAGGCAGCAACAACCCAGGCGGAGCTGGCGGCGCACCGCCCAAGGCGTGGAAAGCCGCTCCCGGCAACGGGCGCATCTTGACAAGCAGGCAGAAAAAGAGAGAGAGGGTTTTGAAACTGAAGAGCCGCTAGGCAGGAGTCTCAGAGAACACAAAGACCCATGACGAAGGATTCCAGGCGTTCGGGAGAGCTCGTAACTCCACAGAGTCCCCAGGAGGCACCTTTAGGCGAGCGGCGTCGTCGTCCGTGAGAGCTGGCCTTTCTCGTTGATCGACAGGAGGGCAACTTTGTCGCGTTGCCAGGAGAAAGAGAGGGAGAGGAGACCGAACAGATGGACGTAGAAAGGAGACAGAGAGAGCGAGACCAGGCATGACGAGAACGCGAGGTAAAGAGAAACAGCGTCTTTGGTTTGAGCGGCATGTGCGGGTGCATGCAAGGTCAGAATGTGCCGGACTTTTTCAGGTCTGGAAGGGCGCACTAGCTAGCCGTGTGCTCCCGTGTTTGTGTCTTGGTTTGCGTGGGAGGAAAACGCGCGTTTGCCTGTCGAGGCGAGCCTCTCCCGCGGACAAGAACGGTGGAGAGACTGCAGATTTTGTGCGTTTTGGAGAGTTTTCTGCGCGGCTGTTTCCCTCTCGGAACCCCCCCCCCCCCCCGCCGAGTGCCTGAAGTTGGCGGCGCTGTGTCGGCGGCCGACTGAGGCGCGCACAGAGCCTCTCTGTTTTCCGTTTTGCCCCAGGGATCTTTCCAGTAACGAGTTAATCTCCTTTCGGCCGGTTTTTTTCGAGCAATCTTGGCCCGTTAACCCTCTTCCTCTCCCCGTGACTCCTCCGGCGCCGCCACTCCCCGGTCGCTAGTCCGCCCTGGGGGCAGCGCAGGTGTTGTGTACGGCGTCCGCTGCATGCGCGGTTGCAGTTTTCACGCACAAAAGACGGGCCAAGGCGCAGTTGTGAGTTCCGCGATTCACGCGAATCTGAAAAGCGATTCGCAAGGACGCGTGTGTCTCGTGGTGATTTACGAGAAAAGTGTGCGAGGACCCATGTTCTATGTTCCCTTGCGATTTTGACCTCGCCTCCGAGCTCGGCCTTCCAGCGATTGTCACGAACCTGGGTTTTCCGCAGTCTCTCCTCTCTTTACCGTCGAAACCGCGCCTCTGTAATTCCTGTTTCCCCGCTTTTCCCTCTTTCCCCCGTCCCGGCCTGTGCCCGCCGCCCACACAGCCAAGACAGACACTGCCGACCAGGTACCCTCCTCCCGAGGCGGCGCGCGTTGTTCTCTTTCTCGGTAAACTTTCCTTCTCGTTCGCTTCTGCCGGCACCGCCAAGTCCTCGCACTTCCAGTCGAGTGTCGCTCTCTCGCAGAACTCGGCTTTTCCCGCGCACGCGCGGTGTCTAGACAGCCCGACCGGCTGCCTCCACGAGAGCGAAACGCCTGCAAGCTCCGTCTCTCTCCCGCGCCGAAGAAGGCGCATTTCTTTCTCGTTTCCCTGCTGCGCCCCAGCGGCTCCTGCCAAAGGATCCTTGTTCACGTCCTCTCTCACCTCCGGCACGCGCCTGTCCGTTCGTTCGGCGACAACGCTCGGCGCTCGTGTCTCTGAAGTAGTCGGGAGAAAGCACTCCGTGTCCGTAACGGTCTTCTCTCTTCCGCGCGTTTTTCTCTGTTGCGCGCCATCCTTTGCGAGGTGTTCTCTGGGGTCCTGTCATGTGCTGCTCTGGACGTGTTTTCGTCGGGCCAAGAACGGCTAGGACGAGACAGAGAAGATTCTGACTCAAATCCCGTTGCCTCTTGCGCCCACAAGCCTCTTTCTTTGTGGTATTCTTCGATCTCCCCAACAGGGGAGGAGCGAAGACACGCGGGAGAAGCCGACGGGGCTCTTGTCTGAAATCTCGCAATGTCCTTTCTTTCCTCGGAGAGCCTGTCTTTTCTCGCGTTCCTCTGTCGCTTTGTCTCCAGTTCTCTACCCTGATTGACTCTTCTCCATTCTTCGGCCTCTCCGCTTTCTTCTCGCGCGTCTCCGCTCGGCGAGGAATCGACTGTCTTCAAATTAAGCTGGCCGCCGTTCGGGTCTTGGTTGCCTTTGACCTTTCTCTGGGCGTCTTCCTGCTCGTTTTGCGAAGTCGCCGGAGAATTCGCCGGGAGGAAATGAGAAAGAAGCGGGAGTGCCTTCACTTTTTGTCCGTGCTTCGCTCTCGCTGTCTGCTGTCCACACTCTGTGCGTCACGTCCTCCCGCCCTGCACTTGCTCCTCTCTTCGCGTATTATCGTTTCGCTTCCCCTCTCCACTCCGGTTCCTAGCTCTCGCGCGTGTGTCTTCCCTTGTTCTTTCCCCCTGCTCTGTTGACAATGATGGGTGGGGTGTTTGGATGCTTCATCACCCGCGAGGGGCTGGAGGAGTTGCGCGGCTACGAGTACAAAGCCTGCGGCAGTACGCCGATCGATCGCTTGATGAATCCCTGGTGGGAGTATGTTGCCGACAAACTGCCTCTCGTAAGAAGACACACAAAGCCAGGCAAACCTGGGGGCGGTTAGGTCTGCCTCCCCTTGCGAAGTGAATCTCTGCCTTCTTCCTTGCTCTCTCCCCTTTCTTTCTTCCTAACCCTTTCTCTCCCTTCTCTTTTCGTTCTCTCGTAGTTTCTTGCTCGTTCACGTATACTCGCAACCGTCTTCTCTGCTGGAGACGCTGGCCTCGTCGCGTTTCCGCGTCTGTCTCTGTTGCAGTGGCTGAGTCCAAATCTTCTGACTGTCCTCGGTTTCGGCTGCACGCTCTTGTGCATGCTTTTGGTGATGACATGGATGCCCCACTTGGACGAGGCCGCTCCTCGCTGGGTGTATCTAGCGATGTGTCTCCTCCTCTTCGTCTACCAGGTGAGCCTCGCTTCCTTCGCTTCTCCGCTTGCCAGTTTCGCGCATTCCCCACTCTCGCGACTCAAATTCCCCTCTCATCCGTTCGTCCCCGCTCCCCCCATAGCAACTCAATCCTGCAATCTCTCACGCACATCTACAATCTCTTCTGGTCACCTAGACATACAGGCATCTCTCTACCTGTGTTCCTATACCTATATATATATATATATATATATATATATATGCGTGTGAAAGGTTAGACGGGTGAATGGAATGTGCATGTGTTCTTTTATAAGCTTGAGTACAATTTTTGGATAGATAAAGGTGGATATGGCCACAGCTATCTTCTACTGGTGGCGGTTCTTGTGTGTGTGTGTGTGCGACATATATATATATATATATATATATATATATATCTGCATGTCTGTAGATTACGGATGCATCTGAGAGTGTCTCTCAACACAGGGGAGTCTGATTATGTGTATATATATATATATATATCGGAATGCATCTGTGCGTGGGAAATTAGATGCTTGCATAGGTGTAGATGGGGACACAGAACTTCAGCAAATTTCAGGGGAAGAAAGAATCAGATGGCCCTACCTGCGTTTCTCCACACGTCTCGGGTTGCCATCGTCATTTCGCGTTTTGCTCCTGCTTGCGCGTCCTTCGTGGAAGGCTTCGGTGGTCTGTGAGTCCATCCGTTGGCAAAATGCATTTGTGTCCACCTAACCTTTTGCAGATGCAAACTCATTTGTACACGTGTACGTTCTCTATTCTTCATGTCTTTCACACTATACATTGATGCTTACATAGATGCATGATCCTACATAATGTGCATCAAAAGTACATATATGTACACATCTGAGTGCGCACGCAACCATGCATCACATACAGTGTCGCTGCAGGTGTGCAAGTATATATATACACACATTCTTGGCTATTTACACATATGCTTGTATGCATGTGGTGACAGTCTCTCTCTTTCTCGAGCTGTGTGACGGAAGAATATGAGGAGACAGAGGTTTAGTTGGAGACTCGAGGATGGTGTGTTTTTTAACAGACGCTGGACGCGGTTGACGGAAAGCAGGCGCGAAGGACTAATTCGTCGACGCCTTTAGGGCAGCTCTTTGACCACGGTTGCGATTCTTTTAGCACCGTAAGAGAAACGCTTTTCCAAAGTGTCTCGCTCCTGCAGAATGCGGAACGCGTCAGGTTGGTCCTGCCGCCTGTGCGCGTGGGGGAACCGAGAAGCCGTGCTTTGGAAGGTTCATCCCGGGACATTTTATCTCAGAAATGGTCTTTCAAGTAGACTGGAAAACCTGGCGTTTCCCCTCGAGAGGGAAAAGACTCGCGAAGTGGGGAAAGGAGGGCGTGATCTCCCAGCAGGGGGGGGGCGAGAGTCGCGCACAGCGTCCGCGTGAGGATGCAGAGAAACTGGCGGTCCTCGAACCTATGCACAGCGTAACTGGATTTCAGGAAACACAGAGTCTCAAGATCTCACAGAGGAGAGACTGCTCTCGCCGCGAGAGAAGAAATCCAGAGGCAGCGACGAGGGACACGAAGAGGGCGAACACCGTTTCAGTTTTGCGGCTAGATCTCTTTCGGATTTGCAGGTTTTCGCCGTCTTCATCAACGCCGCGAGTGCGCGCATGGGCGTTTGCATGTCCTCGTACGTCCTGCTCGCCATCCTGCAAATGCAAATGTTCATCTACTCGGTGAGTCGCGAGGCTTGGCGAACGAAACGAAGTCGTAGTGCAGAGAGCCCCGCGTCTCCACAGAAATATCCCCCGCAACTCCACTGCCGCATGCAGTGGGCCGTGCGTGAACGGTTTTCAGGAAAAGACCTCCCTTCTCGACGGAGGTCCACGCTTCCTTCTATAGCTTCACACCTTTGCATACATACGTATGTACATATATAAATATATATATATATATATCTGCACGTATATGTATGATGAGGGGACTGTGCATGTTTGTAAAGAGTGATGGTTCGTTTTTCTAGGCCTTGCCGCTCTTTTGCACGCGCCTTGCATGTGGCAAGTTGTGTGTCGCTGTGCCGTCCGCAGTGGTGGGAAATTCACTTCCACGTCTATCGCTGCCACACAGGCGTCACTGGCGTAACCGAGGGTCAGCTTGTCGTAAGTCCAGGACAGAAAGGAGACTTTTTCTTAACAGTCTCCTCGACACTTTGCTCTTCCCCCTCGCAAAAAACGCATTCCTATGCACCGATATTTACACATATATACGCATACATACACATACATACACATATATACATGTATGTACGTGTGTGTACATCCTCCTCATATGCATCGTATGTGGATATGTGTCTGTCTGTCTATCTCTGTAGAATTCCTGTGCGATTGCCTTTTTACGCGAGCACCAGTTTCCGCACATGCAAATGCCAGGAGAGCATCGGGGAGTTGCGTTCTGCATGTATATATTTTGGTGTCTCTCTGCATTCATCTATATATCTCTGGACGCGCACGTGTCTGCGCCTTCTTTAGACGATGGGCGTGAACCTGATTGGAGCAATTTTTGGCCCAGATATTTTTCTCCTCACCCTCGGCCAGTGCCTGGCCGTCACTTACGGGTAAGTCGACGCTCGTGTCGGCCGGCATGCATCTCCATATATTTACTTATATACAACAAATATATATATGATATATATATATATATATATTTATCGACAGAGGCGTCCTTCACCCACCGCCAAGCCTTCAAATGCAGGTATCTGTGCATGTGTAAAGGTGTATAGGAGTGTGTACTTATGTGTAGATATGTGGCGCGTACCCCCCTCGGAACAGGGCTTTTCCAGCGACCTGGGGGAGGACCGATTGCCGAGGCACTTGAAGAAGAGTGCGGCACACCTGCACGCTGCACATAAGTTCACATATCAGTAGCTATGTATCTATAAATATATATATATATATATATATGTACTGTTGACATAGATCTATCCGTATATGCTTGAATGGCTGCAAGTAAATAGCTCAGGGTGTCTTCTGTGCATGAAGGGAAAAGGAGAAGAAGAAAAATCTCCTCGTACCGTCTCTGCGTAGAGACAAGGAGATAATAGAGGCATGGACGCAGGAGAGCACGACTATAGAAGTGCCGCCATATTCATATGTATATGCATATATGTATTCAGGTATATGTGTGGTTTTGGTGAGTCATTTGAGTTCCGTCTGGAGTTTCTTTCGCGAGTGAGGACCGCGAAAGTCCGTCCCTTCACGTTTGTCTTCAAGCGTACGCGGTTTTCTGCTTTTCGTCGGTTGTCTTCCTGGCTTCAGTCCAGCAGCTGCCTTCTTCCCCGAGTTCTTACTGAAGACCCCAATGCAATACGTCATCGCCTTTCCCTTCTACCTTCTGTAAGTTGATAGAAGAGGCGATTTCGTGACCGTACTCGCTCTCTCTTCCCTGAAAGCAAGGTGTTGTCTGAACGCACGATGCCGCCGCACAGCGTTCGAGGAAACGCGCTCGAGGCGTGTGGGGCCACAGGGCGTCTGTCGGCTTCCGTCAGCTTGGCGTTTTCGACTGCATGCGCTCGTATATAGCCGGGGTGATATCGCCTGTCAGTGGGGCGCTTTCACCAGCGTCTCTTTTTTGGACGGTTTTTTTCTCTCCTCTCCGCCATCCGTGGGCGTGGTCTCACGCCTCCATTCGCGACTCCGCGGCTGCATGCAGACTCTCGGTCCACGAGCTCTCTCATTTCCGCCTTTCTCGTCTCCTCTGGGACGCTTCAATGAGGCATGGTGTCTTTTGTGGATGCCCCGCTTCAGTTTAACGTACATGCTGCTGTCTGACGTCATCAACGGGTGCCGACTCGTCAACGACAAAGCTCTCGCCATCCGTGAGTTCCGCCGCTTCGTTTCCGCCCGACGACTGTCTCTCGTGTCCCTGCTTAGCGCGTCGAAGAGGCAAAAAGTGGATCCGATATTTTGCGTCGCTTTTCAGCCCCACAGAAACAGCGAAACCGGGTGCCTCTCAGCGCTCTCCACTTCTATCCCTGTGTCTATCAAGACACATCAATGCAGCTGCATATATACGCGTGAGGTAGATGCGTCTACAGGGTGAGGAACAGTTGCATGCGGATGGGTGGCTTGAGTGATTAGCTTTTTGTCACCTTTTCTCCAAAGCGTACACGCAGGCATATAAGTTGTATATGGGCATGCATGTCTTTGAATTGGATGGTTTAAAAGTGTGTCGCGTGCAGGTCTGTGTGGACGGTGCGATGGAGAGTGTTTCTTCGTTGTTTTGGTGCCTCCTTGGGCCTTGCAGCGCAACTGGTTGGCTGCTTCTCGCACGTGATCTTTCAATTTGCCTTCTTCTGTTCGGGTGAGTCGAGCGTGGATTTGAAGAGACCGGACTTGGACCAGAGAACTGCGGGGGGCGGCTGCGCGCATGCAAGCGAAAAACACGGGAAGAGGGAGACAGCGAACGCTGCGCACTCCCCCCCGGTGATCTCTTGGGACTTCTGACGCTCAAAATCAAGGAAAGCGAAAAGGGGATGCAACGGCCAGGAGCAAGGAAACGCACAATGGCTTGTGCTGAGAGAAGTCGACAAGGGTTTTTAGGGTCTAGGGTACGAGCCGCCCCCGGAGCTCGTGCTGATCGCGTAGTTGACTCTAACCAAGACAGCTTACGTGCCGTGCGTGTGCCGAACATGCTCCATCGGTTTCGGGCTTTTTGGAGACAGGACCAGAACAACGCCTCGGCACTCTTTTTTCTCCTTTTCCGCTGCACAGACCTCATGCACACACATCCCGCGGTGTGCTACTCCCTCATCATCATCAACTCCTCAATCGTCGTGCTGCGCATGAATATCGCAGCAACGTGCAGAGTGAGACGGCGTGCCTTGCCAAGACGCTGCGCTTTGCATGCACAGCTCTGGGGCGACTAAACTCCACCCACTGGACTGCTAAAGACAGCTAAAAGTGGATGTCAATATCCTACTGGTCTTCATGTTTGCTGGGAAGCTGTAGTCGTTAACACCGTCGGTTTCGCACAAGCATAGCACCAGTCTGGGAGTAAGATATGAGATAAAACGTGTGCGTGAAATCAGAGACGGCGATGACCTGGGGCCGAAGACCGAGATCTTGGTTCGCAGAACAGATGTTGGGGGAGTTGTGTAACCGTCCACAGGCATCCTCAGCTGTAGAGTCTTGTTTGTTGCACGTGGGATTCGTCGAGTTGCTTTGTACAGTTTCGTTTGTCGAGATGAGGGAGAGAGTTTTGCGTTCGGCCCGTCTTTGACCCCCCCCCCCCCCCCCCGCAAGCGTCTGTCTCTCAGGCTGCGATCGCATTTTGCTTCCGCGTGTTCTCTCTTCACGTAGAAACACTTCTTTGCGCCCCCACGCGCAGGCCCCAGGATGTGGGCGTCCTCGTCGATATTTTTTCACGCGGGCGTCTTCGCATTTCTTCCAGATGCCCTTGCGGTTTCGTGCGTTCCTTTCCGGCGTTCCTTCGCGGTTTCTGCCGTCGCTCGTGCTCTCACATTTCCCAGTTCTCTTGGCGTTTCTTTTTCTGCAGCTCCGCTTCTACCCCATCCAATGGCCTGCGGTGCCTTTCTACGTTGCGAGTCTCTACTTTTACGTGGCGTGTCCTCGCGCGTCTTCGCCGCTCGCCGCGGTCCTCGCTTCCCCGTTCTCTGATGCGCAGCAGGCGTATCACCAGAAGCACGTGATTCCTTGGGTGTTGCTTGCTTTAAGTCTGTGGAGCGTCGTCTACTTGTACGACTTCCTCCTGAGCACCATCACGGCGATATGCAGCCACCTGAACATCACGTGTTTCGGCGTGAAAAGGGAAGCGAAAGGCACGGGACGGGGCAGAGGGCCCTCCGCAGGCACGGCGAAGCTCGAGAAACTCCGAGGAGACAGCCCTGTCGCGGCACGAGCGGGGACAAGTCCGATGCAGACGCGGCGGCGGGCGCAGGCGGCCGCGAATGCACAAGAATAGAAAAAAAGCCTGGCGAGTCCGGCCAGAACAAAAGAAAATGCGTGGCGCGCCGGTGGCGGGAGAGGTCGCGGGAGAGAGCGAACCAGATGAGAAAAGAGTAGAGAAAGCGGAGAGACACCGGAACGAGCGGCGAGCAGTGGGGGGGGAGGGGGGTTGGTTGCGACGGAGAACTCTAGGAGAGATGGGAAAGAGCGGAGGCAAGCGAGAAGAGATAAAATGCAACGCGGCGGCACTCATTCGGGGGGGTGGTGGGGTGACGCGCCTCAGCCCACGACTGGAGACACAGCCGCGGCACGAGGCGGAGCAAAGAATCGAGGAGAGAGAAGACACGCGAAGTCTAGGTAGGAGGCGGGAGAGCAGGTAACGAAGGGAGAGACGAGAGGAAAGGCGACGTGGAACGCAGAGACTGGGAATGAGATGCGGCGGATGGTCCAGGAGAGGGGACAGGAGCTGCGAACCACGCGGCGAGCCAACATGCAGACGGAAAGCTGTTTGTGGAATCCGTGTTCAGCGGGGAAGACGAGCAGCTCCACTGCGTCTGTAAGCTGGGGAAGAGGCACCTTTGCGTGGGCGAACGCGGTGGTCCTCTCCCCGCTTTTTTCCAATCTCCGGGACACGTCCAGTCGCGCTTTTGGTGGCGTACGGGAAAAGACTTGAACAACGGCGGTGGAGAGTTTTTTCCAGCTTTGCATGCTGCGGCTCGGGCCTGAAGTGGCCCCCTGCGAGGCGGCGGCCCCGTCGCGTGTACAGGGGGAAGCCTTCTTACTTGAGCAGTGTCCCCTCGCCAAACGAGCCTGCTTTCCTTTTTCACGACCTTTTCCCGGAACCTGAGGCGCAACTTTCCTCCCGACTCTTTTCTGTTGTATCTCCACTGTTCTGTTCACTTCATCTCCCTTTCCTGGCGGCGTCCGTTGCCGGGAAAAAACAAACGCAGGCGGCGCGACCGCGTACGGGGGAAAAACGACCGGCCAATGCATGTGCATGAACATGCGCCCATGCAGCTCCTGTAGGCAAAAAAGACACGTGCATGCAATGCATCTTCGTATACGTAAATGGGTATATGGAGGTGTCCACATTTGCGTAGCACGCATATCCACATTTGGTCATTCAATTTTCTCATTTCGATCTGCGGTCTCTCTCGCACATGTCTGTTTCTCTGACCCGGCAACGCAGCGGAACGCTTGTGTTCCGAGTCTCCGCACGCTGAGGCAATCGAGTCCCCTGGTGCGCACGTGGAGCCAAGGCGTCTGTTCGGACAGAGAGCCCCCGTGAATTCAAGGCAGTGCGCTGTCTCGTGAGAACAACTGTGCTTGCAGCTCGGCTCTCCTGTTTCTGTTCCTGCGTCTATTGGAAAGCCTAGACAGCGTGGCCAGTCGCTCTCTGGGGCGACTTGGATGGGAGAGCCTGCGCCGGCGGACGGGGAGCTGGGGAGGTTACATGTCGTTGTTTGTCCACAGGAGAGTGCGCTCGCCCCGCCGTTTGCTCAAGCTTCCACCCGACGGCGCCTCCTCGTTTTGAGAAAGGCCACTCTGGGTATGTAGCGGTCTCGGTTCTTGGGGCTGCCTATCTCTGGCGTATGGCAGCTGCGCTTCACTGTTCACTCAGAAATGCGGGCTTTTCGCTAGCGCTTCCACACGTTTCCCGAGACTCTCCCAGAGTTCCCAAAGATAGCAGTTAGGTTGTAAAGAGGTCTGAATGTGACATAGGATGTGCATTTCATCTACGTGTAGGAAGCCGTTCGGCATGTGGACAATGGATGTACATGTGTAATCGCATGCTCTATCTTGGGTTAAGGCGAAGAGAGAGAAAGGTTCGACGCTAGCCTCTTTGATGTCTCGCGCTTTGCGGTTTGCGACTCGCGTCTCTGGGCCACACACGCCACATGTTCTGTTTGCCCACCGCTGGTTGTGCGTTGTCCTCGTTGCTACTCTTGCCGCCTGGTCGACGTCCTCGTCATGGCCAGATGTTAAACATACTTGGTTTCTCCGAGAGAGTCGACGAAACTTGCCTTCTGCTTTCGCCTGTCTTCACTCGCGGACCTCCAGATGCTGGCCCAACTACAGCAGCTGCCGATCGCGCTACACATACACACGTACCCTTTTCTTTATAAACATAGTAAGGATAACAAGAGGCACATGTCCACATAGAGTTGAACCGTTCCATTAGGGCCGAGTTTGTACTCGAAGCGAGCGTGTACCGTTTTGTATCGTTCGCGTCGTTTACTTTCCTTCTGCGGTCAATAGTTGTCGAGAGAGCTACGGCAGTGGCTAATGTTCAAGTTGCGGGAGCATGCACGTTTTAAACGTATGCATGGAGTGGGTTTCCGCCAACAAATCGAATGCCACCAAACTTGGGACGTTCGGGGGCACGGATCCATCAAGAATGCCAAATCGGTTACATGAATGTATATATGTATATATATACATATATGCATGTGTGAACGAGTAATTCATCTGTCTGCGGTTCTTCGCACGCTCAAATTTGCAAGCTGATTACACCAAGTGGACTTGAGTAGAACGTTTTTCGCACATTGTAGTTAACGAGAAGGGTGCATCCTATCCCCGCATCTAGCTCTAGGGCCCTGTCAGAAATGAGAGCGTGGACGCAGTTCGGCGAGGCACACGGACTACCGGCCCTTGGGATGCCCGTTGACCTCTGGGCGATGTTTCGGGCAGAAACCGCACTGTGGCAAATCTATGGAGCCAAGTGGGTGGAACAGCGGGTCTCCGCAAGGTGTGCGTCCAGTTCAGACAGCTGGACGTAACGGAAAACGAAGGGAGAGTGTGAAAACTACAGTGAGAAACTCCCTCAAAAAAGTGGTACAACGACGCCGCTGTTCCGGGGACGGTTCACGCTGTTCGCCCAGCACTTAACAGGAGTGGACAGAACTTTTGGTGGTTGTACTCATTGCACGCAAGAAATCTTTTTTAGCACAAACAGGCTTTGTCTGTGGACAAAGATGAAGAGTACTCGGACTGTGCGTTTGTTGGGGCATGTGCATTCTTTGAGGGTTGTGCAAGGCCAGCGTAGTCGAACTCTAAAAATCAGGCGGTTTCCATTTGTGTGGTACTTCGTGTGACCACTGTCTGGCGAAGTTCCTGGCAAGGAAACAGTCGTACACATCTCAGGTACAACCTGTTTTGTTGGTACAGACAAAACGTATAAGACGAACGATCACCGGGTCTCCACTCGAAGCCGCAGGACGCCAAAACACTCGGAATCTCGCGCTTCGGCAGGAAGAAACCACCTTTTAATCAAGAGACAGTCTTTTTGCGGAACCAACCCCGCAATCACTGACGGTGGGTTTATGTCGAAAACCGCAATCGTCGGCCGGCATGACGAACAGCCGCCCGATCAGGTGCTCTCCCAGAATGGGAATGTTACGTCATCTGAATCCCGGCCTGCGTTTTCTCCTCTACAAAAACATAAATACAGTGTTCCTTTCCAGCAAAAAGCCCGCTTGAAATAAAGCTCATTTCTCGACGACTCCCTCCACCGCTGCGATCAAAATTAACCCCGATGCTTAGCGAGTCTGTGCGAATTACCAACCTGTGTCGACATGCAACATTTTCACCTTTGTACGCCCCAATATCTCTGTAGGCCATCCCAGAGAGACATCGAGCCACTCCCTAAGTACCTGTACGAGAAAGCGTCTTCTATTTGGACACAACTCACGCAAGCATGCGTCTTTCCAACGTGGGCAACACGCGCGGCAGCAATTCCCGTCGTCCCCTGCAGAAAAAAACTCTCTCGTTCCCCCTTCCACGGGAAGTAGGAATCGCAAAAGGCTCGCAGAACATCAGGCGTGAGTGCAGGACAGGGGCAGAGACGACTGTTTGCCCCCGCGTCTATTTCTCGGAATTAGAAATTAGGTCAACAACGACGTAAATCAGATAACCAAACGTAGCGGCAATGACAATGCACAGCATCACGGTCAGTTTGATCTTTTGCCACCGCATGGCTTGCTTGACGTCGCCCGCCGTTTCTTTAAAAGTCTTGGCGCTCTCCGCCAGCTGGCCCGTCTTAGATTCAAGACTCTCCAAGTTAGCGTGGTTCTGCAAAACCATTTGCACGTTTTTCTCCATCTCAATCTTCACATCTTCCACTTTCTTGAGAACCTCCGTCGTCTTGTCGACACTTTCAGGTTGCTCGAACCTCGAAATCAGACCCTTCACGGCCTGACGCAAACGCTTCTCGAGTAATCCCGCCTTGATCCCGCAGGCAGGTTGGTCGCGAACGGCCTCGGATACCAGCTGCTGAACTTCCTGAGCACTCAGCCGAAATATCGAAAGACACAGAATTGCCCATGCATGGAGGCCCGACATGGAATTGACAACAACAGCGTTAACCTGGTCTCGACACTGTTACGAAACAGTCGTGTCACACACACACACACGCATACAGACAGACAAAACCCTCGCGGCAGTGTGAGTCTTGAGCGTGCAGCACGACAGTGTCAGGGATTGGGAAAGTGCCAGGCGTAAAGTACTCGGTGTAGCTGTTGTCTTTGTTTCTCGGATTCCCTTCAATGTCACTAAAACAAGAGTGCTTAGTAAAGCAGCTTCGAAAGCAAACGGAAGACGATAGGTCAAGACCTCGAACCGAGCTACCGACGCCCGCGCGTACGCACCGGCCAAGACCACTCCGGGACTTGCGAAAAATTAAGAGTGCTTCAGGGGCCCGTTCACCATTTGTTTGCGCCTGCACATTCATGTTTGGACCCTGAGTGTTTGCTCCGAGTCCTGTGCACTCACCGCCAGTAACGCGAAAGCTAACCGCTCAGCATACTTCTTGTCATGGACGTAAAGTCCAAAGAGAAACGCTCCCGTCGGATCAGAAGCAAGAAACATGTTTCCTCCATCATCCACAGAAAACTTCCGGCGCAGGCCGGGCGCAGCATCTGGAGCGGTTTGCAAGACTCGCGGGAATAGAGGAGCGAGTGCACTCTTCTCCCTCGACGTCAAGCGGCTGTAAAAGGTATCCAGGACCGTCTTCGACTTGAGATTTCCCACGGCAACAAACCCAATGTTCCAAGGGGGTTTCGTTTCCCCAGAAGCTGAAACAGCGGAACCCGCCAGGCTCACGTTGGTACTAGCGAAACCCGGATCGGGCGACGCCGTGCCGGTTGCGCCCTTCATCCCAAAGACCTTTCACAGATCGTGTCCCACGCGAAAATTATAGGCGTGCCTTCGACAGTGCAGCTTAGATAATGCGTTTCACTGGGGTGCACAGAGATCAGGATACGGAGAAAAGGACAGGTACACCAGCAACGACGGCGCTATCCGTTTGACAGAGAACAATAGCCACCGGGAAATCCCCTCTAAAGCACCTCAATTTGACTCGATCGACGTCTCTAATCCTGTTCGTTTCAACAAAGACACCGCATCTTTCTTCTGCTTGAAATGCCGCTGTGACGGGGAAATGGAAGGCTGGCAATGCAATGTATTTTGGGCAAGGACAGGCCAGCGTTCAGCCTCCGCGTCCGGCGCCACTTGGAGACGGGCACCACAAAACGGTAACGTTTTGTTGCCACCAAAACAAGGTTCAACAAAAGAAAAGCCGAAAACGATTTTTCACCGAGGTGACTCATAAAGAGGACGACGGCCAGCCTGATTTACGTGGTTCGGACCCATCGCAGCCGGCACGGGACACTTCACAAAGCGCAAAGATGCAGTCGCCACAGCTGGCCGTCTCCGGCTCGATACCAGGGAAAAATGCGTGAACGAGCTTGGAAGACAGTTTCTATCCGTGAAAGAGGGCGGAACATTGAGAACATCGCTTTGGGCTTCTGCTTCGTCTCGCGTGCTCTGCGCTTTAGAAGAGACTTGGGAAAGGCCAGCGCGCCCCCGTCTTTTTCCTACAGGCGGTGAGAACAGTCAGTCTGCCGGTATTTTCCCTGCAAGGATTTCACAAGAAGACGTCTTAGGATTTAACAAGACGGTTGCCTACAAGGTGGCAAATGTCAAGGGGCAATGCCGGTAGTTTTTTCGTGCCGTCGCCGGCGTCGTTGCCGCAAGCGAGTCCTCGAAAAACGCCTTTTTCCCTGCTGTTGTAGAGTCGGACGCACCGTGAACAACTGCCAGCTGCGGTGTGTTCTAACCCGCAACTTCGAGAACATAGACGGTAGCCATTATTTTTATCTCAACATCAGTGTTCTCAGGCATCTCGCGGGATTTTTGACCAGCAAAGGGTTTGCGTAGGTCGACTAACTGTCTATGGATGTCGACGTCAAAGGGGAGGCAGCAAGAATCCCCCACGGGAAGCTGAGAACGGAATGCCTGCTGGACTGGTCTGAGCCGTGCCAGTATGTAGAAACGAACCGTTGAGGATTCTTCCGCAAAACAGGCGCATTTCGCCTTCATTGGTTAGGAACGTCAGTGATACGCCCACAACAAGAGGTGGTTGTGGCGCCAAACCCGTGGGAGACTCCGCCGTTTGGAGACTTCCAGTCAACACAGTGTAGCCGGAGATGTGCAAGCATAGAAGCTAAGAAGTGGAAGTGGAATCAGCGCAGACCCGCGCGGGCATCGGGCGTGTTGCCTTTCAAAACAAATCCCAAAATACAGAATGTACAGGCTTAGTCACATACACTACCCAGTGTAGTGATCGCTGCCTCGTTCTCGACGATCTGCCACACGACGCGATGGCTCTATGATACTGTCTGCGGACGTGGAAAGAAGGCAGTGAAAAGACCAGAGAATAGGAAACGGAAAACTAGAAGAGGAGCCCTTCGATGCTGTGGCGTTTCGGTTGTTTGCTTCATTTTGAGGAAAGCGTGCTGCGGGTCCAACTAGTCAGCCACCCCTGGCCTCTGGCATCGAAGCAACGTGGTGACCGGGAGCTGTACAAAGCTGCTTTCTCTAGTTCTACAGAAGCCTCGAATGACCAGCAACGGTCCAACTATTGTGTGTGGGTGCGGCCGCGAAGGTACGCCTGCTCTACTGCAACGAGAACGAATCATTCGTTCAGGAAGCAACACGTTGCCCCCCACCCCGTCCAGCAACGGCGGGCGCTTGATCAGAGAATCTGTGGCCACTTGGTCGCCTCTCCGGCTGTAAACGACACTTGTTTACCTGGAAGGGCTTTGCCAGGTGGCCATCGTCTCCCTTGCTCGTCTCGCTTCTGTGGGTGTCTAGTGTTCAATTTCGTCTCGTGATGAGGTACAGTGGGGAACTGACGCGTCCCCTCCAGTGGGGTTTTTCGCGGTTTTCGTTGCCTCATTCCTTCGGAGTCGCAATGAAGGGCTGAGGAGTCTCACTTCCAAGTAAGGCGACACGCCTTGTAGCGTTCAAGAGAGGGGATCTGCGGCTATCACGACAGGGCGAGTGGAAGCACACCTAAGGCTAGGTAGGGGGGCATAGACTCGATGCGGGTGGGTTTCAAGTGGGACGTGGGAGTATCAAATTCAGGACGGGACGCATCAAGAGCTCTGGCGGGGACCCTGGCGGCGCAGGAAATCAGTACAGTTTTTTGTGTTTATCGCAATCGGGGTGCCATGGCCCGGCGAAAGTGCGAGGACGCTCAACCGGCAGTGTCCGTCTGGGGCCGCTTTGGAATCGATGTGGGGCCCGAGCAAACCGTCCGGTACGATGAGTTCCCGGCGATAATTCGCCAGTGGCAAAATGTGCCTTCCGCAACATGGCGCCGGTAAAGCTGTAAATGGATATTTCGGCCGTCCGGACGACGCCACCGGAAAGAGAAAGCGGACCGCGTGGTACCGGGGTGACAGCCCGAGTGTCGCATAAAACTCGCACCTCTGCGGGCGACACAGGGCGTTTTTTCCTGCATCCTGGAGTTTGGTGTTCCTGCCTGGTTCCATAGTTCCTGCAAACGCCACAAGCTTCCTGCCCCACCGTCCGAAAAGGGCTCTTTTCCGGGAAAACCCGCTGCGTCGGAACTCCCGAACGACTCCGGGTTGGCGCATGCGTGCTCGTTTTCCGGGTGTGGAGAGTCGGGCGCGCCCGCTGCGAAGACTTTGGGGTTGCCCGCCCGTGCACGCAGACGCTTTCCCCTGCCTACGCCGATGTCTCGCGTCTCATCTTACCAACGACGCTCACCAGTCGCCGTATGGGGTTTAAAGCAAATTTTCCAAATGTGAGAAGCGTCTCGAACGTGGGTTTCTTGATTCCCTAGCGGCTTTCGGGTTTTCTCGTCATCCCCCGGAAAAGCGGATGCTCCTTCGCGGGGCATCAACCCCGGTTGACGCCCTACATCGAGAGAGGCGTAAGCGGTCGGTCTGGTGTTTGGCTGCTTTCTCGTGTTTTACAGAAACCCGACGTAGCGAGCCTCGGTCCAACTGTCGTGTAGGTGGTGTCTCGGATTTACGTGCGGTTTAAGGCAACGTGAAGGCCTCCTTTTTCCGGGAAGCAACGCGCTCCGTCCGACGATGACGGGTGCTCCCTCACAGAGATGCGTGCTGCATCGTGGCCCCTCCGGCCACAAACAGCATCCCTTGGCATGGAAGGGGTTTGCCGGTTGGCGTCGCCCCGCCCTTCTTCTTGTCTTTCTTGCACTGGTCCTGGAGTTTGGCGTTCGACGCGTTTCTTCCCACAGTTCTGCGAGACGCGCGCACAACAGCAGCGGCGATAGCGACAGCGAAGGGAACTCCGTCGACGACAGCGTCACACGTAACGACACCTCCACTGACGAAAGGCCGCACAGAAGTAAGGAGCGACGCGGGAGGGCTCTGCCGATTTCATGCGAGGCCAAATTGCATGCACTGACAACCTGGCCGTCAACGCGAATCCACAGACGCAACGGCGGCCGCGGCGGCGCTATGTCCACGGACGTGTCACGCCGCGCCTCTGGACTTCGTCTGTGGCTGTGCGTGTAGGAACGGGGAACTACCGCTCCGGCCCGCCATCCACTCGTGGGATTCACAAGAAACGTAGGAGGGTCGCAATCGTCGCTTCCGCAACGCGGAGAGGCAAGAGGGGGGACCGGAAACACCGACGAAGAAGGACGACAAAGACATTCGCGCCCCGGCGTCGCACACGCTGGTAAGACGGGTTGAGAATGCCAAAGGGGTTCGCGGGAGAGACTGCGTTTTCTACACAGAACGAGGGATACACACGCCATGTGCAACTCTCTGTGTAGGGGGGAGGCTCCTTCTCCGGGGCCTCTGCTCGGGGCAAAACAAGGCGCAATTCGGGGACGGGCTCGCGGCGTGGCCAACGGGGGGCATCCCGCGGCCACACCGTGGGTGTCCGGGACCGGGGCGATCATTTCTCTCTGCTCAACGGTTTGTTGGCCGAAAAAAACCACACGCGCTGCAGAGAGTGGAAACCTGGAATGGTGGCCTGACGAGACGCTTCTGTGGGAGAGGAGAGGTTCCGGTCCAGCCGGCGGGTTCAAGACGCGCAGACGTTGGGACGCACAACGGGCATTCCATCTTCCCCCGGGTTCCTGTGCATCACATACCCTATGGCGCTCTCGCCGTCGTCTCGAGCAGACTGGCGCTATTTTCCCGCATCGCGGAAGGCGCGAGTAACCCTCGGCAGTTTTCGTCCAGGAGCGCGCATTGGCGTGTCCGCGAGGTACACAGGCATCGATCACCGGGAGCATGGCTTCTCCCGCTGTGTGGGCTGGTTTCCCGCTTTACGCGTTTCCTGTCCGGGCGGTACCAATTTGTGTTTTCGTGTGGCGTCCCTGTAGGGTTAGCACCGTGGAAACGTTTGCCCGAACGGTGGCGAAAGGTGGACGGAACCCCAAGGTGGTCGCCATCGAACTCGCTGTGGTGGGCATCCTCTTTCTCGCGGGTGTGCTGTATTTTGAGTATTCGAGGAGAAGTCAGAAGGCACAAGGTACGGCTGACAGAGAAAACGAGAAGGAAACGCTTTTTTGGTACCCGCTGCGAGCACAAGCGAAAAAAGATGCTTTCAAGCGTAGGGGGGAGGCCTGGCACATTCGCGTACACAGCTCATATATGTCTCTGCTCGTGCGGGTCGCGACTGATCAACAGCACGGAGAACTAAACCCTAGACGAATTTCGCATTCGAAGGTACCTCCCACTCATTTCACACACATGCGTCTCGTGAGCAAATCGCTGCGATGGGCCACCGCCACGCATGTTACGGTCCACTGGACATCGATACGTGTGAAGGCGTGCGCGGATTCGCTGTTGCGTTTGGGAGCTTCACGGCCCGGACCAAAACAGTGGGGATCCGCTGTATGCACCCGTGGGCCACCCTCGCAAGCGTTTTTGCCCGGGTTTACCCAGTTCATTCTGTTCCTGTGTGAAGGAATACAGATCCGCTTGCGTGCACGTATGCATATGTGCCGTTATCAGTGCACTGTCCCCGTCGAGGACGCGTTTTTTGCCAAGGCGAACAGTCGCCTGCGTCGCTCGAGGGTAAAAAAACCCTAACGGTTTCTCGCGGTCCATTCTGTTACGTCTTCCAATCGAAATAGAATCGTGGGTGTGCAGCTTCAGGGTGCGCCTTTCACCAGCATACACTATGTGCGAAAGAGAGACGATCGCTTTGACTTCCCCCTTATGGCCACCACTGTCTCGCAACGGTACTCTTTTGCGTTGTGTCTGCTTTCTTTGCAGAAGAACACGCGCATATCGACCGGAAGACGATACTGTATGGGAACGTTTGCTGTGTGCACGCGAGAGACCCAATAGGGACATGAGCTCCGCATCCCAAGACGGATCCTGGGAAAGTACCGTGGTGTGTTGTTCTCCCCCCATCGACTGAAACTTATAGATACTCATGTCTTCACAGCTAAATGGTATGCCTACACCGGGTGTTCCGCACTGCTGGTGCGTTTGCTTCCCCGCTCCATGCATTCCCGGTGTCCAGAGTCCTGTTCCTACGTAGACTACAAGTGAATGTTGGGGCCCACTAAACTCGGAAGACTTCCCCCGAGAATCAGCGTCGCTTTCATTTCTGGCATCTCCCGTATATCGCGGCGCGGTACGCTCTCCCCAAGTACAGAGCTTCTCGGAGCGTTGGCCTCTTTGTCTCCAGGTCTGAGGTGGTGAGTTGACGGAAAGCAGGCCGTCGGGGGCCTTCACGAAGCGGCAACAACAGGGTCGGTGCTTCGTGAACGCCCTGGGTCTGTCGTCCTCTCTTGCAAAGGCGCTAGGTTCTTTGCGTCGCCTCGTGAACGAAACGCCTCTTTGCAAGGCCATTGTCCCCTGCTCACCTGTGTCCTGCACTCACGCCCGCGACTGTCGCATTTTCCCCCTCTCGACAGAGAGTCGATGTTCTTCGGAACGCGTAGCACATCTTTGGTGGTAGCCGTTCATCTTCGCGTCTACGCGTGCCGGCGTGTGTCGTCGTCTAGAGAGTAGAGACCGGGAGGACTGCATGCAGCACGGGTAACAGGGCGTCCTGGCTGACGGGGCTCTCCGCACCATGAAATCTGCTCCTCACCTCGGCAAAGACGGACTCCCTTCGACTTTCGCGGTCCATGCGACCACTTCACCGCGTCGCGCACGTGCTCTCGACTCGGTGCGGGTCGTGCCTGCATCGCCTTGGGGGGGTCGTCTCCTTTTGCCCATGTGTGTCTTCGACAGCTCCGCGTAGAGCGGCCTCCCCCCGTAAGGCTCTCTGGAGAGATTCGCGTGTGGCGCAGCGTTTTCTGCCGAGTCGTGTGGCTGTAGCTTTTTCGCGTTCTCGGCTGCTACTTTCGTGGCAGAGCGAAGCGGCGCGCTTCAGCCGCGGGGGCTGTCTTTCCGTAACACGGAACAGCGCGTTGCAACCCCGCCCCGCAGCAAGGGCAGTGCACAGGCCTGTTGGGTGTGCGCAAACGCTGGGGCGCGGTGTTGAGCCAGACGCGGAGGCGGCTGCGCGAGGGGACCGAACGAAAGTTCCAGCGCGCGGTTTCTGGAGCAGGGATGCGAGTGACGTGTGGGGATCGTAGGTTCTTCGGAAGGCGAACGCGCTTATGTCCGTTCGCCTCTCTTCTGTGTTTCTTGTTCCACAGCGGCCAAAGAGGGATGTAAGCAGGCAGACCTTACAGCTTGAGTTGTTCGAGGCGCGTGCGGATGCGGCAGTGTCCGCGCCTGAGGCGGTAGAGGCAACGCATACCCCAAGGCAGGCCCTTCGGCTTCTCTGCAAGCGACTATGAAGACTGAGCTGCTCCCTGTCTTCACGCTCGCGTTGTTGTCTTGTGATGTTCTCAGGACGTTACACCCCTTGTTCTTGGCCTCACCATCGCTGGCGTGGGGATCGCCGTCGCAGTCTTCGTAAGTCTCTGCTTGCTGTCGAAAGAAGGGTGGGACGTGTTGGTGGAGCAGTGGAACAGAGGGGCGAGCACAGGTAGGAGATGCGGTGTAGCCAGGGAGACAGAGACACAGACACAGCGTCGAGACAAGACAGCGACAAGCACGTGGGACCTCTCGCGTACGAATGAGGCTGACATGAGCCGCAGGAATACCCCACGAAACTACGCGGGAAGCAGAAACGACGAGCGACGACACGGCGGCAAGGGCCGTTGTAAGTTGACAGGCACTTTTGTTTCTGGCGTGTTCCCCCACGGATTCTTCCCCCGCCGCTTCCTGTTTCTCTTGTCAGTACGCAACGCTTGTAAGTCACTGCAGTTTCCAGAAGGTCGAATTTCCACAACGAATGGAGAGACAACGGCTGGTGCGGGCGAAACTGCCTTTCTATGGCATCCGCTCGTCGTCGCTTGTCCCTGTGGCGAGCGCTGCGAACTGTTGGAGTTTGTTGCATGGATGAAGAGACAGCGGGTCTCTGGGCTCTGTCTGCGTCTTGTGTGTGTGTGTGTTCTCCGGAGTTCAACGCATGCACAATGGACCAAAAGACGGCTTCCGTCCTTTTTCTATGCCTGAACAAAGAATTGCAGGTGTTTCATTGCGTGTTCAAAAATGTGCGGATTCTCGTTCTGCCGCAGCTGCGAGAACACGTTGAAGTCTTTGGGGGCATCGTTGTACGTTAGCCGGAGCCGGTCCACAAAGTACGTCCAGCATTCTTTTCTTCGAGGCTTTGTCACCAATAACCCTCGTTTCCTTCGTTGTGGCTGGTCTCTGCAGCCGCACACAGCGACGCAGCCTGTACGTCTCCCTTCTCTCTGCCTGTCTTCCTGAACTGAAAAACGATACTTTTTGCTCCCTCAGCGAAGCGATACGCGTTGCCTCTCCTGTGTCGTATTCTAAAATAGACTCTCCCCCTTCCCTGCGGAGTGTATCCCCCTGCTACCTGGAGTGTCTGTGCTCTTCCGCAGGACACCCCCGCCAGCCCTCCCCATATCGTCCCCCCGGTAAGACGCAACACACTCGTGCACAAACAAAACGTTGCGAAGAAACCTCAAGCAGAAGATAGCTTCCGACGCTGCCCCGGTCAGCTAGAGCCTCCCGACACTATGGCCCATGGTGTATCCGCATGAATTTGTGTCTGTTTCGAACTCCAGACGCCCAAGGTATGTGATGCTTTAACTAGCTGTGTCGAACGAAGAAGCATTGGCTGTGTCCACATAGAAGAAGGATTTTGGATTGTCGTTAGCTATGCTCTATCATGGTGTGTCACATTGTGTATCCGTGTGGATGTGTGTCTGTTTCGACAATCAGGTGCCCGAGGTACGTAGTGTTATAACGAGCTTGTTTTATACGGGGAATGGGTTCGTTGCTTTCATCTAGAGAGGACGGGGTTCTGGATCATTGCTAGCTAACAGATGAGACAATGTATCCCATTGCGTATCCGTGTGGATCTGTGTCTGTTTCGCACTTCAGACGCCCAAGGTATGTGATGCTTTACCTAGCTGTGTCGAACGAAGAAGCATTGGCTGTGTCCACATAGAAGAAGGATTTTGGATTGTCGTTAGCTATGCTCTATCATGGTGTGTCACATTGTGTATCCGTGTGGATGTGTGTCTGTTTCGACAATCAGGTGCCCGAGGTACGTAGTGTTATAACGAGCTTGTTTTATACGGGGAATGGGTTCGTTGCTTTCATCTAGAGAGGACGGGGTTCTGGATCATTGCTAGCTAACAGATGAGACAATGTGCCCCATTGCGTATCCGTGTGGATCTGTGTCTGTTTCGCACTTCAGACGCCCAAGGTATGTGATGCTTTAACTAGCTGTGTCGAACGAAGAAGCATTGGCTGTGTCCACATAGAAGAAGGATTTTGGATTGTCGTTAGCTATGCTCTATCATGGTGTGTCACATTGTGTATCCGTGTGGATGTGTGTCTGTTTCGACAATCAGGTGCCCGAGGTACGTAGTGTTATAACGAGCTTGTTTTATACGGGGAATGGGTTCGTTGCTTTCATCTAGAGAGGACGGGGTTCTGGATCATTGCTAGCTAACAGATGAGACAATGTGCCCCATTGTGTATCCGTGTGGATCTGTGTCTGCTTCGAACCTCAGACGCCCAAGGTATGTGGATCTTTACCTAGGTTGGTTTATACGGCGGCGCTTTCGGCGCTTTCAGCCAGAGAGAACGGTTCAGGATTGGCGTTAGCTGACATCGGTGTGGGGTTCTGGTCGGGTATTTTTTAGCTCGTGTGAGCTGTGGACGTGTCAAGGACCATGCCTAATCCCTGCTTGTTGAGTGCGTGTTCGTAATTGTTCTCAGGCGGCGGAGACTGAATCTGTGCTAGATAAGGTAGGCGTTCCCTCTCTCTGCAACATCGGTCGTGTATTTCTGGTTCGCTGCCTTGCCTTTCTCTCCTGTGGCCCGCTTTTTTTTGGGATCGTGTGTCTCTCCGGGTGGAAGGTGTTACTCGTGTCCGTCCTGATAAATAGAGGTAGATGTTGTTCTTTGCCTGTATGTCTTCTTCACCACGCTTTCCCCGAGTTGGACATTTGCTTAGCTGCCCCACGCCTCTCGCTTCACATTGGCGCGCCTGAGCAAGAGCGCGGATTTCTTCGGTAATGCGCAAACCAACCGTGGTGTTCAATGACGTTCTCTGGAGAGCTGCATCTGTCGAGGTTTGTTCGTTCATGCTTCTCTCTGGTTGTCCTTTCAACTCCGTTTCCAACGGTCTTGTTGCTCTGCCGACTGTAGGGACTGTCTGCCGGATGCTTTTTTCTGCTCTGGTTTTTGCTGGTGTTCATGCAGATACCCTGGCAGTCGGTGAGAGAAGAAAGGCTAACGGCGGGGAGGACTGACCCTCCCGGGAGGTTACCTGTTCTGCCGACCTTAAAAGCTGTTTCATTTCTCGCTGCAAGGCCGTGCAAAAACAGAGCTAGCGGCGCGACAGCGGGCATGTCTGGGGTCTCATTTCAGAATCACCCATGTGTAGACCTGCGCCTTGTCGCGATTTGCCTCCATATAAAAGAAGGACGAGCGTGCAGTGGCCCAGACCTATCCAGACGCGAGGACGTCTGTGCCCACCTTCTCTGTGTGCAT
Source organism: Neospora caninum Liverpool (assembly GCF_000208865.1). Classification (NCBI taxonomy): domain Eukaryota; phylum Apicomplexa; class Conoidasida; order Eucoccidiorida; family Sarcocystidae; genus Neospora; species Neospora caninum. Next base: position 4,527,255 of record NC_018394.1, on the reverse strand, counting down.
GCCCCTTTGGAGCGAGTCGAACGCTGCCCCGTTTTCAGAGCTCATCAAACACGAGGGGCTATGGCGTGTCGTGGTCCCACCTCTTTCTTTTCTTCAGGTTGCCACTGTGGTAAGTCTCCCGAGTGTCTCTCAGCAGCAAACCCGGAAAAAGGATCCAGATCGGAGACTTGCATGGCCACGATTCTGGTCACGAGGAAAGCGCGTCTAGTGTGCAGATATGAAGAAGTGTATGCAGGAAGGTCGAACTGACGGCTTCGGAAAACGAAAAGTGAAAATTCGCGAACCGCCTTCCGCGTAGGCAAACATCATTATGTAGCGTCTGGAGTGCGTCTGTGGAGCCCCAACCCGTGAAAGAGATGTCTTTGGGCAACTGGGAGGTGTGGAAGCCCGAGGTCTGGAGGCGTAGCCAAAAACACGTGCGTGTAAGGAGAACCCGCCCGGGAGTTTCGCGTGCATGTATGACAAAGATTTTTTCGGTACTTCTGCGTGTTGGGAATCGTCAGGCGGTGAGTTCCCTGGAGGCGTTCAGAAAGAGAGAAACGTCCATGTTTCATTTCCTCAGAAGGCCAGAAGCTGTTGAGGGTCTGCAGGGGGAGCGTGGGAGGTTTCCGCCACGCTATTTTCCGCGTTCAGGTTCTTCGCGAAAAGTCTTTCCTGCGGAAAAGGAAAGAGGGCCAGATGCGTGGGAAACGGATTGCGTCCGACAGGGTGAAAGTCGAATTCCCTGGTATGCGCACGCGCTGCCCTCACTCTCAGGCTGTAAGTCTCGAGCAATTAATAACAAGAACGTTACGTCGGACACGTCCGTGCCAACGTAGATAAACAGGGAAACTGAAATCTTCCGTGTCTGGGCTCTTGGTCGTGGCGGCCTGGTCCTGTTGCGCCCGGGTGGCGGGTATCACGTCACGAAACCTTTCCTAGTTAAAGAGATCACGAGGACACCCTATGCACACCGACGCTTTCATGCTGGCATGAATATACGTAAAATCCTCCATGTAGATTATACAGGGCTCTGTGGGCACATAGACTAATATGTTTCTTTAGGTACTAGGGTGCGTGGAGGGACCAGAAACTCAAATATGTGAGGAACATGGGGTTTCGGGGGTGCGCAAATTCCGTGCTGACGACTCAAGGTAGAACAAGTGTTGGGTCCTCTCTGTGCCCTTGAATATAGGTGGTGAGTCTGCAGCGCGTCAGCTTAGCGGTAGCCGGTCGAGAGCTCCGTTATTTGTTACTCTGAAATCACTCCTGGAGAGAGTGAAGAAAGAAGAGCGTTCATTTGTGTTTTCGTGTCCGGTCGCCGAGCTGTCGGACTCCCCTTTCATCCATCTACAGACTTCCAGCGTCGATGTAGAATCCATCGATTTGCCTTTGTCGCTGGATGCTATCTGTTTTTTACGTAGCACTCTGGGTGTGAGGCTGTATACACCTTTTTTGGGTGCCTTCGCCAAGCGACCATGTAGCCGGCGTTTGGACGAGGACAACGTGACGGGTTGGTTTCTTTGTTTCCGGCGTCCAGTTGGTACGTTCTCCGGTGAAGGAAATCTTTGTCGCCTTGCAGTCGCATCGAATGTTTGTTCTGTACAAAAGGGACGTTGCTTCGGGAAGCGACCTGCAACGCAGGCTGGCATAGGCTGCGGTGCCGAACCAAGTGGTTTTCGGTCTGTCGTGCTGTCACTGAGTGGAAATGTCGATTTTTTCTGTGGATGAGCGATGCCGAAGATCTGCGTAGGGGTCGAGAGAGACCGTACCCACTTCGTGAATGGCCTTCCCTGTGGAGCAAAAAAAGGGAGTGCCGACGCGCACTTACTTTTGAAGAGCACCTGGTCCAAGAGTCGTTTCTTCACGATTGCCCGGACCCTCCTGTGTGCCGTTAGCCGTATGTGCACACGTCTGGTTTCTTCCACGGCAACGCGATGTTGCAGAACCAATTTGCGGACAGAGACGTTGGATTTGCGAGGAAACCGGCCCTTAAACAGTGCCCCGAGCAAAGCTTGTGTGTGGCTGTTGAAAGAGCTTCACGGCAGTTTTTTTCGTTCCCGACGGGCTTCTTCGTTCCCTTCGATCTTGCACAACAGCTGGCCTGTCGTGGCCATTGTATGTGTCGGTCGCCCTGGATGGCGGTAGCACATGTATTGGTTGTGGTCTTTGTGATGTTCTTCAGGTCGTAAGTGTTCTGTTCTGCTACAGACAGTCCACCTCTTCAAAGTGCAGTCATGTAGCAGAACAGAGGACGCATTTGCAACAGGGGGTTGTGTGGCCAAACCGGGGCGATGTTCCTGAGGGAACGAAACGGCAGGTGGCCGTGCGTGCTTCGATGCGCCTCTTTTCGGCAGCCCGTGTTCCTTTTGGGGTGTGTGTTTTACGGGCGCGAGGACAGAGCGACGCCTCACTGCTCGTGTCGAGTCTGTACACCCGAACACAATGCCGGTCCGCTGTGCACTGGCCGCTTGTCTGCATCGTGGTCCCTCTGCGCTGAACAGAGTGCCTGTCTCTCGAACAAGGCAGAGTGCTGAAGTGGACAGAGTTTTTACGAGTGCCTAGCAGTCTACGGGATTTTAAGAGGGAATGGTGGTGTTGGAAAGAAGAGGCATTCTCTTCTGTCCTGGGCCAGCCTTAGAAATTGAAGCGGAGTAGTCAGTCCTTGCTGTCCCGTGTGTCGGGGGGTGTTGAAGTGTTGAAGAGTCGGTGGGGAAGTCTTGCGCCTTTGTCCAGGTGCTGCCGGTCTGTCGTTCATATAACGCATTCCGTGGCAGATGATTCCTGTAGACTGAAAGACTAGGCCCCCTGCAGACAGTCGAGGGAAGTCGAACAGCTGTGCGTCACGCGCGGATCTACGCAGAGTGCCTACGCTCTGTAAGCTAGCCGAACAGCAAGCCCCTAAAGTGCAAGGGTGTCCGTACCCCCCCCCCCCCCCCCCATCTGCCACTCCCGTGGAGCGTTGACTTCTTTTGCTGTATGCGTGGCTGCCGCAGGGTGCGCCGTTGTTCCGCGGCCTGCTTTCGAGGGGTGAGCGCGCTCAGCAGCAGCCTGGGGCCGCGCCGCCTGCAGAAACCCCTCCCACGCCAGCTTCTGATGGAGCACGTCACACGCCATCCACAGGACCAGGGGTGGCTTCACATCATCTCCCGAGTCCGGGGCGCCGCCCTGGTAGAAATGCATGGGATGGGGAAGATGAATACATGTTCATCCCAGCTACACCGTCGCCGGCCGTCAGTAACGGCAGCCTTAACGAATATGATATTGACTCAAGTGAAGACCTCACCATGGGTTATTCGAGTGACCACCGGTATCATGACCAAAGTCTCGCACCAGGCGTGCTCACCCACATAAAATCGGCTAGTCTTCGTCCGCTTCCATCCCGGAGCTCTGACGATGAGGGAAGCCATCCACCGCTCGCCAGGGCCTACTCAGTGGGTCAGATATCTTCTCAGCCTACTTCAGCTGCTCCCCTGTCAAAATCCGGAGCCAAGGCGGGCAAAGGAAAAGGATTTTTCAGCAGGTTGAAAAAGCGTGACGGCAGCTAGATTCCCGGGATTATGCGTACGGTCTTTGCGCGCGTGGTGGGTCTGCGTTTGTCGTGTTTCTTCACCTCACATGAAGGTTGGCTAATATTTGGTTACAGTCCAGAGCGGCTTTGGTAAAGCAGTGATGCCCTTTCCTCTGCTAACTGCGGCTTCTTGATAATGCTTTTGGAAGGTGGAGAGAAGATCGCTGGCCTGAAATGTGGGCGCTTGTGTCTTGTTTACGAAGCACGCGGGACCCGGTCACTAGTTTACGGGCGGCTTGGCAGTTCTGTGTTATGGACGGGGCTGCCGAACTCAAGGTAGGGTTGCCTTTCTTTTGGATTCTTGTGAGGCGGTTCTGGCTGCGGTGATGGAGCGAAATCTCTTGTCACGCCACGCGGTGAGACAACAAGGCTGTTTTATGAAAAGACGTGGAGGTGTTTTGCGGAACTCTGCAACGCCTTCCGTTTTCACGTGTGGTGCTAGAGTGATTTGAGATTTACTGCGAAATGGAATGTCAGCCGCGGATAGTATATTTCCAGTTGCGGACGTTTTTCAACGCGTCGAGCAGCGTGTGTATTTGAAGGTGTGTGTGCCCATCTCTTTATGTACAAGCTGGCTGAAAAAATGCCGTCAATATTATTATTTCTCCTGCGGAAATCAGCTGTTAGACGCATGGGGAGCGTTGAGCGCAGCCGCGCATTTCCTGCGGGGGCCGCTGGCAGTGGACAGCTTTCATGGGCCGAAGAGTCTCAACGTGAACACCCGTAGCAGACGGTCTCGCGGGGAGTTCCGGATCAGGGGTCTTTCGTCGTGTCATAGTCGCAACTGTAATGAGCATATAGTGAACGACTGACAGGATCCGATAAAAACACGCGTCAACTGAAATTTCCGACGGTGGCCATGAGGAACGGCGGCAGCTGGAGAGCCCTGAGTTTTTACGCCACACGCAATTCATTCCAGGGGGCGGGTTGTTCAACAAAAAGAGGACAGGTTTCTCATGGCAATCCCCTTGCTTCAAGCTCCTCCGAAGACAGCAACCCCAACCCCATAGGCAATTTAGGAAAGCCTCGAAGAAATAACTGCTGCTCACCAAGAAACAGTCACCAGCATCACGTGACTAAATAGAGCTCTAGTTCCGAAAATTGCCTCCAGCGTTCATCTCGCATGGGGCTACTACCTCCTACTTGGACCCAAACCTTCCACTCCCCACAAAAGGTAGCATGGCGTCTCCGCTCCTGACTAACCACCCGTGCCGACTTTCCAGTAAACGGCAAGTGTTGAGCCTGCGGAGGAGCCACACACTTTAGGGGTGACAAGTTTATCAGATTCCCCGCAAAAAGTGGAGAACATGCGGTTCCACATCGACAGGGGCAACCTCCAGTTGATGGCATTCTTTGGAATCGACTGCGTTGTCTGTTTCCAGCCGGTTCGATCAACCACGCTGCTGCTTCTAGCTGCTTGGGATACAAGAACTTTTAAACAAGCTCGGAAGAGAGCAACGAGAACCACCATCTACCTACGGCAGGAAAAAGTGAATTTCTGGGTACGCTTGGAGAACTCGCGAGCAGGAGGAACAACCACACCCGCCCCCAAGTGAACGTGCGTGAAGAGGGGAACCTCTTCCTACTGGGCGTCTCTATGCTCGCAAATCTTAAACGTAGATGTCACTGTCTCTCGTACAGGGATCTCGCGATGAACTATTTGCAGAGGACAGCTGAGGTAAATACACGTTTGGAGGAACGCCGATCCCCCGTATTAGCAAGAGGTATTCTCCCTCCTGTTGTCTCTCCTCGAGACCAAACTACCATTGGAGAAGCAAGCACGCGTGCTGTCAGTTTTGGTCTCCTGGGCCCAATACTTCGTTCCCCTCCTGGGTTGGAAGTGCAGGAGACGCCGAGGCAAGTAATTAGATATGTGAGTTTTAGATGAAGCGGTGTGTCCCTTTATGGGTGGTCGAGAAGGAAAAGATTTCGGTGTTGAAGATTATGAGCATCGTGTCACCACTTTTGACGCCTCCCAAGCCGTCCTGCACACTCACGACTCGCCTGTAGCAGCCATCGCATTGAGTTTCCTCATACAGTCTGGGGACATGCTTCTGTAACAGATAAATATATATCTGTTCATAGCCAGTATATATGTGTATATATTGTCGAACAAAGTATAGGTGAGACGGCGCAATCCATGCACACCCCCTGCGTTTCTTGGAAGCGCCGTAGGCCAGTGATGGTTCCTACGCAATGGCCGATGACTCTCTCTCACAGGTGATTCTGCGTTGTCTCCGGGAGCACCTCTCCCCGCGTTATACCACGGCGATTTTGCTCCGGGGACGGTGGCAGGAACAGGGGAAATCAAGAAACCTGCGACTACCGTCTGCTTCGATGGAAACCTGTGATGGCGCCTTTCTAGCTTCACACCGGCCTGAGACTGCCAGGCAAGAACCAGGTCTAACTGACTCGGCTTTTTGGTCGTGTACAGAGTTCTGTGCGCACAGTAGTTCTTCTTGGAGCTGACAGCAGCCACGCCTGCTGTCCCCTACGATTTACGACTACCCGTGTGTCTGCGACAAGGACAGCCCGGCAGGCGTGCACCGCCCTGAGCGGAAATTCCCTAACGTTCCAACTCTCTGTGGACACACGGCTTTCAACCGACCGTATCGGAGCGCGTTTTCAGAAGCGGACGCAAGCGCTCTGGAATGCGTGCGTCCCGTTTCGGCTGTCCGTGTCTCTCGGTAGAACCGCCGTTGCCCCTTTCCTTCTCATCCACAGGGCTCCGCCCGTCACCGGGACGGGGATTGCTACCGCAAGTTGCCGCCGTGCAACGAAAGCAGGACCGACCAGCTGCAATTGCTTCCGGAGCCGTCGGTCACCCGGGCCCGATTTGGCAACCGAAACGGTGCGGAAGAACAGAGGCCGGCGTCGCAGATTTACGGATACGCCTCGACTCTCTCCCGGGTTCTCACGGGACTCGCGTTTCCCCCGTTGCCGAGGTGCCGTCGGGTTCACCCGACGAGCATTCCCCTGCCACGTCCAGGACGGGTTCCCCACAGCAGCTGCCGGACGGTTCTTTCAACACCTCCCCGGCCAGCCTTCCTGCGGCTGCCACGGCCTCCCAGTATTTAAAAATACTGTCTTTTCTCTTCATGCGTGTTTCGATTTTTTCGCTGGTGCCAAACCATCATATCGCAGCTTGGGAAAGCGACTCGACTCTCCCGGATCGCGATCGCGGGAGGAGCAGAATCGTGGTTCAGGCGGTTGCGCTTCCTCATGGTTTTTGAAATTTTGCCGAGCGTGGCGTGATTTGTGCACGAAAGGTGCCCCACGTGTTTAGTGAGAGGCAATTTCTGACTTGCCTGTTTTTCCCGCGCCTTCATACGCTCGCTGGCAGGTTCTTCGGAGCCGGTTTGGGCGGAACGCGCGTTTACCCAGACCGTTCGTCTCGGCTGTGCGCGTGCGAAACTCTCTTTTCAGTAGCTTAACGAAATCGCGGAAACCCGACCCAGTCAGAGTCTTTTTGGCTGTCCGGTTCCCTGCAAACTTTCCTTTTTTGGCTCCGGAATCGGACCGACCTCTTCTGCCCTACGTGCGGCAGCGGCACACCGTTAAGAAGGAAGTACAGGATTCCGCCGCCATGACTGACGCGACGCACGTTGCGGCAAAGAACGCGGTGGAGGAGGGGCTGAGCTCGGGAGATCGAGCGAAAAGCATGGAGCTGGCGAACCAAGCGGTAAGGTGTGATGCTTTTTGCAGCAGAGGTTGTCCTCTTCACGGACAGACAGGTGGCATCGTGCCGGCGTTGTGGAAACCGGAGCGCGGCCAAGCAAGAGCAGTTCTCGCCAGCGTCGCCGATTTGGTGGTTTCTTGCTGTTGTTTACAGACTGCAGGCGCGAGCCTTTCCAGCTTCGAAGTCGGATGCCCGAACCAGGAGGTGTCCAAGGCGCAAGGACAGCTGGAGGGTTCGGAGACTGCGGTTCCGCGTGTTGCGTTCGGCCTGTCGCGTTATGTTGTTCTGGTCGCCTACTGCCTGTACTGTCTGCTTTCTGGACCGTCCTTCATGAACTGGACAACAATTGCCGACTCTCTCTACATGTCGGGTGCTTTCGAGTGGGAGTGCAAACCCGGCGAGATTGACTTCACGGTTCTTTCCCACGAGCCGAAATGCCCCGAGCAGGAGATCTCTGTGAACTACCTGTTCACTGTTGCGTCGTGCTCGTATTTCGTGTTTGCGATGCTCGGAGGTATCATGCTGGACTTTGCTGGCCCCAAGTTTGGTGCATTCACCGGCCTTGCGTGCCTGGTTGTCGGGTGGACTCTCTTTGGGCTCTCCTCCGAGAGCTTCCGAGCGTACGTGCCGGCGGCGGTGTTGATGGGAGCAGGCATTGACATGGCGTTTTTCCCGTGCCTGTGCGGAGCAAATCTGTTCCCGGGGAAGGGTGCGACGATCATCGCTATATTGGGTTCTTTCCGTTCGATCTCCTTCATTGTCGGCGTTACGCTCCGGACCATTTATATGAACGTAGAGGGAGCGACGTTCCGGGGCGTCATGCTAGGCTATGTTGGTGTGGGGCTGGGTTTGTGTGTGCTCGTTGCCGTGTTGATCATCCCGAGTAAGGCCTGGATGGCACCTGACGCGCCGGCGAGCGCCTCCTCGGAGGACGATGTCGAGGCGGGGGCCGACGCTTTGGTCAAGCAGGAGAAGAACTTGACGGCAGTTCAGTCGATCAAGCGCGACTTCCTGTCTCTCTCGTTCTTGCCCCTGTTCCCGTATTTCGTCCTGGTGCTGATTGCGATTCTTTTCTTTGCGCCGTCGGCGAAGCGTCTCATCCCCAGCGCGTACGAGGCCAACCAGATCATTTCCATTTTCTCGTTTGTCCCGTGCATCCTGCTGGGATGGGTCGCCGACCGGGTTGGTATTGTCCCCGTCATGATGATCTGCAACAGCTGCGGCCTTATCTCCTGGATCCTCATGTTAATCCCGGGAATCCCGTGCTTTGTCGCTTCGCAGTTCATTGTGTCGATTCTCATTTCCATCCAAATGTCGTTCTTGGTTTCGCAAATCTACTGCTACGTTGCCGAGGTCTTCCTGCCAGAAAATATGGGAAAGATGATCGGGTTTTTATGCTCAGTGGGGGGTATTATCTCGCTTGTGACCGACCCCATGAGAAAATACAGTGTTGACAACGGGTTCTACACGATGACAGTGTTGTGCCTCATTTTTGCGGCCGTCAACGAAGGGCTTCTTTTGTTCATGTATGTGAGGAAAAAGAAAGTCCCCAAGGTGCTGTAAAAGTGTGCGAATGCCAAATAGAAAGTATGTGACCACGTTTGAGCTCTAGACGAGTACCTGGATGTCGGGTTGTGTGCCGCTAAAAAAGAGGGACGATTGTGTACGTGCAATCGTCTTTTTGTCCCGGTTGTTGTCAAGACCCGTCGTGGTCCTAGCTGACGTGAAGCGCACCTCAAGTTCGAAGAGGCGGTTCCGCGCTCAGCCAGTTCCCGTCCCACCTTGTTGTGTGGTCTTGTCTCTGCAAATCGTTTGCGGGGACTGGACTGAAAGGTTTTTGCACAGTCTGGGGTTCTCCGCGCGTACACGTTGCAGGGGTAGCGCGTATGAGCGAACCAGGTAGGGCGTGGAGGGAACAGTTGTTTGTCCACGTGTTACGTCTTGCCCACGTGTTTGTTCAATGGAGCCCAGATTTTTTTTCGCGCGAGGTGTAGGGGGCGCTGCAGGTTGTGAGCGACCGCCGTTTCTCCAGGACGCCTGCACACCGTCTCTTTGTCGCTGGTGTGCACCGGAGGCATTGTCGATGAATCTGAATGTAGAGCGGAGCAGCCGGCGCTGGCAGTAGTTGATGGCCAGTCGCTCGCCTGCGTCCTGACGGCCGTGCAAGAGCATGTGTTCCGTCCTACTTCTTGTGCTACAGGAACAGTGATTTGCGCGGTGAGCGAGTCCGTGAAGCCTTGGTAATTAATTCACGTGACCAGCGAATGGACCCGATTGCGGCGCATGTTTTATGCTCTGTCGGGCGATGCTTGTTCGCCCGATAGTTAGGTCTCAACAGTTGCTGGCCGTCTCTGTTCATTCGGGGGTACCACGTGTCGACATTTTGGCTGACGCTGATCGTCTGCAGTGTGCGCTTTGAAAGAGGTTTTTCTGTCGAGTATGCGCTTCGCAGCATATTCGCAGTTGGTCCCGTTTCTGGCGGCGCGTCTTTTGTCGTAAACGTGCAGGCGCTTTGGGGCGCATCCGGTGTGTGCCATCAAGAGGCCTCGCAACTGGTGTATACTAGTGGAGCTGGTGGATGTGGAACCTGAGGTTCACTCAGTCGGATAGGGAGTGCGGGCACGAAATCGGATGGGTGTCGAGTCCGTTATCGCAAAACAGTTGTGTATCCGGTCAAGCCTCTGATTGTAAAGCCCCGTCGCGATCTATGTTGCGTGCCAGGAAGTCGATGGCTCGAGCATATACAAATTTCCTTCTGTCTCCTGTGTCGTTGTATACTATTTTTGGGGGAGGGTGTAGAAGAGCTGAACAGTTGTCCATGGCCGTGGAGCCACGTAGAAGTCGTGCACAGCAAGAGGATCTCTGTTCTAGTCTCGTTGAATCAGGCCTGCGGCCATCAGCAGCGTAGATCCATGTTCGTCACAAACTCGGCTTATACAGTCCTTGGCGTGCGGCGTGCGATGTCCATACGGGGACTGCAGGCCAGCGTTGTTAAGAGGTTTTTTCGGTTCCCTGCCAGGGAAGGCGGGACACGGTCACAGTGGTTTTAGTGTCGAGTTTCGACCAGGCGCATGACCGGCCATGCCGAATAATAACATTAATCGAGACGTCTCTCCTCGCGCTGAGAATGAAAATCTCACTAAACTGCGCAAATGCGGCATCTGGATGGTTTTGGCAGATTTCTTATACAGATTGTATCGCATGCACAATTTGTAAGGCGATGAATGTCTTGCTGTAGAGTCACTCTTTCACAGCATTGGGAAGCATGTGCTTGGAGGGCGTGCGTGACAATCTGGCCCCCAGGGGTAAAGGATTGCAGCGATTTTGTTTTATCCATAGAGCCTTCACTCCAAGCTGTAGCCAGTTCCTGTCAACGTACATCTCTAAGCACTCGGCACGTGAAGTCTTCTGTCATGGGTAGAACGGTTAAGTTAAGGAGTACTTAACCGGTGATGTTCTCTGCCGGTAGCTTGGTTTCCCTGAAGTTGGGGTGATGAACCGAGAATGATGTTGATTGATTCCACAATGCCGTCGGCAAGAACAGCGAGGGGGGGCAAATCCGGGTTCCAGAGTTCCACATTTTCAGGCACGCATCCCCTACTCGCGCATTCATTTTTTCTTGGGTGAAAAGAAATGGCATTCATCTGTGAGGTAGCGTTCGCCGGCTGACTGTGTAGCTTGGTCTCCACGGCAGACAGGTGCTTCCTACGCTTTGGAACGTCACGGAGGTCCCACTACCAGGGTGACGCCACGAGAATATTTCCAACCATTCGGACAGTGACGTGGGAGGTGAGGCTTCGTAGGGGGTTTTACTGCATCGCTGCAAGTCTGCCACGGTGGGATATCTGTGAAGAGAGGGAAGCGCCAGGTTCTGATCACACAGCTCACCGTCTTTCTGGGAGAACTGGTGCCGGCTTCGAGTTGACCTCGAAGGAAGTGTAAGCCTAACGAGGAGGGGCCCACATACGCGTGGGAAAGACAATAGCTGTAGCCTCCGTGCAACCGGAAACAGATCACGTCAATCACAAACGTAAAACTTCAACAACAGCCACACGCAATGATGTTTTTAGGCGACCAAGTAGCTGTACACACGTCCTTGGATCGTAAGAAGGGCCAGAAACAAAACGAGTGTGTATATGGGACGTCGGTGAAATAAGACAGTGCAGGTAACATTGTACCGTGCTGCACGGCGTTAAGCGATTGCCCGGAACCACAAAAAAGGTGCCGCTTGCAGTGCAACGCCTCAACAGCGCACCACAGCGGCTACAAAGGTCGCCTTGAAGGAAGACGGATCGTCATCGCGTGAAGATTCTAGCAGCATAGCAGCTCCCACGCGGAGAACTAACTTTTGCTTCACGCAAAAAAGCACACTAACGCTGGACCTCATATCTGTTCGCTCAACTTCCCCACTCTTGTCTCATTGTACCCTCTCATTGCCAGTCCTTCCGTGAGAAAAACGTTTTGGCCTGAGTCACATGCTCCTTTCCAGTTCCTTAAAGGATACTTCTGCTGTCTACGTGCTCGTGAAAAAGCCGGCATATTTTCTCAGCCCGGGCCATTCCAACTCGCAACGCACGCGGAGGCGCAGCGATGGCCCCTCCTGTCAGTCCCGTCCCGGTGAAGGCCGAGGGCACTTCCAGATCAGCTATTTCCTTCACGATAGCCATCAGGCATGCGTTCGCCACATTTATCTTCCGCCGGGAACTTCTAGGCTGCCGTTTTGCCTTCTTTCCGCTGCTGCCGTCTCCGACGGAGCTCGGCCCTGCAGGAGAGCAAGCGTCTCCCCGGATTGGCTCAGTGCATCTGTTGTCCCTCCTCTCGGCAGTTTGAAGCGCAGACACGAGAGCCGCTGGCCTCCTGAAGCGGCGAATGACGGCACTGGCGACTTTATCTGTAACACCTGAAATTTGCATGAGCTGCTCCGCCCATAGCCGACATGCGAAAGTCGAAACGTGGTTGTTCGATATTGTGCCTCGGACCCCGTGGCCCCGTTCCTCACTCTGCTCGAGGGTGTCCCCGTCGTCTAGGACGTGGGCAGTGGTTGGTGTTTCGGGAGACACGATGGACGAGGAATCATGCGAGAGCGACCGCGAGGATATAGGTAGAGCACCCGACGCGATTTTGTTGACAATTACGGCAGAGGCAAACGACATTTGTCTACGTTTTTTTGGTCTCTGCTGCAAGTCCACAGGCAACTCCGAAAGCTGTGCAGCTCCGCGGAGTTGCTTCACCGCCCCCAAGAGAAACAGCGCAGTACCCGCGGGGTTCAGGGGCTCCTGGGTGTCTATACCCCATTCGATGAGCAGCATTGAAATCAACTCGTCAAGATTTTCTGCAGAGAAAGAATAGGAAACAGGCATCGACTCCGTGGTCGGTCCCGGCGCCCTGCCTGGAGTGGCTGTATCTTCCAGCTGCTGCGCTAGGGTGGGAAGAGCCAGTGAACCAGGAAAAGAATCTTTCCTCCCAGAGCTCTTGTCCCTGCAACCACTTGGAGATCCCTCAGAGAACGGAGCGGACGCCGTAATATGGGGCTGCGGAATGGCGAGAGCTGCCCGAACGCCTTCCAGAACACAGATGATTCGCGCTTCGCATTTCATTTCTTGCATCAAACCGCACAGTCGGTGGGGAAGATCTTCGATTTCGCATGTTTTTGTGCGAGAGGTATTTGCTGACTGGGCCAGCGTAAATTCGGTCACATCCTGCCTGAGGAGATCGGCGGGCGTATAAAGGGGAAGAAGCAACATTCGCCTGTACGGACTCCTGCCCAGGCGATTTCCCCACTGCTCTCCTGCGTCACAGCCATCCTGGACGCGTTGTCGCTGTACCCGTTCAGTATGGGTGATAATCTCCGACGGCATGCACAACACACAAGTGTGTGGCGCAATTGCCATCAATTTTTCGACGGCCAACAATTCGGAGAGACTGCTGGGTACTTCCGCCACGTCTCCCGAGAGAGACCGACTCGTTGCGCGCTCATCATGCAGATTGCGAAGCCAGCATTGACGAACCTCATGCGTAACGATCGTCACACAACGCCCTAACTGCCCCTCCTGTCGAAGGAGGTTCTTGAGGAGCGGTGGCAACTCTGACTCAGACAGACGCTTCGGAAAATGCACATGCACATGGTGAGCCTCACTGTGCGTCCGCTGTGGCCTTTTGTCAGCTCTTTTTTCCTCAGGCGCCTGTCGACTTTCCCGGGACTGCCGAGGCAGGCTGAGGTCTTCTTCCCGCGACCGGACGCGCCCATCCCCTGCCTTCAGCGCGCCTTCACGGTCAGAAGAAGCCCCGCATGACGCAGGCACATCGCAAGACATGGCAGCTGCATCCCATCCCAAGGCTCTGTAGTTCGGCTCTAGTGCTCTGTTTCGGCGAGGCCCGACCGCGTGGACGACTGGGAGCTAAGAGATGTGAACATCAAAAATATGCTCAGGATGCGAGCTGAGGAACATGCGACATTCAGTTTCAAAAGAGCACAAACGGCAAGACAGCATTCGCTGCGAGGCTGGACGGCTTGCCCGACGCATGCTGCTGTGCACATGCTACCGAGGAAGAGCGTCATCCAGTGAAGGCATCCTCCCTTGTCAGTGAGGCACAGGCCGTATACATGGAAAGACGAAACGAGACAGTTGAACAAGGGGAAAAGAACTGCATCGAGGACACAGTGAAGCGAATGGCTTAAGTGTCTCGAAAAGAAAAGTTTCCGAATCCCATCGTGGCGCGCGCAGGGAGGAGGGTGCATGCAGCTGGCGGCCAGCGCCTATCTCGGCTACCCTTCGTGAAGAACGTGAGAAAATCTGGGCTAGATACTGTATCATAGGTAATATCTTCTCTAAATACTTGTCTTTTTTCCACGTTTACAGAGAGAACGCGCGTCCAATGAATACGGTAAGATTCCAGGCAGAAAAGCGCGAGGGTGCACACATCGAAGGAGTCGGTCTGCCTCACTTGAAATAGCAGTAGCCCGGTAGCCCTCAAGTCTGGTATTGCTCGCGCTCCGTTTTCTGCTGTTTTCTTCGCAAGAAATGAAAACACATTTATTTTGGGTCCACCTGAACGCGCATGACAGGTAGCGGGGAGTCGTGGTGCCTCCCCCTGAAGGGTTACGACGCCTACCGGTCACCTGTTGTCATCGGCAAACCCGCTCACTCCACGTGGCCGACATACTACATACAGTGCGTTCTGTCCGCATCATGCATATTGATTCGGCTTTGCCTTTGCAGAGACTCAGTGTACCCATTCACTTAACTGTAAGAGAAAAGCGAAACCCTCGATGCTTCTCGTTTCAGTCTGCTCTTATTCCTTCAATCACTTTTCAAACCATGCTCTGGGGTTGTTTATCAAGCCTGCGTCAATCCCAGGCAACCAACCGAGGGCCCAGACGACCTTGAAAATTACAGCCGCCCTTTCTCCCTGCTGATCTCTGTAACGTGATTGACGGAGGCCCATGGCTTCACCGAGAACTGACGACGCCGAGACAAATGGCAAGCGCACTCCGCCGTCAACACGATGGTTGGACTCCGCGTTCGCAGTTCAACATACAAACCATGGTAGAGGACACACATCCCGGTGGTAACCGTCACGCGTAAGGGTGATGCTGTTTCTTTGAACACACAAAGCCGGCAGCTGTCAAACCCCCTGAAGTCCCCGCAAAAAAGATTTGTTGGCGGGTGATCGGCGAGATGTGAATGTCCTACTGTGCTGTGAAGCCCTCAAACCGCTTGGGTGTTTGACCTGGCGGCGACGACTGAACTCGCATTTAACTATTCATAGTGTATGGCGATGCGCTGCGATTTGGTACTGAAAAGGATCCCGTGGTTACACACGAAGAAATCTTGCTTTCCCTTAGATCAAGAGAGCCAACGCGTCGGTGCCTGCGTCATGCTTGGGAATGACCTCTGTCCATACGGTGTCGCTTTTGGTATTTCTCAATAAGGTTCAGCAGTCCAGCCATATATCCGCGACTTTCTCTCAGAGACTGCCTAGAGAGCAAGCACACCCTAGACAGCAGAAGAACTCTCGCCACTTATCTGTCGCATACAAAGTATTTGTGTTGCGCGTTATTCTCGCTGCTCTTTCACACCGTCTAAGTAGGCACATACACATATGCATGCTTTTATATATTTGATGTCTCTGAAGGTACATGTCACCAGTTTGTCTGAGTAAGTCCCCAGCTGTTCCTATGCGCGTCTGCCACCGGGTACATCGGTTCGGATTGAATACACACACACCATTCCACTATCGTCGTAAATGTGTTCGAGTGCGTACGTCTCTACAGAGTCAACATTCAGTAGAGGGAGCACGCCTGCACAGCACCTCAGTCTCACGCAGAATGAATCGCGAACTTTACGACGCTCTCCTGCTCTTATGGTAAAGAGCGGAAACAGGACTGCTTTGAGCGATAATACTAACTTTACCCTAAGATGTTTGGGGAGCGATGTCCTGCAGACAAAACCTTATCGTGAGAAACAAATCCCTTTGACAACCAACACGTTTCTGTCGCCATGCTAGTAGGCTGTGCTTCTGAAGGCGTGGGACTCCGCCACTTTTCTGAAAGGAAGCTATCGCACGATGAAGCATCTTCCTGCACCAAACAAGGTGGTCAGCAGTTCACCTTTCGGCCATGCCCGCAGATGTCCAGCTGAAAAGCCCATTCTCGATCTGTTTAGTTGTGAGGCCACCGAGAATGCCGTGTCCGGCGGATATACGGCAGGTCGCCTGTGACAGTCGCCACTCTAACGGCCCACCGCTCCGGACGCTACCGCCACAGCGGGGCTACGCATTCCTTGTTGAAGCAAGGCTAATTCGCAGCGAATATAACAGGTGGAACATAGATTGGAGACTCGCTCGCGACCGTGGACTGGGGATGAGGGCTGTTTCTCTCATGGTCCTGGTTCTCGGGCAAGGTGTGGAGTGGCGTTTACCCACAAAGAACCGCGGTTTTCTGCCTCTGCCTCGAAGAAGGCGCAGCCGTGAGGTTCCTCGGTGCCTCTTACACTCGATGAGTGGAGTTTGAGGAGTTGCTGCGTGTTTTCGTTCGCGATCGCCTCAGCTGCTGTAGAATCGTCCGGTGCCTCACGAACGAAAAGTGGGGCCGGGTCCTATTCCTCGTTATCCAAAAGGCAGATGTCTTCAGTACCGTATTTTTGCTCTGTCCGAAAAAGTGCCGAAAGGAACCATGTTAGAATCTCCCCTGTACTTTGTGTGATACTCGTCAACGACGACTGCGCAGACACCAGGTTCCACTGCTGTCACTGTAACGATTTGCGCCGGTGATTGCTGGAAGGAGAAGCTTTCTCAGAGGAAGAACCCGATCCGTTTGCGAGGCAAGATGCGGTCTCAGGTCCCCCGAAAAAGCGAGGAAATAGGCCGTTTCGTGCATAGTGCTGTCACCATGCTGCCGCCCGCACAACGCGCCGGGGGGCTGGGTGGTCGTGTCTTCCGGAGGCGCGCGACTCTTTCACCCCTGCGTGACTCGCCGCCTGCTCTGTCCCTTCTGTTCAATATAATTACAGTCTGAAGGCGCAGCTTTAGTTAACAAGAAGAAGGCTTGTTCGTCTCTCAGCTTGGCAGTTTTCCCTCGTTATTCTGGACGGCTTCGTGGCCAAGCTCTCTGCTGTTGTTGCTTTCTCAAGGTCTGCCCGCCTGCATGCTGCTGCGTCTCTCGCGCGTCTTCGCTCTTCAACTCTCGTCCACCCTGTGTGCTGCGACACTCGATCTTTCTTCAGCATTTCTGTGTTTGGGCTTCTCTCCCGAACACAATGCGTTTTGCGGTTTGAGGGTTTCGGAATCGCAGGACATGCTCTGCGAAAAGGAGTCGCTGTCCAGGAAGACGCACTGGTGTCAAAGGGGCGAGCTGCCCTCGTGGCTAGTCGACAGGCCACGCGGTGACGCCTTTTCCTTTTCAACCTTTCACCAGACGAGGACTTTTCCGCCCGACTAGGCGCCGTCTTCACTGGCCTCTAGCGCTCGGTGGCCTTTTGCACACTTCTGCATCGCCAGTTCTCTGGAGCATCGCACACCAAAGTTTGCCGAGGGACCCAGCCGAAGACACACACATGCGACCCGCCTCTCTCGTGTCCTACAAAACTGCATTGCCCTCGATTGTTCGTCGTTCGCGCGTCGTCAAAACGTTGGCGAGTTCCGCTTGACGACTGTGCACTTGTCAGCTTGCGCTCGGTACCCTGAGACGTCCGCAGAGCCCCGCCTATCCCCAATGGCTTCAACCAACCTCACGGCGGAATTGGGTTTGGGGATCAGCCGAGGAAGTGAACGAGGCTGTGATCCTGCAGATATTTTTGTTTCGAGAGAGCCTGACGAAGGCAACATGACGCCCCCGGGGCTGTCCCCCGGCGGGGCTTCACTGCGCCCACTTCGGTACAGTGGATCCCTTCGAACTGTCTCTTGCGGAGATCCCAAGATGTCCAGAAGGGTTATGCATGGAACTATTCTGTCGGCGGATTTCGGGGAGTCCCAACGCATTCAGACCACCGTTTCTTCTTCCTTCCTTGCGTCCACCTCGCCTTCTCTTGCGTCCGCTTCCACGTCAGCCGGTACCACCAGTCTCTCCTCACTGCTGAATCAGATGGCCCGAAGTGGAGACGCGCTTCAGCAGCTCCAGCATGCATCAGAGCGCCTTAGAGACCATCGAGAGACAAGACTGGCCAGCGACGGAGTCCCGCCTGCTTCGGGGACCGTTATTTATCCCTCTGAGATGACATGCGCCGCCAAAGAAGCTGGCCTCGCTGAGTCCGGATCTGGGGAAAAGCCGGCGAACAACTCGGGGGAAATGGTTTCACAGAAAGCTTCGCAGGAGCTTCTAGGCAGAGAGATCGAGCAGCTGAGGGGGAAAGTTCTGCATCATCAAGAGGAGTTGAATCGTCAAAAAGAGCAACACCAGCTGTACCGCCGGCAACTCCAGACGCTACACGACGAGTTGCTGGCCTCCCGCGAAAATCTTCAACCGGCCGTGGCGAGTCTCACAGATCGTGTCTCTTCGATTCGCACCCAAATGCAACAGCACGAAACGCTGCTCGGCGCCCAGCGGCAGGCTCTCTTGGACCAGCAGCAAGTGCTTCAGGCAGAGGTCGCCGAGGTGGCGTCTTTCATCTCAAGTTGCGGGGCCGCCTTCAAGGACTTTGAAGAGAGAGAAGCTGCGCTGAGGGCTGAAGTCGACCGGCGCATTCGCGATTCCCAGAGCTACCAGGAGCAGGAAATTAAGAAAAGCCGAGAGGAACAGCGACGGGAAATCTCCAAACTCCAGGAGACACAACTACCTCTTCAAAATCTGCCGGGGCTCCTAGAGGAACTTGGCCGCCGTATACAAGACAACGCATCCACACAGAAAGAGGCGCAGATGTCCTTCCAGGTGGAGCTCTTCCAGAATCAAAGGGAATGTCTGGGCCTTCGCGACCGTCTCGACAACATGGAAGAGCAGAGCCGCACCAACAGTGAGGCGAACCGCGACACTTTGCGTCTCCTCGAGGAACAGAAACTGGCCACGCAGCGGCTTCTTGAGACGCACGAAGAGTCACTGCGCGCTCAAGAACAGCGTCTAAGAGATGAGTTCCAGCGTCAACTTGCTGCGTTTTCGAAAGAGAAATCTCAGGAAGTCTCCATTCAAATGGAACACGTGCGCGAGGCGCTCGATGAGCTCAGACGAGAGACCGCGCTCTGGCAGCAGAAGGCATCACAATCGGAGGAGCTGGACCTGCAGAGAGAAGAAGCGGAGAAACGGTGTCGCCAGCGGGAACAGCAACTGAGGAAAGAACTTGAAGTGGTGCTGAGACAGCAACAGGAACTTCGTCAAGAACAGTCTGAGGCACGTCAAACGCGCCAACAAGATCGAGCGGAACGCCTTGAGAAGAAACTTGAGGATGTTAAACGTTTTGTATCTGATCGCGAGAAAGAGGCTCAGAAGCGTAAGTGGCTCTTACGAGTCAGGGGAGGCTTACCCTCGACTGGAAGGCAGAAAAGTGTCTCCAAACGAATGGAGTAACGTACGCGTTCTTGCCGATTAGGTGCCTCACCGCGTCGACAGAGACTGAAGAGAACCAAGTGCATCTCGCTATTTTGTGGAGGAAGGTCAAAAGAGTTCTTACGCCTTTTCTCCACACAGGAAGAAGGTTTTCAAAAGAATTTCTCGCTGGGATCTCTGCCTGTCGAGGCTTTTCTTCCTGTTAGTGCATCTGAAGCTCCAGCGTGAGTTATCCGTGCGCCTCGTTTCCTAATCTCTTGCGTCGCTCTGCGTTACCGTTTCGTCCGCGTCTTCCCCGAACGTCTCACTTGCTGCTGCTTCCGCCGGTTTGTTTCCTGTGTTTCTCTCTTCCGCAGACTACCTCGACTTGATCGCGGCGCTGTCGTGTGCTGCTTCCCCCTCCCCAGCTGGACCTCTTCGCGCGCCTCTGCCCTCCTCGTCCCAGAAGAAAGTGGCGCTGCACGCAGCCCTCCTTCTCCGGTGCACATTTGACGCCATCCACGCGGCCGCTACCGCGTCATCGGAAGACTTCTTTTTGTCGGACTCTCAGATTCTTAGGAACGGCGTATCCCTCTCGGCCCAGTCTTCCGACGAAACCGTCCGTCCCCCCCCGGGTGAGGAAGACGCTCCTCACGAGACGAGTTCCACCGACTCTTCTGCCGGCCAACAAACAGACTGTCTCGCAAGCAGAGTGACACGTGTGACCGAGAGGTTTCTCGAGGCGGGAGAACAGGTGGCGAGCGACTCGTCGCCGCGAGGCCGCGCTCCTGCGGGTTCACAGGCGCGCGGGCAGAGCTGGACAGTAGGGCAGGCGTCCCAGGCAGCTTTCTCTGGAGTGAGGGGGAAATCCGTGGTTCTCTCGCCTCGAGCTGACGTGGAAGGTACCCTGTACAGCGAGGATGACAAAACGACGGAGGGTGAACAAGTGACCCCGACACTTCTCCCTCTCTCGGGCACGTCTTCGGTGTGTTCCACGCGGCACACGACGACATCGGCCACCTCTCTGGATGCGCTTGGGGCATGCGCTGCTGGCTCTGCGTCTGGTTCGGGCGGTCCTGCGTGCGCCTCAAGTCAGAAGCAGGAAGCTTCCCTGACAGAAAACCGGGACGAGACACTCAAAGTTGACTCGTTCGCATCCCTCGCGGACCGTCTCCGAGGCGGACCAAGCACTGACGCCGCCCAGGACAGATGCACTGCCTACACCCGAGCAGCGCGAAGTCTGGGTTTCGGAACTGACGAGCAGGAACTAGACCGGGAATCGATGGCGACTGCGCCTCGCATCTCTGACCTGCCGGCAGTGGACAGTGCGCCAGTCGAAGCAACGGGATGGGGAGACCAACAGACGGGATCCCCTCGTTCGTCTGTAAGCGCACCGGTTCCTGCCTCCTGGGCCAGACAGAGAAGCGCCACGACGCTGCAGAAGACCGCCTCCAGCGCGGCCGTCGCAGCTCTTCTCCCGGAGGGTGAGGGCTCGCGGGTTCAGGGCCAAGGCTGTAGAGAGGCCGCAACGCTGGCTCGAGCCTCCGAGGCAGTTAGGCGAGCTTTCAAGACCGTTTCTCTGGAGGGACGTACGCCGCCAAAGTCGGACAGCGAGACAGCCGGATTCCCCAGACACGCGGGTGCCCCGGAAGCTGGTCTTTCGGACGAAAAAAGTGCGGGAGAAACGCGTTTCGAAGGGCGTCAAAGCTTCAGATTCAAGAAAGAGTGCAACGACTCTGGCGCTGAAAGGGATCCCTCAGCTTTGGTTACCATGCCGCTCGTGGGCGGCGGAAGCCGAGGCTCAGAGCTGTGGGGAGGAGAGGGACGAGGAGAGAGGATGGAGTGGCGAATCGACAACTTTATCGAGGTGAGCTTTTACGTCCCTGACCAAAAAAGGCCAGAATCCGCTCGCGACACAATAGACGCCTCAATGTGTCGCACATTCCTCGAGGTAGTTTATCTGGATTATCTAGACAACGCCTCGCACGCGTTTGGCGCTCTGCGTACTTTCTCGAACAGGTCCGTGTTCCTTTCTCCCTTCTGTCTGCGGTTTCGGGGTTAAATTTAAAAGGCTTAGCTACAGGAGCCCCGGAACCCGCGGAGAAACATCTTCTCCCGAGGCCATGTGCGTCGCCTGTCGTCGACGTCCAGAGCTTTCGCTGTAAACCTCTTCAGATTCGCCTGTTCTGCTTTAAGCTTTACCCTTCTCTCTTCGCGGCAAAACCGCCTGTTTTTGCTCTTTTCCGCTCCGTGCCGCAGACCCTTCGTGGAGCTCTCGAGAGCGGCACCGACGCACTCTGGTCGCCCTTTTTCTCGTTCAACGGAGTGCAGGAACTCCAGATGCAGTTCCTGCCAAACGTCCTCTCTTGCCTGAGGTAACAAGGAGCGCCTCCTGCGCGTGCACACGCATCCAAATGTGTGCACCTGTATGCACGGGAATAGAAGTGTACTCTCCAGTCTGATTGGCTGACCGTGCCCAGTTTTCGGGGAGACGTGCCGGCGCGAACGCTGCGCGTGGACGTTTCGTCAAAAGCAGACGTGAGAATGCCACGAAGCGCGGGGAGCTGGCGTTCTGGCCAAGCAGATTTCTACTTTGTCCTTTTCCAACCAAAGAGAAACAGAGATCGGACGCGACTTTCCCTTTCTGCGTTCCGTTTTCGTTTTCTTCGTCAGTTGCACGGCCCGTCGTTCTGATCTTCGAGCGCGAGCTCGACTTCCGAACTTTCGCACCTACGGGGCTGAGAAGGTGACTTGACTCTCTGTGCCCGATGGCGGCTTTTACGCAGCCTCTGCGCCCGTCTGTGCGATAGCTGAAAAGACGTTTGCCCCCTTTACGGTCCCTTTATTCTTCCTTTCGCCTCCCGTGTATCTGTTTTTCTTCGAATCAGTCGCAGAGAAAAGCTGACCCACGAGGAGAAGCTCAGACGCGTACTGGATGACCGCGCATGCATCTGTGGACTCTTTCTCTGGTCGTCTTCACCGCGGGTCTTCAAGTGCACGCTCTGCATTGGGAGTGAGAAGCGGGAAGTTGTCGTCCGCCCTCCACAGTGCCCGAGTCAGACGGTGAGACGGGGTAAAAGGGGAAAAGCTGGGGCAGACACGGAGCGCGATGCATATGTGAGCAGAAGAAAGAAGAGCTGAGGAGCGACGGCGAAGAAAAAACGAAGATTCACGTCCTTTTGAGGCTCCTCTGGGGCATCGAGTCGCGACAAACCGTGCCCGTTTCAAGCTGCGACATCCCTTTTTGTTGTTTGCAGCGGAGCTCGTCGACGGAGCCTTGCAACGCGGCGCTGTGGGAGCATTTTGACCCCCGCGAGAATACCCTGACTGTTGGAGTGACGGATTTTGTGGTTCTGGGCTAGGAACCCCGGGCGGTGGTCCTCCTTTTCTGTGTGGTTTTTCGAATCCTGCGTCTTCCCGCTGTGTTGACTCACGTCTTTCTCCTCCCCTCTGCCACAAAAGCGAGGCACACTTGAAGTGTTCTTTTGTGTCTTAGGCGGGCACCTCGTGCGAGATCGCACCTGAGAGTTGTTGTCCGTGCTTTGCCGCCCCAGCAAAAAGTGAAAAACTCATCGCAGAAGGACCCATGCTTAGTCTCTTTCCTCTCGTCCTTGCGGGCTGAGAAAGTGAAACAAAAAAAAAACAGATGGTCAGCTGCACAGCTGTGCATTCGGAAGGCGAACAGTTGCTTCAACTTCAAAGGAGTGTGGTGAAGTGTACTAAAACTTCCCACAGATCCTCCAGATACTGGTTGAAACAAGCAATCCCTTCAGAGAGTCCGTCCCACGGAAAGCGGCCGCGTTCGCCATACACTCTGCTTATGCTTTCGCGCTCGCCAGCTGGATTGGTGGGAGCGCCTTACCGCAAGCTCTACTACACACGTGCGAGATTTGGGGAAGGCAGCCGGTCAAGAGCCTGCGTTATTTTCGAAGGTCTTTTCCCCCCGGACATGTATACATACTTCAGTCACCACCGGGCTTCGTTTTACAGACACTTTACAACTCGTTTCCAGGATTACTGGCAGCCGTCCTGCGTGGCATTGTGTAGCAAAGGTGTGTACAGTCCGACAGAGGCGCGCACAGCTTTTCTACACACGTCGAGCGCACCTTCACACGCCTCAGAAAAACGTGACGGTCCTCTCTGGCCCACGATACCGCACGTATCGACTCCGGGAACTTCGGTTTCTGCTTTCTTTTGAAACGCACAGCCATCCATCTGATGGTCCACAGGGATCCCTCTGTCCGCGTCTCAGAGTTTGCAAGTTTTTAGATTCTTCTCCGAACTCGAGTCCTCCGCAAACACTTCAGGGTGGCGCACGGACACAGAAAACCATCTTAATCGTCTGCCGCGGTTTGTTCGCGCAGGGTTGTCTGGGGTCTGTAGCCACACGAAGGCGGAAGTGTGTTGAGAGCCTCAAGCTTCCCTTGGCAGGCGGACCGCTGCCAGTTTTTTACACAGACTTCACGGCGAAACTGGGCACTCTGTTTGGCTTCTCGCGTTTCTATCGTGTTTCCCCCTGTGAGCTGGGGGAGGGCAAAACAGCTACAACTAGGTTCCCTCAGTGATTTTTCCCGATTCCAGACGCATCTTTACCCAAGAAACATGTTTCCAGAAAAGATACGGACCTTTGCGTCCAAGCTGGGCCCCCGTCTCGCTCAGTCACACTTGGAAGACATCGCACACAATCCTCAGAACTTTCTGCTGGTGCACCACGGCAGACCCAAGCAGTCTTCCCGAAGACTTCTCTTTCCAACAGGAGAGAGTGCACGCACGTGTACGACGTTCTCACTATGCGGCCGTACCTGTTCGCCAAACCCACAGGCGACTAGAGCGAGAACCCAGCAGGCTGTTTGTTGTGTTTGCGCCTCTGGGTTGGCAACAAATTTGCTCGTCCATCTCTCTCTTCTCTCAGCTCGTGCGAAACGTTCACTCGCCCTATCGAACCAGTGTGTGGAGTTCCTTGACGGGGTTTTCTACCTGTGTTTTTACCAGTCTACAAGTTACACCTCGAAAAGAGGATTCGCTGTCTAGGTAGCTTTTTCGTTTGTGGGCTTTCCTCGCGCAGCCGTCGCTCTGGCAGAGGTATCCACTCTCACCCTTTCGCTCTCTTCTCTCTCCCTGTCACGCCCCCGTCTTTTGTTTCTTCCTGTCCCTGCTGTCAGAGGCGTCGCCGCCATCCCTGCCTCCGCCAAGTTTCTCCATTTCCTCCATGTAGCCACACTGGCACATGCGCAACGCACACCGTGGACACCGTTCCCGTTGCTTCAGAAACTCATCTTCGTCCTCTTCTTCCACGTCTACGTTGAGCACAGGTTTCGGCTGCGTCGTCGCGTACGCCCTGCTGATGAACTGGCTGTCCACGCCTGCCTTTGCAGTTTTCGCCGCGTACGCCCTGAGAGCCTCCACGGGATCCTGTTCCTCTTCCTGTCGGAGTTTCTCGGGATCCAACAGCCCCAACTTCTTCAGCAAATGCTGGCTTCGATTTCCTCCCCCCACGTTGGCGCCGCCATACCCCTCCTTGGCAGGTCGAGGAGGCACAGATGTTTTCTGCGTCTCCAGAAACCGGCGAAGGCGCTCCTTCCCTCGAGGAACGACCTTGATAATTTTCCCGTCAAAGGTCTCTTTGTATCCTTCGGGAAGCTGGCCCGGGACAAAAATGTACTCTTTTGCAAAGACAAGACTGTCGCCCGTCTCCTCTTCCTCGCGTCGCCGCCGACCTTGCGGCGTATCCACAAAGAGAAGCGCACCCTTCTGCGAGAGTGTCCGGTCGAAAAAGATCGACACACAGCCGTCGGAGCAGGAGCACAAGATCTGGTTCGTCTCCTGCGGCCACTCGACGCGAAGCGGTGCGCGACCGACGGCGAGAGGAAACGAGGCGACTCGAGAAAGGTCGTCCGCGTTGAAGATCTCCAGTGATCCTCCAGCTTCGTCGGGGGACGCGCGCCCGGCCAAAGAGGGATCGCGCGGCTTCGCAGGTTTCGACTTGCCTCCAACTTGGCTAGTTGTACAGACGTACTTTTCATCCGGGGACAGACAGACCCCGGCTCGGTGACTCTCTGTCGGCAAACCCTCGACCCGCTTTACAGGCGCTTTGAACTTTCTCAGGTCCCACAGAGCTAGAACTCCATCTCCACCTCGAGAAACGAAGCGGTAGTCGTCCCGGAACCCTCTCAAAGACAAGATGGCCGTTTCGAACCCGCCGTCCCCGCCGCGCCAAGTCCTCAGCCCGGTGACCCCTTTCGAGTTGTGCCTGATCCCTGAGCCTGCCGAAGAGGCTCCAGTGGACGAAAGTTGGAAGTCTCGGACAATCGCATCGGGACGTCCAAAAGTCTTCTTGCTGCCCACATTGCCCCACATCTGGAGGGATCCGTCGGCACAGCCCACAACCACTGCCTTCGCCGCCGTGGGGGTGTACATACAGCTCGTGCAGTGCGTCGCACTGCTGTTCAGGCCCCGTCGGTCCACTGCTTTCAGACAGGCCATGTGAGGAAGCGTTTGCAGCATGCCGTACAGCGGCGCATTCAAGTCCCAGAGCCTCACGCTGGCGTCCAGTCCGCAAGACAGAAACTGGTTTTTGTCCAGAGGGTGGAAGTGACAGTCCAGAACTTTGTGCGTGTGACCCTTTGTGTGCGAAACATCTCGAATGTACATGTCGCCCTTTGTTGTGGTCACGACTGGCTGGGAGGGATCCTGAGAGTCGTAGACGCGACACTGAGAATCGCCGCTTGCAACCAGAAGAAAATCGTTCCGAGTGCTGAAGGCCAACGCCTCGACTGTATGCTTCTCCACCGGGGTTACCTGCCGGTAGCTTCGCATCCGGCTCGTCATGCCTTGAAAATCCCAGAATCGCACGACTCCGTCGCTTCCTCCCGTTGCCTGCAACAGCAAAACAAAAGGCCAAATCGCCACCGCCCGGAAATGCGACACTGCGGACTGGCACGCTGACTGCCGCGCCCCGCGTTTCGACCCTGGACCCTGAACTCTGGTTCTTCCGCTGACTTGTGCATGCGGATGGCGTCCAGCCTGAAACCACGGCTCGGTGGAGAAGAGATACCTCCAAAAAGGCGGCGCGTGTCTTCCCAGCTGTCGCCAGAACGCAGCCGCAGCTTTACAGAGCGACAAGAAGCATCGACGAGGAGCTGTTACGCGAGAGTGCAGCAGTTGCAGCTATCTCTTCGATGGAGGGGTACTACAAAAAAGACCTTGGCTCGACGAGATAAGCCAGCCGGAGGATTCACCGAGGCTCGGCGGCGAACGGCGGGGAGGAAAGAAGCAACCCAGAGAACACCGGAATCGGAAGGCAGAGTTCCGCCCCCGCAGGTGAGGGCGAAAGACGAACTGTAGACTTCAGAAACGAATCAGGAGACGAGTCGAAAAACAAGGATGAAGTGTGAAAGACGTACCATTCGGTTTGCCTTTGGGTTCAGAGCGAGAGCGCTCGCCAGCGACGGCTGGTGTGCTGGGACATAAACCTCCAGCGAGACCGGCAGGCCGAGAGTTCGCCACTTTTCCTCTTCTTCAGATTCGCCCGTGTCGTCCGCTTGGTCTCTCGCGTCTGCATCAAAGTCGCGACTGTGGGGTCCGCGTGTGCCTTCATTCTTCTCGCCGTCGACCTCTTCTCTTCTCTTCATGCGTTGCGTCTCCTCTGCGGAGAGAGATGACGAACCGACTGCCGCCGCTTTCGATTTTGCAGCCCTTGACTTAACGATACTGTTTTTGCACTCGGGTTTCTTCGCTCCTGCTAAACCAAAGGCAGCAGGCAGGCCTATCGCGCTTCTTAGTTGCGCCGCCTCCTCTTCCTCGTCCTCCTCTCCCTCTTCGTCTTCCTCCTCCTCTTCGTCTTCCTCTTCCTCTTTTGTGTCTCTTCCCTTTCTTCTGTTGTTCCGATCGGTACCCCTACGCACTCGGAACTCCGGGTCTTCTGCCGCGTTGTGCTCCCCTTTGTCTCTCGCACTAGGAAGGGAGGCCGAGGAAGGCAGCTCCGGCGCTAGGCCGAGAAGAAAGTCTTCATCATCGAAAGAGACGGCAAGGGGCCGAGAGGAAGAGACGCCTGCAGGCTCGGAAGTCTCGGAACACGACCGTGCTTCTTCTTCCGAAGAAGATGCCTTGGAGGCAAGACCGCTCTTCTTGCCTCGGGCAGAGGCCGTGCGGGAAGAAAAGGACGAAGACGAACAAGAAAGAGGTTGAGGACCAAAAGTCAGGTCGTCGTCCGACTCTTCTTCCTCGCCTGACAACGACGTCTGACGACCGAGTATCTGCCGTTCCGCCCTGGAAGGCGAGGAAGGATTGGATGCACGAACCGGCTTGGGGCCCCAGTCGTCGTCCGATTCCTCGTCGCTGGCGTTAGCAACAACGCGACCCGCTGCCTTTCCTCCAAGGGAAGAAGAATACACACTGTCTTTTCTTCGAAGACAGGGACCAAAGGAGTCGTAATCGCTCTCTCGGTCCTGTCCATCTTCCTCGCTTCGTTCGGCGGTGCCCGACTCTCCTTTTCCCTCTTTCCGTCGACAAGCCGCTCGGGCCTGCGCGGCGTCTTCCTCTCGCCTCTGTGCCCGCGTCTTGAAGTGCCGGGCCGCGCGTATAGCGCGCATTTCCTCTTCGTCACTCGACATGGCGTTCGACGACGAGGCTGTGGGAGAAGACAGCGCCCGAAGCGAAGCGAAGAGCCCAGGAGTGAAGCTGAGGAGAGGAACACGTATGCTGGACGGGCGGACGGAACGCGGGATGCACTTCCTGAAGAATCAGTAAAACGAATGACACATAGACGGGACGTTAGAGCACTTTCTCGGGACGGCAGATGGGAATCAGCTCAAGTCAAACGAGCGAACGAGGCGGGTGGAGACGACCCCCGGGTCTCTTCGCTCCTGGAGAGCGGCAGAACAAGCAACGAATGATCTCAGCAACCCACACACACTGAACGGAACAGACGACACCGAAGAGTCGCTAGTATCCCCGCCACGCGCATTCTTGCGTTGAGGGACTATAGAAAAAGCTTGGCGAGTTCTGTTGCGGGTTCCGCGAAAACCCCCTGGGTTTTTCTGCGGAAGGGAAAGGAAAATGACACGGGAAAGAAGCAGCGCGGGAACGGGTGCTGACCGCACGGTGTTCAAACGAAAAGCGCAGGCCATAGCAAGGCGTTTCGCGGACAAAATCGCTTTACCTTTTTTCCGATGCACAAAACAGAGTTCCTGAAATCGGACGAAGCATCTCCCAGAGGCGGCTCCAGTGCATGCAGAAGGTGAACTCGGGCGAAGAGGGAGAATTCGGACAGCGCGGTGCGCGGTGTTCTGAGCGCCGAGAGGAAAACGAGCAGACACAAGACAAGCACAGGCAGTAACAGCTCTCGCCACGTTGCAGTGCCGCGGACCGTCGTGGACCGTACACGGGATACACACTTTTATCTCGTTTCCACACGCTGTGCAAGCTCCACACAGGCGTGATATTTCTGTGCATGTTCCGGTTCGCCGCCGACCAGAAAAACGAAACAGACCTGCGCGCACTCGAGATCGACCCTTGGAAGAACGTGTGCCGAAACGTCGAGACGAGCGGACGAAGCCTCGCACGCCAAAGCGTTCGCGCGCGTAGAGAGAGGCTGCTGGAAAACTAGAAGTTCCATTCAGCTGCTTTGACTGAGTCTTGCAGCGGCGAATATAAAGAACGGGGAAGAGGAACGGTCTTTTCATTGGATTCTTCGTTGAGAACCTACGGAGGAACGCTTCGTATGCCTGCGCTACTGAGATTCATGCGCGAGCGACTTAACCAAGGAGAGCGCCCATCGTGCTTGCCTCATTGACTCAGACTCTCATCAGCAACAGCGGTTCTGAGTGGCGGTGCCGATGCGCACAGAGCTGCGGTCCACCACTCCCCAGAAAAGCGTGGAATCCTGTCTCAGACAGGATCACTCCCAGTACGATAGAGCTGAAAATCACACGAGCACCTGAGTACGGGTTTCTCTCGCTCCATGGCATGGAGCTTGCTGTCTTGAGGGCCTGCTGCCATGTCTCAAGAGGCGGGACACGTCGACATACTCGCTGTGCATCTATTCGCGGTCAAATGGCTTTCAAGACGTACGGTCCATAGACGGGTACAAAGAAGTTACCATATCCACCGTACAAAGCCGGCATTAAATAGAGCGTAAAGACCATAGCTAGACCATGTAGTGTTATTATCACATGAGAAGTAGACACTGTCTCTGCACACGCGAGTCAACCTGACAGGCACCACGTACACAAAAAGAGTGTTCCCATGCCTTGCCGAGATTTAAGGCAGTGACTTCCACCAATATCTGTGGAGCTGGCGACGGCAGCCCCGGACGCCCGGTTCTCATGTTCGTACCCGGCTTTCGCGGATTCTGAGCCGTGCCCCAACTCGCCCAACGCCGCCGGACATACGAAGCGTTCTCTCTAAGCTCTCTACCTGCGTGAAAGGGCGTTGGGCGTAGACGTTTCCGTTTAGCTTGTTCTGACCATGGCGGCGTTCGTGTGTCCGCACATGCGCAGAGGCGACCGATCTCAAACAAGCACTTGTTCGGGATTACAGACGCCTCGTTCGTCATTCTAGAAACAGATCGAAGCCCACGTTTGCAAGAGCAGCCGAGGAAACAAAGTTTTCCCTTGGAGGATGAGAGCTCCTGTCTGCACTCTGCACGCAGGTTGGGTTCGACGGTTTCCCTGCGTGCGCGTGGACAACGCCGCGGGACCGTAAAGCTGAAGTGTGGCGCTTGTGGCGTTTCCCTACAGGGAGTCCTGGCTGTGTTCCGGGCGACTGTTCGGACTCCCGGTGATGTGAATTTCTTTCTCAGTTGGTCCCTTCTTCGCGTTGACCCTTGCTGGAAACCTACTCCCCCCGCGCTCGAGTTGCTGCGGTCTCTAATAGAGATGGGCGCCTTGGCACGGGGTTGACAAAGGGAGTGCTGAGTACCGAACTGGTCCAACGAGCTTTCTTACACTACGCACGTTTCCTCTGCAGGGCTTCGTAAACGCCGAGATGCATGCAGTGCACCCGTAGATCTCCTTTTTTGTAGCGATGCATTCCTAGAAGGCTCCAATTTTTGGAATGGCGGCGTCTCCCGCACCGTATCGCACCGAGACAGCTCCAGCCACATGCTTTCCTGCCTTTTTGAGGACAAGGGAACCAAGAACGCGTGCGCTTGTGGCGGAGAGAGGAAAAAGCGACTTCAACGGTGTTTCCCCTGCTGCAAC
Organism: Neospora caninum Liverpool; assembly: GCF_000208865.1. Taxonomy (NCBI): domain Eukaryota; phylum Apicomplexa; class Conoidasida; order Eucoccidiorida; family Sarcocystidae; genus Neospora; species Neospora caninum. The sequence goes on along the minus strand of NC_018394.1, from coordinate 4,496,872 downwards.
GCTCCTTTCGCTACCCCCCCTTTGACCGTGCATCGGCGTTGATCCGGTGAGCTCATCTCAGGACTTCCTTTTCCGCCGCCTCTGGGGCTTTCCTGTTTACCCCTTTCCTTCCCCCCCTCGCCGCTCTCTTCTACCTGAGTGCTTCTCGTGTTTGTCTTTGCGCCCCTAACAAACCGGCGCGCTTCCTGCAAAAAGGGACAGATAGATGCGACTGAATCGGCTGCCGTGTGCGCGCGCTCGCTGACCCATGCGGCGTTGACCGCTGGAAAAAACGCTGCGGGGGCGCCGTCGTTCTCGCTCTCCGGTGGGAGTCGTAGTGCGTAGTGTACCCCCGACTTTCGGCGTCTCTCCTGTCTGCCTGGTCGCCAGCACACACTGTCGCTCCTCTTAGAATCGGCCTGCAGGTTCTCGCTTTCCTGACATCTTTTGCATTTCGAATGGTCCATCTCCCGGGAGCAAGCAGATCTTCCCTGGATCCCCGGAACCGACAAAACAGGAAAGCAGCGGGCCCCGGGATCCGGCCGCGTAGTCAAAGCAATTCAGATGCATGGCGCGGGGGACCGCTACCCGCCTGTTTTCCTACTTCCCCGAAGCGTTCACTCTCTGCGCTTGCGCGACAGACGTTCCCTTTTCGGGCCTTTTCTCCGGCGATAAAGCACTGACCGAACAAAAGCAGCCGCCTGCCGCGCGCGGTCGTCGGGCTGCGCCCCGGGGAGCGCCTCGCCCTCGCTCTCCTATTATCCCTCAGAGAAAAGAGGGGAACAGGGTACATGTGCTTGGCACGCGTGGTTTTTGATTCGTCAAGCTCTACTCCTTTTCTCGCGTCGAAAAGGTTAGGGCGCTCTCTGTCTCAGAGAAGAGGTCTCTCGCGCGCCGGTTAAAAATGTGGCGGGTCTTCCCTGTGTTACTCTGGTCTGCCGGTAGCGCGCGTCCCTGACCACCGCCCTCCCGAGAAACGGAAGAATGGGAGATCGCCACATTGGCGCCTGCCTCTCTCTCGCAGAAATCGATCTCTTCTCCCGTGTCTCTCTGTAGAGGTCGATCGTCCTTTCCACCAAAGATGCTTTCTTTGCCACAGCCGGCTCTCTCCTTCCTGTCCCCCCGGAGACGGGCGACGCTGGAGGCACGCTGTCCCGGTCTCGCACAGACGCTACGCCGTCGCCAAAGCTTTTCTTGGCGCGGATCCTTTCCTTTCCGTTTCCTCTCCGTCCCTTCGATGTCAGCAGCTGTTCTAACTCTCTCGCTTTTCGCCCTCGCTCTGTGCCGCACCTCTTTCGTAGCCCGCCTCGCGCCGCCGTGCGAAGCAGCCACCCTCGAAGACTCCGAGGCGTCGTTGTCAGAATGGCATGAATTAAGTAACGACGGCGTCTGGTTGACGACGGACAAGTGGAAGAAAACCCCTTTCTTTGAGGACGCCGGAGAAAATGCGTCGAGTTACGACGACGCGACGCCGCCCTCGAGGTTCGCGCCTCCCGCTGTCGCCGACGACGGCGCGCGAAGATCTCCGTCTGCTTCCCTCAACAGAAGACCCAAGAGAGCTCGTGTGCGACACGCGTCGCCGAGGAGACAATACGTGCACAAATTCCCACTGCTGGACAGCCGCCCGAGAGTGGATCGGCGCCCGCGGGCTGTGAAACGCGCGACTCGTCTGCCGCCCTTGTCTCCGGTGACCATCACGGCTATAGGAGTCTTGCTTTCGGTGGTTTTCGTCACCATCTTCGTGCAGGGTATGCTCGCGGGCGCCGCCAACGAAGAGTCGTTCCTTGGCAGAGTAGGCAAGTCGATGGCCTTCCTGGGGCCTGCGCTGCGGCCGACTGAAAGGCCAGAGGATGTTCGCCTCTTTGGGGTCACTCTGGGGAGCACATGGACTTCAGTTGGGCTTCGCATTTTCGCAGGTGTCTCCCTCATGTTTGGAGTCGCAGGTGTGGTCCTATTTGCTCTCCACAACGGATCCATTGTCCTCCGGCCGCTACTGGAAGCTGTCCAAACGCACGCTGAGGCGCTTAGGCCGTTGTGGCCGGTCCCCGAACCTCCACAAGTGCAGGCGCCGGTAGAGGCGAATGTGGAGCCGCCGAATGCGGCTAAGTAAGCTCTCGACGGGAAAAAGGGGGAAAGCGCCTTGCGAGGCCGATATGTAGAGAGTCGTGCTGCATAGAGGGGCTGTTGGGAGTGACGCGAAGAACTTCACACCGGTACCTGGATGAATCAAACGGTTGTGCAAAATGGGAAGCAGCCGCGTGACCGGCTGATCGCTCTCTCGGCAGCCCAGAGAGGCGAAAGTCGGCACGGAGGCGTGAGCGGCTCGACGCTCGCGGCGAGGGGAACGAACTGGTTCAAACCGAGACTCCTGTGGGGTTTCGCTTTCCACATGACGGTTTTTTTTTTAAAACCCGAGTTATGGCTGCTCACGCACCGATCCAAATCGACCGTTGAAGATTTTTCAACGGTTCTGTTGCTTTTTCGGCCGTGTCCACGGTCTCTCCGTTTTTGGGTGGACGCCCTGGGGACTTTGTGAGACGGCGTTGTGCGCTTTGCGCGGCAGAAAATTTGTCAATTTGTTCACCGCCTATTGCGCCCTGCCAGAGTTAAGAAAGATCCTTCGTGCCGGTGGGCATCTCTGCGAACCGGTTATATGCCTGAAATGAAATTCTCTTCCACCTCTCTCTTCTGACGACATCGCTCTGCTCGACCGTCTTCTCGAGAAAACGTCACGCACGCTCGGCTTTTGGGGAGCGGTTCCGTTCTGCACACGTTGGTAACCTGTGCCGGGGGAAGTGTATTCTCAGGGAGAGGCCAGAAACGCGCGTCCGGTCTCTCTCGCGATTCCTCGCAAGACAGAAAAGCTTGCGGGTCTTCGTCCCAAACATCTATACTGCTCTCTTGCCTTGTGTGTCCACCGGTCTCCTCTGTGTCGAACAGACGGACACCTTGTAGAGCGATGCACGTCGGCTGTTGCCGGATCGGAAACATGTACTGAAAGTCCCCTGTGGAGGGAATGAGCAAAAAGAACCGGACGCTCCCTGAGTTTCTCGTCATTCTTTCAGCCCTGAGTCTTCTCACATGTCTCTCAGCTGGCTCCCTTTCTTCGCTGCGCTGCGACCCCGTTTTCGTATCCCCTCCTTCTTTCCAGCGCCACACACTTCCCGTCCTTTGCTGTTGCATCGCCTCCGTCGGGCTTCTAGATGCCTGATGCAGGGTTCGCATTCTTCTTCACGCCTCTCTCCCCAGCTGCTCTTTGGTGTTCAGCAGGAAAGGCCTGAGTGTGCCTTTCAGAACCTCTGCCGTTTCGTCCCCCGCCGCCTCTCTCGAGATCAGCCACAAACACAGTTCCCGAGTAGTTCGCGTCTCTCGGTTTCGTTGAAAAAAACCCTATGCTTAGCTAAATCCGCCTCGGTTCCTCGCACGTGATGAATCCAGGCAGTCAAGTCCAGCGGTCTCGGTACGTGGATATGAAGGGAAGCCTGCCTACAGGTGTACGGAGTCTGTTCCCCCAGAAAAAGCTTATAGATAATCCTGTCTCAGATTTTGTCACTCCCACGATACGGTGGTACACTGACCACACGAGCAAGCGCATCGTTTTCTCTCGCCAGGAGTACACGTGATACAGAAATCCATATATATACATATATCGCTCCCGGAACAAGAGTAGCTGTCGCGTTTTTGTCCACACGTGATTCTACAAAGACGGCATTTTTTGCTCTTTCACGTACCCTTCTGGGCGTCGGTTCCCGCCTGCTCTACTACCAGATTGGATCTTCCCTCTGCAGCTTGTTTGACGCCACTCGGCCTGCTGAAAAAAGGTCTGCTCCTTTACACATGCGACGGAACTGGTTCGCGTGCCTCCCGCACGCGGCAAAGCGTCGGGGCCGTGTGCGGAGTCTTCCAACTTCGGACACTTTTCTCGTTTGGTTTTACCGACGCGCAAATTGTCGGACCAGCAGCTGTAGTTTGGGAGAGGTCAAAATCTTCGCCGATCGGCGAGAGACAAGAGGCGGGAGGTTCGCACAGCCAACAATCTGTGCCTCGTTTACCCCCTACTACGGCTTGGTTGCCCACCTCACTGCGCTTTGCTCGCGACTCAGAGCTTCGCCCTTTTCTTTCTCCTTCTCTGCTCTCGCACACTGAGTTTCCTCCCCGTCCAGGCTCTCAGATGCAACGCAGGAAAAAACGCGTTGTTCCGTGCCAGTGGAAACTCCTCTCTGGGCCTTTGCGTTTTTTCGCCTCAGCTGACACACGCGTTGGAGTGTGTCTTGGTTTTCTCCGCGGTTTGCGCATTCTTTTCGATTCTGCCTTGTCCACGCTGCTGTCTCCTGCGCTTCTCGCCCGCCTCGCCGTTTCCGTTTTTCGTCTCTGGGTTTTTACAACCCTTCACGTCCCTCTTCATGACCCGGGGAAAACAAGACAAGACCGCCCCGCGCGCGCGCGTTTCTCCGCTGGTCTCAAACGCACATCGTCGCTTCCTCTCCGGCTCGGTTCTCCTTTCTCAAGAGAGCAGCCCACCGGACAACTTTCGTCCGTCCGGTCCCGGCTTTCGCCTTTTCTTTGTTGTGTCTTTGCGGACACGGTCACACCGCGAGTGTTGACTCCGGCAAAGCCGGACCTACGCGGCTGGCGCGTGTTTTCCGCGCGAGGCTCTTCCGTTTTTTCCCTTCCCCATCTCCGGTCCTCGTAATTCCCTTCTCCGCTCTCTCAGCGGCGACTTCTTTCGCGTGTCTCGCCGCTCTCTTCGCCGTCTCACACGGGACCGTCGGCGGGTTTCGGCCGCGCGTGAGATCCTGCGCGAGCTGGACGACTCGCGGGACCAGCTGCCGCGACACTTTTTTTTCTCTTCAGTTTTTCTCTTGTGCGATCTCGGCCTTGTCTTTGGCCGAGCGCCTCCCTTCGTTTCAGGAACAACGTGTGAGGCTGCGCACAGTCCGTGTCATCTCCCTGGGATCGAAGCATGTGACGCGCGGCGCTCAACTTACCGCTACGTTCGTCTCCCGCGCAACCACACGCATGTGTCTTGCTGGATCCCCCAGCCCTTTCTCGCTCTCGCGGGTACATCTCCAAGTCCCCACTTCTTATCCTCAAACAACAGAGACCTGCAGAGATTCTGCAGCACTGGGAGATCGACAGATCGATCGCGCGCGCCTCCACCTACACGCATGGATCTGTATCACCATATCTGTAGGCTAGCTTCAGATGAATCCTTTCGTCATCTCTTTCGTCTTTACTTCGTCGGTTTATCTGCGCCCCACGCACGTGCTGGGGCACAATGGGCTCGGCTTCGCCGCGCCACTCACCCTCTGGGAGGGAATCGTTCACTCCCGACGTCTCTCCTCCGTGCGAACAAGAGGCTGAGGATCCACCTGTCTCCTCGCAGCACGTAGACGGGCGGCAGCCTGCCTCTGTCCCTCAGGCTTCCTCTCCCTCTCCCCACACGTCGTTTCCTTCCTCTTTTTCAGTTTCTCCTGCTTCTCCTTCGGTCTCTTCCTCATCTCTGCCTTTCTCTTCGTCGTCAACGACGTCCGAGACTCGGTTTGTTCCTCCGTCGCCTCTCTCTTCCTCTTCGCTGTCTTGTCCCTGTGCATATCCACTCCCGTCCTCTTCCTCCTCTTTTTCCTCTTCTTGTCCGCCTCCTGTCTGCGCGTCCTCTTCTGCTCTTCCTTCCTCGTTCTCCGCTTCTGCATCGTCTTCTGTCTCGTCTTCTCTCTCTTCATCTGTGCTTTTGTCCTCGCTCTCTTCTCCCTCGTCCTTCTTTCCTTCTTCCTTCTCCTCTCCGTCTTCGCTCGTCTCCCGTCCGGGGCGCCCCTCCCGGGGAGCGCCTTCAGAGTTGGGCGTGGACATCCTTCTGGCCGGGGATTCGCCGAGCGACAGCAGCACTGCCGACGAGAGCGATGTGGCGTCGACGGCGCCTTCGGTCTCCCTTCTTCAGAACTCGAATGCGTCGCCTTCTTCTGCGGTCTCTTCTCACTTTCTCTCTTCTCCGCGGACAGCCTCCAGTCCCCCCACTGTGGGGAGTCGATCCCTAGAGGGCTCTCTGTACAACCAAACTCTGTCGGAGAGAGGTGAGGCCAGCGAGCGAGAGCGCGACGGCGGAGACAGAGGCTGCGAAGGAAGAGACGAGGAGCGAACCGAGCGACGAGGCAGGAAAGAGGGAAGACGCGGCAGGTCCACCTCGTCTTTCTTCCTCTCGCCTTCCTTCCAGGCCACCCACGCGTACCGCACGGGCTTCGGCAGGAGTGCGACATCGACTTGCTGGAGAGAGCGAGGCGAAGGACGCGACTGCAGCGCTAACTCTTCCCTCCCTTCTTCAACGTTTCTTCGCGGCATCCTGACCCCGCCGCCGCTTCGATCCTCGGTTCGCGGCGAAAGCGACGCGATTCGCCTCCTCCCTCGCTTTCCGTCTTCGTCGTCCTCGCCCTGTCGGTCCCCCGCCCCCTTTTCCCCGCCTTCCCACCTTTCTTCTCCCGCGCACGCGCCCGAGGAGTCCAGCGCCGAGGCGAGGCCTGCGGAGCGGAGGAGTAGGTGCGACCGGATCGGGAGACGCAACCGACGCGAGGAAGAACGGAGGAGACACGGGGACTCTGGCCGCGACTCGCCCTCGGACGAATCTTCGCCTGACGACGCGACTTCTCTCTCGTCGAGTGCACCCTCTGCCCCGCGAGAGGCCGATGCGGGAGGCGAGGAAAACGAAGAAGCGTCAGAGGAACAATATGGGGAGAGAACGAGCAAAGGCAGACAACGAAGACCCGAAGAGGGCGAAAAGCACGGAGACCGAGAGAGCGAGAGCAATCGGAGACAGAGACACAGTGAGGGGCAAGACGAAGGCGAGGACTCCGACAGACGAGGGACACACGGCGCCGGACTCTCGAGCCAAGACGCGGGGCAGAAGGAATTGAACTCGAAGGAAAGACAAGGTCACTGCAGACTGGAGAAGAAGGACAGAAATAACTAGACAGAGCCGACAGAGGGAGACACCGTGGTGAGAGGAAAAGGAGAAGGGTGAGAAGTGAGAGAGGACGACGCCAAAGAGGAACAAACGCCCTTTCTCGCCAACTCGAAAAACCAAACAAATAGCCATTCTGTAGCTGAAAAAAACGTCTCCAGCTGCCTCTCTTCTCCTCGTCATCCCGCGTTTTCGCTTCCCCCTCGTCTCCCTTTCTTCATTTCCGTCCTCTCGTTGATCTCTTTCTTGAGGTACACCTCATCTCTCGTTAAACTGCCTCTTGGCCTGCCTTTGCCCTCCGGGATATCCTCTTGACCGCCTTCTTGATCTCCTTGATATCTCCCTTGATCTCCTTGTTGACCTTGATCTCCTGGTTGATCTTCTTGATCTCCTTGATCTCTCCCTTGATCTCCTTGTTGATCTTCTTGATCTCTCCCTTGATCTCCTTGTTGACCTTCTTGATCTCCTGGTTGATCTTCTTGATCTCCTTGATGTCCTTGTTGATCTTCTTGATCTCCTTTATCTCTCCCTTGACCTCATTTTCTGCTCTACCTGTCTGACTTTTCACCTGTTGTCGCGTCGTTCGGTTCTTCGTCTTCGCCCTGGGTAGGGCTTCAGTTGTTGAGGGTGTCGGTGAGAACTGGTCTTTGGTAAATCAAGGAACACGAGAAGAAAGAGACATGAGAAGATCGGTGAGAGTATGCGGAGAACTCTCGAGGGAGACGAACTCAATATCGTGAGTTCGCCTGCCTCCTCATCTACCGTTCTCTGACTGCCGTGTCCGTCGCCGGTCCTTCTTAGACACGGCTCAAGTCTTCTACTCCTACTTTGTCGGTTCCTCTTCTTTTTCTCTTCTGGGAGTTCCGCAGGAAAGCCGGTTTTCGGTTTTTCAGACGAACGATAACGGAGCAAAGGAAAGGGAGAGGGGAGGGTGCCTTGCGAGAGAAAGGAAGGTGGAATGGCGGAAGAGAGGAAGGATACAGGGAGAAGGCGGGCGGAGACCGAAGAAGAGGCGACCTTGTACGCCTCTGAGTGATTAGACGCAGAGGGAAGTGGAAGTCGTCGAGAAAAAGGTGGAGGTGCGAGGGAGGAAGCAAGACGAACAAGATGAGGGAGTCGGACAGGGAGACGGAGACGAGCAGTGGGCGAGAGTGAAGACAGAGCAAGGAGAGAAAGTCCGGGTATACGGAAAAGGGACCGAAGAGAGTATGCACAGCACGAAGCTACTCGGAATCGAATAGGAACTAAACCGTAAACGGTACCGGGGGACGTGCACATAGAACCGAGAGCGGAGGACGGCCAGCAAAGACAGTTTTTATACTGGGGAAAGGTGTACCGCTCCTCATACGAGATGCGCATTCAACGCGCGTGTCGCAGTTGACGCATTTGGCGAGCAAAAACTCCCAAGACGCAGCTCTTTCACATGCATGAAGACGCGCTTCTCGGTGAGAGGCGATGAATTTGCTGATGCGCGAGGTGGAAACCTCCATTCTGCTTCCGCGTCCTCGTCGCTCTCCGCAGAAACCAAAGTTCTCTAGATGGTCTACACGGCACAAGATACACAGGCCGACAAGGTCTTTTCTCCGCTCGGTGATGGAAGGCCCTTGCAATGTATATATATACATGTATATATATACATGTATATATATATATATATATATATATATACATGTATATGTGGGATTCGTTGGGAGGGGTAAGTGGAAATCAGGCGTTTTCGGACTGCAGAGCTCTGCCTGCGTTTATGTAGAAGAAAGCCTCTGCAGTTGAAAAGGGCGTATTGGAGTCGAGTTGTGTCGGAAGAGGACGGAACCCGGTGAGGCCTGCCAGTTGCGTCGCGTCTGTACATTCTCCTCAGAACTCGGAGAGTTGAGGCTCGGCTGGGAGCGAGAGACAGGCGCGTCTCTCGTCGCTTCGGCCTGCCTGCGTTGCGAGGCGTGTCTCGGTGCCTCGCAGTGGAATGTGCCCGAGAGAGCGAGTAGACTCTTCTCTCCTCGCTTTCTCCTCTTAGCGCTCGTCCTCCCGTTCTCCCGTCACAGAGAACGGCCTGCGTCTGCGCTTCGACAGGCACTGGGGGAGTGCGCAGTCGCCGAGACTCGCCAGAGAGAGAGGAAGCGACGGCGCGCACACGAGTTTGACGCAAGAGAAACACAGAAAAGAACGGCGAGCAGACTGTGGAAGAAAGAGTGCGAAGAACGCGAGAGGGGGCGAGAAAGAGGCAGATGAGAGAGAACGAAGGGTGCGAGAAAGAGGCAGATGAGAGAGAACGAAGGGTGCGAGAAGGGAGAAGCAGCCGAGGGGGAGACGTGGACGCCTGCGAGTCGCAGCTGGTGCGGAGCACGAGGGAGGTGGAGCGGGGGCTGTGCGTGTGGGAAAATGCAGAAAGAGGATGCCTGGGGAGGGGACAACGAGAGACAGAGGACGCAGGCCAGCCCACGAGTTGAGATGCACCCGAATTTTTTTGAGAGATGCGAGCACGCGTATCTTTTTTCGCCAGGGATGGTGAAGGGAGTCCCTCTCTCACCTTTTGTGCTCTGTGAACGCGTTCATTGCGTTTTGGCATACAGCTCAGAAAACCCGGAAGAGTTGTCTTCAGGGTCAACTGCAACCTCGCAACCGTCTGCCGCTGTGCCACAGCCTACCGCGCAAGCAACTGCATGCGCTCCAAGAGTCATATAAATACAATTCTATTTGTAGACATGAGTAAGTATCCATCGTTGAGCTTTTGAATGTATGCATATCTGTAGCCATACACCTTCGTATATCGGGGTGTCCGCAGAGATACATTTGTATCCTTAAATATAAAAATACACATATATATATTTATGTATATATATTTATGCATATATGTATATACGTATATATATATATATATATATCTGTATGAACAAGCGCGTGCTCGTACTGGCTGAAACGAAACGTGGCCGCCCCAGTTGGCAACTTTCTTTTGAGAGATGTGGCGCAGTTTATGACGCAAAAAGCCCCCAACGCGCAGCTCGAGTTTCGCCTCCTACGCAGATTGGGAGACAAGGCGTTGTTCGTTCCCTCGTTTGCGGTTTACGGTTCCCCACGTGGGAGCATTCCCTGAGTCGAGGTCGTAAAGCCGACACGCGCTGAGTCAGGGAGACAAGCCTCGAAAACGAAACGGAGAGAGAAAATGACCCGTCAACACTGACGACTCGTGAGAAACACAGGGAGAGAAGCGAGAGGACAGAAACAGATAGGAGAGGAAAAAGCGAGAGAGAATGAAGAGAAAGGACACGAGGAGCCTCCGAGAGGCTCTTTGCGCGAGGCGCACAGAGAAGCACCCGCTGGATGCTGGCAGGAGACGACTAGAGGAAGGCCACTGGAGACAGTTCTCGCGAAGAAGAACCGGGGCGTACCCGGCTCTGTCTCAGTGTTCTTCGATCAGTCTCAACTTGCGCTCCCTAGCAAAATCCTCGCAGTCCTGGAGAGTTAGAGCCCCCGCGAGAATCAGACGCCATCCAGCTGCGGCGTTGCGACAGAGCGTGCACGAGCACTTGAATCCGTACTGATGAGTCATGCACTCGTATCGATGCTGGAGGAACGGAGGCAGTTCGAGACTCCCCTCCACCGCGCGCGGAGATTCACTGTCTCCTGAAGCTTCGCTTCCTCCGTTGTTCCGTCCTTCCTGCCTGTCTCCCGGTCCCCCTTCTCCTTGCTCGTCGCTTTGTTGGTGTGCCACGCGCAGGCACGGCGTCGCTCCTCGCTTCGTAGCTTTCTCTTCTCCGTTCGCATCTCCAGCGGCCTCACTTGCTCTTCCCTGTCTGCCTGCCCCTGCCTCAACTGATGCCCGAGGTTCTCTTTCAGTCGCCTCGCGTTTCTCCACGCTCGCTGCTCCGATCGCGGCCGTTTCGGTTTCGCCTTTATGGAAGGAAGGCGAAACATCAGGCCGCAGTGACGAGCCTGCATGCAGTTCGCGACGCGCGCCTGGCGCGCGTGCCTCGCACGGCCGAAAATAGTCGGCAGTGATTTCTTCTCCTGGCAGAATGGGTCTGCATGCAACAACTGCCAGAGAAAAGTAACTCGGAGTCAGAGGAAACAGACTGAGAAGGGCCGACGCTTCTTGCCCCGAGCGGGGCTCCCACGCGTCTCCGTTTGCGGTCGCCGTGTCTCGACCTTCGCCACTGCGAGGCTTCAGACCTTCCGTGCCAAGGGCTTCGGAGGGGGGACACCACACGCCAGCGAGCGCCAGGCGTGCTCCCGAGGCCTTGCTTTCTCGCTTCCTCGCTCGGTCTCCAGGGATTTCCTTTGCTGGCCTTCTCTCGACAACTTCCCGTTCTTCCTCGTAGAACCAGCGACAGTTTGGCAAACACGAGTGGTTAATGCAGCTTTGAATCGGGAAAAGCGCCAGGCCTTCCACTGAACACAGCGATGAGCAGGGTGCGTTTTCTTTCCTCTTTCGGCGATTGTCCCCGCCGCATCCGCGTGCAGTTCCGTTTTCGCAGGCTTCCAGGACGCGAGACTCTCTTCGTCGGTTGCCTGTCCCGTGCAAAGCGCTGACGCCCCTTCCGCAGCTTCCGCTCGCTTCGCCACGCCTCCTCTCCTTGGCGCGTCCTTTCTTGAACTCCGTCCATGTTTGCCTTCTCGCTCCGCTTTTCGTCTCCTTTCGCCTCTCTACGACCGCCTCCGGGTGCGTCGTCTTCTCGGCCTCTTGCTTCTCATACTCCTCCTTTCGCTCCTTCTGCTCGTCGTTCCCCCTCTCTTTCTTCTCGCTCTTCTTTTTCTTCTTCCCTCGCCGCGTTGCCTCGGTCTCCAGGAGACTCGCGAGCTCGTGGTGATCTACACGATACGCAGTGGCGTTCATGCGAATGAGACCGATCACGTCGGCAAAGCTGTCGAGAGTCAAAACGCCAGCTGCCTTCAATTCCGGAAGGAGCCTCGAGAGAAGCTCGAGGATATCTTGCGTTTGCTTTCTGATTTGCGCGCGGAAAAAACTCTCAAGGGAACACCCGGCAACCGACTTCGTCGCCGGGCTCTTCGCCGGCTCTTCGCTATCTCCATCGTCTTGCACTTCATCTTCTCTTCCCGGTTCCTCTGCCTCCGGTTCGTCCTTACCTTCTCCCCCCTCGGTCATCACTTTCGATTTTTTCGCCTTATCTTGTTCGGGTTTCGCTGGAGCGAGAGCAGGTCCGGATCGCCCGCTTGGTAATCGCCTGTCTTCGTTTCCCTTCTTCCTGTTGGAACAAACATGCGCGGCATTCTCTGACGTGCGTCGCGCCCTCCGAGGGACCACTGCATGCACCCTCGGTCGTAGGCGCCTCGACGCCGTCGCTCTCGCCAGGGCCGTCTTTTGCGTCGTTCTCTTCTTTCTGGGGACAGGCGGTGGAGCGCGACACCCGCCGACTCGCTCGAGCGACTCTGGCGCTCTTTCGACTGCTTCTCCTCTCGCCTTCCTCGGCCGCCTCAGCCTCAACTCCCCTTTCGCCCTGTGCTGTATCCGAGATCGCCTCCCACGCCACTCGGCTTGGGAAGAGCCTCTGCGGCTCTGACGAGAAGAGGAAGACGCGAGAGCTTGACAGCGCGAAACATGGGACACAGCAGGCGAACGAGAAACACACGCTCGAGGGGCACAGGACGCAGGAAATGACGAGGAAGACCCGGCAGAGGAACCAGAAGAGGAAGAAGAGGAACGAGAAGAGCGGAACGACCAAGACGGTGCGGCAAATGAGGAACCAGGGGAGGAAAGACGAGAAGCGCTGTGAGGCTGGGAAACAGCGGAATGGCAACTCTTCGTTGCCTGGCCAGCGCGTCGCCTGGCGCGCGCGACGCCAGCCAGAGCAGCGGCGTAGAAACGTCGATATTTCCCGGACTTTAAGCTTTTCCGTTTGCGGTTCTCCTCACAAGACACAAAAGCTACCTCGTTCGACAGTCCAATGGGAGACAGCCTTCCGTCTCCATCGTCTCCGCTCGTCTCTTCCTCCTGGGCCTCGTCTTCTGCCTCAGTCGTGGACGAAACTGCGTAGTGCGGCCTCTTCATCGTCTCCCACCTGACAGAGAGGAAGAGAAAAAGACAGAGAAAGCGGAAGAGAAGAGCGTGAGAGAGAACGAGGGTGGGAAAAAGAGAGATAGAGGGGAACGGAAGAGACAGAGACACGAGACTACCGGATCTTTGGAGGCGCGCACGCAGCAGCGCGCTCGTTGTGCGTGGTGGTGCTGGTGAATCAGCGTCGCCATGTCTACTTTGGCAATTTGCATCTTACGCCGGGAAGACCGTTTTCCCCTTTGCTCCGCGCAACCTGCGGCGCTGGCCGCACGGAGAGGAACCAGCTCGCTCACTACGCCGGGTCTCTCAAGAGAGATACAGCGGGCAGCGAGGCACTTGCGCAGTCAAGAGCGGACTCGCAAGTCCTCCGCGACAGGGAGAATTTATCGGCCTATATGGGAAAATGTGCATGTGGAACCGTAGCCCCAGCGGGTCTTTTCTCGTACGCTTTCTCCCCTCGTACAGAGAACCATCCCACCTCTAGATCAGTTGATCAACACACATCTAATTATGTTATGTATGCACACACACATACATATATATGTTGATTTCAGAATGCATTGGCCTATCTGTTCTGAGCCTCGCTTTACACATACACGTGTGTCTAGTCCCATATAGTGTAAACATACATAACTATGCATACTTGAATACATATACATATACATATAGATACTGATATGTATTCATGAAAAACTGGCGAGACGTGACTGGCATGTGAGTTGCCTGTCGGGCGCCCAACTCCCCACCGCGGCCTCTGAGGCACTTTGCTGTGGCGCACCACGGCCGGCGGTGCCATCCTGCCCATGGCACAATCCACTCTTCGCTTTCGTCTTTTCGCTCGTGTTCGCTCAAACGTCCACAGCCGTCAGCGTCGGCACCTAAACCTTCGCACTCTTCGCATGTCGTCCTCTCCTGCGCGCCTCCAGTTCTTCTGTCTCCAGTTCTCTCTCCGCCTCGCTCCTTCCACTTTTCTTCAGTAGATGAGTTCCCTCGCGGAGGCGAGTCACAGGCAGGTCGAGTTCCTCTCGCGTCGTCCAAGTGCTCACTTTGAGCCTCCGCGAAACGTCCTTCGGCTTCTCCCTCTTTGTCGCCGCCTCCCGGCGATCGCGCGCTCGCAGAGGCAGGGAGGCGCAGGCAACGGACGCCAGCAAACATCTTGGCCGCGACCAGATAGTACTCGTTATCCGCCTCTGCTGCGCGTCGCAAAAGCTCGGCGTACGCAGGCGAGAACCCGACACAGAGGCGGCTGTGGTACTGCAGAAAAAGAGGAGAGAAAGAGCGAAAGCGAGAGGTCTACACGAGAGGAGACCAGAAGAGCGAGAGGTCTACACGAGAGGAGACCAGAAGAGCGAGAGGTCTACACGAGAGAAGACCAGAAGAGCGAGAGGTCTACACGAGAGGCGACGCACCCCGATCCGGCCAACCCGGAGGGAATGAAGACAAGCACGCGAGTGAAAAAGGGGAAAGAGAAAAGAGTCTCTCGTCTCGACAGCTGCGCATCGACAGAGACGGGGTGTGAAAGAGACTTTTTCGCGCTTCATCCGCTGCCTGGTCCAGCCTTCAGAGTGCCGCCCACATGGGTTCCCGGGTCTCAGGTATCCACAGGCCGATGGTTGGGCATTTGCGGTGTCCCGTGGAAGCTTTCAGAACGATCTTCCCATTCAGACTTGGGCCCTGGAGCCTTCATGCTTGCCAGTTTCGCTTAAGCGTTGATGCACGACATCCGCGCATCGGGCGGGAAGGCGGCTGCGCGTCGCTGTCTCTGTGGGGCGCATGGTGTCTCTTCTTTTGACATGCCTACGGAGACACCCGACGATGCGGTGACTCGCCGTCCTCCACCCCTGCAGCTCTGCGACAGCCCCCCCTCAGCAGATTCGAGACTCGCGTGAAAAAGAGCTTCGATTTCGCGTGTGCACTTCCTTCTTTTCCGCTCAAACGACTCACCGCTGTGCGCGAACACAGATCCCCACTTACCAGAAACTCCGCTTCGCGGCGGCACCTGTCGTCGCAGAATTTCTGCGCGCAGCCGCGTCGCCATCGCCGGCAGCGCACGCCTCCCACATAGTGTTCCACCGCCCTGGCGCTGACAGCCTTCTCCCTGTCTCCGCCCGTCGCCCTTCTCTTTTGCGGCGTCTTCCTCCCGTGAATGTCCGCGTTTTCACGCCCCGGAAAAGCTCCGCTGCGCCTGCGACCAGAAGAGGACCTCGCGGGTGAAGAACCCCGCGAAGAAGGAGACGAAGAACAGGAAGAGGAGCAAGAAGAACGAGAAGAAGAACAAGAAGAACGAGAAGAAGAACAAGAAGAACGAGAAGAATGAGAAGAAGAACAAGAAGAATGAGAAGAACAGGAAGAAGGACGAGAAGAACAGGAAGAAGGACGAGAAGAACAGGAAGAAGGACGAGGGGATTGAGTAAACGAAGAAGGCGCGACACAGGATGCGTGGTGTGTGGCAGAGAGAAGCTGTTCTGTCAAGCAGCCTCCATCCCTTCTCTCTCGCTCCCCTCGATGTGTCACCTCCGTGTCCGTGCTGTGTCGCTCTTCTGCCTGCCTTGTGCCCGTCTCTTCTTCTCCACCTGCCGCGCCTGCTTCCTCCACTTTAAAACTTCCGTCTACGTGTTGTTCGTCGCTTTTGTTGTTGATCTCTCCTCCCTTCTTTCTCGGCAGTCTCTTTTCTGAAGGGGGGCGGCGCCTGTTCCCCCCTTTCGGTTTTCTGCTTGCGCGGAGGAGACTTCTGCGGAGCGGCAGCGGGGCACTGCAATGGCAGCAAAAGGCGGGGAAGACGAACTCGGCCGACGACGCCAGCCGGCCGCCTTGCCGAAAGAGAGGCGAGAACCAGCCTCGCGAGGCGCGGTCGAGAAAGACGGTCTCGCCCTCGCGGAGGAGCGACGTCGCCCGAAGGCCCAAGCCGCTCGCTGGGGAGCTCGGCGAAAGGGAGACACTCGGTGGCCAAGTGCAGCCCTCAGCGGCGCAGAGGGCCGAGCGGGTACGGAAGGACAGCGCCGCGGAAGAGAGGGAAGGACCAGAAGATGCAGGAGAGGGATAAGAAGGCGACGACGGGGAAGAAGAAGGAAACGATGAGGGAGAAGAAGTCGACGACGAGGAAGAAGAAGGGGAAGATGAGGGAGAAGAAGTCGACGACGAGGGAGAAGAGGGGGAGACACGCAACCCTCCCGCCGTGGCCATTTTTGGAGTGAGTCAGAGAAGCAAACCAGGAAAAAGAGAAAAGAAACAAAAGTGAAAAGGTAAGAGGAAGGAAAGCACGAGCAAGAGAAAGAACGAGTAAGAGACAGAACGCTAGAGATAGCTAGCCCGTCGCAGAATGTGGACGGAACTCTCTGAATACGAAACGCGGTCAGATACGACGGAGACATGGAAATGCGAGCTTGCGGCTCCAGGATTCTTGGAGAGAAGTGAGAGACGTTTCGATCATGACAGGAAGACGGCGAAGCCTGCTTCCCGAGCCTTTGAGGACGCCCGCCTCGCGCATGCGCATGCTGGACGAAGTCGAGTTCAGACCACACTGTCGGGGGTTGGAAAGTCCTTTCTTTCCCTGGAAGTGTATCTTTCGTCTCTGATTAAGCGCTCGCTCAATCGAGAGTCTCCTCGCAGAAGAAATCGCCTCTCAGAGCCGACAGAAGATCGAGTGGAAGGCGCGTCTCCCTAGGAGTCTCCGCGCTCGGAAGAAATCGAGAGTCGGCGCCTGTGCGCTGGAGACTCGAGCCCGCGAAGATCGGCTGCCGGTCTAGGGCCCAGCATGCGATCTTCTTCAACGACACAAGCGGGCGAGCAGGAAAGACCGCGAAAGGATGCTCGATCTCTGGAGATATTTTCTTGGACAAACAAGAACTTCAGGCTGCAAGCTTCCAGGGCGCGTCGTATCGGTCTTGCAGCCGACAGGATGCACTAATCAGCCGCGCAGAGCAAAGGAGTCGCGCCGTCACCTGTCTCCCTCTCGCTGTCTGTCTCTCTCTCTCTCATCGTCTGCGTCTGTCTTTCTCTTTCTGTGCCTCTGGAAACGGCAAGAAAAGACGCGGAGTGGTGAAGAAGCCCCGTTTCGCAAGACAAGGAGAAAAGGGGAACGGAGGTCTGTCGAGAAACTGCTCCCCATCCGCAACACTCTACACGTGGTCTCTTCTCTCTTTCTTCTCTTCCCCTCGCGTTTGGTGAAACCGATCACAGGCTCTCTATAGCCGTCAGCCTGAATGTAGCGATCGCTCTTCTGGCCACTTTTATCTCTCTCCCCGTCACTCGCTAGGAAAAACCCTTTTCTTTCTTCGCTGTTGTACACATCGTTTCATTCACTTCTCTCTCGCTCTCTATCACATTTGCATATGTGGCATCTACGCATATGGGAGGAGATACACATACATATATATTTATATATGCAGAGAGAGTAAGGCATACTGAAACAATTAGGGTGCATTTCCAGGTCAGTTAGCCATGCCTGGGATCTAATGCGCGACGGAAAAACGAGAGTACTCCACTAGCTCGCGCTGTTAGCTTTTGCGTCTTTAAGCGTTTTGGTGACGGCGAAAACGACAAGTGTGGCGAGAGCGCGGGTGACTGCTTCTGCTACTCCTGCAGCTGTTCTCTGCCTCTCCCACGGGCAACAACCTAAAGAAGCTGCAAGTCGCTGTCGGCGTCTTTCCACTACCATCCCTGTACGGTGTTGCCCCGAAGAAAGCCTCCATGCATCGTTTCTTTTTCCTCGAGACCGAAAAACTTTCGAGAAGGTCCAAGCCCACACGCAGAGACCCCCGCCTACACATACACACATATCTGGAGACTCCGCCTCCAAACGCCCCACGCGGGCGCAGTGGCTTCAGAGAGAGAGAGACGCGAGACAGAATGCACAGAGAAGAAGAACGACTGTAAAGAGCAGCTGTGTTTGACTCGATCTCCTCTCTTCACCACGCTGAGAGGAAAGTTTCACGACTCGGGTTCTTGGTCTGAAACTCCGAAAATCCGAGGCACAGCCCCGGACACGGCGTTCACCCGGCTGTTCTTTCTCTCGCCAGCCGCGGCTGGGTTGGGAGGAGCGAGACGGGGAAAGGAAGAACACCTCTGAGAAAAGAAGAGCGAGGAGGCAAACCAGAAACGTTGGCGAAGCGAGTGATGTCACAGCGAATTCCCTTGCGCGCCACAATGCGGCACCAAGCGTGCGAGCATCAGAGGGCTGGGTGTAGGCGCCGGAAAAAATGCGGACGAAAAATGGTCAAACAAAGTAAAAATCCTTTAACCGTTTCCGGGCGTCTGATTCCTCAGCTACCACAACCCTTTTCTGTGGCGAAAAGAACAGAGCGGTGTTCCTGACGGGAAAACAATCTCCCTCTCGCTTTCTGCTGGAAGACGTGGAACGACAGAGAGATTAACACACGGTAGAAAACCCAACACATGCAGACGAGGGATGAACCTCCAGGCACATCTGTTTTTCTCAGGAACGAGGGCTCTAAGCAGCCGACGTGGAAGCGAGAATGACAAAGCGAAAAGCAAGAGAACAGGAGAGAAAATGCGGCCTCTTCAGCGAAGGAATGAACCGCACACACCACACGTACTCAGCAGACAAGAACAGCACTTGTACCTCTCACAGCAGCCTCCACTTTTCGGAAGTGACGGCTATCGATTTCCGTTTTCTTCTCTCTGGTTAGCTTGTACTCAACACATACGTATAGTCAGGGGGGCGGCGGCTGACAGGCATCTCGGCTGCTCTTTTTCCGTTACGCCTCGGTATCCCTGTCTGTGTGTGTCCGTATCTCCCTACAAGAGTCACCTCTTTCGCTTCGTCTGACTCTCTATCTCTCGCGCTCTCTCCACTTCTTACTCCCTATGTCTCGCTATGCTTTCGATAGTTCTCCACCCCTCTCTGCCTCTCTATCAGGGTCTATCTCTCTCGCCCTTTGTAGCTTCAGGTGCGTGTCGGGTGTATCTCGCTTTGTCGCTCGCTCCCTCGCTGTGTCTCTGTGGACGCAGCTGCACACCCGTCTCGCATTTGCGTGTTTCTGGAGAGCCGCGGTTTAGTGGATGACGGTTGGTAGTGCGAGCTCTACTCCCGATTCTGCTGCGAGGCTCTGGATCACATGCGTGCACGTGGGGAACCTCTTCATCCATCGAAGAAGAACGTCGCCTAGGACCGCCTTGTACCTCTTTCGGTTTTCGCCCAGCACAGCGCCATACACGAAAAGGCTCGGTGGCCAGGCACTTGACGCTTCCGCTCTCTCCCTCGCCTCTTGAGAAGCCCCTGCGCGTCTCCCTCCTTCCTCACCTCTACCTCCTGTCACCCTCGCTGCACTTCTCTCTCCTGTTCCTCCGGTTTCTTTGCTTGCTGCTTTTTGTCTCCTCTCCTCTCTTTCGCTGTCGACTCGGTCCGTCTGTTCTCCGTTCCGAGGGGGGACAGAACCCTGCGCTTGGGAGGTGCGCGCGTTCTTCATCTTCGCGACAGACGCTCCCGCGTCCGGGAGTCTCTCCGTGGAGTTCCGCGCTTGCGCCTCCGCCAGGAGCGAGGAGGAGACACCGGACCCAGCGGATCCGGCTCCGCCAGCTCCGTCCGCAGGGGTCGCCGCAGGGGCGGGACGGTTTCCCTCGACGCGCGTGCAAGGAAGGCGGAACGCGACGGTCCACCAGTTCTCTGGGTCTCCGGTTTGCAGGGCGGTTCTGCGAATGACGCCTTTCATGGACACTGCGAGGTAGACGCGGCCCAAGTCGGCGCAGTCGCGCTGGAGGGCGTCGAAAAAAGACGCCTCCGCCACGCCGATTTGCCGATTCAAGTTGACGGCCAAGACCACTTCGTTGTAACCGCGCTCCAGGCCAGTCCAGTCCAGCCAAGGCGTCACCGCTAGAGCGTAGTCGCTTCGAGGCGAAGCAGGCACACCGTGCCTCGCGCGATTCCCCTCCCCCTGCCGAAACGAAAAAGACGGACGAGCAGAAGAAGACGGAGACGAAGACAGAGAAGAAAAAAGAGAAGAAGAAGGCGAAAAAGCGGGAGAAAAAGGGAGAGGAGAAGAAGGAAGAGGAGAAGGAGGCTGGACGGCACCTGGCGCTGCGGAAGCGCCTGGTGCGTCTGTGGGCGGTGCGTCGACGCCTTCTGCGTCTGCGCGAGTAAGGAGCGTTTTCAGACTCCGACTGAAACCAGCGTCCAAGACGACCTGGCGAAGGGCGGGGCCTCCGGGCTGAATCTCGCGAGAGCCTTCGGAGATGGTGAGGGGGAGAAGAAACGAAGAAGAAGCAAAGGACTCCCAAATGACTCGACACTGGCTGGCCACCGCGGAGCCTGCATCGACGGCGTCGGGCGACGCGCGATTCAGAGCGACGAAGGCGCTGAAAGCCGCAGAGAGCGACAGGCGGCGCAGCGCAGCCTCACTGGACGCAGGCCGGGAAGGAACACTGGGGTCTTGAGGCGTGAAACAGACCGACGAGGCGGCTTGCCCGATGGCGTTCGCGGGAAGGTACGAGAGTTCCAGCAGCGCTGAGAAGTTCGCCTTGATCCCTGCGAGGAAAGCAGACGCCGAGTCGCTGGAGGCGTGACGACACGGATATTTAGGTGACTCCAAATATAGGTTCTGTTCTAGGCGTCTGCATGCTTCCCGTTATAATGCGTTTTAGCGGCAGAGAGAATACAACTCAGATGCTAGCAGTACCAGCGTACTGGGAGTGATACATCTGAGACAGGATTATTTTAAGCATTTCTGAAGAGCCTCCTTCTTTGTCCCTTTTCTTCTGTAGTCTTCTCTTTCCCTTTCTTCTTTGGCGTCTGCTCCTCTCCACTCTGACTGCCTCATCGACTCTCCTCTTCCGCTCTGTCCTTTTTCTTCCCAACCGGTGACCTTCGAACGCGCCCACGCGTCGCATGGCTTTTCGTGTCCCGGCCGTTTCGTTCCGTCTTTCTCTTCTCTCTGTCCCCCCTCTGCTGCGCTCTGTCTGCGAGCCCCTGCGGCTCGCCTCTAGCTCGACGGCCGCGTCCCGGCGCGGCAGGCAGCTGCTCACCTCTCCCACGAGGCGCCCGACTCTCTCTCTGCATGTGCCGGCGCGCTCCCGTCTTTGTTGCCGCTTTCCCCCCCGCTTTTACCTTGATCTTGCTGTCTTTCTCCCTGTCCCTCACCTTGGTTGTGTACAACGAGGGTCACGACAAATCCGCCTGTGAGGACTCCAGCAACGCCCGCTTTTTCCGCTCCTGAAGGCGGAACGAGAAGCACCAGAGAGTTCAGACTGAGGATCGAGTCATCCACTGGCGAGTAACGAGAGGGCTCTGCCTCGCGAGGCCCTGTCTCCCCTTTGCCTCCTGTCTCTCCTTCCCAGGCTCTGCGCGGGCGCGCATCGTCTCTGAAGGCTTCCTCTCTCTCCTCCGGCGCTGCAGGCAAAGAGAAGGTGACGCGGAGCAGCGCGCCGGAGGGACTGAGCGTCGAGGAGGCCATGATGACGCCGGCAATGGTTCCCGCGGCAACCGCGCATAGCAACACGCCGACCGTCACGACGAAGCAGAGAAATCCGCGGTACTTCTCCTCTGCACAGACAGCAAAGCGTCTGTTGGACATCAACACTAGATGCTGCTAACCCCACTGCAGAGGGGTAGAGTATGTAATCCCTGACCAGTGGAGACAGCAAAGGCGAAGCGACAGCAAAGGAGGGGAGACAGTTGAGCACTCGAAGAGCACAGGAGAGGCGAGGACAGCGGCCCCAGGCGGGAGTGGGAACAGGAGGAACTGCTGAAAGGGATTAGAAGCGAAACAGACACGGGATTGTGGCATAGACGGGAAAACGGGGGGGGGGGGGGGGAAAGCACAAAACGCAGGCTCGCCTTGAACCCCAGAGTTTCCTCCCGCCGACTCGGTTCGTTATGTTAGGTGTGATACTGTGTAACTGAAAAACACCAAAGTTATGCGGTGAATTTAGACTGCGAGCACTCTGCTGAACACAAGGTATCACCACAATAGACTCGCCAGCGAGCGCAACGCCCCGTTACCCCGACACAGGAGCCTCTGGGAGACGTTTCCATGTACAGGCTCAAAAAAAAACTGACGGCTCGTGCCTTTGTTTCCCGCTCGCCCCTACCTCTCTGGCGAATCGCTCGCTTCGAGTCGCTGTCTCCTAGGGTGGCTTTCGAGTCCTCGTCCCCGTTTCGCAACGCCTGTTTCCACGTCGCTTCCTCGATTCCCCCGCATGCGATCGATTCTGCAATCTCTCGGAGCCGCGCGCCCGTGCGGGTCTGCCCCACACTCGCCCCGCAGAGAGTGCTGCCGCCACAGGAAAGGACGCGCTGCCAGCAGGCGTCCAGTGTACCCACAGGCTCATCGGCGTGGCTCCCCTGCGCGAGGAGTCGCGCAAGATCTTCTTTCAGCGCCTCCCCGCAGGCCTGCCGCACGCGCTCCAGCGTCGAGGCCCTCGCACTGGACTGACGGCGCAGGCCGTAGGGCACGGAGAAGGATGCGTCTCTGTCGCCACGACTCGTCTCCCCCAGGGTCCCCAAATCTCGCCGCTCTGGATCAGCCACTGCCGAGCCCCGCTTCAGGCTGCCTCGCTCGGAGGGACACGCACTGCGTCGCCTGCCGCCCTCAGTGCCTCTCCGCCCAAGCGCCACGCCCTCGGTTCGCTCGTCGAAAGGACGTCCGGCTCTCCCCCAGAGGGCCGCATGCTGCAGCGAGTCCGGGAGTGTGTACGGCGCGCTGAACGACGAACGCGCCGAGGTTCGACGCCGCAAGGGATAGCCCCCCGACCGGGAACGGGGAAGGCTTGAACAAGCTACAGGCAACAGAGACGGGCGTCCGGTCTCGCCCACGCGGGGCGCGCCCAGACTCCCGTGCCGGATTGAGGAGCCGTGTCTTCTGGCTAGCCAAGCGGCAGGGTGCTCGCCAGAAGACGCGGGAGGCAGCCACGCCCACGCGACGTCTCTGTCGGCGTGTGCTGGAGAGACAGAGGCGCCTTGACCCTGTGCATGACGGACCGCTGAGCCTGGCTGGCCTCGGAGAGCTCTTCCTTGTCTCTCCTCCGCAAAAGCTTGCGAGTCAGGACGCAAGGCAGAGTCATGGTGCGCAGCGCGGCGCGCAGACTCGTGGGGGGTGACCGGCGATGCAGAGACAAAGAGAAAATCCAAAAACTGCGAGGGCGACACGGAAGGGGGGGGGCTGGAGTTCGACGGAGACCGTCTCCGGCTGCCTCGGCGCGACGCGGGAGAAGCCGAGGTCGCCGAGGGAGTCGAGGACATGCGAGAGAGCGGACTGCGGAGATGGGTGCTCGGCGACGAAACACGGTTCGCGTGTCGGCTGCTAGGCATCGGCACGTGAAGTGTATGTACAGCCGAAGCCGTGCGCTCCTGAGGGGCGGGCGCCCAGTCGGGCGAATGCCCAGAAAGGGCCGCATTCAGCCCAGAAAAAGGCGTTTCCTCGGCCGTCACATGTGAGCGGCCAGTGAGTCTTTGGCGAGGCGTCAGGGACACTTCTCCAACGCGAACCGGTTTGCTCCGCTCAGAGACCGAATGCGAGAGAGAAGAGCTGCCAGAGGTGCCGAGATCCGCAGGGCTCGAGAGAGCCGACGCCGGATAGGGGGCAGGGGAAGGCTCTTTCTTCCCACTTGTCTGGTCGTTTGCATGCGCCGAGGACGCCGCGCGCCTCGTCGCCTGAGCCTTCCGCGGTCGCGGCCAGACTCGACGACGGATGGGGCGCTTTTGCGACTTCCCTTGCTCTCGAAACGCTCCGAAGATGCCGCTGGAGGAGAAGCGGAGACGCGCACCGCGAGCTGCGTCTGTGTCGTCTGTGTCTCCTCGCCTTTCGCGAGGTGTACATACACCTGGAGGATGTGAAGCTTGCCGCGCAGAGAGCTGCGCAGGGAGGTCCGGCGGTGCGCTTGGCAGACTGCCTCCTTCTTTTTCGACACTTGACCTCTCGCCCGCTTCTTCGTTTCGCCCCGCACTTTCGCGGGCAAACGTTGGGACGAGGGCAGTCGCCGCCGCCTCCTGACAGAGGTGGAGAGAAATCGCGAGATAAGAGTCCGAGACATGAGCATGTCGGGCGTCCTGCGTGGAAAGAGAAGAAGACGGTAAAGCAGGGAAAGCAAGTGAAGTGGAAGATAGGCCAGAAGACGGGGAACAAGAGGAGAGCGAAAAGCGAAAAGACGGAGATGCACACGTTGAAGCAGCGGGAGCCAAGAGAGGAGGGGGACGAGGAGGAAGGACAAGATTGTCTTTCTGACTCCCCGGACGCGTCGAGGAAGTGAACGAAGCTGAATCAGCCAAGCCGCCATCCAGTGAAGTGTTTGTCTGTCGAGGGATTGTAACAGAAGAAGTAGATGCCGAAGAAAGACGTTGGCGGAAAACCGGAGTTTCTTGCCGGTGCTTCTCGCCGGAGCACGAAGCGAGAGAAACGGCGAGAGAGAGCGACGACAAAGGAGAGAATGCCGTTAGGAGTTTGCTGTCAGGTACATGCACGGTATCGGGGTGCGCGCTCGCGCCAGAGAGGCAAGAGTGGCTACGGCCTGTTTCTTCCTCCAGGCGTGTCTGGGGAGAGATCCGCGTCACACTGCGGCCGCGACCAGGAGACGATTGAGAGCGGCTGGAGACACCGCCGGCTCGGAGACTCGCCAGGCGCACCGCTTGCCCGCTCTCGGCGGACTTCATTGTGTGGCAAGAAGGCGACGAGGAGCAAAGGAGGAAACCTCCAAGCGGAGGAGAGGGGAGGCAAGACAGCGAGGCTAGGCGCGGCAGCACAGAAGGCCAAAGGGGAAGACCTGGCGTGAGGGGAGAAGAGAGGCAAAAGGGAGACAGAACCGGAAAGGCGGAGCAGGAAGAAGTGCGGACACTTCGAGGAAACGCCGAATTTTGCCATGCCTCGATATGCCGATGGTTTGTCTCGGCCGACGAAGGCAGCGGCAGTCCAGCTCTCGGAGAACGAACGGGGGGGGGAAGGCGCGAAACGACGGAACGAGAAAAGAAACAGTGGAAAGGCCTCTGCCTGGCACGCAGGGTCCCCTTCACCGTTTCCACGCCCTATCTTTTGCGTGTACAACCAAACTCGCCAGCGGCGACGGCGGAGACGCCTCGCCTTTTGGGAGACGGCTCGCCGTAACTCCTCAAGACAGCTCCTGCTCGATCCCGAGGCGACACCGGGGGAACACAGCGCCTTCTCTGTCTCTCAAGAACAATATTTCTGAGGCAGAAAGAGGACGAAAGGCGGAGGACGAAGCGGCTCTTGCATTGCTCATTGACTGGTGCACGCAGCAGTTCTGTCTCGCTCTCACTCGAAAGCAAGAGCCAGAAAGCAAGGGCTAGAAAGCGAGAGGCAGGCGGCGCCCCAGACTTCGGCGTCACCAGGAAACCGAGCGCGCGTTTTTCGAACACTGAACCGCGGAAAGAGCTCTGAAAAGACACAAAAGAAGGAAAAAGCCGAATGCTCCACTGGCCTATGCGTCGCCGCACCTGAACCCGTCGAGAGCAAGGTGAAAGAGAGCTCCCGCGGCTGGCGGAAGGGGAGCGGGAGAAAACTACACATACAGAGAGACGGGGGACACACAGAGAACGCTACGAGGCCTCGCTCTTTTTGTTGGGCGATTTTTCACCTCCGCTATAACGGCGCTTTTTGAATGAATCTTTTGAAACGGCTCTTCCCCTTCCCACTGCTTTTTATAATATCTGATGTGTTCCCGCCCGTTTCGGCAGCTGTTCGCGGCGAGTCCCCAGACCGCTGGTGTCGTTGCGCCCGCTAATCAGTCAAAAGAGGCGCGCGTCTGCTCCAGTGGAAAGCAAACTCGCGCAAAAAATCGCCCACAACAAGCAGAAAGAGTAAGCCGCCAAAATGCAACGCCCCTCGCGGGCACCAGAGGGAAAAAACGCTCAACTCGAGGCCAGTCCGCCACAGAGAAGGCAAGCGACCGACTGAACCGGCGTGTGCTTCGTCCCGCTTTCGCCTGTACGGACACTTTTCGGAGGGAGAGGTTTTTTGTGGAAACGCGAAAATCGAAAGGGAGCGCTTGCAGCTGGCACTCGCCGCCTTTTCTGCGGATTTTCTCTGTTTCTGCAAAGGACTCCTCCCTCTCGTTTCTTTTGCCGACCCCGCTCACCGTCCGCGTTCACTTGCGGTCTTGCTCGAGCCGCAGCAAGGAGGGACGCGTCTCGTGCAGAAACGGGGGGGTTCGTTGCCGATCGACGAGACAACGCGCGGAGTAGAAGACAAGTGGAGAGAACGCCGCTCGGTCGCTCCGATATTTCCGGATCTTTCCTTTCTGTTTTTTCTCCCCGTCGTGTCTCGGATCGTTGCCCACCTTTTTTTAAACGGCGAGACGCCTCATACGACCTTGTAAACCCACGAGAGTCTTTAATCTGCGGGCGTTGTGTCGCTTTGAGCGAGAAGGTTGAGGCGCATACATGCACACGCCCGTCTTGCGAGTCCCGGCCTGGCACGTTTCCCCGCTTTTTCTTGTCGACTTCTTTCCGCTTTCACGAGTTGGCTTCCTCCGTGGCTGCGAGGCGTTTCCGTACGTCTTCAGGGATGTGCGAAAAAAGCCGCCGACTCTGTAGGGCCCCTCGCGCGGACCGACAGTGTATTGGAGGGGAGTGTCGACGCCCAGAGGAGCAATCGCCAGATTGAAGGGAGAGAGCAGAGAGACCCGAGGCTCTTCCGGCCTGCCTTGGAGAAACTTACAAACTTCGTTCTGCACACGAGCGACTCCGCGATGTTCCAAGTTTCCTCCTTTCTCCCTCTTCTCTCCGCCTGCACGTTTTCTCCTCACGACCAAGCCCCCCCACCATTTTTTGCTTGCTCTCTCCCAATCTTCGTGTTCTTCCCGCGCCTCTCGAACCGTCGATCGGCCTTTCGCGACGCCGGGAGAAACTCTGTGCATGGCCGGGAACAGAAGGATCACTCGCCTCGTCGAGAGGGGCGGCACTCTTGAGGGTTTTTTGTGGAATTGCGACTCGTCGGCTTTGGAGCTTCTTTCAATGCGTTCTGAGAAGAGTCACCCGCTCGACGGCTGAGTCTTTCACCTCTGCCGTCTTGCTGGAGGAGGTCCCTCGCGCTGCCTCCTGTTCTCGCTACGGAATGGAAGAGTCGGCCGGGGGCGACACGCGAGAACAGATGGACGCCTCTCGCGCGACAGAAGAAAGGCGCTCGAGGAAAGAGACGCCGGAAGAGCCGCGGATTGCCACATGCATAGAAATCGCTCAGAGCGTCCTCGAAAAAGTCCACAGGGGTGTCCTCGCCCTCCGCCAACTTGGGGAGCAACAAGCCTTGCGTCAGTCTTCTCGTGCTTCTGTGCTGTCTTCTCCTTCGTCATCGTGTTCTGTCTCGTCCTCTTCTCATGTCTCTTCTTCTCTGTCTTCTGTCTCCTCTTGCCCCCCACCGCCTCGCTGGTCTTCTTCGAGTGTGAATTCCAAGCCCTCTTCTGAGGCAAGAGCTCCAGAAGGAGTCAAGACTGGCGAAGACAACACGAAAGACATTACTGAAGAAGGCCAGGAGGGAGCAGCACACGCGCCGCCGGGGAAAGCAGAAGGAAATGCAGCGAGCCGAGACAAAGAAGAAGGATTCTGGGACGCCTTTTTAGAGAGAGTCAAGGCCCCCCCCCACCTGGTGGCGGTGACTGCTGGAAAGGAAGATGCAGGAGTCTCCTTTCTCCGGTCCCAGAAGAGAGCGGCTGAAGCGTCTGGTGTTCGTCTGTCCCTACTCGAGTTGGACGGTCAGTAGACCTTTCCAGAGTTCAGAGCCAAAAGATCGCGCGATACCTTGTGCTTTGCATGTTCGGTGTCTTGCTTTAGAAACTCCTCTTTCCGCCCAGTCCTCGCTGGTTTCTACTCGCCGTCTTTCGAGTCAACACGTCCCCTGGTTTCCCAGAAGTTCAATTCTGTTTTCCTTGCGTGTGCTGAAAATGTCGGAGTTCGTTCCTTTCGCCGTTAGATCTGCTCCGCCAAGGAAAGGCGCAGCACCTCTTACGGAAGAACTGTCCTCGGCGCCCAAAGACTGAAGCTTCAAAAGTTCTTTCCGGTCCGCGACTCGCTGATTTCTTGTCGAGTTTGGTTTGCATGCATGCAGGTTCCATATCTCTCCGCAATTTGAGAGATCACCTTCGATGTCTAGGTGCGTCACCCGAAGTCGACGCCGTTATTATCCTCTCCCCCTTCGACCGAACCTCTCGGCAGGCTGCCTCACCCTCAACTTGTGTGTCGTCTCCAGATTCCTCTCTCCCGCCTGCTTCCTCTGTTTCTTCGTCTTCTCCCTCTTTTGCTTCTTTCTGCTCCTGTGCTGTCTCTCCTTCCTTCTCTTCATCTTCATCTTTGCATCGCTCTTGGTCTTCTGGAAGTCTCGGGGAAGACAGCGGAGATGAACGGGCTGACGCGGGCGAAGATCCACAGGGCTTTCTCGCGCAGGCGTTGCAGGCGCTTTGCCCTCAAAAAGACGTCGATTGCATGTGCGCCGAGAATTACGGAGCAATGGCGACGTTCAGGCGGAAAGGCAGAAGCAGAGAAGGCGGCCGTCGCCCCAGAGACGTGGCGGCGGTGCCTGCCTCAGCTCTCTCAATCTCGCGTTCTCGCTGGCAACGCGTGGCCACGCAGGCGGCGACGCGCACAGAGAACGGAAAACCCGAGACACCGAACGCGCAGCGACACGCCCCGGAGACGAATCAGAGAAGCCAGACCAACAGGAAACGAATGAGGAGGGAAACGGAAACGAAGAAGGAAAAGAAGAAGGCAAAGAGGGGGAGGAAGGTGATGGTTTGACTCAAAGCTGTGACGAGGCGACAAGTGGAAGGAAGAGCAGGCCAGAAGATGGGCAGACGGAAACGGGTGTAGAAGAGAGGAAGCGAGCACGCATCCGTGAAAAGAGGAGCGAAATAAGAAGACACCTCAAGAACGTCCTCAGAGAACTCGAGGACGAGGCCCCAGACTGCGTCGTGCCTTTCGCAGTGCCGTGCGTCGCCCTAGCAGTGCTGGAGATCCTGAAAGCGTGAGAAAAGAAACAAACGCAAGGCTGAAAACAGAGCAAACAGGAGAAAGGAGAACCACCCGGACAATCCGGACGCAAAGAGCAATCCTGAGTTTCTTTTGACCTTCTTCTTTGCTGCCATCTACCGGAATTTGTGTTCCTCGTCTTCTTTATATCTTGTCTTTCCCCACCGTCTGTTCCTTTCGTCTATCTTCTTCATCTGCTTCTCGGTCGTCGTCGGTAATTGTGTTTTCTGTGTGTTTGTCACCGTGGTTTGTCTTTGCGCCTCTCTTTCTTTGCGTCTGTCTTTCTGTGCGCTTCTCGTTCTGCGCGCCTCTCCCACCTTCGTGCTCGTTTTTTTCGACGAATCTTCTCTGGTGCCTTTTCACCCTGCCGACATCTCCCGTCGAGTTTTTGCGCCTGAGTGCTGGGTCTCTTCCCAGTCGCCTGTTCTCAGCTTTCGCCTTCTCTCCACGCTCTCTGGTCCCTCTTTTGCGCTCTCTTGGTTTAGGTCTCCGCCTCGTTGCGCGCGTTTCGTAGGTTTCCCCGCCCCTCCGTCTTCGCCATTTCTGTCCTCTCTCGTTTGCGTTCTTCCGCGAACTGTCTCCTCTCAGGTGGAAGATTCCGCTCCCTGGCGCCTCCGCGGCCGTCGTCGGGGCGAGCCCTCGCGTTGGCCAGGCGATTGCTCTCCTTCTCCTGCAGGAGCAAGCGACAGTGACATTGTGTCACAGCCGCACGAAGCAGCTGGGCGAAATCCTCAAGCGTTCAGACGTCATTATCGCGGCCGCTGGTGAGACAACTCAGAGAAAAGAACAGAAATAGAGAGACCAGGAGAGACTCGCGAGAGCACAGAGCAGAGCACAGAGCGACAGAGAAGAAGGAAAGCCGATTGTGCACGTGCAACGTTGATCTTGTGGACGCCTTCGTGTTCTTTCGTCTTTTCATGCGTTCCGTTCTTCCTCTCCAGCGTCGATTCGCTTCCAGTGTCTTCGTTGTCTGGTGAGGTTTTCCTGCCCGTTTCTGCACATGCCTGCTCTGATATACTGCTCCTCGCCTGTACGCAAGTCTCGGTTCTCCCGTGGTTTTTTGCTTCTTGCGGCCGCGGTGTCTCCGTCCGTGTCCGCCCCGTTTTTTTGCCTGTCTCATGTTTCTTCTGTGCCACACGCTCCCGGCGCGCGCCAAACACTCCGCGGCTTTGAGTGAAATGCGCAGGAACATCGAAAAAAGTTCCAGCGACTCCGCTGCGCTTCCAGTCCTCCACGCACAAACACTCTGAGGCGACTTCACTGCCCCTCCGCGGTCTCCCCTAGAGACCCGCGTTTTCGGTTGAGACATCCGGCTTGCAGCTGTCTCTTTGCTTCCGTTCTCAGGCTCCCCAAATCTTATCTCTGCCGACAGCGTCCGCCGCAACGCCGCCGTGATCGACGTCGGCGTGAGTGTTTCCGACAAGGCGAGCCGCGCAAAGGGTCGTCCCTGCGCTCTGCTGAAAGAGAGCGAGAACGCCGCGAGTCACGCGAGCGACGCACGAAGCGAGCGAGTCGGAGAAGGCCAACACGCAGCTCCAGAAGAAACCAGAGAGAAAGGAAGGGATGAAGTCCCAGAGACGGCACAGGCAAGAGGAGAAGCGAACGGAGAAAAGTGTGCGAATGCAAGTGTGAGAGAGGCACAAGAGAGGAAGGCGCAGAAAGGAGACGAGAGCGGCGAGATCGGCAAGAGCGGCGAGAGCGGCGAGAGACGCGAACTGGAGAGAGAGCGAGGAGGGGAGTCGAGAGGCAGAAAAGCGCGACAGTTAGGGGCTGTTCTAGTGGGAGATGTAGACTTCCACGTGAAGAAGAAAACGCGGTTTCTAACACCTGTCCCTCGAGGTGTAGGTCTCGTGACTGGGGCAGTGCTTATGCGACAGGTTCTCAAAGCAAAAATTCTGCAACTTCTTCGCAGTCTGCAGAGAAATAAAACGAACAGCAAATATCCATGACAGAGCGATTCCAACAGCAAATATCCATGACACAGCGATTGGGGCGTCAGCGACTCCCCATCATATATAATTATATTTAATTATATATAATCATATATGAAGATATATATGACTATATCTACTGATCTATCAGTAGGTATATATATATATATATGAATACGTATATCTATATATACATATGCTTATATATAATTGTATATCAATATGTATTTATATAATTATATATGAATATATATATATATATATATATATATATATATATATATATATATGGTTATATATAGTTATATATGAACGTATACATATATAGATATGATTATATATAATTATATATGAATATATATATATATATATATATATATATATATGCAGGTACGAATGTAGGTATATGAGTATAGGTGTGTACATATGGAAGTCCTTGTGAGTAGATGCATTTGCTTATAAAGTACAAGTATATATATATATATATATATATAGGTGATACATGTATATATAGATCATGGTTATCACATTCATTCTCTGTGGCCGTGATTTTTGTTGGCAGGCGCCGATGGTTTCGATTAAAAAAAAATATTTCTCTTCGACGCTGGGTGCGATGTTTGCAGAAGTGGTGCATGTGCAGTGCCTTTTTTCGAATGGGTTTCCGAGTCTTGCTCCGTTTTCGGTGTGGAGTCTCAGCCGACGCCGCACGATCAATAGATTTTCACTTAAATTTTAGTACTTAAATTGATTGTCAAAAAATGAATCGGGATTGAACAAGTAGGTCTCCGCTATGCGTGAATGCGCATTCCTTGGAGGAGAAAATAAGGACTGTTAGCAGACTCGCCAAGCCTCAAGGCGCGACATGGCTCGCCCCTATTTATCATTTCACAAAGACACATATATATATATATAGGTACTATAATGTCTCTGTTTATTCGATTTGAGTTATACAGTTCTGGATCGCGTATCATTTGTACAGAGACAATATCTACTTATATATATTCACATATATATATATATATATATATATAGAGAGAGAGCTTGCTCTGGCTCTCCAGCTCTTTCTGCAACTGCCGCCACAAATGTATATACATATATGTAATGAGAAACAAAGAGGAGATATACTCAACAAACGATACAAAGCTAGATGAGTAGGCATAAATGTATAGATATATTTGCAGGTATAGAGATACAGATAGGTGTATACAGATTTGTTTCGACGTAGAAAATATGCACACTGGCGCTGCGCCATGATGCCACAGAGCTCCATTGACTTGAAGCGGCTCCTAAGAGGCGTTTTCCGTGCCATACGGCCGAGGCGATGGCGCGCAATGCTCCTGCCTGCACTATAACGACTCGCGTACTTTGAGATCATACTAACGGCGAGAAGGGAACTGTGTTTCAAAAGAAAGGGATGTTTAGCCGGGAAGGTAGGGTCTCAAATATATATAACCAAGTATCAACACTACCTCTAAAAGTGAATGGCGGAACAAACACTCAGAGCTGCGCGTAAGGCTGCTGCCCGTGCAGGTGCGTCACGACTCCCCAGGAACATGCAACTAACCGTCGGCCGTCCCCCTCGAGATTCGAAAGTGTCTCGCATGCAAACCCTCACTGAGGCTGAAAACAAAGGCTGCGTCGATCTTTGAAGGAGGCAAAACGCACCCTTCGGTGGACTCCTCCCAGTTCATTGTAAAGACGCAAAGCGAGAGAGGCTCTGCCGAGAACTAGCCGAAAGACGAGAAACAACGGAAAAAGCAGCGGAGAGGACGGAAACGAAAGAAGAAAGAGAAACGCAAAGAGAGACAAAGAGAGAAGACAGAAGCGAGAGAAGAGAGAGACGAGAGAGAGGTAGGATCGACGTGTTGTAGCGATAGCGGAATCTTGGCTTCTTGGAAATACAAGAAAAAACCGATTCGGAAGTTACACTGATCGGGAGAAACGGAGCAACGACGCAGAGCTTCATGACAGTGTTGTTTTCTGGATTAAAAAGACTAAAAAAAAAGCCAGTCGACGAAGCCTTGCAACAAGACGATCTGTTAGCTTCCCCGCAGAACACATCTCGTTTTCCCTCTCTTTTTCCCTTTCACTCCCGAGGCTCTATCCCCGTGGAGCATATCACACCCCCCCCCCACCCCCCCAGCGTTGCTCGAGTTATCCGCGGGGTTTGCCTCCTTCGTTCTCTGCCCGTCCTCGTCCTTGCCACCCTTTTCATCTCCGTCTTCTCATTCCTCTTCCTCTCACTCTTCTCCTCCTCTACCTTTTTCATCTTCGCCTTCCCCTTCTCCACCGTTCTCTTCTGCGTCTCCTCATGCTCCTTCATCGCATACTTTTCCTTCTCTTTCTTCATTCTTCTCCTCTTTCTTCACCCTCTTCTTCTTCTTGACCGTGTCCTTCGTCTTTTAAATTTTGCCTTGCTCTGGCCTATGCCTCCATCGGCCGACAAAGCAGCGTGAGGAGGTTTTTCTTCTTCTTCAGGCGCGCATCGACCTGCAAGAGAAACCCGCAAACAACGTCACATTGACGCGAGGCCTTCACTGCAGCTCGGCGCATCTCGCCGACACCCCACAGAGACAGAAGAGCACCGCGAGTGTGTTGAGCAGACGTAAACGCCCCCGTTGCTTCCCAGGCGTCTCCGCCGCTTCGCTTGCGTTCTCCGGTCTTCCCTGCCTCCTCTCTCGCCTCCACAAACGACAAAAACGCTCGTTCCCCCCGCGCGTACACATATATACGCATGAACTCATCTTTGCAGTCCCAGCGCCTGTGTTTCGCATCTGCCGCCGTCCCTACAGACATCTCGCAATATACAGGCGCATGTGTACCTGGGTAAGTAGATGTATACATGTGTAGATACATAAGGACATAAGTGGAGAAATGCATGGACGCACGCTAACATCCAAATGTACGCATATATCTTTCTCGTGTGCCTACCTTCTCAGGATCGACTGCGTAAGGCAGTGGAATGCGAATGCAGAAAGGCTCAGCACGGCCTGCCGCTCCCTCGGCGTGCATCGCATCTGGAGCAGCTGGGAGGAGGCGTCCTGTCACTTCGATTTCTCTCTCGCTTCCAGTGACTTCGAGACTTGCAGGATCCACGGGAAGAGAAAAGAAAATGCAAATCTCCCTGCCTTCACTGTTCTGTGCCGTCCCAGCCTCGCTTTCCTCGTCTCCTCGAGGTCGAGGCTTGCGATGCACCACGCGCCACAACGGAGGCGCCGCAACGGTCGCAGCAACGCCATCCTCCGCCTCGACAATGGAAAGAGAAGAGGCAGATGAAGAAGAAGATGAAGAGGATGATGAACCAGGCGACGAAGATGAAGAAGACGATACTGACGAGGAACAAGGTTGAGAAGGAGGGACTGAAGAAGACTGAGGTGGCTCTGGAGGACGAAGGCGACGCGTGGTGACCTGTTGCATGAAGAAGACATCCACCTCTTGTTTCGTTTCCTCCTCCCCTGTCTTCCCGTCGCCTTTTTGTCCGTCCTCTGTTTTCTCCTGTGTCTCTGTTTGGTGTTTCGCGTTTTCGCCTCCCTGTCTCTCTTCTTTCTCAGCTGGAAATGCCTCCTCTGCGATCACTTGAATCAACGGGGGCTGCGGCGCGCCTGCCTGGCGGCCGTGCTGTCTGGAGCCGCTGTTCGAGCCTCGATTCGCCGCCTTCTTCGTCGCTTCCTCCCTCGCCAGCAGAGCCGCCGCAATCAGGTCGCTTTCCGGCTCGCCTCCCTGCTCTTCTCGCCTCCGTTTCTCCTCCAGCCTCTTCATTTCCTCTCGGAAACGCTCTACCTCCGCGGCCGAGGGGATGATGACCCCGACCCTCACGCGTCCCTCTCCGCCTTCGCTCTCTTCATCTCTTGCACTCGGCTCCTCTCCTGTCTTCTTCTCTCTTGTCTGCTCTTCGCCACGAAGACCACTCTGCGCGCTTGCCGCCTTGGCCTGGGCCTCTTTCGGCGCGTTCTCGCGGCTGTCTCTTGGAGTGTCTCCGACGCACTCGGACTGGAGAGAATGGAGACACGCTTCCTTTCCGCCCTTGTAGAGGAGTTTCGGAAAGCGTATCGAGTGCGGCGCGACGGCAATTTCCCCT
Source organism: Neospora caninum Liverpool (assembly GCF_000208865.1). NCBI lineage: Eukaryota > Apicomplexa > Conoidasida > Eucoccidiorida > Sarcocystidae > Neospora > Neospora caninum. Next base: position 4,462,003 of record NC_018394.1, on the reverse strand, counting down.
GCGCGGCGAGCTAACTGCCCAGGATCCGCGCCCGTGACGGCGGCGTGTGCCGCGATGTTCTCGAGGATTTCAGTCTCTCTCTTTCCGAAGAAACCTGCGGCGTCTTCCGCAGGCTGCACTTCTGCGAGAGAGTCGCTTTCAACGATTTGAAGCAGCGAGGAGAGAGAAGACCGTCCAGCGTCAGGCGCTTCTCGCCCTCTCTCCGCCCACGAGGCTGACGCCGGAGAGAAGGGAGAAGCGGCAGAGGCGGAGACAGAGAACGCATCGACAGGGTCTTGCCGGCCGTTCGCGTATTTCCTCTGGAGAAGCAAAAGCTGCTCGAGAGGCAGCAGCCGATTCAGACAGACCGAGGCGAAGTAGAACTTGAAGCGGAGGTCCGTTTGGCATCTCTTCACCACGAGAGGGTGCACACAGACGTCGACGCAAACTCGAGCGCTCTTCACCTGCACGGTCTCAGGTGTCTCTTCCTCCCTCGCGCCGCTGGCGAGGCGAGCCTCTTCTTCGTCGAGGAACAGCGGCACAGCACGCGGCTTGGCCTGTTTCTTCTCCAGTCCCATAGAATCCGCACTTTGTTCCACAGATGAGTTCGGTTTCTCCTTTTTCTGCAAAAAGCGGCGCACACCGACACTGATCGGCACAAACGCGTCGTCCAGCTGCTCCGGCAGCGTACATACACCTCCGGGGGGGTGTTTGCGCGTCGGCGCCTTGACCAGCGGCGAGGAACAGACGTTCACAAAGTACTCGAGCGACTCTGAGATTTCCCGCGTCTCTTTGGCAGTTTCGCGCGAGATCGCCTTGCTGGCCGCCTGAGAGCCTTCTCGAAGCTCGACAATCAACTGCGGGGGGTTCGCAGGGAGCGAGGCGAGCGCGCCGTCGCTTTCTCCGCGTTTCGCCGGGAGAATGTTCAGCTGCGTGCGAATCACAAACCCCGGGCGCGGGCGGAAGGGCGGCACTGAACGAGCCGCGCCCGACGAAGTCGAAGAAGCCGACTCGGCCACGGCATTCTCGCACCCTTCTTCTCTCTCCACCCTAAGGGATTCACCAGAAGAAGAGGAAGAAGCGGAAGAAGAGGAAGAAGAGGAGGAAGAGGAGGAAGAGGAAGATGAGGAAGAAGAGGAAGAAGCGGAAGAAGAGGACGAGGGTTGATTGCCTCTGGCTGCATGCAGTTGCTGCTGAATGAAGCGTTGATATCTTTCGGGGTCGGATTCAGCGAGGTCGTCCAGCATCGCCCAGAGCGCCTGAGCCTGGCTGGCGAGGCCGGGACTCGGCGGCGACGAGAAGGCCATGGGAAGACGAGCTTTTCGCGGCGGTCGATCTGCGCGGAAAGGCGGCAATGAGGAAAGCGCGAACTGGGCAGAACGACGGAGCGAGAAGGAAGCGGCAAGACCTCAAGAGACAGAGTCAACTTCGCCTTCTCCGCACTCAAAAGGGCACGAATAGGTGCGCTGCGGAAGCCCAAGTCGTGCACAGCACGCGAGAGAACGCAAACAGGCAAGGGAGAGAGGAAAGCAGAAAGACGAGCATCAGGAGACAGAGGGGGAAAGAGAGAAGAGAGGAGGAGCGGGGAAGATGGAGGCTCTCGAAGGCGTGCACTTAAATGTGTCTACAAAATGTAGAGAGGAGAGAGAAAAGAGCACAAGAGCGAGAGAGAGAGAGATCGCGTAGATGCTGCGACACAGTCGGGAAATGCGTGTGCGAGTCGCAGACAGCGAAGGCGAACCATCGACTTTCCCAGCATGCGCCCGAGATGCTCCTCTGTGCCGCATAAAAAGAGCCGTGCGAGGCAGCAATGCCCAGTTCCACTTCTTTTTCCTTTTCCGTCCTCTCTTTCCATCTGCTCCGTTAATGGCATGCGCTTTTTCCGGCGGGTGTGGGTCTGTGTGTCTGTGATCGGAGTTCTTAACGACACAGGCCAACCCGCCCTGTGGTTCTCCTGCCTCTCCTCTTTTTCCCTTTCGCTTTCCCTTTCCCTGTCGCTTTCCCCTTCTCTTTCCCTTCTTCTTTTTCTCTGTGTTTTATGTTCTTTGTCTTTTTGCTTTCACTTTTTGTAAAACATGGCAGGGGGGGGTCTGGAGGCTCGCTGCCTCCTCAACAAAAGCCTGGTCGCCTCTCGTCTTCGTTCTCCTTCGGTGCGCTCTCCACTGCGTCTCGAATCCTCTCTCCGTCCATCTCTCTCCTCTTTGCATGCATCGATCTCTTCTTTTTCTTCTCGCTCTTTCCTTTCTTCTCTCTCTTCTCCCTCTCTTCCTCCTTCACCCTCCTTGTCTCCTTCCTGCTGCTATCGAGTAACTAGTGTAACCGCCCTGTCCTCTTCGCCTTGTCGATCTTCTCCTTCTGCGTCTTCTGCTTCGCTGTCTCTCTCGGACGTGCCTGACAGTTCCTCTGCCTCTTTGAGTTTCTCGCCTCGCCCTCCTGCCTGTCTCTCCGTCGCCGAAACCGCGAGAGACCGCCTCTGGCCTCTTGCTTCCTTCTCGCGTTTTGTCTCCTTCAAAAATCGCGCGGAGTGGCGAGCCTTCATGCGCCTCCCACCGTAAGTCTCCTTTCTTCTGCTTCTCTCGGAAAAGGGTGGCGTTCCCTCCCGGAGAGATCGGAAACCGTCGAGGGGAACGAGGAGAGAAAACACGCGAAAAACAGTCGTTTCACGCTTCACGCTTCGGCCAAAACCGCGACAAACCGACCTCTCTCCTCGATATGGCTCTTCCCGTTCTTCTCTCCTCCTCGTCTCTCTCTCTTCCAGATGCGCCGTCTGCGAAGCTCGCAGACCAGAGTTTCTCTCGCTTCTGTCCTTTTTCTCTCGCTTCTGTCCTTTTTCTCTCGCCTTTCTACTTTTTCTCTCGCTACCTCAATCTCTCTGTTTCTCCAGACTGTGTGCGTCTCGAGCACGCCTCGCCGAAAGAGGCATCTTCTTCCCAAAAAATACATGCCTTCTTTGTCTCCTTTTCTCTGTCCCTCTCACCTTTCAACGGTCCCCTCTCAGTGAGATGCAACCCTTTCCTCCTGTGCTTTTTCAGCGTTCTCGTATTTGTCAACGACAGCCCGGTCTCCCTCCGTCTCCTCTGGTGTCTCTCCTCACCTGTCTCTTGTCCACACACGTGGACCTGTCTCTTCTTCCGCTTTTCTCAAAAGACGTGGAAAACTGTTCCCCTGTTCCCCTGTGCTTTGTTTCGTGCTCCACATGCTTCGTTTTCAACCGGACAAATGCGAAATGATCATCGAATGTGTGTCCTTGTCTTTCTTCAGGAAATCTCGAGTGGAGCCGAGACGCCCGATCCCGCGCATCTTCCCGTGGCGCATGGCCCACAATCCTTTGCCCCGGCGGTACCCTCTCTACAAACATCGCGCTCTCTTTCTTCCTCTTTCTCTGCCTTCCTACGCGCCGCAGCCTGCAATCTCAGGCGTTCCCACCGCCCCCCTCACCATCACAACGAACGCTGCTCACCTCCCACGCACATGCATCCTCCAAAATGCGGTGCGACAAATGCAGCCTCTCTCTTCCTCGTCTCCCTCTTCTCCTTCCTCGTCTTCGCCTCCCTCTTCTTCCTCTTCTTCGTCGTCTTTCTTTCCTCTGGAATTGCCTGGCGTGCTTCGACACACTGTCCTGCGAAGTCGAGGCAGAGCGGCGCATGCACCGTCATGGGTCTCCGCGCTGGCCACTTGTCTCCATGACGACGCCGCGCGTCTCTCTGGTCTCTGCTTTCCTTCGGCGCCGAGCGGGTCTCCGAATATAGACCGACCGCCCCGCTGCGCGTTCTCGGGCGCGTTCGTGGTCGTCTACTCTGCCGACGAGTTCCCGGCAGTCTGCGCTGTTCGGACGGCCCTGGCGGCGCTGGCGCCGGAGGTGCGTCTCGAGGGGCGGCAGGAGGCAGGTGTGCGCCTCCTGAAGATTTTGCGCAGAGAAGACGGACTCGAAGTCTTCGTAAAAAACGAACTGAACCGGCCAGACAAGACCAGGAAAACAGGTGAGGAGCTGTGCGTGGAAAAACAAAAAACGCGAAAAACAGAGGCTCCAAAGGACTCGACCCACACAGCTATCTCAACACCAACGTACAATACACACACAGATATCAATATATATATATATATATAGAGAGAGAGAGATGCATGGGTGTATGTATATGTGCTTGTGGGCGGATGTGTGTGTAGAAACATGGTTGTGGGTGTACAAGAATTGCGCCTGCATGTTGATACGTTAACACCAGTAGCTACAAATATATATATATATATATATATATATATGTATATATGTATATTTATAGATGCATATCTACACACACGTATTTGTGGTAACCCGTGTACATAAATTGCGAAGTGCAAGCAGAAATTCAGAGACGTGTGTCTGTTGGAAGTTGCATGTCTGTTTCGAGCGCACAGAAGAGATCTCTCAACTCGTTTGTGGCGCGTCTTCTGTTCAGCTCTCGCGAGACGGGAAACAGGGAAGGCTGCCGTGCAGAGCATTTTGCTGACTTGCGGTGTCTCCAGTGTCTAGACAGCGTGAGGCGGGAGTGTCGGACTTCTCGATGGCGGCAATCGAAAGACAAAATCATTTAACAAAGAAGAGAGAGACAGGGAGAACGGAGACGGAAGCTGAGAGAACGGAGACGTGCAGATGGAAGGCTGAAACGCTGGCGGAAAGGAGGCACACGTTTGTTTCTTTTCCGTTGCGCTTTTGTTTGTGCTTCTTTCTTCTCTGTTCTCGCCATTTTCGCGCCCCGTTCATTTTCGTCCTCTCCCACCTTTCTCTCCGTTTTGTCTCTTTCCCCTTTTCCCGTGAAAAAAGAGAGGGGAAGTGGAAAACGACGAATGGGCCGCTTCTGTTTTTGTGTATTTCTTTCAAGCTTGATCCATCTCCTCTCGGAAAGGAACGAACCTCGGAAACAGATGCAAATGGGTTCTCGGCTTCGTCTCGCGGTGCCTGATTTTGTCTCTGTGTCTCGTCCTTCTTCCTTTACCTTCCTCTCTTTCTCTCGCCTTCTCTCTCTCTTTGTTTTTCTCTCCGTTTCTTCTTTTCTCTCTCTTCCGTCGTCTCTGTCTTCTTCGCTCTGCCTCTCTTGCTTGGTCTCTCGTTTCTTCCACAAGGGATCCTTTCTGAGCCGTCCATCTCTTTTTCTTCCTTGTGACCGAAGCGGAATAGCCTTAATGTCGTAGGGTATTGAAAACCAACCCATTTAGCTGCTTTAACCGGTTTCCATTGCTCGCGCGGTTTCGCTGCCCTACCCTTGGAGCGGAGAGGCACCAGTTGCCGGTGGTGGGGTGGTTTCGGAAGGAGAGAGGACTGTTGTTTCTCTGCGTGCATGCGCCTCTGTGAATCGCTGCCATCACGGAAGAGAACGAGAGGAACACAGAAGGAATAAGAAGCAAAAAGAGACAAAGAGGAAACCTCCAAAGGAGGTTCGGACGAAGAAGACGAGAGAGCGATTAGAAGAGAGAGACAGCCGGCGAGGGTTCGAATCGGTTCCCCAGTCCTCTGCCCAGCGCAAAGCTTTACTACTGTCCGAACAGCTGCTTAAGGCTCCTCTCTGTTTCCGGTGTTTTCAACGTTTTTTTCTCATTTCATCAGCTGTGCAGAGAGCGTTTTCGCGAGGGCGGCAACCTGCCACTCTGACCCTGCTCGCATTTAGAAGGCACTCCGCAGCACAGGGAGATAGAGCGAGCGTTTGTGCTTCGCATGCCTCAGCCGCCAGCGCAGGAACGCTGTAGAGAACGCGGCAGATCTCTTTCTTTCGCCTCGGAAGACAAAAGGGAGAGAAAGCCAGATGCTTGCGGATAGGAGCTGGCCGCCATGACACAGAAAAGCCGACCGACAGAGGTGGGAAAAACAGATCGAGCGAAAGGGAGAGACACAGAGGGTCAGGAAACAGGAAGAGCAAGCGACAGAGAGAAACAGAAGTGGGCCGAAAAGAGACGGCAAAGAGACAAAAAGGCCAGAGGAACAGAGACTTCTGGGCTTGGTTGCCCTCCGAGCTCTTGCCCGGGCCCTAGAGACATCTATGAAGAGAGGAAAATCGCGAAATGTGTGGGAATATCTCTTGCGCGTGCTGGGCAGAGTGTACCGACATCGCGAGGAATGCAGCGCGCAAACGCTATCTTCCAACACATGGCAGGAAGAGGCGCGGAAACGCCTGTAGACAGGAAAGACGGAGGCACAGGCGGAGCCTCGCACACTCGGGGAGCAGGTGGAGGCGTTTCATCTTTAGTGTGGCGCTTTGCTTGTTCGAAGATACGGAGAGGCAGGCGGTCCATCTTCGTTCCGGTGGCTTGAGAAGGCTTCTTGACCGAGGGGAAAGCCGAAGCAGCCGTCAACGCAGCGCCGACGAAGGCGCCTCTTCTCCTAGCCAGCGTTTCCAGCCCTCTCCCTGTCCACGCTAACACACAGGCGTACATGCTCTACGGATATGTATGTTCTTAAGTAGTATTTCCACATGCATAGAGTTGGGATATACAAATACTTTTCTGTAAATCATGTGTCAAGTGCGCCACTTGGGAAGGAGTCGTGGGTGTCTGTGCGGCAGCGCTCGCGCTCCCCCGCGTGTGCCTCAAAAAAGCGGAAAACGGGGAGCGTGTGACGGAGTGTGTGGTGTGTTTTTCGTGTCTCTTCGCCGCGTCTCCTTACGAGAACAAAGTGCTTTTTTCTGTGTTTGTTTTCCCCCGTTCCCTTGTTTTTTCTGGCTTCTCCGTTCTTTCCACCTCTTCGATCTGCTCTCGGTTCCGCTAGCCCTCTCTATTCTGTGCCGCCGTGGTGTTTTCGTCCACTGCGCAGCACACCCCGACAGCAAAAACGGTGAGTCTGGAAGGCCGCCTCCGCTGTAATCATCCGTTTCACCCCGTTTTTCTGCTTTTTCGGTCTGCCTGCAGAGCAGCGCCTTCCTGTTCTTCCTGTCTGCGAAAACGCGCCGGGAAACGCGAGCCTTTCCTGTGCGTTCACTCGACTCACTCGGCGCCGTGCCAGCATGCCTCGCGGATGCCCGTGACCTCGTGCGCGGGAGCGCGTGTGTCTCGTTTTCGCGGAAACAAGGAAACGAACCTTTTCCCAACCAAGGGCAGGAACGAGGGGCTTCCCCCAGGGAGAACGAAAACCAACCTCCTCGGAGACCAGGAAGGGGTTTCTTCTGCCGGTTCTCCGTGGCGTATGCCGCCGCTGTGTGGCGTCAGGTGTACGTACACTGCATGTCTGCTCACCGCGCCAGTGTGTGCGTTCGCTCGAGCAGTTATCGGTTTGAGTTGCCGCGGCCAAAAAAGGGAATCGAGGGAGCAAACGAGGCGGTAGTGAAGAAAAGGCACGACGCGTTTGTCTCGGGAGGGAAACGAAAGGAAGAAATCGGTTTTAGTCGTTTCCATCAAACGTTCTCAAACCGCAGGCCCCCAGCCCCGGCAGGAGATTGGCGGCACGACGACGCTTCGAGGGCAGAAGCCCAATCCCGGCGTGCGCCGATGAGCAGTTGCAAAAGTAACCTACAGAGCGCCGACTTTGTGAAACAGGGAGAAGGGAAGTGGATGCTTCATGCAGGAAAAAGGAGAGAACAACCGTGACACCAAGGGTGCCCAGAGGGAAAAGTCGAGCGAGCCTCGTTTCGGTTGGGCGCGTTGGGTGAGGCGCGGCAACCCCCGTTGCTGGTCTCTCCGGCGTTTTGTGGCGACAAAGGAGAGAGGGGCTCTTCTCGAGCAGACGCATGCAGCGAAAAGCGCAGAAGGGCGCACCAAAAAAGAAGTTCATGAATTGAGCAGCAGTTCGCACAAGCGGCCTCAACGCGGCTCTAGCGATGGCTGGGTGCCGTCTAGACACCGGAATGGCAGAAGAAAGAGGCGCGCGAGAAACAGAGAAGGAAGAGAAGACTAGACTGAAGTAGCGAAAGAGGCAGAGAAGGCCGAACGGAGAGTCGAGGGGAGGGATTCGAGGACGAGGAGCGATTCGCCTTGGTTCTCACGGGAGAGAGCAAGAGGGGCCGTGTCGAGCAAAGCAAAAGATGGAAGTTGAGGAAGATGGCATTCTCCGAGACTATCAGCCATGGAGCAGCGGAGGCGCAGATCTCTGCAGTCTTCTTCTCAGGGTGGATCCTCTTAACCAAGCGAAGCAGCACGTCGCCAGGTAGAGTTTCCCAGAAAAAGTAGTTTGAATAAACGTAGGAATGCTCCCCCCCCGACCGCGCCCTAAAGACCCGTGACTGCGCTCCCCTGTCCCTCTGATTGCCTGGCCTTCGTCCCTTCTCAGGAGTCACACACGTTCTTCCCTGAGATTGTCCCTCTTTCCTACCTGTCTTACACGTCTAGGTTCTGATCCCTGCCGTCTGATTTCTTCGCTTTCTCTCGCATCTCACAGACCCCGAACAGCCCGCCGGTCGGCGCGTCTGGGCGTTGCCTCTCTTGGCGTAAGTACTGGGGTTTCGCGCGCGTGTGCGTTCAGCATGCGAGAGAGCGTGGCCGTTGTCGAAGATCTGCTCCACCAGGTGTCCGGTTTCCATCAACTTCTCCTCGCCGAGCTCAAACTGAAGTCGAAGGACATCAACGCCTTCGTCGCCGCCCTCACGCACCTCGGTCTCCAACTGCCTGCCTCCACGAAGCGCCTCGGCCCTCCCACGCCGCTGCATCTGCGGAACCTCCGCCGCCGGCTGCTCGCGAAACAAAAAGCAGGCGACGCGCGGGCGTCGGAAAAGGGGACAGCGCGGGACGTCTATGCAGAAGAGAGAAACGGAGAAACGAGAAAACGGGGAGAAGACACAGAGGTAGAACACGAAGAAGAAAGCGAAAAAGAAGAAAGAGAGGCAGAAAGGGAAGAAGGAAGGGAAGAAAAGGGTGAAAGAGGAAGAGCAGAAGCACGAAGCGATGGTGAGAGAGGAGGGCTGCAAACGGAGTTCGAAAAAAAAGGAGACGGAAGAACGGGGGGAGAGAGAGGCGTCGGAGAAGTGGCGACAGGCTCGAAAGAGCAAGGGACCGGGACACGTAAGGGATGCGTTTCTTCGACGTCTGAAGTTTCTCGAAAGACGGAAGAGCGAGAAAGCAAAAGGAAAACCAGGCGCGCCCAAAGTATATCTTCCTCTGGTTCCTCTTCGTCTCCACCGTCAAGTGGAGTCGACACTCCACTCCGCCGGTCATCCCAGCCAGGCGCTGGAAGGGATGCTCTTCTGCGTCCACTTCAGTCTCCCTTCTTTCCTTCTCAGTCTCCCTTCTTTCCTTCTCAGTCTCCCTTTTTTGCTTCTCAGTCTTCGTCGCTCCCAGCGGCTTCTCTCTCCTCTCCTCTCCACTCTTCTGTCTCTGCTTCCCACTCCTCGAGCGCCCCTTCGCGTGTGCAGAGTGTGTCTCCCGCCCGTGTCTCGGCGAGCGTCTCAGCTCGACTGAAACCCCGCGCTCCGCCCTCTCCGGGAGAAGCCGAGGAGGAAGGCGCGAAGGCGAGGGGAGACTGGAAGTCGAGAAGAGAAACCGCCAGAAACGCAGGGACAGCAGCGAGCGGCGAGGCGGAGCCGTGCGCCTCCGATGTGAAGCCGAGAGAAGGGAAAGCTAAGAAGTTGCAGGACACAGGAGAAGCACGGCCAACTTTACTGCCGGATTCGCCTGTCTCCTCTGCGCCTTTGGCCTTGTCGCCTTCCCCGTCCGCCTCAACCCCTTCCGGTTTGCCTCAGAAAGAGGCAACAGGCGCACGGCTCCCCAGGCGTCGCGGGAGGCTGAGACTGCTCGCGCTGGCTGACTCGCCGGACGCCGAGGCACGGGACGGAGGGTCTCTGAATGGAGAGGATTCGAGCAAAGCCGCGCGGCGTCTCGCGTGCCGAGCTCTCGCCGGAGAAGAAGCAGGCGACAAGGCAGAAAGCCGTGCATGCGCTTCCCTCTCGACCGGTGGGAAAACCCTAGAGACGCGGCAAGCGAACGAGAAAAAAGGACCTCGAGAGGCGTCCTCGCCTTCTTTAGGTTCGTCCCGTATCTCTTCGAAAGCGCTGTCTTCTTCACTTGTCTCCTCGCCCGCCAGTCGCCCACGCAAACGAAAAGCGCCTCAGCCCGCGGAGTCTGCTGCGCGTTCTCGGGCGGGTCTCTCTCCAGCTCGTAGTAGTGAGGGAGCGGAGGAAGGCGAAGGCAAGACGAAGGTGAAAGGCGCAGCGAAGAAACGCCGTGTCCTTCCGTCTCTCACCCCTTGTACTGCTCTGTCTTTCGCTTCATCTTCCTCCGCTGCTTTGTCTCTCCTCAGGGACTCGGCAGCCTCCTCAGCGGCCGCAGGAGGCCCCACATCTGTCTACCCGGAGACAGCCACGAGGCGCGACCGGGCCTCTGCGAGCGCTCAAGAAAGGACCAGTGGAGTCGCTGCCGAGACGCAGCGTGAGGCAGGCGCCAGGCGTTCTCAGGAGGCAGAGGCTGCCGTCGCCTCCCAGCGTTCCTCGGGGCCGGGAGACAGCGAATCTCCTCTCGCTTCCCCTCCTTCTTCCTCTCTGGTTCCTTCTTCCTCTCTGGTTCCTTCTTCCTCTCTGCTTCTGGAGGAGAGCAGGCCTGGAAGAAAGGCGGCGCCTGTGTCTGGCTCAGACGATTCTCTCGGAGAGACGCGCGCGAGCTCGAATCGAGCAAAGGCGACTCGGGCGCAGCTGCTTCAGAAGCCTGTCGCGCCACACTCCTCAAGCGGAACGGGAAGCGCTCTTGGGGCAGGTGCCGAAGAAGAGACCGCTGAATCCTCTGACGTCTCCAAGGAGACGTCAGAGGGCGGCGGCCGAGAGCAAGCAGCTGCGCCGAAACAGCTCGCGCTAGCTAGCTACCCCACGACGAAGACCCGGAAGGCAGGCGAAAGCTCCACGCGACGTCGCAGCGAGACACCGGCTATAGGGTTTAAGCCAAGTGAAGGTTTTCCAGGTGGGGAAAACGGAGGGATGAGAGACGAAGAGCTGGAGAGGAAGGGGACGGTGGAGACAGAGGAGGGGGGCGGGAGAGAAAGCGTGGGACCGGAGAAGACCAAGGTAGGCAGGAGCAGCGGGAAGACAGTGGAAAGAGAAGATTCCTGCCCCTCCTCGTCTTTGTCTGCTTCTGCAAAAGAGAAGAGAGGAAAGGGACCGGAGACACTTCGAGCAGAAGCGCCTAAGCAGACTGGAGGGAGCAGTCTGAGCTCGAGGAGCTCGAGCGAGGAGGACATACCGCTCTCTCGCAGGTTTCAGTCTTCTTCTGGATCTTCGCCTGGCACGTCAGGAGTCCGAAAACCTCAGAAGCGAAAAACAGCGTTCCAGCCAAGTGGGAGACCCTCTCCTTCCGCTGGCTCTTCCTCTTCCTCATCTCCATCTCTCTTTTCTTCCCAGCCCTCTTGCTCTTCTTGTTCTTCTTCTCCTTCGTGTTCTCGCGAGCCTGCCTTAGCTTGTGTCTCTGCGCAGGTCTGTAACGGCGGCGGGACAGATCTCTCTGCTTCAGGTCTCTCGGGGAAGAGAACGGCCCAGGCGCATGGCAACGGAGCAGCGGCGAGCGGTTCGCATGCCGGCTCGGCCGATGAGAAAACTGCTCAAAGTCGCCAAGGCAAGCGCACCGGCCGGGCACGCGGCGCGGAGAGACACGCGACCTCCGGGGGGGGAAGAGGCCAGGAAAGCTCGCGGAGTTCCCCGAGAGGGAGCAAAGACAGCGACAAAAAAGGAAAGAAAAAAACAGCCGGCGAGCGCGTCTCGTCAAAGGAGAAGAAACTTCGCCTCTGCGACGAGAAAGATCCGTGGCTGCCTGCCGGTAGACACACCGGCCAGTCTGAGACGGAACAGACGTCGGGCGCGTTGGGCTCCACGGGGCTGGCTCCGTCGAGGGAAGGTGATGATGCTCTTGGCAGCGGCGCCTTGAACGGAGGCACTTCACACACCACGTTAGGAAGCGTGGAAGAGGGAAGACGCGAAGCAGGCGCGAGGCGGGATCAGGTCGTCTCTTCTCTTCCGCCTGGAGCCTCTTGTCCTCCTTCGAATTCTCCGCTTTCATACGAGCCGGCACCGCCGCCCTCGCTGCAGGCCTCTGTCTCCCCTTTAAGCGCTAGGGCGCAAAACAAGGCGACAGAAAAGAATGCCAGAGAGAGAGAAGAACCAAGAGAAACAAACACCCAAGGAGCAGGGGCCCAAGGCGCAGGGGAAGGCCAGGGACTACATAAAAACGAGCAAGGAGTGGACAACGAACAAGGACGGAAGAAGGAACGCGAGCTGGCGAGAGAGCGAGGAAACGGGGGGGAGGTTGCTGTAAGACAAGATATCTCGTCGTCATCTCGCCCCGACCGTCCTGCTATTCAGTTGCCTCCAGGTGCTGTCCTCGATGTGGGCCGTGCGCGAGAGTGTTTGGAGAGAGCAAGAACTGGAGAGAACGGCTTGGGCAAAAGTGGAACTTTGGGTCAGCTTCAGTCGAGTAGCGATCCGCAGATTCACGGCTCCTGCTCAGAGTCGATTTGCAGTGACTCCTCTGGGCGCCAGGGGCACCAGGTAGAGCAGCCTTGCAGAGAAGAGCGGGAAGGCGTGCTGACGCGAGAAGAGAGAACAAGAACGAATAGACTGGAGGACACGGGTAAATCGCTTGCCAAGCCTAACGATGAGGCCAGCGAAACGACGCTTCCTCAGCAGGCGCAGGAGACGAGGCGGGCGACGAAGGGCGAACAGGACAAGGCGGCATGCAGGCAAGTCGAAGGCGGCGCGACTCCTGGAAGGCCCGCTGGTGGGGGAGAGACAGGAACGCCACGGGAGAGTCGCAGCCGAGAGCAGACCTGGACTCGATTTCCTGGTCGAGGGCCCAGAGCCGCAAGTTCCACCTCGAATGCAGAAGAGCGGCCTCGCCTCCGAGAGAAAGAAGAGAGAAGGTCGGAATCCGGCAGCAACCGAAAAGGAGACGAGGGAGAGGAAACGAGAAGACACGGCGAAAGGGAAAGGGAGAGAGACTACCGACGGATGGGAGAAAAAGAAGAGAGAGGAAAGAGAGAAGAGAGAGGAGAAAAAGGAGAGAGAGAAGGACGAGGTGAGAGGAAAGGGCGAGGCGAGAAAGAGGACCCATGTGGCAGCGGCTACGGCCATAGACGGTTGGAGGAAGGAGGGGATCGAGCAGATAGTCGCAGACGGTGGCGAGAGGAAGACGAGAGAAGCGGAGGGGATAGAAGAGACTCAAGCCCGGCGGGCAGACAAAAAGGTTGTCCTTCGTTTTCTCAAAAGCCGTCTTTCTCGTATCAGCCGTTCTTCTGGGCGGCACATGCCGCACAGCAGGAACGACGCAGGAGTTTCTCCTCTCGAGGCGGCTCCGGCTCAGGGCCGATGGACAGGGCCGACCCCGGGTGTACGTACACCCCAGGCGACAGGCGGACCTGGAGCAGAGCGGACGGAAGCGGAGACGGGAAACGGCGCAGCTCGCCGCCGCGTCGAGAGGAAGAAATTCGGGGAAGAGGATGCCAAGAGAAAGCGCGTCACAGAGAAGGCTCCTCGTCCACGTACTCTTCTTCCAGCGCCGCTTTTCGGCCTGCCTACGGTGGAGATTCGCGATGCGACGAAGGGACATGGTGGCGAGAACAAGGCAGAAGAGAGAGACAAGAAAGCAGAGCTTATGCTTCGTCCTTTCGTGCGTCTTCGCGTCGGGAAGACGGGGAGTCTCGCAGTTCGTGGGGCAAACGCCCGCACTATCTCACCTTCTGTTCCCAGAGCAAAACTTTCAAATCGCGATCGTTCTCGTCTTCGCCCTCTTCCTCCCTCTCGGCTTCTTCCTCCTCATCTCTCTCTTCCTCTTCTTCTCTCTCGGCTTCTTCCTCTTCTTCTCTCTCTTCCTCTTCTTCTCTCTCGGCTTCTTCCTCTCCTTCTCTCTCGGCTTCTTCCTCTTCCTCTCCCTCTCTCTCTTCCTCTTCCTCTCTCTCGGCTTCTTCCTCTTCATCTCTCTCTTCCTCTTCTTCTCTCTCGGCTTCTTCCTCTTCTTCTCTCTCTTCCTCTTCCTCTCCCTCTCTCTCTTCCTCTTCCTCTCTCTCGGCTTCTTCCTCTTCATCTCTCTCTTCCTCTTCTTCTCTCTCGGCTTCTTCCTCTTCATCTCTCTCTTCCTCTTCTTCTCTCTCGGCTTCTTCCTCTTCATCTCTCTCTTCCTCTTCTTCTCTCTCGGCTTCTTCCTCTTCTTCTCTCTCTTCCTCTTCCTCTCCCTCTCTCTCTTCCTCTTCTTCTCTCTCGGCTTCTTCCTCTTCTGATTTGGCTTCGCCTCTTCTTTCGGCGTTTGCTTCTGCTTCCGATTTCGCCCAGCCTTCTCGAGACAAACGCGGGGTGGGCGGTACATGCTCCACAGGGCGGGTGTCGACGAATGAGGGAGTCACCTCGAGGGCCGCCGGCAACGCGAAGAGCCCTCGGTGCTTCTCTGGCGAAGGCACTGGGGATACTGCCAAGACCGGAGAAAACCTGGAAGCGAAATGCGGCGAAGTCCTAGCCACAGCGGAAACCAGCGCGAGAAGGACAGATGCCGGCCGGAGGGAACTGCTGACCTCAAGCTCTTTGCACGACGAGCAGGCCTTCCGCTGCTCATCTCGCATTTGTGAAAATGCGAAAACCACAGACACGGGCCTTGAAACGAACGATCTGAACAGCCGACCTACGTTCCCATCGGTCGAGGGCCAGCCTCGTGGACTAGGCGCTCGCGGCCAACGGGCCCCATTCCCAGGCCCAAAAGTATCTCTTCTCTCTTCTCGAATTCCTTCCTTGTCTTTTTTGTCGCCAGGTGACCCTCCCCTCTCTTCTTCTTACCCGTCTTCCTCTTCTTCCTCTGTCGCTTCCTCTTCACCTTCCTCGTCCTCTTCTTCTGGACCTTCTGAGACGTTTCTCGCTGCCGCTGCCTCGCCGCTGGAAGCCGCGAGGCTGTGCAGCGGCGTGCACGAACAGGCTACGCGTGTGGCGCAAGCAGCGATCGCCGACATTCTGAGGCGCCAAGCGTTGGGTGGATCGTCTGCAGAAGTGTCTCCGCAAGGCCTGCTCGCCAGATCGCGTCTCGATTTCGTTTCGGAAAGGCCACGGGAAGGTCGACGCGCGGAGCTCTCGAGGCGAAAGCTCAGTTTGACTTTCAGTCTCTCGAAGAAGCATGAACACGCAGGACGCGGGGAGACAGGAGACGGCACCCACTCTCCTCACCCGCCCGATGGCCCGCCCTCTGCCTCCCAGTCCTCGTCTCAAACGCCGCGTCGCTCGTCTTCTGTTGCTTCGTGTGCATCCGCCGCTGCGTCTCCTTTGTCTTCTTCCGCTTCGTCTAATTCGTTCTCCTCTTCTTCGTCTAATTCTATCTCTTCTTGTCTCTCTTCTTCTCTCTCTTCTCTCCCTTCTTCTTCGGCTTTGTCGTTAGGCGAGGGCCGGGGCCTTTCCTCAGCGCGGTTGGTCGGGCCCCAACCAAATCTCGTGGGAAAAGCGACGAGGCGCACTGCGACGGAGCCTGCCTCGTCCTCGACTGCTGAGACGAGGCGAGAGATGAGCGGAGAAAGTCCGGATGGTGACAGAGACGGGAACGACGTGGACAGCCGCAAGTGGCGAGTCCCGCATGCAGAGCGCCTGGAAGCTGAGCCGCCCCTTCGATTCTCCGAGGGGCTGTTTGGCCGCTCCACAGCGGCGCGGCCAGACAGAGACAAGGAGGGGAAAAGCGCGAAATCCGCTCGACCGGGAGAGCACGAAAACTCGCGAACTGAGGACAGGACGAGGGCGGGGGACGACCGAGATGAGCGCAGCGCGCGTGGAGATGCATGCAGGCGGTTCGCGAGTTCAAGAGACTTGGACGCCTCCGAGCTGGAATGGACAGGAAGGCGAGGCAGTGAGAAGAAGAACGAAAGGACAGACAGAGGAGAAGAAGAAGAAGAGGAGGAAGGAGAAGTGAAGGAGGATGAATCCTGTGTTCAGAGAGAACTCCGGAGGAAAGCAGCGCCGGATGAGAGATGCGGAGACACGGCCGGCGAGCCGGAGAACTCACTGGCAAGAGGGAAGAAACCATCTCTCACGCTTTTCGGATCTTTTCGAACGAGGCCTGCGACCGTGAAGGAGACGGCCTTGCCTCTCCAAAGGTTGGTTCGAAACGCGGAGAGGGACGAGAAAAGGCCGTGGGAGGAAAGGAAAGAAGTGACAGGAGCCGCACGACACGGCCAGGCAGACCCAACAGGGACAGGGAAACGCGCGGACGTTTGTTCTTCTTCCTGTTCTTCTGGGCGCACCTCGCTTTCCGCGGAGCCTTCCGCTCCCTCGTCCGCCTCTGTGTGCTCTTCTTCCTCTGCGACTTCCTCGACTTTCTCGGTTCCAGTTTCCTCGGTTTTGCCTTTCTCTTCGGAGTCTCCTTTTTTGCTCGCGTCTGCCGTAGCCACCTCTCTGTCTTCGTTCGCGTGTTCATCTAATGAGAAAAAAGGGAAGGAAAGAGAAGCGCGGGGCAAAGAAAAGCGGGAGGACAAGGCAGAGAAGAAAACCGTAGAGAAGGAAGAAGGGGCGGGGCAAAAAGAGAAAGAGAAGGACGAGAACAAGGCAGCGGAAAGGAAAGATGAAGAAGATTACGAGGAGAAAGAAGACAAGAAAGAAGAGATTGAGGCGGGTTTCGGTGGGTCCGCTGTTTTTGACAACGAACGGAACGAAAGACGAGACGCGAATGCTGGCGTGTCTGGCTCTGAAGCTTCAAAAGGAGAGGAAGAAGACCAGCGTGGGCGTGCAGAGACGGAGGGCGAGAAGAGAGAGGTGGAGGGCGACAAGACGAAGGCTGAGACAAACGGGAAGAAGGCACATGAGGCGGGGGCAAAAGACGAAACTCCTTTCTGTGGAGAAGACAGAAAGGAGAGTGCTCGGTTTCTCGCCCAGCCCGCATGCCGAGGCGACGAACGCGAAGGCCAGGAGGAAGAGCGGTCTTCTTTCTCGTCTTCCGATGCTCCGCACCTCTCGCAGGACGGTGTCGCACATGGCTCTTCCGCACCAGTCTCGGCGACTCGAGTAACCGAAGCAGTCGGAGAGACAAAGACGTTCCTGACAACCCCAGTGCCGTCGGCGGCTTCTTCTGCCGGGTGGCGAAGGCCGAACCACCCAGAAAGAGAGCTTCAAGAGAATCTCCCGACTGGGGAAGCAAACAGCGAAGACAAACGAGCAGGCGAAGAATGCGACGTGTCTCCGCAGCAGAGCGCGAGGGCGAACGGCGGAGACGAGCAGCCCGAAGAGAGGCAAACGCGAGACGGCAAAGAGTGTGAAGGCGCGACAAATGAAGCGGAACTGCAAAACGTCTGCTTGACGCTCAAACGCGAACTCGAGGAGACGCTGGTGTGCGATGTAAGGCTCCCCACTTCATCTCTCTCCGAAGCTTTCGTGCCTCAAACACGGCAACCTTCTCTGTCTCGGATAAGGACTGCTGCGTCAGCACATCAGCGCATCGTGTGCCTTTCCACAGCTTGTTTCTTTTCCACTAAGAGAAGCTAAAGTCTCTCGGTGTGCGCCAGAGAAGCAAAGGGAAGAGTCGAACGGCGCGGCCTGCGGTGAACCCTCACCCAGAATCTTCTTTTTCCTCCTCACTCCACTCGTAGACACGTGGAGACTCGTGTGTGGCTTTTGGAGTGCTTCGTTTCCCTGGTGTTTTGTGCATGTGGGCATTCGTTCGCCTACCTCGCTTTGGAGCGTTTCTCGCTGCCGGTGGGGGCCGGAGGAAACATCGCGGTTGCGTTGAGCGCTCGCCGGAGGCGGGCGACACTCGCGAGGTGTTGAGTCGCTGGGAAAAGCTTACGCTGTGCGCGCGAGAATGTCTGTGAGGCAGGTTCTGAGGAGATGTGCAAGGCGCGCAGCCAGTTCGTGTCTTCTGGAGACGTTTTCTGCCTTGCTTCGCTCAGGACACAGAAACCACGCGACGGCTTCTCGTCGAAACGCACCGCCTGCTCGTCCACCAACTCCCAGTGCCGCTGATGCTTCGGATTCTCAAAGTGAGCATTCCTGGAATGCATGCCTGCACAGCTTCAGATTTGCATAGGCGCTTTGTGGCGACGGCCTCCCGTGTACCGATGCCGGCGAGTGCCAGGCACGGCGAAGGAAGAGTAGTCTCCTGGTCCAGCGTTTCTCCTTGCTCGGCTCTCTCGTCGCCAGCTCCTGTGCGCAAAGGCGGAGAAACGTGACAGGTCCATGCATGTATATATACCGATGCATATATACATATATGCATAAGTGTACGCTTATAGACCTCCCTATATATGTATAACCGTTTTCTATATATATATATATATATATATAAATGCCGGCGTATATATCCATGTATACCTAAAGGCTTCTATTTGCGCTCGAATTCGATTTTGGTGTGTGTGGTTGTCCCCTTTTAAGTCTGCAAGATTTTATCAGGACTTTCTGTGTGCCCCGACTTCCGGTAGGTCTGTTGATGCCGTCCCGCGTTCTAGGTCGGAGCGTTCGACACCGGTTTGGACGTTTCTGTCTTTGTGTGAAGCCGACAGGTTTAGGACGCACCGTGCAAGCGGTCGTGCGGCACCGAGACGCGAGTCTGGGATCTCTGGCCCGGCGCATTGTGACGGCGCTGAAGGGGCGTATTGCTCTCCAGGCGCAGCAAGAGCAAGAATAGCTCTTTTTCTCTCGAGGTCTCCGCGACACACCAAACCTTTCGACTCCTTTCTTCTCTCGTGATTTCCTTGGCGTGTTTCGTAGACGGGGAAAAGAAAGGTGCGCCTGTCCTCGATTCTGACGAGAAAGCAGAGACTCTCCTGGCACCTGGTGAGACTGGGCGGGGGACAGATGTGGGCAGCATCAGACAGAGCCATCGACCAGAGAGAAAAAGACACTTTTCCCCCTCGTTGCGTCTTTTGGGCGAGAGGAGCGCCAGCCCCATCGATGTCTTACCACGAGGACGTCTCGCTTCTCCCGCGGTGAGCCTCTTTCCAGAGAGCCGAGGACACCGGAGAAAGCGTGTCGTTTGCCTGCGAGGGAGAAGGAAAGTGACGACAGCGAGATAGCCCGTGCAACGCATCCTGCATCCCCGCTCGGGTGTACCGGCAGCTGGACAGTGGTGCGATTCTTCCTTTTATGGAAGCAGAGGAAGTCGGGGGGATGGACCGCGGCGCCAGGGGAGATGCCACAAAGATATCTCGCAGGGAAGCAAAGAGACAGGAAAGCGGCTTGGCTCCGCCAGTTGGACGAAAACCACGCAAAGCTGCGCTCTACGACTACTGCTGTGCGTAGTACAGCGCGGCATCTGTGCGTGAAGAACTCAAGGCACGCGGGAAATGGATCGTTTTCTGACTGAAGAAAAAGGGACTTCTTAGGGGAGACCCCGAAACAAAAAACAAACGGCCCTTCCGCGAGTCTGGAAATCGTCTATCCGTCTGGTTGTTTACTGTCCTCACTGTCATATAGTATAAGTAATGTATTCTTACTGGTTTGTATCTATATAAGTCTATCTGGTGTATGCGTACCCACGTGATTAGATCTCTGCGTACGTGTCAAGGACGTACAGCAGGAAATCAAGGGTGTTTTCGTTCAAGGTCACTGATTTGTATGTTATTGTAGCTTACCTTTCGCGTCAGAGAAGGCCGTCCCATTTCGTACGTTCAGCGTGCCTAGTTCTCGGCTCAAGACACAGATTCAGTTCTTGCAAGATATACCTACAAATTCGTAAATCGACTTCGCCATTGAAAAACACAGTAGAGTCCGCAAGAGATGGGCACGCATCCAAATCTCAACTTGAGCGTTTTTTCATTTGTATATGTATATATATATATATATATATACATATTTGAAATGAAAAATAAGGCGAGAGAAGGGTGTATGTGTGTACACTTGTGGAGATAATCTTTCTGGTGTGCGTTCACGAAGGGGAGGCTGATGGCCTTTTATTCCAGAGCTCTGCTCTAGGAGTGAGAACAGATGCACAGCAGTGAAGCGCGAGCTGGTGACCGCAGCGAAAATCAGAAAAGACCCAGCTTGCCACGCTGGTGGGAGTCAACTGCATCCATCCACGGATTATCGATATTATCGGAAAAGGCGCTGGTGTACATACATGCAAGCATGCCCCTCTGGTTATGTGGCTTTTATGAAATACTCTTTGTGAAGGCGTTCCGCTTCGTCTTCGGTTTCCGATTGCGCTACCTGATGCCCCCTTTTGGACTTTAGAGGGGCGCCTATTTAGGGCGTGCAGAGGAGAGGAGAGGAGATCGACATCTGGCGATGAGCGCAGCGCGCACATGTGGATAGTCTCGACTTCGAGGACTGCCTTTTTCCCTTTGGAACGCAGCTTCAGGGCCTCTGGAGCGCTTGCGTTTCACGCTGGTGGCGTATTTTTCTTCTTCGCAGCGAGCGAACGGGAGCAGTTGATGACTATCGTAGAGACTCACCACCAGATGCAAGGAGCCAGCTGTCGATCCAGCGCCCTGCTGTACAGACCTCAGACTGCGGGTATTCTTGCAGGCTCAGAGGGGAAGATCGATGTCCCAGGAAAGGCAATTTACCAGACTTCACAAGCCTTGCTTCATATGCAGAGATATACGTGCTGGTGAGGGACCAGTCGGACACGAAGATACGCAAATCGGACACCTACCTACATATTTGTGTATGTACACAAGTCAATGTTCGTACTCAAGCAAATACACGATATATATATATATATATATATTGTATTTGCTTGGATGGGGGAGGGAAGCAGCATTAAGGGACTGTGTGTCGGTCACGTTCGGGTGTCTTGAAAAAAGTGAAAAAAGCGACGCGCTGTCTGCGCCTTACGGGCGCAAACGTGTTTGCATTATGTCCTTTGTTCTTTCCGGAAAGCCTTTTCTCGTCTCGTTCCTTTTTTGAACTCTGAAGCACACCTCAGTTTCTATGTGGCAAGAGTCGACCGTCTTTCTTCCCCCGTCTCTCGTGTTTTCTCTCTGTGCTGCATGGAGAGCTTCCTGGTGTCCTATGCAAAAAATGGAGAGACCCACTCTCTGAGAACGGAGAAGTGGGGTAGAAGGCTGGCCCTTTCCACCTTTTTATCGAGCAGGTACGAGAAACCGTGTTGCTCTCACATGGTGGTCCACCGCGATCGCCGCCCCCCCCCCCTACAAACGGTGAGACTCCCCCCGAGTATGTGTGAATCTCACGTTATCGACTCTGTTTTCGAAGGTTCTCGTCAGTCTAAAATACTTAGACATGTGGTGACGCTGACGCACGCATATAGACGTATATAATTTATGTGGGGCCGCGGCTTTTTATGAATGCGTCCATTTCAGCGTGTATACTTCATGCACATGTAAATCTATGGACATGTATACACCTCGTTCATGTATGTCTATATATATATTTTAGATTGGAGGGGGTATGTGCGTGTGGGAAGGCGGTCAGAGTGGGGGAAGGGAACACCGCTGCGAGAGCTTGTTCGACGCGAAGTCCGAGCCCGGAGTCGCCTCAATTCTGCTCGGCTCTCATTTGTTTGAATGGAGAAACATTCAAATAGGTTCTCAGCAACCCGCGTACATCGACGAAACGCGACGGCCAATGCACCTGTTTCCCGCGGCGCCGAGCGACGTCTTTCTGAGCTACAGTGTGTTGCGTTGTGTGGTCCTCTGTCCACCGCTATCTTACGTCCACAGATACACATACACACGTTCGCACTGATCATATATCGCTAGCCCACGCACGACCCTACCGCTCGGCTGGCGGACCAATGCAAGTGGGTCACTATATACATATATCTGCATACACCTGCTATATGGATAAATGCACGTATCCATTGCGTATAAAGATATGGAGGTCAACCGTTCTGATCCTACAGAAAAATAGGTGTATTGTGCACGCAAAATTGTGGAGATTTGTGACCGCATGCGAGACACTGTTCCGGCCTCGTGAACACGACACCCCCCCCGCCGTTCCGCCTCTGCCAAAAAGTCTCTTTTTCCACATATGGTTCGCGATCTCAGCGATTGCTCCCAGCGCTTTTGGGACCTAAAGCCTTCCGGCAGATCCGCTGAAATGCAAAGCCTGTTTCGAGCACGGAATCTCGCGCCGCCAGCCACATGCGGCGGCCTATATACGGGTTGTGTCGCGCATCGCGTACAACCGAAGAGACGTCCGTAGGGCAAAGTGGCCAAAAAAGGACACCAGAACGAGGGATCCCGTTCCCTTCTCTCCTTTTGAGAGATGCCTGTTTCTCTAAGATGCAAAGCTGTGCGGGCTTCGCGAGCGAAGCGGTTCTGAGCTTTCGTCCGAATATTTCCGACGTCGGCTACGGCGCGCACCTGCGATTTTGCTCGTTCGCAAACCAAACACGGCGCAAACGCGCACATATCTTTCGAACAAAGGCACTTGAAAGTTACAAAGTTGGTCAGGAGGCGCGTCAGTCTCCGTTTAACGCCTTAGTCTTTTGCATTGTCCCCTCCTGACTCGCCTTACTTCACGCATGTTCCATCTTGTTGCAAAACGCCCTCGCAAGAACGCGCAACACGCCCCCTGGATGGAGACCCCCCGAACACGATAGCATTTCCACATACAAAAAAAGACAAGAAACGCCAGCGAAGACTTGGGCGAACGAAGCGCTTCGTTTTACTCCTTTCGCGCGAGCATCCTGCACAGACAAAACCGAAAACACACGAAAATCGCGCATGAGACCAGCCGGCCGAAAACGCCATCCCCCCAAAAAATGGAGAGGCAGATGGCCCTTTTGAACAGGCAACACCGCCAGACGACACGCATGTGCGAGAGGACTGCAAGGAAGACTGCAAGTTGAGAGCGAGAGCAAACAGAGACATCACTTTTCTCGCGACTCTAAACACGGGCGCATTACTGTTCTCCAACAGAAATGCACAGCCCACTGAGACACAGCGTGGAGAGACGAATTTGCCGAGATCCACGCCGTGTCCACTGCATGCGCAAGCGGCGTGCGTCTTTTTGCTGCGCGTATGCGTTCTTCAGTTTTGATTTCCGAGAGCCGCAACCATGCACATGTGTTTGCTGTCTCCTCTGCACAGTTACACTGCTTTTGAAAAGGCGCACCCCGGGTGCGTAGGCTCAGTGAGGGCCCGCTTCACCACACACGATGAACCGTCAGTCGGCGCACAGAGAAATTGTACGAGGGGGAGATCTCGCCGCGTGCGCTGTGTCTCTGACTTACGCTTCGCAGAACTTTCTGTAGTCGATCTGGTCGCTTGTGAAGAATTCCCTGCAGAAACACGCGGCAAATCAACAGAAACGCGATGATGAAGATCGGCCTCTTTCACCAGTTGCGTCGTGGACAAACCAAAACCGCGCTTGGCGAAAATTCGGACATTCCACGGCACGCGAATCACGAAACGCCGCGTCGGCGTCCGGACGGAAATCTCGAAAGGCCCTCCGCCTCTCTTGAAGTCTCCGTTTCTCGGAAGAACCGCTCGCATGTACATTGCCGAGAGCACAAAAACGCAGCGGCAGGTCGTCTCCGTTGCCAAAGAGTAACTTTCGAGGAAATCTACGAAACAAACCACGAAGCAGAAAGGC
The DNA here is from genome assembly GCF_000208865.1 of Neospora caninum Liverpool. Taxonomy (NCBI): domain Eukaryota; phylum Apicomplexa; class Conoidasida; order Eucoccidiorida; family Sarcocystidae; genus Neospora; species Neospora caninum. Next base: position 4,438,646 of record NC_018394.1, on the reverse strand, counting down.
TGTGCTACATCCCCGAAAGTCCACCATCCACGCGCACGTACTACACACATCTCGGCACGAAAGTGTTCTGGCGCACACAAAGGCCAGGCAATCTGCATGCGTGAATACCGGTTTACGTAGACACGATACCGAATATGTTACTGCGAGTAGATGCGTTCCCGCCTTTGCTCGCTTGGCTGTATGTACACTTACGCAGCCAAGGCGTTGAACTCTGCCTCGGTGAGAGGCTCTCCGTAAGTCATGAGGATGTTTCCCATTTGCTTGCGAGTAAGATAACCATGTTTCTGAGAAGAGAAAGCGAAACGCACAACGGAGAGGCAGCAGATGAAGGTAAACGACGGAAAATACAAAGGGAACGGCCCCGGAAAGAAAAAGCCCGGCCGGCTCCATCGAGCGTACACTTCAGACCTCCCAAGAGTCAGCAAGAACACCACCCTCCCCGTAAAAGAGAACATGACCAGGTAAGCACACATTCCGCGTGGAGGTGTACCCCCGAAGAAACGGCATACACCGGAACCCGACACATGTCTGCACGTCGGCGTACCGGCGCCGACCGAAAACCAGCCAGATAGACATATACGTGCATTTTCTTGAAACAAACCCTCTGCACGTCCGAATACACCACACGCCCCCTGGAAATGCCTTCTGAACGTGTGTGTCCTACTTGCTCTTCCACACACATATACAAATGCACGAGCACGGAAATGCGTAAGCATAACGCGTTTAAAACACGCAAAACTCCACCAGCTCCACTCTCTGTCCACCTGTGGATACATCCCTCTATACCAATACGTTTACATATATATATATATATATATAGAGAGAGAGAGAGAGAAAGATAGATAGATGTATAGAGAGGGAGATAGATAGATATATAGAGAGATAGATATAGATAGATGTGTATACATTTGTGTCGCTGTGCGTGTGTACTTACAGAAGTGTCAAAGTACGCGAAGGCTTCGACAAGGTCTTCAATGTTGTCTTCAGGGTGGGTGCTAGCTCCCACGAATTTTTGGAATGAGGTGTAGTCGAGGCTGTCACCGCTGTTCTTTTCAAACTCCTTCTTGTCGCCGTAGGAAGGAGCCAAGCCGAGCTGGCGAGCGAGGATCATGGCGTCGTTCGTAGAGACCTTTCCGCCTGAGGCGCGCTCGTTGAAGCGGTCGCGCATCTCATCGGCCTCTACCATTTCCTCGAGAGCTTCTTCCATGTCTTCGTCCGCTGCGGGGCGGAACTCTTGGCGGCAAGAGGGCGAGTCGCAAACGTCACCGTACGCGTCAGCAGACTCCCGCACGGGCTCCGGTCGCCACTCGAAGCCGGGCATCCACATGAAGTAGTTCAACTCCTTGTCCATCGGCCCCAGAACGTCTGCCGGCATCGGCAGCTTCTGGTAGCAGACCGGACACTTCTTCTCCAGCTTGCTCATCGTGGCGACAGAAGGGAAACCTAGAAACACTCTGTCAGGCTAGCGCGTGCACTCGCCAAACACACTGTCACCAACTCGCACGAGAGGAGACACAAACACCCCTGGCGCCTGAGACGCGCAAAGAACGGCGAGAGGTGCGGGACCGAAGGGAACGAAAACAAGCGAGAAGGGAGAAGGCGAGACACTGGGGCTGGAGACGAGTAGACACCTCGGAGAGAAGAGGAGGAGAGAGGAAGAAGGACAGCCGAAAAAAGTTAGACACGGAGAGGAGGAATCCCTGACGCCTGCAAAAATCGAAACAGACGGGCGCGTAAAACAACGGGCGGGCGCTTCGCTCTCTCCTGGCCTGTCCAATCCTGAAGGCAAACAGTGCACACAGAACATAGACGCGCGGAGTTGAGAATGCTGTGAAAAAGCACAGATCTGCAGGGATTCGACACTAGATAAAAGCAAAGAACCGGGGGCGAGAAGAAGGGGGAACCGGAAGAAACGCGAGACGGACGAGACAGCGGCAAGAACGCCGGCAGGGAGAGGTACAGCGAGAACTCAAGACAACACACAGGAAAGGGAGATGGACACGGAAGGAGGCAGCTGAAAAACAGAGAAGACAATACGAAAGAGGAACAGTGGACAGACGCGCATGGGTTGACAGGTCCGGGGAAACACGAGACGGGAAGGCGGAAACTGAGATACTCCGCATGTATACACGAGAGCAGGCAGGTTTGTGAAACTGTTTAAGAGAAGAAAGGAAACTGCACCTGAAGCGGCCATGCACTGACAAGAAGCACACACAAAAGACGAAGAGAGCCCCGTACATCTCATCGCCCACAACGCCTGGTGACAGGGGGGCGCGACATCAAAAGACACGAAGAAATGATTGACAAGCACAAAATCTGTACAAGCCACCATAGGTAAGGAAAGGTTCGTCAACGAGAAACTCGTCAGGAAACATTCTTCATTGTCTGCAGTCCAAAACCGACGCTCTAAAGAGCCCTGCCCTCCAGGTGGAAGACGTCAGTGTGCACACGGCCTATGTATTCATTGTGTACAGAAAATCGTTCTGCCTCTCTCCACTTATGTATAGGTCCGTTCTTAACACGGAAAGAACAGGGTAGGGACGCATGTTTACACACATCCCCAGTTACGCCCTCGGGTCCCTCTCGTGGTCCTGATCGATAGAACAGGCAGAAACTGCAGGGGGTGGGGGGAAACGGCAACCGCGCAGCATATACAGATTTCCCCCTCTCCTCAGCCACTACCTCGGCTTTCCTTGTCGCCCATCAACAGTATGTGCTACCAATTTGCAAACTCGGAGTGATGCAACGTTCCAAAGTGCACTGAAGAAGAGTAGTGTAGATCGACCAGACATGTGAACAGGTTGGTACTGGAACGGCGGCACGCGCGCACACAGAAAGCACGGGAAAGACGGAGAGATCACAGGGGGTCATAGCAGAAAAGAGAAGGAAATCCCGACTCAACTGTTTCCCCAAAAAAGCAGAACCCCGGACACTGGCTGGGTCGGCCTTGCCTGAAAGAAGCGGCTTCTCGCCTAGCGATTGTTCCTCCCTTCCAGCCCACTTGTTTCCCCCCCGCTGCTTCTGCTGCCTGCTGTGTGTCTGACTGCCTTCCTATCCGTGCGCTCTACCAAGAAAAAAAACACGAAAGGGTGCCTCCATTCCGTCCCACATGCCATCCGAAGTCGCAGCCAGCTAGTCACAAGTTCAGCCACACAACAACTCCAACTGCGTGTAGGCTGTGTTGCCGACGCACCTGAACGAAGGGCGAGAGCAGAAATACTCGCAAAAATCTAGATCGCACGAAACAACTCCGCTATGGACTAGGAAGCTTTTTTCGCCACTATGGCCTGAGGAATCGTCGTCTCTAGCGCGAGAAAAACAGGCGAACGCTCTCGACACAAAGCACGGGAAAAGCGGCTCGGGAGAAAGCTCTCTCTCGTTCCAGGCCAGTTTTCTCGCGTTACCGCGAAACGCGCACGAGAGGACGCCGCACGCGACGAGAAGGCAACTGGAGGGCACTCGGAGCTTTTTTTCGGGGAAGCAGGACGAAAAATCGGGCCGTTTTTCTCCAACGTTCCAGGTCACAACACACCGAGACGATCAGTTCTCTTTGAAAACTTTTCTCGACGAAAAAAGCAAAACGAGCGTTTTTCCCTCACGCTCTCCCCAGAAGCGAGATACTCGAGCCCGTATATATTGACTGGCCCACGGGGGCAGTGGTACGTACGTAAACGGACTGCTCGCCGTATAACGACAGCGAGCAAGGGAAACCGTCAGAAACGGAGCGCCTTACCGGTTGGATTTGCAGCGATTTCGGCCGGAAATTGAGCAGAATATCTTGCTGGAGAGAAACCTTCGTTGAAGTTCCTCAAAAAACGAACAAAAACTGGAGAAACCCGCAAGCCTATTCAGAGATGCCTCTATATACAGGCAGACTAGCGACATATACTTGCACAGCTCTCACAGAGAGTATGGACACTCGACACGCGCGACGCCCGCCCGCTCGGAGATGCACTAGTCGCGCTTGCTCCGCGCCCGGGTGGCGTTGGGGGTTTCAGAACGCGGACGAAATCGAATCTTACCCTCTTAAATTCTGCGTGTAGGGTGCGGCCGTGCGCAGAGTTCCCATCTGGGAAGAAGAGAATGGCGGGCACTGTCGAGCAAGTCTTCTTTCTGAGGACTGGAAATTACAGCGAGTCCGCATTGGCGCGGGCCAGCCCAACCTCAGTAGAAAAGAGACGGGGTGCCGCCAGATAAGCAAGGAGAGAAAGCGCACCTCGTACTCTCGTCCCAAGAAATGCCCTCATCGAATCGAGGACTGGACTCGACGACTACCCTGAAACTTTTTCGTAATGGCCGCCTCTTGCACTCTTTGTGCTACCACGTACACATCGAATGTCCTCCTGACATCTGTCCGGTGTTCGTCGAGCTACAGCACATACACATCTGCACGTTATCGAGCTTTTCGCGGCGTTATGAGTTCGTTTGCAAGGGATTTGCCTAGTCTTTCCAAATCTGTTCACAAGATCCCTCGTCCGCTGTGAGGATTTCCCTGATTTCTTCAAACAAGAAGGCTAAAAAGCCTGGCGGGCGCGGGCGGTTAGGTTCACCAATAAGATGGATCTTGCGACCACCGGCGAGACCGGCTTCTGGAGGAAAGAAAGCTCCAGCTTGAGAGCCGGAAACGAAGTCGTTTGCGGATTTATACCGTTCTGCCAGAGATGTTACGCGTGTCGCTGCGCATGCCTGACGAAAGAGAAGCAGCCTGCAAGCCTACAGTGGGGTTGTTTATAGGAGAACACGATAGAGAGAGAGTTGTAGTGTAAAACGGAGCAACGCAAGGGATCAAGACACGATGGTGAAGGTGCAGATGCTCGCAGCAAGTTGCCTGACTAGAAACCCTCTGTAGTCGCATAGCGTTTCAGCTAGGAACACTGCTCTGAAGAAAATTGCAGGCAACGGACACGGCTGCAAGAAAGGGGTGCCAGACACGAGAGTGGGCCCTGTAGAGAGTCGATCGGTCGAACCACGAACGCCTTGCTTCATCCTTCACAGTGGTTGCAAACAGGCCACAACAGTGTATGGGAATGGCAGTGGTGAAATTACACGAGGACACACTCCGTTCATCAGCCAAATGGTGGTGAATGGAGCTGTAGAGGAAAGATTGGAAAGAAGAGTGCACACCGGCGCTGCCTTTTTTCTGAGGGCCCTGGTCTCTTTTTGCTTCCGCCTTCGATTAGACTGATGCTTTTTCGTTACGGTTTCAAAATTCTCTCTGGTCGAAGCCGTTACGACGACTTCCCTCTGTGGATGAACGCTGAACTTGAGTCGTAGTTGTTGCGCGCGCATACGGGTGGACTGCACCAGGCAGACGTTTTGTTTCCAGCTTAGCGACCGAGCCTTGATGAGACTTCGGACGGCTTTCTAATCGTACAGAACGCAGCACTTGAGGCCCTCTGTGTATGACAAGGGTTCCGACAGGATACCATTTGGCTGTAGGAGGTTGTCGGGAGTACTTGAGCCTAAAAAAAGGCTCGAGGCCACATCAAAAGTCTGTTATTCACGGTTGCGTAAGAGCACGGGAGGTCAACTCCGCCCGCTGTTCTGCAGTTTCTACTGAGATACAAAATAATACGAGTAAGAGCCGGTAACGACAAACACGGTCGTTTGCGGACACATGCCGCTGCAAAGCCTCGTCACCACGCGTCCTTCATTGCGAGGAAAATCGAGCGCTAGAAAGCTTGATTCTACTTATCCTGCATATATATACGTGACGCTGCAAAACGTTTGTATAGTTTTATGTGAAAGCAGGCTCAGGGCGGCAGTGGCTGTTCTCGCGTGCGCCAGGCGTAACCGTTATACCTCGTGTTTTCCCGCGTGTACATGTTCCGTTGACGGACGCGAAGTATGCTTCCAAAAACCCACTTTCCTTCAGCTCCTTTAGAGAAGCAATATCACCTTTGCTACATGTGACCCTGCAGAACATGTCAGTGGCCCCTCGCAAAATGTCAGCCTTTTGTAGTTGTCTACCGTCCTACACGTTGGTTTATCCTTGTGACTGTCCGTATTCAAACGCCTGGGTTTTTGGGTTTACCGACATCCCAGACCAAGAGGATTTTGTATTTGCCCGTCCCTTGACTCATGAATAGCAAACTCTGTCTCTTGTTCGACGTGGGAATTCTCCGCTTCTCCCTGTTTTGTTGGCTCCTGCTTTCGCCAGAACCAGGAGCGCTGCCCTGTTGCTAACGATCCCGTTCCGCACCGTTTCACCTCGTGTCTCTCCAGACACGATCACCAGGGATTTTGGCTTAGATTGGCTTGAAGGATTAACTGTCCAACCGCTTACAAGGATTATCCCTTTGCTGGTCTTTGTTTTCAGTGCCGTTCGACCGAGTGAAAAGATGAGGAAGGTGACTCCTGTGGCTCGAGACGCTGCTGCTGACCCCCAAGAACAGAAGAAACCCAGAAGTGGTTCAGATCTGAAGGGGGCCGACGTTCACAACGCCGATTATTCGCTCAACAAAAAGGGTCAATCTCAGTGTCCTTCATCCAGGGAGGTACCGTCTCCGGACAAACCTCGCAAATTCATCAATCTTTTGCCTCCTCACGAAGTTCCTTCTCGATGGACCGCAAGCGAGACGTGCATATGGCTGGTATTCTTGTGCAGTTGTTTAGTTGGATATCTGTGGTTTTCTGACGGAAAAACATCTGCGCTTCTGACGCTCTCTGCAGCCTTTTACACGCTATCGGTCGTGTTTCTAGTCTTCAATGCCCGTGTCTGTTCTATAGCGGCTCAGGCTTTCTGTGGAACGCACGCGGCTTCACATGCGACAGAAACCCAATCCGCAACCTCTGCTTCCGAGTCTCGCCGATTCTTTTCGATTTTGCCTCTCTTGTGTGGAGGCTATACGCGTCCCGCGAGTGCTGGCATCTTCGCCATTGCACTCCTCGCCCGTGTCGCCTGCAACCTGCGCCGTCCTGCCTATTTGCCCAACGATCGGACAGGTGACTGGCTGTACCAGACTCTGGAAATCTTCTCTGCCCTTTTGTTGCTGCTTCTCGTCGGTGTCGTCTCTGCTAATTCTCGCTTCTGTAGAGATTTCTCAAAGCGTACAAACAGCTCGATTTCCCGCTCAGAAGAGAAGGACGAAACTGAAGAAAAACGCGGGGAAACAAGCGTCATTTCGGGGTGCCGCTGTGTTCTGGTGACAGCTCTAATATGCGGACTCGTTCTAAAGCACGACATGAATGAGAGCTTCTTCGAAGATTTCGCGTGGTCCTTTGCTCTGTACGCCGAGACTTTGGCGTTCATTCCCTTTGTACGTCACCAGCCTTTCGTGTTCTCTCAGCAGAAGGCAGGTGCTTGCGCAAAAAAGGAACAGGCGTCCCCCCTGACAGCCGAGGGACAACAACTCGTTGCATATCGATATCGCAGGAACCCCGTTTTAGCTCGAAGGCTATGGAGGCAGTTCCTCTTTTCACTTGTCGTTTCCCGTGCGATTCAAATGGTTTTCTGGGCGGTAACCTTTGAGGAATTCTCTCCAGAGGTTGACACAGACTCGATCTCTGAATTGCCGACAGAGCAAGGTGGCGATCTGCCCGATGAGTATATTCAGCACGACAAACGCGGAATGGCTGACTTCTCTCTCGCAAATCTAAATATTCGTGGTTGGTGCAGTCTCGCTGCAACGGTAGCGCAGCTGTGTTGTTCTCTCTATCTCATGAAAGTTTACTGCTCCACCCAGAGTCACTTGGAACAGGAGTATTTCGTCCACCAAAAGAATGCCTCAGAGGGAGAAGACGAGACGGACTATACACGCTGCGCATTGGAAGAAAAAACTGCTTCGCGCCAAACAGAAGCCGTGGAGGAGAAAGCCAAGGTTCGTGGGGTCCTTCGCAAACGGTTTGTGCCGGCGCCGCAGTGAGGGGCTCGAGAGGACAGATAATTTTGCCAGAGGAGGCACTAACAAGACGACCAGAATGAGGCAGCGGCGACTTGTCCTCCAGAACCGTGCTCCTATCCCGCAGAGACGATGACGGAGAAAAAAACCACAAGGGCACCAAACGTGAAACGCCGACCAGCTTCCTCACCAGAGTGGCACAGAGGGCTGAGCGTTGGAACAACATGCTCTACAACAAGCAGAACCGCGCTGGGAATGCGGTCGCCTGTTGGGTTCTTCACGAAGATGGAGGGTTCAGTGATATGACAGAGGACTCTTCCGGTGTGCTGCTTTCGACCCGCCAGGACGGTTTTGGGTTTCATTGCGGGAGCGGTCGTGTACGTGAGCTGCGCCGACTCACACATAAACAGGGGGGAAGGGAAATCGTCCACGTAGAGAGAACAAGGGAACTTGCGTTGAAAGGTGAGACCGCATCTTGTGATAATGCAAGCGAGAGGCTCTCCAAGCTCGACGCCCATTGACCCATTTAAGACATTCACACAAAGCTGCACATATTCATAAGTCGCTCACGCGTGTCGGCAAAGAAGTGCTAAGTGATTCTCAGCGTACAGAGAAGATCTATATTCTCGCCGTGCCCTCTTGCTTCACGCCGAGTCAGTAGCTTCCTTCTCAACGTACGAAAACGCTTCTCGCTTTCCTTTCTCCCCGTGGAAATGCCAGTTCGAATCTTTATCTTCCCCTGTGTGTGCACGGGGACCTAACGTGCCTATATGCGGACGGTCTCAGTTCTTCATCGCCGAAGTCGCGCATGTCCGTATCCTACTGCGTGTGATGATGCCACGAAAGAGTCGCGTGGTTGCCTAGGTCAAACGCTCTCTTCTTCTAAAGACGTTCTTTTGCGGGCTTTCCGTCGGCATCGACAGCCTCTACCTGTATCCTCCAAGTAGATTATCTCACATCTATGTTTGGATGGGCCTGCGGTTATCTGTCGCTTGTTTCTTTCCTGTTTGTGCCGCCACACACAAGAAAGTCGCCCTCGTGTTCCGTTTTCCGGTCACACAAACGTTGAGCGGCCAAGCATTCCCGGACGTCGGAAACCTTTCTCTCTGTTTCCGTTTTCCGTCTACCGGGTGGCAGACACGAGAAACTTGGAATTACGAAATATTCTCAACAACCCGGTGGGCCAACAAAGACACACCCGTATATATCTGTAGGTACTTATGTAGATGGAAACATCTTGAACTCGGCGCGAACAACTCGCGAAAGTCGTGTGCTAAGTTGCGCAGTACGGCAGAAAAATGTTCAAAAGGAAAAGACACGCATTCCACTTTGTGAGCGCAATGGCTTTACGCCAAAAACAGACAATCTAAATGGAGAAACGTTGGTAGGTTCCTGTCACCACGAATCGCGTGCGGACTAGCGTGGACACTCGGCGTTTTTCCCTTACTCGGTGCTCGGAAACCCCGACAAGACAAGACAGCGGAGGAGAGGAAGACAAGAGAAAACTCGAAGGCAGGCAAGAGCGAGCGAACCCCAGCGCAACAACGAATAGCGAAGAGACGGAAATGACGTAAATGGGAAAACAAGAAAGGACAAAAGCGCTGAAGATAGATAGACACGAAGCGGGCCGCGGGGAAAGGGGAGAAACGACAGCCGACAAGAGATACACAAACAAAAAAGAAGAGACGACGAAAAGAGAAACAAAGGCCACATTCCGCTAGTGAATATATTCGTACAGCTTGTATACAAATGCTGGTGTTCAAATTACGCTGGACACCACTCGTCGAGCCCTTGAGCGTGGAAACGGTGCCAACACAATTCGGCTTGTATACAAGGAACAAACGTCGTCCTTTGTGAGAACGCCCTCTTGCAGGGAAAGTGAACAAACGAAAGCCACCGGAAAATAGAAAAAAGCACCTCTCTGCTCGTCCCCTCCCACATGGATCAAGCGGCAAGGGTGCCGTCTATCGCGTGACGCCGGGCAAAGGACGAACAACAAATCGAGAGAAACACAGACCCTCTTCGTGCACCGCTCTTCGCCAACGACCTAGAACATGTTCCCTCTAGTCTCCTCTGTCCCTCTTGTCTTCTCTTCCAGCTCTCGCTCTCCTCTGTGTCTCTCTCCTTTCTCTTTTCACCCCACAGCGAGACACAGCGAGAAGCCCCCATCAACGGTCGTCTGTTTTTTCCAGGACCCACCAGCGGGCGTCCTTGTGCCGCGATTCACGGCAAATGTCCTCCCAGTGGGCCACCGGAAATGCTTTGCGTCTCAACCCACACGCCCTGTCTCCCCAGCTCCTGCAAACATTCGCTCTTTCTCTGGTCGGCTCTCACAGTCCAGAAGCTTCTGGTTTATTTTTTTACAGGAACACAGCATGGGACGCGTCATCACGCTCTCGCTCCTGTCCTCTTTCTCTGTTTCTCTGCCTCTTCCTTTCTCTTCCTCGCGTCGTTTCGCTTCCCACCGTTGGGTTCTCTTCGATGAGGGAAATTACCCCCCCCGTTCACTTTCACCGGCCAAAGCGGAGGTCGCGGAACTGGAAATCTCTCAGACACTCTCGCAGATCTTCTGCGACTTTCCGTCCTGTAATGGAAACTGTCTCCGTCAGTTTGTGTTTCTCGCTGTCTCCCTTTGGCGTCTTCGCTCGCCCCTGCTCACTTTGTTCGGAATGACGGCTGCAGAAACCAAACCCCTTCCGTGTCGGCCAGCAGAGCTCCGCATCAGCTAACACGAACGGCGGCACCCCACAAAGCCCGAAGGGCGGCAAATAGTCAAAGGGGGCGAGAAGAGACACCAGTCTCCGCGCGAGCGCATGCATTAGAAGGGTTCCTAGCTGGGCGACAGAGAGCGAAAGAGAAGAGAAAGGCGGAGCAGCATCGGTAGGGGACGGCCGCACGAGTTTTGAGGGAGAAAACAGACGATGGGGGGACTGGGGCGGAGGCGTGAAGCCAGGACGTCTGGCTGGCGCTGTCGGGCGTGGCGACGCGAGAGAAGAAACGTTCGCCCCTTCGTCAGCTACGCGTCTCTGTCGGAGTGTGCAGGCACAGAGGACGGCGTTCCCTGTCGCTTTATCCGCCGCGGAACCGTCTTCTCGTTCGCCCTGCCGTTCTGCCGCTTTCCGTCCAAACTGCCTGCACAGGAGCCCCGTCCGACACAGGCGACGAAGGCGCTCACCAGCTCTCACAGCTGTCCGTAGGAGACAACTCCCCGGGTTGAAGAGGCTCTGCAGTTTGAACGGTGAACGCGAACCGGAGCTCGCCTGTTTGCGTTCTTCGTGAAGAGAACAGAATCCCCCTTCGCGAACGTCGGGATCTCCCGCAAAGCCGAGAAGGCGACAGACCCCGAGGACCAGGCGCCTGCTGACGGCTGTGAGGCAGGCACGCAGGAGATCCTGCGTCGAGGGCCCCAGGAGAAACACGCAGAGCGGAGGAGGAAACAGAGGCCCGCCGCACGCGAGGTGTCTGTACAGTTCGGGCTGTTGAATCACAGTTCGCGATGGAACGCGGTCGCGTGCACGTGCTGGAGATCGGCTCTTCCCCGTTGCGGCGCTGGAAACGCTGCTTCCACACATCCTCTGCATCCATTGGTCTCTCTCTGCATCTTTGTCCACCTTCTCGTTCAGAGAGACACCTCCCGTCTCTCCTCTACCCTTCGCCGTCTTCTTTGCCTCCGTCTCTGCCGTCTCGGCTTCTCCTTCACCCCATCTGTTGCGCCCATATATTGGCCTCGCTGCCGATTGAGGAAGCGAAATCGACCTGCCTGTCTCTCTCTTCTCTTCCGCCGCCGGAAGAGCTGCCGCTCCAAGGCGACTCCGAACGAGCCGAGCCCGGATACACACCGAGGGCGTTCCATCTCTTCGCTCGCGAATCACCACAGAACTGCTGTCTGTGCTGCCTGTGCGCCTGCTGGCCGCACGTGTTTCCCCTCGATCTTCGTTCTCTCCTCTCCACTGTTCTGAGGGGAGGGAAGGCGACGAAGAAACGCAAGGACAGAAAGGAGCAGAACGTGAAGAGGGTTTAGAAGAAACAGAAGAGGAAGGCAAAGAGTCAGGGTTATCCGCGCGAGAAGAGGCGCACGAAACAAAGGAGACAGACGAGAAGGAGGGAGAGCGAGACAAGGCGTCTTGAGGGAGACTACTTTTCCGTTGCTCTTCGTTTCGCGCCTCGCCGTCGACGGACACAGACTGGGGAAGTAGCTGCCCAGAAGGCTCTCCACAGGGCGGCCAGGCTGGGGAAGAAACGCCCGTCGCCTCAAAGTACCGAACGAGGTCCTCATGGGCGCAACAGCCGCACATAATCCGCACCAGCATGTCCTGTCCTTCCTCGGATTCGTCTGGGCCCGATTCACCTCCACTGTCTCTTTCGCCTTTGTCTTGCTCCGGGGACACAGGCAGACCGCACGAGGGCTCTCGCCCCTTCTGCGCTCCCTTGCTCTCAAGGCTCTCACGCTTTCGCGACGCTGAAGACTTTCGAAGGAGACGAAAAGACACAGGTGCGTGGCCAGCGGCTGCGTGCAACGGCGGCCCCGGCAAAGGCCGACAGACGCTGCATCGCCCTGGGAACGAAGAGAAGGAAGAGGAAGAGGAAGAAGAGGCGGGAGACAACGGTGAAGAGGCGGAGGAAGCGGAAGAGATTGAAGACATCGAAGGAGCAGAAGAGAGGGGCAAAGGAGAGGAAGAAAGAGAGGCTGACGAGGCCGTTGTGGACGGCACGCTAGTCAAGGAGGAAGAGGCCTGAGGGGAGTCGAGAAAAAGAGACAGCGGGTTGTCAGGAACGAGGGAGGCGTGACGCCGCGAGGGCGAGAGCGGCCGGGGTCGACTGCGCGTTCGTCCTTCCTTTGGGCAAGCGCAGCACAAAGAGTTCGCTTCCTCCTGCATGCACGAATCCCCACACCTGCCGCCTTTGCCAGTCGATGAGGCAGAGCGCCATCTCCAAGCAGAGAGGGAGAAGCGAGCTGAGCAAGAACGCGAATCAAGTGAAGACGCCGCAGAGACAGCCGCTGGCGTCGGCGCATCCCGCTCAGCAGCTCGGGAAGAAGGAAGAGAAGACGGAGGGCGAGAAGAAGGAAGAGAAGACGAATGACGAGAAGAAGGAAGAGAAGAAGGGAGCGGAGACGATAGACACGGAGAGGGAAGAGAGGAAGAAGAGAGAGGACGGGCACACGTGTGGAGAGTCGAATGTGGAGACGCGGGTCCAGGCGGAAGGGTTGAAGGCGGCGCAGCGAGGAAGGAGACGCGCCAACTAGACAGGAGAGCGAAGAGGCGAGAGAGGGTCTGCTCGCGACAACACACGCCGGCCGAATCGAAGATAGTGAGGAAGCGAATTTTGCTCTCGAAGGCGCTGACGAGGCAAGGGAAGAGCACGGAGTCTGCTGGCCCGTCGGAGGCTGTCTCCAAGCAAGCGCGAAACAAGGCCGCGACAGAACGCAAAAACACGTGCCCAGCAGGCACCGACACCCTCCAGGGAGACCGCGCGACAACCGGGGGACTTGCTGCAGCCGCGAGAAGAAGAAGTTCGTCACTTCGGAAGAGGACGAATGCATGTAGCTTGTCAGCTCGCAAGTGTGGCTCCGGCTCGGTCTTTGTGGCACCACACGTCTCTTCCCCGCGTCTCAAGGACGCAGCAGCCTTCGACTCCCGCGGCTCTGCCTTCTCTTGTCCAAGCTCCTCTTCCGACCTCCTGTTTCTCAGATGAAAGATCGACAGCAGTGCATGCACGCGGGACCGCGTTCTCGTCGCCCCGCCTCGCCACGGCGTGCAGGCGCGCCGCAGGGCCGGGCACTTGGCAGCAACGGCGTGAAGGAAACATCCGAGAGCCAAGAGCAGGAGAAGAGATACCTGCAGCAGCATACGGAGCATGAGTGTAGCGAGAGCCCAGACGCCTTTAGCTGTTTCTTCATCTGTGCGGGGAAGAGGAAGAGGCGAAAGGTGCTCAGCTCGTCCAGGTTCTCTCAGAGACTGCCTCCGAGACACAGACCGCCGCTTCAAGGGAGGAAGCCTGTTCGCCTCCCCACACATAGCTCTTAGCGAGGCACTACTTGCTGCTGGCGCGAGACCGTCTGTCGCCCCTCCCTGTTCGTCTTTATCGTTTTCGAGTTCACTTTGATCCTTCTCTTGTCGTGTCTTCTGGTCTCTCCTTGCGACAACCGCCTCGGCCTGCACGTTTCCCTCTCCACAGCCGCCCTGGCCTAGCGAAAGCGAGGACATGTCCATGGTGAAAAACAGACGAGACTACATCTGCAAGCACCGATCTATACCGACAAACATCCACACGTACATGCATATACATATATGAATAGAGAGACAACGCGATTTCTCCTTTCCCCTCTCTATCTACATATACGTAGATGTGAAAATATCACTGCGAAAAACGAGACATATGGGGAGCGAAGAGGACCTAAAGACCGCGAAGCGGCTGCGGGAGTGTCTCTCTCTTTCGTCTCTCTCCTTTAGGCAGAAGCGGCAAATGCGGCTCCAAATGTTTCCCCGAGCAGAATTCTTCTGTGTCCCTCTGCAGTCTCCGACGCTTTGGGGAAAAAACAGGCGCGAAGCAGAGAGACGTTGAAATCGAAGACAGTCGCGTCAAGACGCCTCCCTGTTCGCCCTTCCTTCTGCGAGGGAGCAAAAAGGCGGGAGGAGCGCGTTTTTGCACACGAAGAAAAACAGAAAAGAAAGCAAGGACGCATGTGTGTTTGCATCTTCTGCGCTTTCGTCGTCCAGATACGTCAAGTGCGTGGTAGAGGGCTGTCCTAAAGAAAAAGAAACAACACAGAGCGACTCGAGCCAGAGACGATTCTGAGGCCTCACGGCCGCTAGGAGACAGGTGCGCCACAGCGAATCAAATCGCGTCGCGCGTGCACGGAGACACCCAGGATATGCCCCTGTTCTCCAGATATCCGCTTCGCTCTTTTCCTCCCCAGAGACAGGGAGAGAGCGAAAGAGAAGACCGGTGCGAGTCTGGAGTCATGACGCATTCGTCCCCGTGCAGCTATTTTTCTAGGACCACAGTGAAGAGGAATGAAGAGGCAATGGGCGACGCCCTCCTCAGTCGATTCAGAGAAAGATAAAAAAGAAAGAGAGAGACAGAGAGGCAAGAAGAGACGAGGAAAGAAGTGAGACACGAAGAAAGCCACAGAAAAGGAGATGACGTGGGAGTCGTCGGCATCTCTCCGCACACAAAAGACTTCCACGCCTCCCTGACCCACACGCAGCTGTCTCCTCTGAAATCTTCGCGTCGCCAATCCCGAGGTTCTCAGAGAGAGGAAACAAAAGTGGAAAACGAGACACGGGCAAGCGTCCGAACCGGCACAAGAGGCTGCATGCAGAAAGGAACGCGATCTCGCGTCTGAGAAAACTGCATGCGTCCGGACGGGAGACAAGCCTGCCGACTTTCGCTTTTTCTGGAGTTTTTTTCTTGAGCCTCGTTGGCGTGTTTCCTTCTCTACTTGGTGCAAGCAGCCGCTTTTCTCTCTCTGTCTCCGATCAGAGGCTGCTGTAGTGCGCAACGTTTGCGCAAGAGAGGCCCGATGAGAGAAGCTCCCTTCCAGAATTCTTTTTCTCTTCTTCAGAGCGCCGTTCTTTTTTTTGTCCTCGCAGCTCTGCTCTCTACGGACCACTGTCGCTCTCTTCCTGACTCTGCGCGTGTGTACTGATCCCCCTTTTCTCTGTGTCACTACCTCTCTGTTCCTGTCACTCAACGACCGTTCTTCCTCGCTCTCTGTGAACCTGTAGCCACACATACATCTGGATATATATATATATATATATATATATATAACTGTGTGTGCGTAGATCTATCTCATTCTATAACCATTTATCTGTTTCTTTCGATACCTGCATTTGTCTCTACCTATTTGTATCAGAACCAATATCGAGAGCTGTATCTATTTGTATCTCTATGCAAATTCTATCTAAAGTAATATCGATCTACATATATATATATATATATACATATATATATCTGCTCACACCTATCTCCATATATCTTTATCTATCTTTGTCCGTCTCCACTGATCTTTAGATATCTCTGTTTTCATCTCTAGCTTTATCTAAACTAGATATTTGTCGTTCTTCCTCTTTGGGCGTGATAGTTTTCCCTTGTGCTGAGCGCGTCAGAGACCAGTCGGTGACTTCAAAAGGATTTTGAATTTCGCTCTTTCTTTCGATCTGATCTCCACTTTCAAGGGGTTTCTGCTTGGGTCGCCAGGAGCGCCTTCGCCTCCGTCTTTTCTTCCTGAGATTCCTGTCTCGTGTTCGCTTCGATGCTGCTGGACCTTTTCCGGCTGGGAGACACAACCGCGGCTTCGCCTACTCACCTCGAAGGGCGGCGAAACATCTTTGCAAGTCGCACGAAAAGCCTAGAGACATCGTTCGTCTCTCTACGTCTCTGCTTTCCAAGGAGCTTCAACAAAGTTCCGATCTTCGAGTTTGTCGCCTGGTCTTCTCTCGCCTCTCCCTGCGCTGTTCCTCTCTCTGTCTCTCTCTGTCGTGTTCTAGCACCCTCTCTCTTTCTCTTTCTTCTATTTCGTCTTTCTTCAGTTTTTTTTTCTCCTCTTTTCTCTCCTCTTCTCTCTTCTCTTTCTTCTCTTTTCTCTCCTCTTCTCTCTTCTCTTTCTTTTCTCCTCTTCTGTCTTTTTTGTCTCTTTTCTCTTTTTTCTCTTTCCTGTTCTCTTTCCTCTTCTCTTTCTCTTCCCTTTCTTCTCTTTTCTCTTCTCTTTCTGCTCTTGTCTTTTTGTTTCTTCTCGGTCTCCTCTCTGCGTCGTTTGTCCCTTCCGAGCATGCCGGTCTCTGCGCCGTCGCCAGCTCTCGTGTTGGACAATGGTACTGGGTGTTTGAAGATCGGCTTCGCGGGGGAGGCGCTGCCTCTCCATACGCTGTCGACTTGCGTGGGGCAAGTGCGCGATCGGCAGAACCAAGGGATGCTTCTCTACGGAGACGATGTGTTGCTGTCCTCGAACTACTTTGGCCTGCGGCCGTCGTCCTCGGCCTCGTCTGCTCCTTCGCCGCTCTTCACCGACCTGGAGATGCTGCGAGATCTGTGGGAGATTCTCTTCTCGCACAAGCGGTACATGAACCTGTCGGAGGCGCAACTCACCGACCACGGTGTCATCGTCACAGAGCCGTTCCTCGCGCCTCCAGGCGTTCGCCAAGCCCTCAGCGAAGTCCTTTTTGAAGACTTCCAGTTCAAACAAGTCCTCTTCGTGCCCGCCCAACAAGCCGTCCCATTCGCTTTCCTCAGCGGCCCAATCGCAGAAGAAAGAGACGAAGACTTTCTCGGGAACTGGGGCACGGAACGCGACGCCAGAGAGAGCCTCGGCCTCGACGCTCTTCCGGGTGTACATACACCCGCGAAGAAGGTGCGGAAACAGGTCTTCGCCCCAGACGCTGTGCGGTGGTACAGAGGCTCGCGGGGCGCGAGTGCCGAGGGGGAGACGCATGCGAGTGCTGGGCCTAGCGAGAGAGAAGATGGAGACGCGAGAGAAGCCGAGGAGAGTCCAAGAGAAGCCGGTTTGGTGGGAAAGAAGAAACGACCAGGCGAGACTCTCCAAGACGCCGGGGGAAGACCTGCGACTTCAGAGCTCAGGAGACGAAAGAGCGATCGCGACGAAGGCTCGAAACGGACGGGGACGAAACCTGCCTCTCTCGCATCTCTGTCTACGTTGCCTTCCGGTGCTTCCGCGTGTCCGGATAATGTTTTCAAGGTAAAATTGTGTGGACTTGTCGTCGACATTGGCTTCAGCGGGTCCATGGTGGTTCCATACATGGACCTGCAGCCGATCGAGCGCGCGGCGCTCCGCACCTCCGTAGGCGGCAATTTGCTGACGACGGTCTTGAAAAACCTCTGCGGATTCCGCTCCCTCAACCTCGAGAGGAACGAACTCCTTGTACAGCGAGTGAGAAACGGGCGCTGAAGACAACGAGAAAACAAAAAAGAGAAGAAACGGTGACCTAAACATACACAAAGAGAACGCGACACCCGAGCGGCAGTCCATACACAAATATACACGCACTTACATCTTCCTGTAGATATGTATACAGATTAGATAGATAGATAGATATAAACGTAAACAGATATGCATATAGATATATTAGATTAGTAGATAGATTAACAGATTGATAGCTGCATGTAATGGTCGTTTTGGATCTAGGTTGCCTTGGGGGTTTGAATCGTGAAGTGCACGGTCGTTTCGGTTTTTGCTTTTTAGGGTTGTGTCTAAGGAGTGGACGCGTTTTTTCGCGTTTCTTTCGGGAGGGGGTTCCGCGCGAGTGGAATTGTTTTTCCCTCGTTTTTCTCGTGGCTTTTGCTTCCGCAGATGAAGGAAACGAACTGCTTCGTGTCTCGCGACTTCGACCGGCAACTGGAGAGAGCTCGACAAGAAGCGGCGAGCGGAGGCGCGACGTGCATCGAACGGTCGCACCTCTTCAAGGAAGTCGTCCTCCCGGAGTACGGACCCGGCGCCTCGGTACGTCCCAAAACCTCGAGACCGTGCGCGAGCAGTACACGCAAAAGAAAACGAACAAGCAAGAGAACAAGAAACCCCGAGGCCAAGAGAGAAAGAGCAAAGGCAAGAAGGCAGACAAGAGAAAGCAGCCGCGAGAACTGGGGTTCAAAGATGAAGGAGGCCCGCGACGGGGGGAGACACGAATCGCGTGAGTGTTTTCCGTCCCATTTTTTGGGGGACGTCTCATCTCAGCGTGTTGTCGAAAGAGCTGTCCAAAGGGGTTTGAAAGCCGTTTGTTCTCCCTTTCTTTCGGTTTGCTCCCCCGCGGGTTGTTGCATTCAGAATGCGGCGATCCTTTCCTTCTTCAAGTCACCGCCCAGCGAAGAAAGCCTCTCCGTCGCCTCTGCTCCTTCGCTCGCCGCATCGGGGACGGAGGCGAAAGACGCTTCGCTTTCTTCCGCGGCTGCGAGCGGCGCTGGGACGGCGAAAGAAGAGCGCCAAACTGTGCGCCTCTGCACGGAGAGAATATCGGTCCCTGAGGTCCTCTTTCATCCGCCAGGTGAGAGGCGCTGTTGCCCGTTCGGTGCGTCTGGATGTTTCCGCTCAACTGCCACGCCGAAAAAGACGGGTTAGGTGTGAACTGGAACGGAAAGAATGTTTATCGAACCAGGCGGTTGTCGAGCGCCTGGATAATCGTCTCTGAATCCTACTCCGCATGCGGACGTCTCCTCAAATGTACATCGTTTCGGCTGCGTTGATGTAGTCAAACAGCGGAGCGCTTTCCCTCTCTCCCGCTCCTCTCTCATTTTTCTCTCCTCTCTCTGCTTTCGATCTCATTTGTCTCTCCTTTCTCTCTTCTGTCGACGTTCACAAAGATGTCGATAATTCTATCGATGTAGGCAGGAGTGGAGATATGTGACCGTTTGCTGAAAAAGTGTCGAGGGCCGATGAGGGCCGTTCGCGAGGCCTCTCTCGAGTCTTTTTGCCGAAAGGCGCCGTGCTGCGGGTCTTCCTGGCTTCTCTTCGCGCCTCTGGCGTGCTTTTTTCCCGCAGTTTTGCGGTCACAAACGCTCCGCTTTTTCGGTCTTTCTGCGCAGACGTCGGCAGTTCCGAATGCGGCATCGTGGAGCTCGTTCAGCGATCGATTGCTCTCTTGCCTCGCGCCCTACAGCCGTTTGCATGCGACCAAATTCTTCTCGTTGGCGGCTCCTCGCAGTTCCCTGGACTGCGCCAGCGTCTCTGGAAAGAGCTGCGCGCTGTGCTGCCCGAGGTAGGTCTGGGTTTGTTTCCCTCGATGTTTTCTGCACTGCCGATGGAGCATATAAAGTGCACGACGCAAGATGTGTTTCGATTTGGCCACTCGTGAAGACGCCCATTTCAACACACTGATTAACGCCCTCGACTTTATCTCTGTGTTTCTCTCCTCCGGCGTCTTTACCCGATCCTCATTCGTACGCCGAGCGTGGTGTCTCGGATCCAGCAACCGCCTTCTCCCTCCAGGGACTGTAGGGCCGTGCAGGTGTCGACAGATTTGCCTGCGTCTCGTGGCTTCGCACGCTGCAGCCATCTGCTGTCTTTCTGTGCCTTTCTGTGTCTTTCTGTGTTTGTTTTGCTTTCTCGCGGAATTGACAGCACTGGCCTGTGAACATCTACACAGAGGTGGAACCGCAGTTCTCAGTCTGGCGAGGCGCGAGTTGCTCCTACGCCGATCGCGCGCTCTTCGACTTGAACGCCGTGACGCGCGAACAATTCAACGAAGCTGGAACTGCGCATTGCCGACCCAACGCAAAGCACGCAGGGGGGGATGTGAGCTTCTACTGAAAAGAACGATACGGCTCAAAGCTGCCTTGAAGAGGTTGAGATAGGGATATATATGGGAAATCGTACACAGAGAGAGAGGTATTGTCTTCAGAGGGATACCTCGAACGAAAGAGATAGATCATTCTAAAATAGGAGCGATAGAGAGTTAGGTAGAGATGAGCGCAGATTGAGTGCTGGTACGTGTCTCAGGTGGATGTTCAGTTTCCTGTGACGCGTGTGGCAGTTCTTGTAAAGTCCATGCAGGTCCGAGAGAACAGCACCGGGCCAGAGCGCGATATACAGAGACGCGCGCGTGCGCACGTGAAGTGCATATTTATAATTACGCATGTACTACACATATTCTATCTGAGCGTAGTCAAGTATATAGGCATGTATTTTGGTGGTCAAGAACCAGAGATGTGGATCGGAGTTCCCCTTGTGCCGTGTATACCTCTGCTCCAGTTGCTCTGTTCGAAAGGAGGAAGCAACTGTATGCATATATATATATATATATATATATGTATACATATGTACATGCAGCTATGTGGAGAACTGTGTTTTTTGAGAAGACTTGTCTCATGGTGGCAGTTGGGAAGGGAGGAAATGGACTTGTCCGATTTCAGGTTCAGGTGTGCGTCTTCTTGCCTTCTGGCTCGCCCGGAATGTGAAACGTTCGCATGCAGGGACGGGACGCAGCTTGCCCCCTCCTTGTTTCTCCGACGTTTTTTCTCCCCTTTTCTTTTGGGCACTGACAGCCTTGGTTCCAGTCACACACACACACGTGCCGGCGCGTTCGCCATCTCTCCCACGTTAAAAGAGACGAGGTCACCGCGGTTGTTTCCCGTCATTCTGTTTCCCGGCGATGTTCGCCAGAGGCCTCATACTCCATAGGAAAGGAACTGCAGGGCCCACATCCACACACATTTGTATAAACATATACGCGGATATATATATATATATACGAGTGTGTCCATATATCTAACAGATGTTTGTAGACCTCCTTTTCTTTCTATATATATATATATATAGTAGGTATATATATGTATATATATGTATATATATATGTGTGAAGGAAGAGAGCAAGAGCAAGTAGCAAACGGGCGTATTTGCCGTGCGTGAATTGGGACAGGGGCAAAGCCACGTGGGAAGCGATGCGAGAAGAGGCGTTTTGAAGTAAGAGAGGCGCACTGAGCATGAGTTTTCCGTTTTTTAAAATGTGGAAGGAGACGGTTTTCCGTGGAATCTCTCGAATCCGAGAGCAAGAGCATCTATGACGGAACAGGCATCAGACAGATGCACGATACAGCCGAGGCCAGCGGCGTCTGGGGAGCGCCGAGAAGAGTCCCTGTTTTTTCCAAAATCACAGTTTCGCGTTGTTTCAAAACTGTGAAACCCGTTGGACCCGCGTTTCGTCGCATTTCTCGAACTGCTCCGTAGAACAGCAGCTTCTCTTCGAATCGTCTGCAGCCGGCGTGAGGATGTCGCAGCGACAGTGTTCGACAAAAGAAGTCTTCTCCTCAGTTTTAGCGTCACAAGAGGCTCGCTTCGCCTTCCCGTTCGCGGCCCCCACAAGAGAGAGAGGTCCTGTTCTTTGTGCTTCCCTTTCTTTCGGAAGAGATTGCTTCGAAAGTTTTCTCCGTTTCACCACATTTCACATCCCACGCTGTAAGAAGTGACGAGTGATCGAGAGCTACGAAAACGGCTTCACCTAACTCGCCCGCCCCTCTCAGCTGTCTCGCCTCGTGTCGCCCCAAGCCCCGCCCACATGTACTCGTTGCACTCTGGGCCTTTTCACAGAACGCCGAGCCTGGCTGACAGGACTGCTTTGTTTCCTCTTCCCTTCCCTCTCAACCCTCCACGCTGGCATCGATCGGCGTGAGCCTGACAAGAACCTGCTCTCCACCTTCACATACCGTGTTTCTTCTTCCTCCTGGACCTCGCCGTAAGTACCGGCTTCTGCACAGACACCCCAGGACGCCCGAGGCGGCTCTGGAAAATGTCATACTGGAAAAGCTGAAGAGATGACAGAATGCCGAGCAAGAAAACAAGTTCCTGCACCAGCGCGTTTCACGTGCTGTTAGCAATATGGGAACCTGACGGGGGAGCGGTCACTCCAGCGACAACGGACGGCGATTCGGGCCACGCAAGGGCGAGTTGAACAAAAACCTCAGCGGGAGATGGAGAGAATCCCAACACTTTCGGAGATCTCTGATGATGCTAGGAAGAAATATCTGGCGAAACGTGTCGTTTCTGCACGGCCTCTTGAACGCACATGTCTCATGAACAGGAGGACATCACAGGTTGTCTCTGGTGGCGGCAGTGCCGCGGGCATTCATACCCAGCGAAGCGTGGAAATTACCCCGCGTTAGTTCCCTTCCGCACACATCCTGCGTAACACGCACCCCCGTGCAAGGGGGAGGGACAGGACACAGGAAGAGTTGTAACGGGATTTGCTGTCTGTCGTTGTTAATCAAAAGAGCAAGGCAGTTTTCGACTCTATGATGGGCCGCCGGAGGCAGCAGAGCTTGGCGGCGCAGTTGGGACACACGGTCAACATCGCTCCGCATCTCCAAAAGGAACCCTGTTGCCGCTTTTATGTCACATCCTGGTGGTTTAGAAATGAAAAAGGACAACGCTCAAACATGTTGAACTGTCCAACTCTGAAATATCCTCGTCCGTGTGAATCTCTCCAATCGCCCGCCCCCGACTGGATTGACGCAGTCGCGTACCCAACCATATCGCTCGCTGTCAGGGCTGCTGCGCTGGGGACGTCAATTCATCTGCAGAAAAAGCTGCGGCTGCCTTTCTTTTGAGCGGAGCACCCTAACTTGGTAATTCCTTCTACACTCGTACGCCTTCGTCGCAAGGAAGACTTTCATAGAGCCTTCGACAATGCGCGTAGAAAGTCTCCAACCGCCGCGTCCGATCGAATGACTGACTGTTTTGCGGGTCGAAGCCCCGGCTTCTTCGCGTGTTTCCACAGAGAGGACGTTTCACAGACTCCACCAGTTATATTCTTGCAAGCTGCTCTACTTAGGATCCAGGCTGTGCACTGACCTGCCTTCTCCGTTTATCTCCTCCACTGAAACGTACGCGGCAGAGGCCGCCAAGTCTGTTTCCCGCGCTAAGTTTTCGCGCTAAACCGCGTACAAAGTGTGTCTCGCGGAACTGCTTTCGCGCGCACACGCGTGGCATCGCGATTCAGTCCTGCTGCCGCCTCAACCCTCCGGTGTAAGCATACACTCGCGGAACGGCTGCCTTGAAGGTTCACCTCCGAAACGGTTCCAGCTTAAAAAAGCCTTAATACGAGTGCTACTGTGGGCGTACTTCTCCACAAACACCGCTGTCTGTATACGGCCACCCTCGAGTGACCGCTTCTGGTAGCGTGCATCTACGAACATGGGGCAGAAAAGTGTGCATTCCTTGCCGCCGTAATTTCGAACATGTAGCGGCATTGCTGCTGACCTGCTCTGTCTACACGATATATCTCATTTTTCCACTTCGAAGCGTCGCTGGCTTCAACTTCATTTTACCCTTTCCGTCGTCTTCATGCAGACCTTCTTCCCCGCCGACCTGCCGGGACTTGCATGCTGCCAAATGCGCGGTGGCGATCGTACTCTTTTTGTCCACCGGCAGTTGTTTCGTCTTCCTCACCTTTTTGCCTCTTCTAGGCATGATGCCTGCCGCCCTTGCCGCCTGCTCCCGCCAATCGTAATGTTTTGGGCGGCATCTTCATCCTAATAATCGATGACGCTTTGAGTTAACCCGGCGCTCCTGGATTTGACTGGCTGTACATCTTCTTCCCGATCTACGGGGGTTTCGCCCCGCCGCCGCGGACGGCAGTGGAGAGGCCAAAAGGGATGGAGACTGTCAACGGAGAGAGTACCATGTCGGCCTCGGTTCGCTACCATGGAAGTGGAGTTGTCATTTGCTGAGGCGCTGGTTTTCCGGCGGGCTCTCAATGCCTTGCGTAGTGTGTGTAAAGATATCCGCGTGTATGTTCACCGGAATTCCCTCCACTTAGAAGGTCTCAACGACAGCCGAACGGCGTGGATGCAAGTCGCCTTCGCCAGGTGTTTCTTTTCCTCTTTCCGCCTCCCGAGAAGGAGCAACGCCGCGCGAAGCGCTCGCACCGGAGTGGCCGCTGCGACATCCAACGAAGCTGTGCAGGGCGGAGATGTGTCGGCAGATAGCGACACTGCAGAGGAAAGGTTCGAGGCGACTGTGAGTGGGAAACAGCTATGGAAGGCTATTGCAAAGGTACGTTTTAACGAGAGTCGCCTCTCCTTCTACCGCTGCAGGCATCTGTTTCGCTTAAGCCTATATATATATATATATATATATATATATAACGACGCGTTGAGATCTACACTCCTCACTCAAATGCATCAGACGTCTGAACAGCCAGTTGTTCGATGCGGTCGATAACGGTCTGTCTTGGCCTGCAGCAGAGTCGCTTCCTTGGTGATGCTACAGATCTATCCACGTATATGTGCATGTGTCTCGAGCCACGCTGAGCTACAGGCACTTTCCTTCTCCTTTTATCCCAGTTTTTCACACAGCCATTCTCCCACCCTGCCTCTTTCTACCCAACCTTCGTACTCCCCTCTTCAGGCCTCAACTTCTCGTTGCCTTTTTGCAACTTTTCACAGGCTGTCAGCCCTTCGGGGTCTACTTCAGGTCGAGGAACGCTGACGCTGGATCGCATGCTCATCAAAGGCATTTTGTCGTCAACGCACCGAGGCGCAACTGGATCCTCAGCGCTGTCCCTCACGTTTTTCTTCAGAGGACTACCCGTCACGCAAACCGTTCTCATATCTGCAGTGGTAAGGCCACAGAGCCACGCAGGAGGCGGCCGCATGTTCGCGGCGCAATCGCCTGTCCCTGGAGGCCGGTGCAAAACTGTCGGCTTCGGACATCCGAGGACGCACAGAAACCCAGATCAACGAATTTTTTGTAGAAGTTGCCGACACTTCAGCGCATGTTCCATCGGCCTGAGAGCACGTGTACCCCCGTTGGGATTGGCTTTTTTTGTGCAAACAGAGGTGGACATCTCTGTGTGTGTCTGTAGCTCGCTAACCCCCACCCACGTGCTTATCAGTGGTTCGACAGTCCCGCTCGTGTGCCAGTCCAATTGAAGACCGGCCTCTCGTCACATACGCATTTGTACAGTTGTTCACACACTGTCTCTTTGTCCAATCGTGTATCTTCAAACGCATGCCTGTCCACTGGTTGGTATGCGTACGTATCTAATACACTGATATATATATATATATAAATGTATTGTGTATGTATTGTGTATGTATTGTGTATGTCTTGTGTATGTCTTGTGTACGTATTGTGTATGTCTTGTGTATGTCTTGTGTATGTATTGTGTATGTATTGTGTATGTATTGTGTATGCATGTATGTATCGGGACGAAGTATAGAGCGAGTGAATGAAATATACATATGTGTACGCATGTGTGGATGCATCGAGAAATGGGTGCGCATAAGGGACGCTTTCGTCTTTCCGTGGACCGTGTATTTCTGGGCTGTGCAAAAACAAGGCACTTCTGGGTCCGCGGCTTGCAGCTGGCGTTGCGTCCGAGTGGTCTAGGTGTGTGTCTGTCCGCAGCACGCGCCCCACACGCTTCCAGTTTTCATTCGGTGGAAGAGGCGCCACGTCATTGCCATGCCGGCGCGAAGTTGGACGAAACTGCTCGACGAATATCTCTTGAATCCTGAGAACGTGACTCTCGTCCACGATGTCGCTGGTGAAGCTCTCAAGGTCCGGTCTTCTCTCCGCTGGTCCTCCACCTGCATGCGGGGGGATATACACGTCTACACGCATCTACCTGTATCTTTACACGGACGGATGTGTACATACAAACACTATATATATATATATATATATCTGTATCTATATATGCATATATCTGTATATATATATATATGTCACTGGACATGATTAGGCGTCTCCCTGTGCCTCTGTTCGGTTACTACCGTCTCCAGTTCTCATCTTGGCTTGGCGGCTGGCATCACGCGACGGATGTCTTTGAGCACTCGGTGCTTGCGTGCCCAATCTCCCCTGCTGTTGCCTTCCCGCGTCTCGCCCTTCATCGCGCCGTTGTCCACCCGGGCGTCTTCTCTCCTGTCCTCTATGGACTTGGTCGCTTGCTGTCGTCGAGAAAGAAAAACTGAGGGACCCAGGCACTTTCACCGCCGCCGCTCGAGCTCCTCTCGGCGCGACCGCCACTGAGGTGTACGTTCACCTGACGGAGAAGTGACAGCGTTCAATTTCTTCGTCAGACCCCGTTTCTTCTTTTCGTTCCTCAGGTCCAGTCGGAGTGGCAGCCGCATGCACAGCATCGTAGAGACCGAGAGAACGCCGAAGAGGCCAAGCAAACGGCCGCCTTCCAGGGGCTGTACGGCGAGATTGTACTCGAAAGAAACCATTTCGATTCTCTTGTCTTTGGTGAGAGACGACTACCATCGCCGGGGCATTCGTGTTCCGAAAAACTCGCAGGTGGTTCCCGCAAGGCGCTCTCAGTCTCCATCACTACGTTTCTCGTGCTCCATGCATTTGCACATCGGTGCATATGCACGCATGTGTTCAGATATAAATATATATATATATATATATTTATATATATATTTATATATATATATATATATTATTCACATCTGTTTGTGTGTCTGTATATATATATATATATATATATACATAACGCGTCCAGTGACCTAGTCGCACATAGAGATATGCCTTCCATCGTCGTTTCTTCCCCCCATCTTGGAGACTGATACCGCGCTGGGCTGTTTTTCTCTGCTTCGTAGAGCATCTGGATTTCTTTGTGTAGGCGACATCTATCCGGACATGCCTTTCGGCCTTCATTACCGATGGTCCGTCTTCTTCGGACAGTCCAATGGGGAGTCAGCACAGCTTTTCCGATCTTTCCGTCTCGTTTTCTGTGTGTCTTTTCCCTCGCTGCAGATAGTCGACTTCCTGCGTTCTCGCACCTCACTTTCTCGTCTCGTGAACTGCGAGTAACTGCCGCTCTCTGCGGTGGGTTCGCCAGGGAGAGAGACAGAGCGACGCTACGAGGCAGTGCAGGAAGAAAGAGACAGAAGAGGCCAGGCGTTTCGCCTTCTTATACAAGAAGACTGGCAGGCGGAGGGAGAGGAAAAGAGGGAACGGGACACGGCAGAGGGAGGCGGAGAGGCATCCTGAGAGATGAGAGCGAAGGAACTCTCCATTGAAACACAGGGAGGGAAAAAGCACCAGAGAGGAAGGGAACGGGGGCAAGCTCGACGAAGAGCGCGGCAGGCCCCTGCCAGGAAGGTGCGGCGGGTGCTCTTCATTTCGTCCCAATGAAGGGTCAAGTGGCTTCAGTGAAATCGTTTGAATCATATCACAAGGCTTTCGCAGAGAGAGTTCGTGGCATGCGCTTTTTCAAAAATCCTCACAGAAGGCCTTGGGGTGAAACCGCCGCGCATGCCGTGCTGGCTTCTTGTTTTTCCCTCTGTGCGATCAGAGCACTTCGACGCCGCTATGACAGTCTCCTACCGACTGCCAGGGCGCCCGGTTGTCTGCTGCTTCGGCGCGGCCGCTCCCCTCGCCGCAGGCTCGCTCCAAGAAGAGACACCCGTCTCCGCGTCTTCCTCCGCTTCCTCGGATGCGTCCACGGCAGTCTTTGTGCCCCACCAGGTTCTTCGCCAGGCGCTGCGGCGTGTGCAAGAGGAGTTCGAGGCCGCAAGAGGTATGGATCGCCTTTCTTCTGACGCGGGGGTGTTTACACCCCCGGACAGGTCGAATGCTAGCTCTGGGGAGAAGGCGTGCGGAGACGGCAGAGGCCCTGGCGAGGACGAAGGCGCCTGGGGAGGCCGAGGGCGGCAGGAGCGGCGAGGCGCGCTGCGTAAGTCACACAGAAAAGCGGAGAAGCAACTGTGGGCGGCGTGGCCACTGTCTGTCCTCGATTCCTCGAGACACGCCTCGAGGTAGCAGGACGCGGAAGGGTTGGAGCGATCGTTGGAAGGACAAGTTGTGGACATTCCATGAACTGAGGAATGTTTGGAGACTCCACCCGCGCAAAACACGAAGGAACCACGCAAAACCAGACATGGGCATACGGAGTCAGACAGAGAAAAGGAAGAACGGTAGAGGGAGATATACGAGGAGGGAGATAGAAAGGGAGAGAGGGACAGGCGGAGAACCCCGAGAACCGGCGCCTGGGCGTGACAGGTCCAAGTGCTCGGCCGGGCACGCCTGTGGAATCGAAGTCGATACACCCCACATGAAACTCGCGGGGGGTTAAAGTCTGCGAGATTTGCTAGCAAACAAACTGTCCAGTCTGCACTTTACGGAGGGAGCGAGGTGAGTGTACACACAGAGCGAAAGCGTTCTCCGAAATGTGTCCTGGCGACAGATGAGCGAAGATGCGAGCCTCGAGGGAGGCGCGTAGAGAGTTACAGACTTCTGTTTCCTTCTGTCCATACGCTCGAGGGTAGCGGATAGAGGGGCGAGAGGCCACATCACGCCAGAGGGGTGTACAGGCAGCGCAGACCTGCGCATCAGTTCGGCGTGTCTATGTTCCTTTTCTGTTCATCGTTTGGGGCTGGGTGTCCTCCCTGTGCGCTTTCTTGTTTTTTCACAGGAGACAAACACCGGGCATCGCGTGCGTGGGCGGGTTTTGTGTGGATCAGCACATCGCCTGTACGTCTTCTTTCGCTTTATGCCAAAACGCGCCTTGTTCTCGCTTTCAAGGTGTCTTTCGTGTTTTGAGTTTCCGGCTTTCCTGTCTGAGCGACTCCCGCGGTCTCTCCACTGCATCTTCCACTCCCCATGCCTATGTCGCTTTCCTTCTCTTTGTCTTTCCTTTCTCTCCCTCTTCCTCTTCCTCTCTCTATCGTGTTTTCTCTTTCTTACTCTCACTTTCGCATTTCCTTCTTCTCGGCTCCTTTGTGCCCGTCTAGTTTGTCGTGTTCCTCTCTGTTTTCCTGTCGTCCTCAAGCTGCGTTTCGTCTCTTTCTCTCTCCCTCTTGCTCCCTATTTATCTTTCCCCCTTCATCTCTCTCTTCTTCCTTTCTTTCCCTTTTTCTCTCTGTCGGATTCCGTTGTTCTTCACTCAGCTGGACCTTGCCGACGGTAGTGTGTCTGACGACGTGGCGAGCGTGTGGGGCGACGACTATCTCGACTACGTGGAGCTGTACAGGCAACTCGAGGAGCCCATTCCTGGCGGCGTCGAGGAGTTCTTTGCTTCCGCATCCGCCCCGTCCTCTCTCAGTTTCTCTTCGGCCTCGCAGCCCTCCAAAGGAGACAAGCGGCGCAGTCCCCCCGAGCCCAAAGCGCCGGAAGCGAGAGAGAGGAACGCGCGCCAAAGGACAGATAGAGAGACACGGAAAGCGAGAGAAGAGACAGGCGGAAGAGGCACATCAGGTTCACAGACTTTCGAGCGCCGAGAGAGGGCTTGGGAAGAAGCGGGGACGAGCGGCACTGCGGAGTGCGCGACGGGAAACGGCCTCGAACAGACAGTCCCCCACGAAGACGCCTCAACCATCTCTGCTTCGTTCTTCGAAGAAGACGCAGAAGGAAGGGCGGCTTCGAGAATCTTTCAACCTGGACGAGAAGAAAACGGAGACAGCGACGGGGCACGACCGAAGGCGCGCTCCGCCTTGCGTCGCCTGCGCCAGTGGAGTTCTTCCAGTGGCGGCCCTGACGAAGCTGCAAGACTCGGCGAAGCGTCCCACGCCGAGAAAGAAGGGCGAGAAGACGACGAAGAAAGTGTCGCGACTTGGCTCGGGGAAGATGAAGAAGCAGAGCCAGAAGCGGTGGAGGTGCTGCCGGACTCGGGCGAGGCGGAGACACTCGACAGAGACCGGCACGGAGACGTCGCGGAACTCGACAGACAAGGACAGCGAGATGGGAGCGGAACGGAGACGAAGATCGCAGGGGGGAGGCCGCAAGGGGAAGACGAAAGGACTGCTGAACTCCGAAAAGCACAGGAAACCTCTCGAGAGACCTCGCGCGCTCTCGCCCGGCTCTGGATCGAGAAAGGAGGCCTCAGCGGCGCCGCTCAAGTGTACAGACGACTCACCTCTATATTTGCCAAGTAAACCCAAGGCACCCCTCGCAGACGTGTCGGATTCCGTTTTTAGCTCCACCCCGAAACGGGGAAAAAAGATCAAGGGAGAAATGCGTCTTGTTTGCAGGCCAGCACGGGAAACAGACCACTCTCTCTCTCTACTTGGAGAGAAGGCGGGAACGTCCAAATTTACACGAGTTCACACATCCACAGCTTATTTACAGATGCAGATCGATATACATGCGCATATGTGTTCTCGTGCTTTTGTCCCTTCCTTTGCTGTCATTCAATGCCACCCTTTCTCTTTCTCTAATTGTTGGGTGTTCCTCCGCATTTTCTCTTCGCCTCACGTTTTTTTCTGTCTCTTCTTCATTTTCCCAGCGATCAGTATTCATCGCGCCTCGCCTTTCCCCACGTGCCTTTGCTCCTATTCTCACTGTTTTGCATGTTGGGTGTCTGTTCTCTCCTGTTCTTTCCTCCTGTGTACGTCTTGTGTTGCTTTTCGTTTTCTCTTCGTCTCCTTTGGTGTTTTCCTTCTCGCTCTTTCCACAAGGATTCTTGCCGACTGCCTTCTCTCTCTGCGCTGCAGCTTGACTCTGTCCGGTGTATCTGCAGGTCGGTCCCCGAGGCGGCGGGAATCTGGCTGGCGTTTTCCTGCCTCTTCGGCGGACGAAGAGGAGGAACCAAGCGGCCATTTCAAAGAGCGGGGCGGGAGGAAAACGGCGAGGGAAGAGAGAAAGAAAGAAAGCGGGAAAAAGGTCTCGCGAGAAACCGACGCCAGCAGCACGGACGAAGAAAGCATCTCGAGTGTTTCTCTCTCCGACGTCGAGATGCCACGCGAATGGCTCGCCACAGAGGAAGACTGGGAAGCGGAGTGTGTGTACACCTGAAATGCATGCCTCTCGTTACGTCTCCGTCTCATCTCGTCCCAACTCAACCGGCCGAAGGGAAGCACTGAAATGCAGCACACGCTCTGTCTCTTTTCTCTTGGACGACCTCCCATAAAATTCACATCCGAATGCAAAATTCACGCCTATATGTGTGTTGCTCTTCTCCCTTTCTCGCCTTCTCTCAAAAGCATACACTTGGGTGTGCATGCATGTACATATACATAGGCATATGTCTATGCTTTTCTGAAGTTTTCTTTGACCACGCTGGGGGGGCCAGGTCTTCAAAGAGTTAACGGATTCCGACAAAAGGCGAGAAACGCCGCACTGCCTCTTCTGTTTTTTCCTCTTCCATTCCTTCTCCGGTCTGTATCGCCGGCACCTCTCCTTGCACACCTTTCTCTTGAGAAAGAGAGACCTTGCTCCTATCTTTGCATATATCCATCTGCATGTATATATATATATACATATATACGTATACGGAGGGACGAGAGTGTGTGGGAAGGCGTTTCTTGCAAGGTTGTGTTTCAGTTTTGCGTCTGTTCGTGGCTGCCAGCCTAGTCGTGAGGAACTTATCTCGGCCCGACGGACTCTCCCCGAATCGTTGAGAAAAAACTTGACAAAACATCGTGAAACTGCCAAGGAGCAGGAGGCGTGGAAGGGGGAAAAATTTTTGGAGAACGGAACTGGTGACGAGTCACGACGCCTCATGCATGCAGTATCTCTTCCCTGGTTAGCTGCATTTTTTGCGCATGCAGACGCTTAAAAACACTTGACGAAACAGCCAAATCTTCAGAGAGAGGAGAGCCCGACAGACGCGACCGCATTCTCTTCCTCTTTCTGGCTCTCTCGTCCTCTCGTTTCTTGTCTCTGTTCTCTTCCATTGCCTCTGTCTTCCTCTTCTCCCTTTCTCTCGCCTGCTCTACCTTCTGGCTGCATACAGAGCGAGAAGTGCAAGACAAATAACCGTCGCTGGGCATCCGACAGCCGACCAGCTTCTTGGGTACAGAGAGACGGGAGGCCTCGCGAAGCTGAAGAGCTCGTGAACGGGGACGGCCCAGCGAGATGACTCACTCCTTCCTTCTTCCCACTCCTCGCCCTCCGCTGCCTGTCCCTTCCCGCTCGCTTCCCCGTCTTTCTCTTCCCGCGTTTTCTCTTCTCGTCGCCAACTGTGGTATCTGCACAAGGCGTCCAGTTGAGGGGAGAGAGACATCGTTTCCCGAGAGATTGTTCGCGCTGCAACGCTGCTTCGCACGCCAAAAAGAAAGGAAGTCGCGTCTCCGGGCCATACGGGAAACGCGCCGTGCATGCGCAAACAAAACTGCACCAGGACACTGCTCCCCGCACTCCCCAGGAGCACCTGCTCGATGTCCCACCGATCTGGAAACAAACGCAAAGGCGCAGACACCCGACGCAAGTCCACCGCCTTTGTCGACTCCACAGACCTATACAGACCTGTGTGGAGTGCATCGGTGCGTCCCACTCTCTCCATCCATATGCATGCATGTTTATATACATGCATACATATAAACATGTGTATACATATTCATATAGATAGGGACAGATAGAGATTGATGCGTAAGTGTCTGTTTTTGCGATCTCTCAGTTTATCTGTCTCTTTTTTTGTCTAAGCAGTCTCGATACACGATCTGCGGAAGAGTGTGCTCATGGGTAGCGCTGGAGAGAAATGCGAACAAAAACAGCCACTCCTTGCCTTGGAGCCGAGAGCGAAGGCCATGGATGCTCAGCCAAAAAGGTACGACACTGTTTTACGGCGATCTGTCTTTAATCTCTCGCCTTCTCCCTCTTTTCGTTCTCGCCTCGATCGCCGGGTCTTACCAGGCAAGGGAATGGAGAAGAGAATGGAGAGAAAGACGAAGGCGCGAATATCCAGGAGAGAGGGTTTGCCTTCTCTGCCTCCGAAAAAGACGTTTCCCCTCTGTTGAAGGAGCGACGCGAGTGCATTGAGAGTCTCCCGCAGGCCTTTAAGCACCACAGCCTCGTCTGATCGCCTGTGCTTGTCGAGGACCAGGCGTCTTTCTCCCTGCGTCTTCTGCGCCTCTTTCGCTTCCCTCTCTACGGTCTTTCTCTCTGCCTCGGGGTCTCCTCTGTCCTTGTCAGTCTCTCTGTCCTCTCGCGGCGCATCCGTCCCCGTCCCTTCCTGCTCTCCTTCGCCGCGACAGGGCGCCCAGACAGAAGAGACAGAAGACGAGGTATTTGTAGAGGAGGAGCCTGGGGACGGTGATGGAGACGGGAGTGAGCTCGGCGCGAGGGAAAAAGAGCAAAGGCGAGAGGCACGACTGACGAACGCGACTACCCTGCCGGAGACTGGCCCTAGAGAGTGTGTGAGGAGAGGCAGAGTGAAGTTGGAGAAGACCTCCTCGTCGTTCCAGAGGTAGAACTCCTGCAGAGATCACAACAGCGAGTCGAGCACCCACAGCGCGAGGTAAGTTTCTCGACTTCCCAGAGCCGCGACAACCTTACAACAGCTCTTCTGTCTCGTCTTCTGAGCCGACCAGTGCACCGCGAAAGACATCCTCCAAAACGACGCCACAGGCCACCCCCAATTCCCCCTTGTTTCGAGTTTGAAAACAAGCGCAGTGGACACAGTTTCTCGATGGCCCTCACCAAGGCGTTGCTGACGGCAACTTCGACGAGGCAGGCGTAGGCGTCGTCGATCTGGACTGCGCGTTTTTTTCCCAGTGAAGCTCGGAGCGTCTCTCGAGGGCGTGCGCCTGGCTCCTGTCGCGTGGTCTTTGTCCGTCTGCCTCTCCCTTCTCTGAAGTCACGTCTTCCAGCAGGTTTCCCATTCTTCTGCGAAGTCGGCGAGTGAGGTTCTGCGCTCTGGAGATGCGCCGACTTGGCGAGGACTTCCTCCCTCAAGCCTTTTCCCGCGAGAAGGCCACGCACCCCGTCCAGTGCCCAGGGCGGCTGCGCGAGTCCGAGCGCTGCGCGCGTTTCTCGGCGTTCTCTGTCGAGGAGCGAGCCTAGGAGAAGCGCCGGGTCATGCAAGACCTGCCGCAGTGAGGTGAGGAGCGAGGCCGAGGCTTGGCCCCCCTCAGCCGCCGCGTCCGACGCCCGGAGAGGCAGAAAAGGCGAAAACAGAGACACGCGTCTTTCCCAGACGAACTCGACATGGACGCAGAAGAGCCTGCGGTAGAGAAGGAGCTCAAGAGTTACGGGACAGAGCGGCAGGGGGCCGAGCGCAGGGTCGGAAGGCAGGAAGCAATGGACAACAAGCGGATGAGGCGGCGACGCAGAAGCAGTGGAGAGGGAGGAGCGAGAAGAAGGCGAAGATGGCGAGGACGCGAGAGAAAAGGACGAAACACGGGGTCTTGGCATCGTTCACGGCATTGGCGGGGAAGCGCGGTTTTCCACGGGTTGAGGAATTGCGCGCACTTTAGACTCACGCGCAGTTGACAGGCAGAGAAGAGCGGAAAGGCGAGAGGCAGCAAGACGGCGGGAGGGGGACGGGAGAGAAAACGCGTTTGACGCCTTTGGGAAAAACTCCACGCGAAAACCGTCAGCTCGCGAGAGCGACAGTCGGCTGTAGGCGCGACACAAAAAGGTTGGGCGCCAGGCCGTTCAACAACGGCCATGGAGACCAGAGACACACACGCCACAGGGGTGGCCTTGAGGGAGGATCGAGAGAAAAGAGACGACGGCTAGCGAAGCGAAAGATGGGGCGGGAGAACCCCTCGAGTCGGTTTTTTTCGCCGGCGAGACGGCAGCTCGGATGCGGCCAAGTGGTGACGGGGCGGACAGCGTGAGGCGACGAGGCGAAACACCAAACTGACGAGGGTTTTCCCCTGGCCGGAGAAGACGCTGGCGGAAAGGCGGTGGAGAGTGCGCGGGAGGCCGAGGAGAGCCGCAGAAGCGAGAGGGACCGAGAAGAACAGGACTGACGCGGGCGCGGCGGCAGGATGTGTGCACAGAGAGAGAAAAGAAAACGCGCAACGCACGCAGCGAAATGTGAAGAGAGAGAAGGACAACGCGGCGGACTCGACGGCACACACGGCTCGCGGAGAGCGGAAAAGAACGCAAAGGAACGGCGATGGGAGGGCACTTTAGGAGCCCGCGCCTCGCTTCTGCGGCCTCACACAAAATTGGCAAGAAGCAGGAAAAACACAGTCAAACTCGAGACAAAAGAAGCCGCTTTCTCCGCGTTTTCCCGCGCACGTGAACGCGCCACGAACAGAAAGGCCTGCGCTTTTCTCGTCGCTCGCTAAGCTGCCGCGGAGCGCTGTGCACTGAGCGCGCCGAGACTCTCACTTTTGAGCCTATTTGCGGAGTGAAGACAGAGAGGTCTGGCACAGTGCGCGAGAAAAGAGGGAGATTTCCGGAACACGCAGCTAAACTGCCTCGCGAACAAACAGCCTCAGACGCGCTCCAGGCCGGCGCTTTCGAAAACACGCAAAAAAGGGCGAGAGAAGCGCGACTAATGAGAGCCGCGAGGACAAGAAAGCTGTGC
Source organism: Neospora caninum Liverpool (assembly GCF_000208865.1). Classification (NCBI taxonomy): domain Eukaryota; phylum Apicomplexa; class Conoidasida; order Eucoccidiorida; family Sarcocystidae; genus Neospora; species Neospora caninum. The sequence goes on along the minus strand of NC_018394.1, from coordinate 4,403,146 downwards.
ATGCAGCGCCGCGCTGCCTCGCCCGACGGCGAGAGCCTCTGTGGCTTCACAACCAGCGGGGAGCCGCACGGAAATCGATCCTTTCTCGTGTTTCTGCAACCCGAGTCGAAACGATATCCAGACCTATCGCCTTCTCTCTTGGAATTTAAAGAGGAGTACTGTGACGTTTACTACCTCGAAACATAGATCCAGGACAACGAATCTACACATACATACACTCACACGCTCATATATATATATATATATATATATATACATAATATTATATATATACGCACATGTGGCACTGTAAAATACGCTGGCGTCGCCCTGCGTTTTGAGAGTCCTTGTGTGTTTGGGTAGGGAGATGTGTATCTCCTCGAATGTGACCCACTGTAGGTGCCTCGGAGAGCCACACATTTGCCCTCAATGCTCGCGTTCCAGTCGAAGAATTTCTTCAGTCTGTTTCGCATAGAAGCTCCGCTCTCTCTTCCCCGCACGCCAGCGTGACAGGCCTGGTGTTTCGACGAAACAAAAGTTGGAAACCGCGCAGGACGGACACACTGAAAAGGGTCTACCCAGCTGCGTTGGGTTCGGAGCTTTTTACCCGCGGACGAAAACTCGCGCAGAATCCACTGAGGTGCACGCCCGAGCGTTTTCTTTTCGTAGTTCTACGAATCGGCAGCTCGGAACGGTGATGAGGCTGACTGTGTGACACATCGAGACTGAACGACTTGCGGGAAACGAGACGGCTTCCCGGCGTTGCTAGCAGAATCGTGCACAGCGGCGTGAGACTGGCAATAGATCGGATGCGTTGCTCGCAGCCTCGCTATCAATAGGTCTGCACTATAAATGCTCATAAATAGACATACGTTGATGAATGCGTATGTGTTTTTTGCGTTGACAGCGCAGAAAGCTGTGGCGAGGAACCGGCGGGTTCGTCTTTTGTGTCCCCTTTGGGGATGCGAGGGTCTAGCGGCTCAAAAACACGGCACTTGTTCTTTGCATGCCTCTGTCGTTAAGTGTATTCTCTTTTTTCGGGGCATTCGGTGCGGAAACGACTCAGAAGCCTCTTGGTGGAAACGAAGAAATCGACTAAAAAACAATCACTCCAACAAAGCGAGTGTCCGAGGACGGAATCACGGAAGACGGCTTTTCGTCACACGAAAACACTCCAAACACACACACGAGGCACCTGATCCACACACACACACTTCATGTCATTTTCCCGATAAATTGAGCAGACAGTCCCTATCGAGAAGAAGAAGAACACCAAACGAGCTCTTCTGATTCCCTCGTTGACGGGGGAGAACTCAACAAGGTCGAGTTGCGGCCCTCGTCTCCCCGCTCAACATGTTCAGGCGGCCTTAGTGGCCTGCCGAGTAAAAATATCAAGTGGCAGAAAGTACACACTTTTAGGCGCGAAAAGCGAGACAGAAAAATGATTCTCGACAAAGTAGGCGAAGCTCCACACAAATACAGTTCTACAAAAGGCTCCAAGCATTGCGTTCAACTCTCTGGGAAGTTACGGCCCTTCTGATCGACCCACACACACTCCCGGAAGAATTCTCTTTTCCTTCGTTCGGCTCGGTGCATCCTCAGTTCGGACGCGGGGCCTGACGCGGGTTTTTGTATCCGCACCGTTTTCTTCCACTTTCAAACCCGTCTTTTCTCACTCGCCTTTTCATCACGGAGACGCTCTGCATCGACCCTGAGAAGCAACCCGTTTACGAACGACAAAGGACCACGCCTTAGCTCTCTCGCGAGTGCCGCCCTCTCTTTTGCCGTATACAAGACCTACTCCGCGCTCTCCAGGTGTTTGCACATTTGCGTCCAGAAGCGTTCGAGCGAGATAAACTTCTTTCCGTACTCGCCGAGGGATCCGCGCTGTCGCGACACGTCGTGCTGCGCCATGCACAGGATGTCGCCGTTGTGTGACTTCTTCACAAGAACCTTCAAGTCGCCCAAGAAGTAGACGCCTTTCTGGACACGGCGGAGACAGCGGCTGAGCGGCACCGCTGCGCGCGCCTCCACGAAGCGGCGGAACACCTCGTCGAGGTCAGCCTCCTAGAAGAGCGATTCGGAAAGAACAGGGACAAGCAAGCGATGGAAACCGGAAGGGGAACGGAAAAGGCAAGCGACCGACAGGCACAAGCGCCGCGCTCCTCGCGAGAACCGAAACCAAGCTCGACTTCGAATGCAGGCATCGGCAGACAAGGCCAGTTTCGGGTCAGACCCCAGACCCCTCCCACCCCGCCTCCTCCCCCCCACAGCGAGGCGAGGCGGCGAAGACAGACAGACGAGAACGAAAAGGCTCGACAAAACGCGAGTCAAAAGGCGTCTTTCCCTCGCTTAAACCCCGTCGCTTGCGTCGGTGACCCTACCCCTTTCCGCCTTAGTGCCGGACAACTCAACAGCCGCAGAGGCATGCGTGGCACGTTCGCCTCTTTGCGCCCGTGAAGTCCTGACGCCGCGCAGAGGTGATTGTGGCGCGAAAGTTCGGACGCGATGTTTCTTACCTTCCCTGCGTTGGCGACGCCTGCGTTGTCCTTGCTGGACGCGCGACTGGAGCCCTTGACGCCGGCGGAAGGCTTCACGCTTCGAGCATTCTGCGAGGATCCAGGGGCTAGGGTCGACTTTCTCTCCGGTTTCGTCAACTTGCTGCCGCCTGCTTGGCCGCTCGCGGCTCGACTGTCCCAGGCGCCGGGCGCCCGGCTGTCGGTCCCCTGGCGAGACGCGGCTGCGGTTTGCGAAAAGCCGGAGCTGCTGCGACTCCCATCGTACCCCGTGAACTCTGGGTAGGCGCCTTCGTAGCCTGTGTAGAAGTGCGACGCTCTCTGCTGTTCCAGCAGGTGTTCCAGGTAGCCGATCTTCTGGTTCTGGGCATGCAGGAGACGCTCCAACGGAAGGCGGCTGTCTTCTTGCTCAGCTTGGGCCTCGTCGCCTAAGGGAAGACACAAAAGCGAAAGAAAGGGGTGAACCAGGGAGTGGTGGCCGACGCACAGACACACACTCGCGTGCCACGGTCATCCTGGAAAACGACGGATCGCTCCCGCCAGCCATGGAGTCGAGGAAAAACCTAGGGAAAGAGAGACAAAGAATCCCGCGGCGAAAAATAGTCGTTCAGAGCCAACCGAATCAGCCACTCGCAACCTCAAGGGGAGTCGGGTTTTTGCCTCCCGACCGTTTCCGAGCAGGTGGAGGTTCTTGCTCTCTGCGGCGAGATCTGCCGAGTTCGTGCTTGAAGATCCAACGAGAAAGCAAAGTGGCCCGATCCGTGGTTGCCGGTCCGTGGTTCCTGACACCGCCTCTGGGCCTCGCGCCTTCTCCAGCGTCGCTGCGCAGAAGTGTGGTCAGGCAACCTCACTCCCAGCCACGAACATTTCTTGCATTTCCGGTTCTACGCCTTTTCGCGTGCGCTGTGTGTTGCTCCAACAGGTGGCGTCGCTAGCCGCGAAGCAGCCTAGGTTGCCTACCGTCAACAACTGCCTCCGACGAGCTCCGAGTCTGCGTCGCCTGCGGAGTCTCTGTTTGCTGTGAAAGCTGCTCAGAGCGAAGTTGGCGAAGCACTGAAGGGTGCGGCGCGGCGACGACGCACAAATCCTTGACTGAGAAGTGCTCAAAGTTTTCCGAGCTCGCCTGTGACGCTGGGACAGAGGAATCGCGAACAGTGGTCGCCGAGGAGGCCGCTTCAGGGCCTTCTTTCTCGTCATTGCTCGCCTTCTCCGGCTCTGCCTCCTGGTCGGCCGTCTCGACTTCCTGCTTCTCGGGCGCAGGCTCAAGTCCCCCCCATCGACGACAGAGCTTGATGGCCTCTTCTGCGTGGCGGTTTCTCGAGTTGATAAAGTCCGACATGCAGGTCGGCAAGTTGTTCTGGAGCTGAAGAGAAAGCCAAGACGCGGGTGCACGACGACCGTTGCGCTTCTCCCCAAAAGCGACAAGCAAACGAAAACAGATTACACGGCGAAAGCACCGAACTCGCGAACGCCCCAAGCTGTGTTCTGTCTACCAGCGCGCATTTGGTGCAGAGACACCTCGGAGCAACAAAGACGCGGGATCCGACCGCGAAAGCCAACCTAGGATACTGAATATGACTCCAGTTATGAGATACAGAAAACCAAGTTCTTTAGGACTGCTGTACACCACCACCCCACTGGGCAGCCCGCACCTGTACTTCCTTCGGACCTTCAACCAAAAGCCCCGGCGGAGTCAGCATCCGTCCTCGAGATCGGGGCAAATCAGCAGTCCCAACAGAAGTCCTCTTGCGGAGTCGGAGGATGCTTACCATCTCGTAAAGGCGAATGCCCTTGGGAATCGGACCTGCCATCTGTCCTGTTGCTTCCAGCGTTTGCTTCATCTGATGCATCATTTGATTGTACTTGCCGGCTGAAAAGGACATGCAACGGGGGGGTGGGAGAGAGCACAGCGGGAAGAAAAGGCTGTCAATCACGACCTTCTCGCTGAACTACTCGTCGTCTGAGCACGGGCAACGCCGCATGACCGTTTGGTTTTGGTCCTCAGAAACCATTACGGTAAGGTTGAACTGTCTTTCTATCGAACCCTATGCGGACCTGTAACCATTCTTTTAAGAGTCGGGGCACGATCGATCGCTTGCGGCTGCAAGATACCCGTACTCTAAAGAGGCTGTGGGTTAAGGGAGTCGGCGAGACGAACCGAAACAGAGATCCTGTGAACCTGCGGTATTCCTGGCAAAGTTTGCGGAAGCGTATGAACACTGGATGCAAAGGCATTTTCTGCTTGAGCTACCGGTCGACCTCTTCGTTGAAAAGGCAGGACACTCGTTTGCAGCCTACCATTTCCATCAGGGACAGTGATGACCCCGAAACCTTCTGTAGGTTCCTGAGCGAGAACGCGATTTTGCATCATGCGCACGCCGTTAGCCTGTTTCTGAGCTTCCACATTCATGACTCGCTGAATCTCCTGCTGCGGAGTAACAAGGGTTGAGTTTTGTCGGTTTTGCTCTTCCAGCAGCTTCTGCATGTGTTTCTGCTGGACAATCGGCTGAAGATACGCAAGGGTCGGGGCTTCTGGGCTGAGGAGAGGACACTGAGGAGCCGAAGGCGCTGCATGGAAGAAAGGTGAACCCGTGAGCATCTGGGGGACTTCCGCTGGGCCGAGGCCTGACGCGAACATGCACAAGACGCGCACACACAGCCACATGAAAAAAAGGCACAACTGCACCAAAAACACAACGGCAGCTCGTAGGCACGAGGCAGCCCGAGAGTTTCTACACCCACGTGCTTGTGTACAGACTCGAGAGACGACGCAGACGCTAAATGGTCAAGAAATCCTCTGCACTGTCGGACACGCCCTCTTCCCAGAACGTAGCTGCCTCGAGCGTGAGCAAGCCAGGAACCGGAAAGCCTCCCGACGGCAGGCGACTCTCGAACTGTTCGGTTCTTACCAGCGGCGACTATGTTTTGAGGAGGTCGGACATTCGTGGGAACGAGAGGCCCAGACGGCACAACGCCTTGCATCTCCATGGAGTGGCTGTAGAGCACCGGCAAGTCTTCAGAAGGCGGCACCTCGTTGATGATGGTCTCCTTCATGGGATGCATCTGAGTAATGTCTACGCCCTCAGGAAGGTTGATTTGGGTGAAGGAGCCTAGAGGGCTTGCAGGCATGCCGAGCGCCGCGCACGGAGACTGCGGGAAGACGCTCTGTCCGGCCCACGCGCCGCCGAGCACGGCGTGCACATTGGCTCCGGCGGCCATTGGCAGCGACGGCGGCAAGAACGTAGAACCTGGCGCTTGCATCTGAGCCTGGAAAGACTTTGTCACTGTCGGTTGCGTGCCGACTTGCCGAAGGGTTGCGCCTGGCGAGGGCGCCTGGCAAGCTGCGCCTGACGGGACAACGCAGGAAGTGTCCAGCATCCTGGACAGCGGCAAACGAGGCGACGATGCGTGAAACGAGGCCGGGAACAAGGATCTCCAGCGAAGAGAGAGCCTGGCTTGGAAACCCGCTCTCTACAGAAGTGGTACCGAGGGTTTTTTCAGCCGGTTCCTCGGCGTTTCCACACACGGGAAAGATGTTGACTTCTTCCGTCGAGAAGCGACTCCCGGGTGTTCTGGAGTGTGTCGAGCGCCTTCCCACGACCGGGGAACAATGCGAAAAACGAGAGTGGGACGGGCGATCAAAATTCCGAAATGTGTAACCGGGCACGCGTTTTCGGCGTCCAAGGCGTCATCCGCACAACGAGCGGGTTCTTGAAGCCAGCCGCACACAGCGCCAAGTCGACGCGCGCTCGACGGCTCGTCGAGTTTTAGGCGAAGAAAAAAGTAGGATGTCGAGAGCGAGCCAATGCCGTCCGTTCGACCTGTTTTTGGAAGGAAAAACTGCGAGAAAAGTGTCGAGGGAACCAGAGAGACGAGGAAGGGACGGGAATCGCAACGGAAACCACTCAAACGGCCGTTCAGGTCCACTAGCTGAGGAGAGTCCCTGCAGAAATGGGGAGTTGGAAGACCAGGTTGATTCCTACTGGACCGTGAGCTCACGGAAGACAAGCAGAGAGTTGTCACGTGAACGCGCGTTGTCCCCGTTTGAAACGTGTCAGACCAATGAAAAAGTTGAAACCACAAATCTCGAGAGGTAAAAGACCTGCCCTGAGTGTCTGACTCGACAGCGCCAATCGACAACTGCGGGCTGTTGAGGGTGGACAGCGGCGAAAACAGCTGTGCGTGCAAGACAAGTCGCGCGCGGCAAGGAGAGCTGCACGTGTCAGAAAAACGCAGTTGGAGACTCACAAGCGTCGTACCGAAAGTTGCGCTTTAGGAAAAGGCGCTTTTTCCTGCAAAGTCGTCTGGAGGTGATCGCGGCAGAGGAGCTGTCGTTCTGGGACGGGGAAGTGCCTCAAACGCGCAAGTCCACACGGATAGCGCATCCAGCCAAGAAACCGCTGAAGCTGCAAACTGGTTGTTCGCTGGCCGCCTCCCCGTCCGCGCCCGAAATGCGTCAGGGCGAGTCAGCGGGGCGCGCAATATCGGGCTCGCAAAGTGGATACCACAGCGTTTGCCGGTCTCCCGTTTGAAAATAGGCATCGGGTCTTTTACACCTTGAAAACAGTGGTATCTCACAGGAAGGTTCCCTTTCTGCGTGACTCGCGTTCTAGACATCGAACGGCACAGGAAGGCATCCACTGAAATCTCCGGGAGACCGGTGGAGAACGTGAAACAGCGCGTCACCCCTCTCCGAGCTTGTCCTTCCCCGAAAAAGTAACGCAGGCTCGGCCAGTAGATTGTGTAACTGCTGAACCACACATCCGTCATGAAGAGGTACAATAGCATAAAAACCGTCGGGAAAACGTCAGTAACAAGTAGAAATCGAAAAAGTTTCAGCCACACTAGCAGTCGGACCCACCCAGGTGACGCCGTGGCCGGGGAACCAGACGCGTTGGGGGTCGGCAACAAGTGGTGAGTTTCGGGGTGGAAAAAGTTTCAGTCCCGACTACGATTTCTGAGTGCGATTGCCAGTCGAACGTTACAGGAGCAGGCTTTCAGCCTCGAGAGTCCTGAATAGAGCGCCTACTACGCGGCGTATCCACAAGGCATTCAACTAGGTCTGCTGCCCCGACAGTGCGATTTTGCGGAAAGCGAACTCTGGAAAACAGGTCCAAGACCTCGTTTATGAAGAATGCATTTTCGCTTAGCAAGCACCGGTGTGAAAGGCAGCGTCGCGAGTAGAAGCGTACGATCGACTCCAGAAATGGTCTGCGCCGCCTGTCGGGGATTCGTCAGAAAGATTGGCAGCTGCCGGAGCCCGTCTTTGCCAAACGTGTGGTTCTGAGGAGTCACTGTGTGCTTACGAAGGTGCCTACACTGGCAAGGAACGAATCGAAGGACTCCAGAAGGAGGATGTGGGCGTCGCATGGGGCACCAGAAGCCGTTTATAGAGCTTGATACCTGGTTGAAGCATCCGTGTCAAGAAGTGGGGGCGCACAGTCAATGGAGCAGTCACGGCGTGCTTGTCCTATCGCGTTCGTTTCCCTGGAGGCGACGGCGAATGTCGGAATTGCCTCAAAAGATGCGATTCTCAGGAAACCGGAGACTGCGGTGGTCTGGACTGACCAAGGTTCTCTAGAGGGTCAGAAAAGGCACAGCTATCCTCAACCGCCTTATTGTGGAAGTTCGTTTGGTTGCAGGTTGTCGAGCGAGGCCAACAGAAGCGGTGAGGGGATCCTAACTGTAGCCTTCGATGTTCTGCACCAAGGAACAAACTGAGAACCTGCGTACCTACCCGTGTGCGACTGCGCATTGGTGGACAGGGGCTGTGCACGGGGCGGTTGCAGGAAGCCGAATAATGCCAGGAACCCTACGCTGCCTGACAGCCAGTGCTTTGTCACGTTCACGCAACAATCCTTGCCAGCAGCAGTTTGTTACCTTTGTTACAGGCGACTGCCGCGCGACACAGCCGCAAGCTTTTCCGGCTGCGCCTCACGCTGGATCCACGACGGTGAAAGGCTTGGTTCCGCACGCAAACACCTTCGTACCGAAGAAAAATTTGTGAGCGTAAACCGGGACCGCCGGTGGCAGCGGACTCGGCGTCCCCGTCGTACTTACAGAAGCTTCCGTTGCATTCCAACTAAGATGTAATTCTGGATCAACTCCCTTCATAACGTGGCCATTTAAAATGCACGGAGAAGCCTTCGTGGTTCAGTGATGCTTCTGGACACCAGAACGTCACGGACACGACAAACTTTGCCAGTTAGGCTTTTCCGTTGCTAGTGGGGAACTGAAGAGGATGGCTACCCATCCAGACTGTGCGCGATCGACCGTAGTAAATAGCGCATTGGACGTCTGGACTGTCCGCCACATTGCGTTGATGCCAGCGCTCTTGTGTGCAACAAGCAGTACAGCGAACGTGACTGGCATATCCCCTTCCTCGACGTGAAGTTCCACATGTGCGTACCACCACTGTGGAAGGTACTGCGAGCTGCAGCAGAACCTTCCGACATAAACGTAGCCTTTTGCACACTCTCTGCCTTTTAGTACGACACAACCTGGGTTCCTGGAGAACTCCAATCGCGATATTTCAGAACTGCTGCAACGTATGACACCTGTGCAAGATATGTGTGATCCCTTGTCCACCTGATGTGCTTGTGCTGGGCCATGCGCTCTTTCGGCGAAGGTAGGCTTTGTTTCTTCGTGAAATGACCAACCGTTGCTTGTCCAGCATGAAAGCGCTGATTGTCTTCGGGGTGAGAACACGACACGACATTGCTTGGGTTGTCGTGGAGTTGTCTGGGGATGACGCTTTGTGGCGGCTTCGTCGGTGAGTAGCAGACCTTACATGGCCAACAGTAAAGAAATCGACACCCTAAGAAATACACAGTTTCCGGAACAGGAGGCCGCGGGACTTGGTAGAGATCGGCGGACGCAGTTTCCAGCAGCGCGGGTTCTTGCACTCGGGGCGCGCCTGGATTCGGCTTCTGGTGGATGTACGGGGTATCTTTGGGGACTCCTGTGCTTACAGATAGCGGCAGCTCTCTCCGGTAACGACCGTGGAGAAGGATTAGCACCAACGGAAGGACGGTAAGCGTTACAGATTTCCAGAAAGGATTCGATTTTTTTGTGATCTTCCCAGAATCCTGGGACTCTGGCGGTTTGCAGTGACCACATATCCCCCAAGTCGATAGCCCCCCTGCTGGCGGGCCGCCGCGTTAAAAGCTCCTCTAGCCGCCCGTCGCCCTGTCCCCCCCGCCGGTTGCAGGTTCTGTTAGCTGTTTTCGATTCTCCCGCTTGTGCAACGAGGAGTGGCCATGAGTGACGTTTACCTGGCACAAAACGAAACAGCCTTCCAGGAGGCTGGGTGCTTTTTTGCCTCTTTTTCTTCCACCTAACCCTTTTCCAGCCATTTTTGAACCGCGCTGTACAAACAGTGCGCTGTCCTTCTCGGCTCGAGCTGTCCACCAAAATCCGGTTTCCTGGACTCGACTGCCACGGCGAAGTGGGCCGCCAGCCGCCATCATCGATGCGTTTCCCCTCTCAGGCACGGCCTGGGCACACACACGAGCGACCGGATTTACTGGCGGTGCTGCCTGTATGTCGCGTCACGAATTGACATCTTTTTCCTGGCAGGACGAGCTCCACGCGTTCTGTCGACACACGTGTTTTCCTGCGGGCCCGGTAGGCACACGGATCTCTGTATCCATGCGGCTTTTCAGGGGTTAGCTGGCGCGACCCCTCCTCGGTCGAGCGCGGGTGTCGAGGGGAGATCCTTTGAACGGCAAGCTTCGTTTCGTCGTCCCCCCAAACCTACAGCTCTGCATATTCTGCGAGACCGAAGTATCGGTCCTGAGATGCTGCCTTCGCAGGCAAGCGCGGTTCATGATCGTTTCCTGCTGTGCCACCCCCTCCCAGTCGGGTAGCACTTCGGGGTAGCACTTCTCTCGAGAAGTGTTTCCCTCCGTACCCCTCTCTCCCGTCTGCAGATGGGCTATGGCCTGGCGGCGTGGTCGCCCACACGAACGAGATCTACTGCTCGAGAAAACCGTGTCCGACTGTAGGATCTTCGTTCCTACGTCAGCGGCTTGCCAGCCGAAAAGCGATACGTGGCGTATCCTGTTTGGGGCCCGGGCACGCCACCTAGTAAAATGCTCCTTTCCCCTGGCTACCTCTTGCCTTTGAATGCAACTCTTCCTTAACATCTCATGGCGTCAAAGACCCCACGCCTGAGCGCCTCTCAAAATGCATGTGCCTCGTTCTCCCTCTCTGTGGCGCCAGTTCCTTCTGGCTGGCAGCTGCGTTGCTCTCTGCGTCGTACAGGACAGCTCCGCGATCCGAGGGAGAGGACAGTATTCTCTGTTGCAACCCGACGGTAGTCCGCAGCGCGCGGAAGACTCCACTTCTCCACCTCTCCTTGCTCTGTCGCACTCCCCTCGCGGGCGGGGATTCAACGACTCGGGCCAACACGCCTTGGCGACTGACGTGGTCCCCGAGAGCGCGCTCGAATCGCAAAAAATTTATACTGGCATAGGCAGTTGTTCGACGAATCCTTGTGGCGAAGCTGCCTACTGCAGAGATTATCCCTCGGGACACGGATGCACTTGCCACTTGGGATTCTTCTGGGATGGTCAACAGTGCGTCTCGATCAGGGAAAACAACTTGTGTGCACCCGGAGAACCTGTGGACGTGAACGTGCAGAACGTGTACGAATGCACGTGTTCTCCCGGCTACGAAAAAGGGACAAGCACATTACCAAACGGCGCGGATGTCGAAACCTGCGTGCGAGTAACATGCCCAGAAGCATACTACCTTGACGGAGACACATGCAAACCTGCCACAGACGACCTGTGCAGTCCTGGAGAACTAGGCGAACAGCAGAATCGGAACGAGTACACGTGTACGTGTCCGGAAACCCATTTCGTTGAGACCTTCGTTGGTGCGGGAGATGTCAATCTTCAAAGGTGTACCCCGGATCCATGCTATCAACAGTGTTCACCGGGAACATGCACTCGGTCTCCCTCTGAGGCTTCTGGGTACACGTGTCGGTGCCCGGAAAATTACAGTGTTGCAACGACGGACATTGGGCAAGTGTGCAAGGCGGGGCCGTGCGCAGGAAATCCTTGTGGTCTTCCGGAGGAGGGTCACACTTGCACAGCCACGTCAGACGCCGGGTATACCTGTTCATGTGCCGAGGGTTACATCTTCAACGGAACATCATGCGCACAGCCGGCGGTCAACCCCTGTACTCCGGGAACCGTTGTCGCTACAGGCGAGGTGAATGGCTACACCTGTAGGTGTCCTGCAGGGTACGTGGCTGAGGAGGTCGCGGATTCTGGCGAGGGAGCACAACAGCGATGCTCTGCTGAACCGGCTGTTGACGTTTGTAACAACAAGTGCGAGTTTGGTACCTGTTCGCCAAGTCCGAGAGAAGGCTCGGACTCCCCGTACCACTGTGAGTGTGAGGCGGGTTACTCTGTTTCAACGGGACCCGACGGCGAGTACTGTGAACCGACTGTGTGTTCCAGCAACCCATGTGGCGCAGCTGAGGCAGGCCACGTGTGTCAGAAAACGGGCGAGACCACGTATGCATGTACATGTGCACGGGGGTTCTTTTTCAACGGCAAGACGTGCGAACAGGCAACGAATACTCTGTGCAGTCCTGGAGAACTAGGCGAACAGCAGAATCGGAACGAGTACACGTGTACGTGTCCGGAAACCCATTTCGTTGAGACCTTCGTTGGTGCGGGAGATGTCAATCTTCAAAGGTGTACCCCGGATCCATGCTATCAACAGTGTTCACCGGGAACATGCACTCGGTCTCCCTCTGAGGCTTCTGGGTACACGTGTCGGTGCCCGGAAAATTACAGTGTTGCAACGACGGACATTGGGCAAGTGTGCAAGGCGGGGCCGTGCGCAGGAAATCCTTGTGGTCTTCCGGAGGAGGGTCACTCATGTGTGACGGATGGGGATTCGAATTACATGTGTTTCTGTGCGCCGGGGTACTACTTCGACGGTACGTCGTGCAAGATGGCTAGGGACGAACTGTGCTCGCCGGGTGAGTTGGGGCCCCAGGCTGTCACGAACAAGTACACGTGCTCGTGTCCAGAGGGCTTCAACCGCGACAAGTTCATGTCGGACGGCGGAGTCACCTTGGAGAGATGCAAGGAGGATGTCTGCTACAACAAGTGCGGGCTGGGTACCTGTATTCATGTTGATTCGGATGTGCCCACCTATCGTTGCATTTGTCCGAGTGGCTACACTGAGGCGGATGACGGAAAGGCATGCGTGAAGGATCCTTGCTCGGAGTCTCCTTGCGGTCCTTCCTACGAGGGACACAAGTGCACGAATGAGGGGGACGGGTACTCGTGTCTCTGTGCGAACGGGTACTTCCTGAATGGAAACACCTGCGAAATGGCTATCAACCATCGGTGCTGGCCCGGGGTGGTGGGGCCGCAAGTGCGCCCCAATGAGTACACGTGCAAGTGCCCACCTTCGCACATGGCCGAGGACTTTGAGGCGTCCGGAGGCGTCACGCTGCAGAAATGCGTCCCAGATCCGTGCAGCGGTCAGTGTGGCCACGGCAAATGCTCCCGGACCGCCTCGACGAGCTGGGGGTACACGTGCGAGTGCGACGAGCACTATTCCCGGGAGGAGTCGGAGGGGGGCGAGTTCTGCAAGGCGGGCCCCTGCGCGGACTCGCCGTGTGGAAACGCCGAGGACGGGAACCAGTGCACGAGCACAGGCGAGTCGACATACTCCTGCGAGTGCGGCGAGGGATTCTACTTTGACGGCGCTTCATGCCAGCGTGCGACCGACGACCTGTGCAGCCCCGGCACTCTGGGGACTGTGGCCGCAAATGCGTACACGTGCAACTGCGACGAAGGCTATGTGGCGAAGGACTCCACGGTGGCCGAGAACGTCACTCTCCAGAGCTGTGTCGTCGACGTGTGCCACAACCGGTGCGCGGACGGAAGTTGCCGCGAAGACGCGTCGCGCACTGGGGGGTATGCCTGCGACTGTTTCCCAGGCTACTCAGTGGCGACCGCTGACGACGGGGAGTTCTGTCAACCTGATCCGTGCACGCTGCATCCCTGCGGCGAGGGTGCGCCGCACCAGTGCACTCGGCACGATGACACCCTCTACAGCTGCTTGTGTGCGGAAGGGTACTACTACGACGGCGCGACGTGTGCGCTTCCAACCGACGCCTTGTGCTCGCCAGGGACACTCGGTGACCTGGGTCTGAACGCGTACTCCTGCGTTTGCCCTCCCGGCCACAAAGTCGAGCGGCGCGAGGTGACGGAGTCGGTCGTTCTCGAGAGCTGCGCCGTCGACGTGTGCTTCAACCAGTGCGGAACTGGGGCTTGCGCGGAGAACCCTGCTGAGCCGGGAGGCTTCACGTGCGACTGCCCGCCAGGCTTTACCGTGAAGGCGACGGAGGACGGCCAGTTTTGCGAAGACGACCCGTGCTCACTGGATCCCTGCGGCGTGTCGGAACGTGCGGAATCGTGCGAAAACACGGGCGGCTCGAGCTACGCATGCACGTGCGCATCGGGATTCTTCTTCGACGGCACGACATGCCGAGAGGCCACGAACGACCTGTGCGATCCTGGCGAGCTGGGCCCCCAAACCCAGGTGAACGAGTATACCTGCATCTGCGCCGTGGGCACAGTTGCGGAGGATTTTGAGAGTGCAGGCAACGTGACGCTTCAGCGCTGCGTCGCGGACGCCTGCCTGCACGACCGCTGCGGCACCGGCAAGTGTACGCGGAACTCGGCGGCGGAGTTTGGGTACGAATGCGAATGCACGCCAGGGTTCAGCGTCGAGGCGACGGCCAGTGGACCGAGCTGCGTCCACGATCCGTGCTCACTGTCTCCGTGCGGGGCCGTCGACGCCGGTCACACTTGCGTCAACCAGGGCGGCGAGGCGTATGCGTGCACGTGTGCTCCCGGCTACTATTTGAACGGAACCTCCTGCGAACCGCTGTCCGACAGCTTGTGTGAAGCAGGAACCGTGCAGCAAGAGGAAGACAACACGTACACGTGTGAGTGCCCGGAGACGCATCAGCTGCAAGAGTACACCGGCCCCGCGGGCCTTCCCGTCCAGCGGTGTGTTGAAGACATCTGCAGAGACCAGTGCCTGCCAGGCTCCTGTTCGTACGATTCGTCGAAGAATGCCGGGTACGCGTGCATCTGTCCTCCGGGATACCTCGTGCAGGTTGGGGCTGCTGTCACCGGCGGCGAACGATGTCTGCCCGACGAATGTCCCCTCGACTCCTGTGGAGACCCCGAGAAGGTCCAGTTGTGTCTTGTCGTTGAGGGATCCCCGGTGTGTACATGCAAAGACGGATATTTTTACAACAAGTTCACCGGGAAATGCACAGTCGAAAATCCGTGCGACTACAATGTTTGTGGCGCGTCGGAGGCTGTGGAGAAATGCAACTTCTTGGGCGGCGGGAAGTGGAGCTGTGAATGCCGACGGGGATTCCGCCTCGAAACCGCCAACGAGGAGCAGTCCTGCGTCCGTGCGAGCTTCTGCGATGGAGATCCGTGCGGCCCCACCGATGTGAACAGGTGCGTATCCACCCTGAAGGGATACTCCTGTCGCTGCGGCGCCGGCTACAAATTGGTTCGTAAACCGCAAATGAAGTGCGAGCTCGCCAGCTGATCGCCTCTCGAGAGGTTTGCGGTGTTTTTCCTGTGACGGCCGCCACGGCGAGCGGCGAGTGTAGGCATATACATAGTGTAAACCTGAGTTCTCCACGGCCCTTGTGAGCAGGGGCGCGTCGCGACACAGTCGGGACGCGCTGACGAGAGTTGTGAAGCGGCATTTTCGTGTGTACACGCCCGGCTCCTTTTTCCACCCTTGTTTTGTGTGGCTCGCGACATCTTCCCAGCCACGACGTTCCACGCGACAGTGGTACACTATCCGCCGGACACTCCTGAAGTCGAGTTCGCACCCCGTTGCGTATTTTTGCGGGTACTCCCGTCCAAAGTAGAAATGCAGCTGTTCCCTGCTGGTACGGTGGGAGACCGCTCGCGGAGTGCCGTGACACCGTGTCTTCACTTCCTTTTGCAACAGTTGTCCGCGAGAAACGAGTTCTGCGTCGCCGTAAGATTGTCTCGAACCGACCTTGCGATTCGCATGTGTTTGAACCGACGAAGCCGCCACAACAGGCGGCAGAGGCTCTTTGGCGCTCTTTTTCCATTGGCTCCAACACGCACGCACAACCGATAAGGGTGGACACAGAGAGAGGCTTGGGTCTTCCTATTCCCTTCTGCGGAGTCACAGTGCCACGCAGGAAGCGCATTTTGGTGAACAGACGCTCGATAGCAGAGGCCGTGGGAAACTTCATCAACCTCATCTCGGGACGTTCTGGTCTTCTTCAAAAGAAATAACGCTCCGATGCATGCGACGCCTTGGTCGCCAACACGACACAGCCTAGGGCGACTTTTCAGAACCCCAGAGCGGTGCAAAGGGAGCCTGTTCCTCGTCCACGAGAACCACGGAACAGGCGGGGAACCGCTTTAACAGTTGGCGAAACTGCTCCGCACCAGCTCGTACGTGAACAGACATGCGTCGAGCAGATGCGGAGTTACTCGCGGTTTCCGCTGATCCTTTCAGTTGCTTCGCTTCGCCTGTATGCGACGACGAACTTGCGGAAGTGCGTGCCGCGTTGCCCTCCTCCCCAGTCCACTCGCCGCCGTCTGAGGCATCGCATGCGGCCTCCTTTTCCGGAACGCACGCAGCGCACACGCCACAAAAAAGAGACAGAGACGGGTGTTTCTGGAAGCAGCTATATTAGGAAGCGAAACGACAAGACGACTCGGAAAGTAGACTGCCGGATGGCCCGACGCGCCAAATCAAGGCCCATGCGTCTTTTTGCAAGCGCGCAGTGCCACCGAAGCCTCAACGCCTCGTTCCTTTTTTGGTGTCCCTCCCGGCTGCTGGTGAATCTTTCCGAGTCTCGCTGCTGCTATCGCTTTGAACTGCACAAGACGCAGTTAGGCTCGCAGCTACGGAAACCCCAGCGCCGCTTTAACGCCGTGCGCACGAGTGAAGCAGCACAGAGCATCTCGAAGTCTCCGCTGTATCTAGATGCAGATCGGCGAGCGGTCGCCACGCCTTCCGCTCCTTCCTCGTCTCGCATGAACCGCACGGGCAACACATCGCCAGTGCCTTTCCTTACCTGACAGTTTTGCGTGATGAAGGAAAAAACGCCTTGTGCATGCTCCACGGGGAATTCCACCTTGGCGAGCCGAACGCGCCTGCCTCGGCGGGTTTCTGCAATGCCGTCTTGGAGCATCTAAAGGGAAAAAGAGACACACAACACGAAGAAAACCAAGTCGGCTTGGTGCCCCTGCAGCTCGTTCACTGTCCCCCAATTTTGGCGCCGCGCCTGTCTTTGAAGTGGAGCGACAGCGCACTCCAGAGGCCAGCTCGACTGTTTAGCTGACCTTTCGACACTGAAGCTAAAAGTACCCGAATTTGGAAACAGGCGAAGCCTCTGCATCCGCGAGCGGGAGCGAGCAGGCCTGTCTGCCCTCCTGCTCTCCTCGAGAGGACAGCGCAGTCCTCGAGCGGGGACACACGCATGCACTGTAATCGTCGCTGCGACAAACAATTTTACGCACCCCCCTTCACCCCTTTTTCGGATTCTGGCCAATCAACACATCACGACTTCCCGCTACTTTTCCTCACGACCCCTCGCACCCGTCTCTGTCTTCCCCCCGGCTGTCTCCGCATGAAAAGTCGCCGCTGGCTCTGAAAGAAAAACCCGCAGACGCTGGCTTGTTTGAGCATCCAGACCGTCCTGGCGCGCCCAGAATGCGGACAGGGTCATGCGTCTTCGCATCCGTTTCCCTGAACTGCTGCAAACTGCTTTCTGCGCCTTTTCCGCTCGCCACATGCCTCACTCTCAAGCGAGGCCACCGCGGAAGCTCGAGGGCACGAGACCGCTCTTCTATCGACGTCAGCCGCGCGGAGTCTCCGCGAGAGCAGACCACGTTTCGGGGGCTTCACTACGTGAGTTCTGCGACGAGGTTTGCATGCGTGTAGAAACACGGCCCAGTCCTACCTGCGTCAAAAGGCTCAGACCCGTGCCGTCTTTGGCGCTGACCAGAACGGCGTTGAGAGGGGCAAGACGCGCAATGGCGGCCATTCGCGCGTCGCTTTCCACGAGGTCGATCTTGGTCCAGACTTCGATGATGCGTGTGTTGCCTCCCATGACGCGTTCCACGAGTTTCGTTTCTTCAAAGGCCTGTTCTGCGTCGACTGCGTGAAGAAGGCTCGTGTCGTGACTTTTTTGGCCCGCAGCTGCGCCCGCTGTTTCTGCGCCTCCATCTCGCCCCTCCAGGTTCCTGTCTCCGGTCGCCTCCAGAAAACAGCGCGAGAAAGCAGGCAGCGGAGCCTGCAGTTGCAGCCGGAGCAGCTCACGCCTCTGGGCCTCGTCTTCGCCTGATCCCCTTTTCGCCGCCATCGTCTTTGCATTCTGGTAGAGAGCCTGGAGGACCACTCGCCGCTGATGCTGCCACATCGGGTGACTCACGTCGACGACATGCAGAAGAATGTCCGCGTGGTGGAGCTCGTCGAGAGTCGCCTGGAACGCCCCACAGAGGGACAGGGGAAGGCCCTGAGACGCGAGAGAACCAGAGACGCAAAAAACGTGGACCAGCGCGTTAGTGCAGATGGCGAATTCCGCGGGCGAAACCCGAGAGAGGTCTCGGGACACCAGAGGGCCCAGGACGTCCAGCAAACAGATGTGGAGAAAAAAATCTCGAGGGAAACGGCTGATGGAGCCCGAAACCCATGTCACCAGGCATCGATGGCAGGCGAGGGGATTCGACGGCAGGAGACAGCAGAGAGATCGAGCACCTGACACTCAGACCTCACACGGGAGAGAGAGTCCAGGCGCCTTATTCTTTTGCGGCCTCCTCTCCCTGGTCCGTGTTCACTCGCTCTCTCTCTCTGTTCCGCGATGCTTCTCCTCTGTCTCCTCTTTCTTTCCGCGTCGAGAACCTTCGGCAGACTCGGCTCCTAACAGGCGCTTCGCCCTTTTTTCGTCGTCGCCCTCACCTGGATGAAGCCGATGGAATCCATGAGGACGCATTTGGACCCGTTCGGCAGGCGCAGGTGGTTCATCTTTGTGTCCAAAGTGCAAAAAAGGCGGTCCTCACTTCGCAGTTGGCCTTTCTTCGTGAGCGCGTTGATCAACCTCGATTTGCCTGCGTTCGTGTACCCCACGAGTGCGAGACAAGGCAGGCCCGATCGACTGCGGCGTTGGTGCGCCAGAGTCGCCGCTTCCTGGAGACAGGACCGACCGTTCCAAGCCGGGGTGTATTTGGAAAAGACAACGCGGTTCCCTGGCGATCGCCAGAGAGGGTTGACCCTCTCCAAACGTCCCGCCAGCCCATTCCTGCTCTCACGGATCCCGGGGAACCCCTTGTTTCCATCTCTTTTGCCTCCCAAGCTCCGTCGCCCTCGTTGGTGCTCTTCGTCCCGCCTGCACATTCCCCGCCTCGCGCGCTTCTCCTCTGGCCCTTTCCCCCTGTTCCAACTCGTTGTCGCTGAGCTCAGCCCCCCCCCCCCCGCTTCCATAAAACTCCTTCGTTTCCCGAATTCATTTTTCCAGCAGCTCTTACCCGGGCGACCTGTCCACGCAGACGCTTCATGAGGGAGTCGACGTACTGCCGCTCAAAGTCCTCCTTCGGGCCCCGCGGGGAAGGAATGTACTGCTCCGTCACTTCGCCTAGCCACTGCGCGACCTAAAACCGGAACACAGAAGGCCGACAGAAACGCCGAGAGCAGTGGCGCATGCAATCGCCAGAGCCGGAAGTCAAGGGCGCAGAAGGGGTTAGTAAAAAGAAGGGGAAAGAAAAAAGCGTTTTCTAGCACGGAAAGGTATTCGAGTGTACTCGTGGGTTCGGCCCTCAGTCGCCAACAGGCGAAACGGAAGCCTCTAGGGAACGAGTGAAACGTGTACTTTTGCGTGCCTGCAAGGGCCACACGTGAAGGATCGGAAGTCTCACAACCACTTGCGTGCATGTGCATTTATGGGTAGACAAAGCCTCTGCAGGTGTTCTTGACTGTGTGCACCGTGGATTCTTGAGCAGATCAGATCGAAAGTTGAATTACGCTTTTCTTCTGTTTTCATCTCGTTCTCCACTGCGGCTTATCGAGTATGGAAATCTGAATCACGAGCGCGGAACAGACACTTGAGTACAGACAGATTCGCGTCGCGAGACCAGGCTTTGTCTTTGCCGCCCCTGTCTCCTCCTTTCCTCGCTCTTTCCCGAACTGCGGACCTGCGTTCCGGGTGCACAGCCCCGAACCTTAGAGGCGCCGTAGACCAACTCGAACAGCTGCCGCCGGCGAACCTCGGAGCCCGACAGGAGACGCGAGCGGAGGTAGGCGACTCTGGCGAGAGCTACCTAGAAAAGACACCGCAGAGTGTCTGTCGTTAGCGTTCACGGATGCCGTCTTCCCAGTTTTTTTCACGCAAGACAAAATCCTCCGTCAAACCAAGGCCGGGGCACGGGGTGGGGGACTTTCCGGAGGCCTGTGCACTCGTGGGGAGAGCTGAAGGGTAGAGAGCCGAAGTGAGTCCGAACGCCTGGCACTCAGCAAGAGGCTCCGAGGCAACAGGCTTCCGCCTCGAGGGAAGACGGCGAGTTCGTGAAGCAAAGCTCCTCAATTCTGTAAGGACGCGAGTGGACGCGAATCGAACCCCGCGCCAAGAAAAACGTGATTCGAGGATGGACAGTGGAGAACCGGCAAGGAAAACGACAAAGCGACAAAGGACGGGTAGCGACAGGGGAGGACTCCGGAGAAAAACGACCTCGGAAGAGACAGGGGAAGGGGCAGAACAGAGAGGATTTGCCGGGTCTGCATACACCGCGGTCAACGCGCAGAGAAGCAGCAAGGCGCACGAACTGGAGGAGTCACGCGTTTGGTCTGTGTTTGTCCGGGAGAGGTGAACAGGAAAGAATGGCCACAACTCGCGGACTCGGGAGAGAGCGCCAGGGTCCAGAAAAGGATTGACTTGACAGCCGTACCTGAAGCATGGCCTTTTTATTCCGTGCCTGTGTGGTGAAGATTTCCAGAATCACCCGCTGCCGATCAACAACTTGGACCTTTTCTTTCCGTCTGAGCCACGCAAAAATGCGTTCGTTTTCTGCTTCGAGGTCTTCCGCGTCATCGTCCTCTCCTGATCCGGTTTCTGCGTCTTCTTCTTCATCCCATTCTGCGTTTTCATCCTGTTCTTCGTCTTCTTCACTGCTTTCCGTGTCTGTACCCGCGAGAGTCGACACCCAGGTGTGGTCACGTGCGTAAGATGAAGCCACAGGGCCTTCAGCCCGCTCGCTTCTTCGTCGCTCTTCAAACGTGGCGGCAGCCCCAGCAAGCGAAGCCTCGAAGGCCTGTTGGAGATACTCGAGCTGAGTCGGGCGCAAGCCCGCACTCGTCTTATCGTTGCTGCAACTCATCATCAGTCTCCCTGCGACGGATCTGTTTTTGCTGTAGTAGCCATACTGGCCGAAGAGCGGCGAAGCCGACGGCGCCGAAGACGACTCACGCTCGCCTGGAGACGGGATTCGACGAGACGATTCCTGAAAAGCGCCAGCAGCACCGAAGACGGGGGAAACGCGGCATTCTTCAGTCTTGTGGGACCGCGAGAAAACCTACGCTCCCCCGCATGGAGCGAGTTCGCCTTTGCCTTTTCTCTCCCTGCATCTGAAAAAGCACGAAAACGAGAGCTGAGATTGCGCGCATGCAACGCTTCAAGGAGTCATACCCCGGCTCGGTCAGAAGAACTCGAAGACAACATGGCCCTGTTCCGGGTGTACACCTCCGCTAAGCTTTCTGGAAGAGGGATAGAAGTAAAAGCGCTGCTGCAGTTGATGAAGACGAACGGAGTTGGTCGCCTGCTGAAGAACGAAACGATTTCCTGCAGCTGGACAGACGCGCCAGGGAAGGGGGGAGAAAACGCCACAGCGACAAATCAACGAATGAGAAGACACACAATCGGAAGAAAAACACGGAGAAAGACAACTCTCAACGACGCAATCTCCATGAGACGCCACGGACTTCCCCGAAACCAACAGAAAAAGCCAAGCCAACGTCCGTTCCAGGTTCTATCCCAAGAGACGTAAACCGCTTCCAGCAGACAGTTCCCAACTGCATATATATATATATATATATATATATATGTAGTTGTGAAGTAGACGTGGGGGGAGAGATACATGTCACGGAAGGAGTAAGATGGGATCGTCGAGGCAGTGCATTGGAAGAATCGACAAATGAGGCTAGGCACACGCGCATAAGCAGGCAAAGAGAGGACGCGCAGATTGACAAACCTAGACGCGGTCGCAGAAGCTGAGGGAGATGTACGCGAAGTTATGGACTTCGGAGCGATGACGATCATCCACAGCCGGTCGGCGGCCGTCATCCTAGGTACGCTCCCGGATGCATACGTAGGGGTGCCTCTCTTTGGGTGAAGAGCATGTTTCCCAGACGTTGTGTTCTCGTTGTCTCACCTTTCCTTTCCCGAAAAGGAACTGCGGGTTCTCGTAGCGAACGACCACCACACAGCTCTCTGCGAGCGCGAGCTCGTATTCGTCTGCTGTGTTTCTGCGTTTCTTCTGTCCCTTCTCCGTCCTCGCTCCTTCCGCGATCGGATACTCTGCCAGCGAATCACTCGCTGGACGCGCCGCTGTGGCCTCGGCACTTCCTTCCGCGCGGATCCTTCGCGTGCTCCGAACCACCCTCGGTGCCTCCGCAGGCTCAGAGTCCACGGCGAGGCCGCCCGGTAGTTCTGCTGCGCATGCAGTCTCTTCTTCCGGGTCCTCCCACAGGGATCGCTGCCAACTCGGCCGCTCGCCGTCTGGGACAAGACGCGTGCCAGAGAGAGAGAAAGGAACGGAAGAGACGGGACGCTGGTGCCCAGTCGCTGGTGTCTAGACACCGAGAGTGGAAGGGCCGAACGCCACACTCTCCGCCGCCCCGCCCCCCGAGTCTCACGAATGCATGCAAGAGAGACGTGTGGGCCATAACTGTGGATATGGGGACAGAAGATGAAAAACAAAGCGCAACGGTGAACATCGCATGCGGCCTAAATACATAGAAATATATATATATATATATATAGAGAGAGAGAGAGAGAGATATGGCGAAACACGCACACGCGCCTCTATACACAGAGAAGCAGAGACACGGTGGTACAATCATACGCCTTCCTGTTTGCATGTGTATACGTAAGTATGCACATATATATATCAATTCGTGTGTGAGTGGATGTGAGGCATGCGAGTATAGCGGGAGCTCGGAACAACGGCGGCTGCGCTTCCCGCGACGATACGACTCCTTTTAATCCACAAAGAGTCATCCGAGAGACCGAAGTGTGTGCGACTCTGCGAAAGATCCCGAGGGAGCACGAAATCCGGGCAGAAAGCAAAACTCGCCGATTCTTCTCGTAAAAATCTGGACGAGAGAACGTTACCTTCCACAGTTCCGGGGCCTGGAACGACTTGCCAGTGGGCAGCTCGCGCCAAGCCTATCGCCTCGCGCACTTCCCAGAGAATCTCCTGGCGAACAAAGAGGAGACGGGAAGAGCAGAAAAGATGTTTGTGAGGAAAACGGGGCGCAGAAGGGCGCGAGAAAAGAACGGGAGAGGGACGAAGACAGGTTAAGAGGAAAAGTCCTGGCGAGAGAGGAAGCAACAGACGAGAAGCACGAGAGAGGCAACAAAACGGGAAAGCTGCAGGAGTCGGAGGCGACGTTCGAAGTAGGAAGGCCAGCGACCGGTAGAACGGACTGAGGAGAGACGGGGGGCAGCACGCGAGGATGTGTGTAGAAAGGGGTGTCTCCTTGGCGTTGCCTTGTCTCCATGTGTTTGCTTTTTTTCGTTGTTTGACAGCTGCGCCTTTCCGCAGTTCCGTCTCTTTGTCTTTTCTGGTGTGGTGGCTACGGCATACAGTTGACGGGCGGGAGTCGCAACGCGGACGAGACGAGCAGAGCAGAAAGCGGGAAAAGGACACGCGAACTGAAGGTGGAGAAGAACGGCGAACAAGGATACAGCGTGGACTCGGTTTCTATGACGCGCGCCTCTCGAGTTGATGCGCTCTTCCTTCTGGGGCCGTGGGCTCCTGTCTGTTCTTCATCATGCCTGAATCTTTGTCTCTTCGCACCCCTCACCTCTTTCGTCTTCCTCCGCATTCCTTTCAAGTGTCCTCGTGGGCCACCTCTGAACAAAACATGGAGAAGAAGGACCTCGGGTTTCTCGCGACTCTGTCCTTCGTTTTCTTCTTCGGGGGCGGCTGATCTCGGCTTTGCCGCCCCGTCGCTGTCTCCTGTTTCCCTCCCCGTAGCTGTGCCCAACAGCCGCACGCGATAGCGCAGTCCACCGGTTGATCTCGTGGGAGGGGTCCGTCGTGTATAGGACAGAGGGGATGAGGAAGCAGAGAGGGACGACGGCAGAGGAAAGGATAAAAAAGCGAGCGCACAAGAGGGGAGAAGACTCGGCGGAGAAGGCGAACAAGGAGGTGAGGAAGAAGGAAAAGAAAAGGACGAAGAACGAAACCAAAAAGCGGGAGCGGAGGAAGCCGAGGCCGGACGCCCCAACGAGGGAGAGGAGAATGCGTAGGCAGAAAAGAAGCACGATGAAGGCGAAGAGCAAGGTTGCAAGAGAGAGCGGCGGGATGAAGCACAGAAAGGGGAAGAAGGGAGAGAAAACGGTCCAGAGGACCCGCCGCGCTTTCTGGCGCGGGGAAACAGGTTCACGCGAGGGGTCATTTTACGCTACCTGGACACCGGCAAGTATCAGGGAAGACAAAAACGGAAGGCGAAAGGGTCCAGAGAGACACGGCCAAAGAATCGAGCGGCGAAGACCTTGGGAGAAAAGGTGTAGGAAGACTCGGGTAGACTGGAGTTCAAAAAGCAGTGGAGAGCGAACTGCGGACGAGAATCGATCGCCCGCCGTTGTGTTCGACACAGCGGACCGAACAATCGAAGAGACTGTTAACGAAGAACAAAGAGAAAAACCTTGAGAAGTCACCTGTGACAAAACGAAGCAGAACGGGAGCGGAGAAACTGGAATGACAGAGGTCACCGGAATGTGCGGGAATCCACGACGGCGGATCGATGCGGAGCAAAGTGGACGGAGCCCCGGCGCGCGCTTGGTCTCGGCGAAAAAATCGCAGTATCGAGAAGAAGCCTGAGAAAGCGAAATGGCCAAGGCACAAACAGAGCGGGAACTTAGGGGAAGACAAACCTCGAAAAAGCATGGGCAAACGTCGTCCTGGCAACAACCGGCACGGCGATATGAGTGGTGGCGGGCACGGCGTGTAAACAGGGGAGAGGTTGACTTCCGCGAGCCTCACCTTTCTTGACACCCGAGACTGGAAGACTGGCTCATACCTTTCCAGTACGAGCAGGAAAAGCGGAAGAGAATTTAAAGCAGAGTAACCGGGCGAGCCGAGAGACACACGAGAATTATCTCAACTGCTTTCGGTGTGACCCTATAACGTCTTCAAAGCTCCGCGATCCCCTCAACGGACACGACAGAGAAAGCATCGAAGTCAACGAGGGATAGCACAGGCTCAACCGCAACCGCATGCGTGTGTGTGTGTGCGTGTGTGTGTCGATTGCCTCATCCCGGCAGGAGTTTTGCCCTACATAAAACTGTGGAAATTACCCTATTAATAGAGATACCGCCGGCGTTTTTGCGAACCGGAAAAACTATCTAGGGGACGCTCTGTGGTGGACTGACTGCTACGCACCCGAGACGAGACAAGAGTGTGCAACACAATCGATTCGGTCTTGTTCTTTTATTGCGGATAAGAGCACGCCTTTCTTGCTCTCGGCGTACCAAAAAGCGTTGCATGGTGGCGGCTTCCTTAAAAAGACAGAAGACCGTGTGACGCTTTCCTCTCGGTACCGTACTCGGAAATTGGAATCTTCGGCCCTTGATCGAACCACAAGCGGGTCTGTGCACTTTCTCACGACGAGACCCAGGCGACGGCGTCCGGTGAAATGTTTCGATAAGAAAATGTCAAATTGCTGTAAACTAGCTGGAGACGCGTGCGAAAAAGCCGCAGCTGCGGCTGAGCCAGCTCAGTACGTTCTTTTTTTGGAATGCTCCCAACCCAAGGAATGAACAGTATTGTTTATAGGGACTGTGGAAGCTAAGCTTCCGCTTCGTCAGCGATCCTTCTCGTTCAGATATTAGATATCGATCTTGGGCGGTTCCCCCAAGCGAAAGCGAAGGGCTGTCTCTTTTCATGTTTGCGCCACAACGGCCTTCCGAGAAGTGCACTCGTGCTTCCTGGGTCGATGCAGTCCTCCCACAATGCGCCGCCGCGCTCGTTCGTACCTGAGGGACTTGCGGAGCTTCGTGGTGTCTGTAGCCCGTCACAGAAGGGTGAAGGAAGGAAATAACGACCCGTGTTTTTGAACTCCTGGAGTGCTCACCTTTGCGGCCCAAACCGGCTCGAACACCAGAGCTGCTGCAAACAGAAGGGAAGACCTCTGTGGCCCAATTCCGCGTAGACACTATTATATATTACGACCTCCAGCTGAGGATCACACCTGAACGTGTATGCATA
This sequence comes from Neospora caninum Liverpool, assembly GCF_000208865.1. Taxonomy (NCBI): domain Eukaryota; phylum Apicomplexa; class Conoidasida; order Eucoccidiorida; family Sarcocystidae; genus Neospora; species Neospora caninum. The sequence continues at coordinate 4,377,111 of NC_018394.1, read as the reverse complement.
TTACTCAGCAAGGCTCAGCTGGCGGCCAAGATGCTGAGCGCCAGTCTTGGGCTAGTTGTCTGTGTCTCTAGTTACGTTACTGAGTTACATCAGATAACAAAGCGTCCAGTAGGCCAAGGTGGTTCCTTGCTGATGCACGTGTTCAACCTGGAGGAAAGGCGCAACTTGCTGAGTTTCCTGCAGCCACTCGAGAGAGCTGGCCCAGCGACTCGTTGACACCGAACCGGTGCTATTCGGTGTGCTCATCTAGTAGGACATACAACGGCATACTGCCTCAGGCAGGAGGCTCGCCGCCCCGTCAATGGCCTTATGTGGATCTTCTCAGCTCGCTGCAACCAGTTCTACTCTTTGGCTTAAGGCACGTGGAACACGATCGTCTCTACGTAGAGTGTTACCACCAGGACAAGCGGCGTCGCCAAAGTCCTAGCTCAAGCACAAAAAAAATTGGTAGGGTAGATGCATACCAGAGCGTGGCAGTTGCCGCACTGGAAAATACTGCATGTGACGTAGAAGAGATCCCCACTTGGAGGATCGGAGCAGCGACATGCCGGTTCAAAATTCATGACCAGGTGTGTCTCCAAAATCACAATCGTTTTTAGTCACGAGGTCAATCTGCTTGCAAGTCGCGTGGCTCAGAAGAAAATCTTTTCCGTACTCGACAACGTCGTCGATGGAATGATCAAACTTGATGGGAGTTTCCATCTTCTTCCCGCGGAGGTACAGAGCAACGTGCGGCACCCGTTCGACACGTGTATGAGGATGATCGATATCTGAGAGGACATCGCCCACCAAAGAAGGAGAAAAGAGCCTGCGGTGTCTGTGCACTGAGGGAAGGTTGGCGAGCTACGCGACATGAAGTTGGTGCCGACGAAAAGTGCGCACTTTCAACCAACGTAAAAATAGAACTTCAATATATCGACCGTGTTTCCGTTCCTGAACGTGTACACGCCTAGGGGACCGAAAAGCCCGTTTGTTGATGCTGAGCCACCCATATAGAATCGTGCCCCAGAGGAGGGAACATAAGACGGTCCATGACGAAGCTACATGTAATCGGCGTCGTTTCTCTCGATGAAGCTTACCATTTTTAGTGACATCCATTTTATAGAAACGGATAGACCTGATTTGTGTGAACTCGGCTGCAAGGCGACGCAGTTGAGGCTCAAATCGTTTGCAGAAGCCGCACCTTCAAGTTCAACAGGAGGACAAAACAACCACAGAGGCATCCCGGGTCTTCAAACCGCAGTGTATGTGCACATTCGGTTGTTGTTACGAAATGCCGCTTCGTCGTATGGATTACAACTGGACAGGAACTTAGCAGGCGAAGAGTACAGACGGCGAATAATGCAGCGTGACAGCTTATCTGAGTTTCGTGATTAACTGTTGGCCGCCCGGTATACCAGATTCCTCTTACCACGGCGCATAGAAGAAAACGAGAGCATCGTGTTTGCTATCTACGACGTTCTTTTTGAACGTGTCTCCCACAAGATGGACGATAACCTGCTGTTCGGACGACTCCACAGCGCTTGTCGACTCGGATCTCACATATGGTGATAGCTTGCCTGCAAATCGGTAGGGAATGGATCACACGCGGACAGGTGCGACGGAAAGCAACGCGGAGGAGCCAACTGAGCCTCGCCTTTGAGTGTCCACTGAATTGGAGGCACATGTAGCCCACAAAGTTAGGTAGTATGCAATGTAATGCGAATATATAAAAGTGCATCACATTCCTCTCCATCGTCGCGGAATTATGTGTACACTGAGAAACGCTGGCCTTCAGCTACAACCCAGCGCCCTTCGTACACAGGCCGCCGCATACACCAGGACATATCCTTTAGGACACGGCAGAGGCCTAGTCAACTGTAGGGAAGGCCTATACGGCCACGTGAAATCTCCATTCGAGTCACTGACAGGCATCTCGAACCGAAACTCAAATGCGATGCAGAGCTACAGAGTCTTCCTGTGCTGTATTCCCACGAAGGCCAGGAGTCACTATTAAATCGGTGTCTGGCGTACAAGAGTACAAGTAGAGCACCGTCGTTCCACAAGGGGGGTCTATTCTCCTGTCGAAGTAACGTCGTAACAACTGTGAAGTACCAGAACACTCGACCCACGTCCCCGTTCGAAAAGGATAAGGGCAGATCCTTGGCGCATCCGGAACCCAGTCTCGCCCGATAAACGACGTGGGCAGACGAAGTCGCTCACAACGTTTTTTCACATGCGAGATCTTCAACCTTTTCACGGCGTGGCTGGCCATAGACCACTCTCGGATAAAGCTATCCGAGAGGCTTTCTGTATGCTCACCCATGAAATATTGTTCCTCGAAATTTCTCAGTTTTTCGTAGTTGAGGTGTCTGTCATTCAAGATGAACTTCTTCCACCCTTTGTTCATTTCCACGATGAGGGCGAGAGGCAGCGTGTCCTCGCTTCCTTCGGGCAGAATGTAAGCCCAGTGATGCATGAGAGACTTCGTAACGCTCACGTGGAAAATGGGTTGGCTGTTAAAATCAACAGCAAGATCCTGGAAGTCAGAGAGAAGCGTCCCAGAGGAGTCCTCCTCTGCTCCGCTCCCTCCGTTGCTGTTTTCTCCCCGCCTCTGTTCCGAGGTATCTCCACCATCTCTGGATTGTTTCTCGTCATAGAACAGAAAGAAGATAGTACCAGGCTGCTGTCGCTGCAGCTGGGACGACACTGTGTGAGACCAGCGGAAGTATTTTATCCCTCTCCTCATGGCTGGTCTGTGCGGTTCGTGGGAAGCAGAGCGCTCCGGTGCTTCTTGTTGAGATTTGTGAAACGCGTCACCAACTGGAGAGGAGTGACTGGTCAAAACAGGAGCGTTTTCGGCATCTCGTGCTCTGAGCACTCGACGGAGACCCGGAAAGATAAAGGAGGAAACTAAAGGATTGAAAACTATGAACACGCAGAAGCAACAAAACAGGAGGATCCACCACACGACGCGAAGAGAATGTCTTTTCCCTCGGCGCGCGCCCCCTCCCTTTCCCGTCACCTTCTCGTGAGGGGAGGAGTCCATGGCTGCCTCATTATATTCTTGCCTGGATCGCATTTCCGCTTTCATTTTCTGTTCGGACCCGCACCACACCCCCCTCGTGCCCGCTGCGGCCCAGGTGAGTCCCGTCTCAGAAAGAGGTATCCCGTCCGGCTCTTCCATATTTGGAACGGTCGGTTTCCCAACTCAAGATGCTTGCAGGAAAAAGGAACTCGCCAAAACCAAATTGTTTTTCGGGCAAAGGTGCTCCGGGCGAGTCTTCCAGCGGCACTCCTTTGGCAATCTTACGGGAAGCAAAATTGGTGTTTTTTTGTTTCTGATGTCTCTCCGAAGAAAAGTGCCTCTTTGGCATACCTGCTTGTTGAACCTTGCTTGGGAAGCACGTAACTTTTGAAAACTTAAACTGCACAGGAGGGAGCACGTGAATTCGTCTCGAGGCGCACGGCAGATCAAAAAGGCAGAGCAGTGTTCCAGACTGTTCTACACTGAAGTCTCCTCAAATCGAAGAGGCTGCTGTGCATTGTGAAAACCGAGAGGACGGAAGTTCTTCGAAAGCGGACAAGAATCCAGTACGAATTTCTCAAGGATTTCTGGTCTGTTGTGCGGCAAGGCAGGAGATAGATCGGACAAGCCGCCAAAAAAGCTGCCTCCCCTGACGCGAACCGAGGGACACGTCGAGACATCCGGCGTGGAGTTGGGCCTTGTTTGCGCCTCACAACGAGAGGCGCGCACCCACGTCAGCGGTCGCCTCTATAACTCCGACATTCCCACAGCGTATCGACGACAAAGTGAATCGTCGCTTTGCTTGCATAGAACAAACAGGATATGAAACCGTCTCGGAAGTGATCGCTGCCACGACAGCGTCGTCCTCGAAATCAGCTCGGCGGGCTAGGGCTCCAGTGGCAATGCATGACGATACTTTGGAAGCAGTTGACCGCCGCGTCCTCGATCGATTACGCGAGTACGAAAGCTTCTCATTTTTAGCTTTTCTGGTTACAGTTGAGCATCAAATGCTGCTGTATTTTCGATCTAGCATGACAGACGGGGGTGAAGGTGACTACGTAAGCTGCGCACAAAGTTGTCTGTCTCGCCCCCTATTGAAGCCCCAGTAGACCGGTTAGCCGCGCATGCAGTCCGCAAGTTGCAAAGGGTGTTCATAAACTGCGCACACATTCCATTTGCTGTTGCAAACACGCAAGATGCTCCACAAACTGCGGATCTCCTCGATCCAGGTGCGCATATGGTATGATTTCCAGGTCAGGTGCCGAGTTGACCGCACAGATAGAGGGCTCAACTTTTCCAGCCTCACACCGCTGGAAATATCGCAGATATGGAACGGTCGGATTTGTTCCCCTTTTATCGGCACTCTTCTATTTAGGTGCCTTTCATAAGGAACTCATGGCATGCCTCCCTCAGATCCTGTGACCCCTCTTTTTTCGGATCCTCTGCACGAAGGCCTGCCAGAAACGCCCGTGCCTTTCTCACACCAACAAACGAAAAGAGAGTGTATAGAAAAACATCGTGTCCCTGGTATCCGTTTAGAAGAAAACGCAATAGATTCGACGTCTTCAAAGTTTTCGTGAGAAGCCAATTTCCTTGCCAACAAACCTTTCAGAATTAATGACGGACCTTCAGATGGGCCAGGGGGTTCCATTTTACAAGGACCCAATGCAGACTTTTTTACCTTACTTAGCAGCGTAGTTGCAATTTATCTGTCGGAACCGGTTGCTTCGACGCATACACAAGTCAGCAGTACCTCAATACATTGAGACGACTGCAGCCCAGCCTTCTTTTTGCGCAGATTTGGTGCGTTCTCCACCGAAGAAGCTTCTCAGATTCAAATAGATATTGACGCATTCACGATTCAGGCCGCACGTTTCTCACCAACAATACACGTGTGCGTGAACGATCGCCGCAGCGTTTCATTCTCTTTCTGGTGATACTTTGAGATAAGTGGTCAAAGTTCGTCATTCGACTCTCGGGCTGGTTTGGAGTCGATCAACCCTTAGTGATTCAAATGGTGTGAGAGTGAACTGGCGAGGTGTGCTATTGTTGGCTTCTACTTAACCCAGAAGAGGACCACTAGCCGTCCTGATTTCAGAGACCGGATTGGTTACCATCAACAAACCATGAGGCAGCAGCCGAGGCACAGCTTCTCGAAAATGGGGAGGCCTGGAGCAACACTAAGTGCACTTGGAGAGGGCGCCGCGGAAATCACGTCAGGCACGAGCAAACGGGGCTTCGACGGGGTCACAGTCGACCGTGGCGGTTCAGTCGGTTCGGGAGGTGGAGGCTTTGAAGAGACACCAGGGGATGGGGAACAAGTGCTGTTGCCCACCGTAAGGGGTCTCCCGCTTCTCCTGCTGCCACACCATGTTGAAATTATATGGCAGGCAAGCGACAGTGAGGCGACCGCCACGGCGAGGGCCTCATCTGGGGCGCCGCTGCGAGAACCGGGAACTGAAGCACCAGCAACGAGCATGGCTAAAATAGAGGAGCTGGAAGGCTCTTCTTCAGGAACCGCTGCCTCTGGCGACAGTAAAAGTGGTCAAAATCCGACGGATTCAGCGCCTGGCCGGAAGCCTACTGCTGGTTCGCAAGCAGCAACAAGTCAGAATCAGCGTGGCACCGCCGGAGGCTCGACGTTGGGAAAAAAGTCCTCTGTGAACTCCTCTCATTTGCGGGAGAGTGTGGCCAGGGGAGGGAAGGACGGAGGGTCAGCCCCGGGTTCGCGGGCACAAGGATCCACTCTTGGCGGGGTTGCACCAGGACCCGCTGGCGGCGGAGCCGGTCGAAGTGGAAAACTGCGACCGGGATCCGCGATGACCACTCAGAACTCAGATGAAGACCGCGCTGTGCCGCGTGAAGTAGAGATGCGAAGCTGCGTTGAAGAGACCTGTCGAATCTTGCGCTTAGGACCCGAAGGACGCCGAAAACAAGCGGTTGTCGACTTCCATATCTTCAGCCTCTCGTTTGCCCGAGAAGCACAGCTTTGCCCGGCAAAGGCTGCCCTCTTCGTGTCCATTATGGGCGCTGCTCTTGCACAGATTGAGAAAGTGGCAAAAGCCGTGAGCATTCGAGCCTAGTCAAAGACCATCGGGGCACACAGCCAAAAAGGGGAGAGCTGCATGGACGCAGACTTTTGTTTGCAATAAGACCAGTGCGTTGCGTAGGCGTTGTGTTGAACACAGGTCACATTTGCCAAACCACTTTTCTCCTCACCGCTTCCGACTCTCTGTTCAGTGCACGACCGCTCGGGAGAGGTCGATCGCCTCAGTGCGTACTTGGGGCAGGAGCAGTGGTTTCTGGGTGCAAACAATCTTTTTCAGATGGGTAGCGAAGCTGCAGTGTTCTTTGGCGAGATATTTTGCAAGGAGACAGCTGACTCGCTGTCATTTATGGCACCACAACAACTCGTCGCATCCCTTCTTCACAGTTTACGTCACTCTCAGTAGCCGTGCGCCACTGCAATACCACGTAGCATTTCCGTTGGCCGGCAAAATCCCGTGGGTCTTTCGTGCTTTTGACTCTGTGCAGAACAACTCGATAAGCAAAGCGGAACTCCTCAAGTCGGTCCAGGAGCTCTTTAAGGCTCATACGTACGATCCGCTTGCCGCGGCCCGCCAATCGTCTGCCGTGCTTGAAGCATCGCTGTCGGCCAGTCAAAGCGCCTTTCCCTTTCTCTGTCAACGAGAGGCGACAAGACTGCTCAAGTTCGCGGAGCAAACTGTGGTGGCGCATTGCCGGTTGTATCTGTACTGTCTGAAGTATGAACAGAGCGAAATCTCACACGAGCATAAGCTTCACACCTTTCTGCCAGTCTGGCCTCCCAAATGTCCTCTTCCCCCACCCCAGTCGCTGCTTGGTTCGCTGGAGGGAACGGATGCCTCGGCCGAGGGGTCCGGGGTCGCCTCCGAGGCCGCCGGGACACGCCCTACCGACAGAAAGGACCGAAAGTCGAAGCACGGAATTCCCGCGGCTGCAAAGCATTAGTTTTGTTGGCGAAGCACGTGGGAGGCCCAAATTTCCAGAGTTGTGCGTGGGACTCGATTGCCGCACTAGCCTCGAGCAGGCAAGGGGCGATCTCGAACGGGTGACGGAGGCCGGGTAGGCCGTTTACGGGGAATGGGATAGCAGAGGATCTCTTTCACCGAAGGAACAATGTTGGTTTTAGAACCACGAAACGCAGACTTTGGAGGCGCATGCACAGTTTCTTCAGGGAACTTCAAACGCAATGGTCGGACTTCCTGTTTACTCTTTCAGGGGGTGCATTCACATTCATGGAGTATCGGATGACTCCATTACCACCGAGAGACAGTGAACGCACGCACTGTTCTTTTTCCATAAAACGACATGGGGAAGGAGCTACGGATAAAACTAGAAGACCACGGCCACACGATCAGAACTTGCGAACTCTGTTACAGCCCTGTCGGGTCCTGTCACCTCTTACGGGATTCCTTTGTTGGATCCACGAATAATACGAGAACCAGAAAAAACGAACACAATTTTCGCTATTCGCGCTTCACTATGCTTCCCACATCCCAGCGCCGTCTTCCCCATGGAAGAGAGGAAGAAAAGAGAGGTGCCGGAGCACAGCTCCAACAGAGGCCCTCTGCCCAGTACGGACACGCCTCGGGAAGCCTCCGGTATCTCTGCCGACAATATGGAAACTTCTCTACAGAAGACGCACGTAGAAGGGTCGTGTGGTGCTTTTACAACCAGTGTCCCTCGCACCGGTCTACCGGTCTACAACCATTTTATGCTGTAAAAGTCGCTAGTCAATGAGGACCCCCCTCTGGCGACCGAGTTCCCTTAGAGCGACTGCGATCTTCGCCACCTTTGGAGCAGAGCATTCCCGTACCAAGGACACAACTTCCTGCAGTCTTGTGATGTCCTCGTCCCCGGCGCTGAGCTTCAGAAGAAACCCGGCAGCTGAGCCTCTGAGAGCAGGCCAAAGTAGGGGGTTTCCATCTGCCGTATCCAGGAGGCTAAATGCCTGAGAGGAAACGCCACACATCATACGGGAAGCAAAGACAAAACTCCGGTTGAGCAAGCCGTGTTCGGCATTGCTCCCTGCCGCCGTGAGGAGCAATGGCTCCAGATGATCTCGTGGGAAGGACAGCAGCCACGCCCACGAACATAATTTCGTGCTTATGACAAAATGGAGGTTACCTTGCACGACTCTGTCTCTTTGGCAACAGTACAGCAAGGTATAGGGCCCATGGTCGCCCGGAGGAAGCCTATGCGATTGGGGCGCCTGTTAGTACTCTGAATAGATAGTGGCTAGCCTACAAAGTGAGCAGCCTTACTGATCGCTTGCCATCAATATCAGACGTTCATAGACTACGTACGTTTGTGGAACAGTAAATCTGAGATGTGGTTCTCGTGTTCTTTGGTGTAGAAATGGAACACACGTGGAGCCACCATGACCAACGATGGGAAGATCCCACACCCAAATCGCCCAATCCCGCATCTTTAATATGGTTCAACTCGTAGCAGGTCCGTAGGATTGACGAAAAACGTATCTTGAGATATTTTTGTGAGGTCACTAAGTGATCCGTACCTTAAGGGCAAAGTAGAAGTCCCCAATTGCATAGCAGTCATCGGCCACTTCTTTGAGAAGCGTGTGGAACTGAGAGCTATCGCTTTGTTGAAGACAGAGATGTAAGGCATGAGCGCAATCTCCAGTTGCAACGTAAACTCGGCATAACCAGCGTAAAAAAAGAGGATCTTTGACATATCTGAAAAAAAGACAGAAAAAGCACAATACAAAAAGTCAGTACGACCTGTAGTTTCTCGATAAGAGCTTGATGGAAGTAAAGAGAACCGAGAAGTGGCCTCGTTTTTTCTTCTGAAGACCCCCACCTCAGTTGCCACACGTACTCTTCGTCGTCAATCCTCAAAAGCAGCTCTTTTGCTTCTTCATAGCGTCCTTCTTGCCCCAAAGCCAGGGCTTTGTTCCACTGATATGAAGGCTCGCTGCTGAAGTACGGCTCCAGTCTGCTGGCGTAGTCGAGTGCTGCATCGTAGTCTCCCCGGAGAAAGTAGTAGTAGAACATACTCTGCATACCTCGGGACAACCACCAGAAGCAGCGAACGAGAAAGAAACCACCCCTTAATAACCTGAAGCAATCCTTCGGGCATTGAGTTCGGGAGACGCAAAGCATAGGCATCGTGTTCCGAACAGCTTCAGTGCACTTTCGCTCCACATGCAACTTGAGAAAAAGCAGCCGTTCTCGCCGGGAAGTATAGAACTGCCTTTACGTAATGTGCCGTCTGATGCTAGTTCAAGACTGACTTTGGAAACCCATCGCGTCCTTTTAGAGCAATTACAGACTAGTTTCTCTTCAGTTGCAGGCTTGGTTTTCGTGTACACTTTTAAAGTAGCTGGTCAAACTTCGACTGTCACCTTACCTGGAAGTGATTCAACCTCTAAATCAGCACTGCCGACGGTCCGGAACATTTTTTCCGCTTCACTTAGATGCTTTTCCGAATCTTGAGTTTGCCCAAAGAGCATGAATGCAAGAGCTCGAATGGTAAAATCACTGATAAACAGCAGGCGGCAAATGATGAGAAGCGGCAACTGCTGCGTGGCCGTGGACAAGCAGTATCCGACCTTTTCAGCGGCGCCCGGGCATGCAGACCACATGGTTCGCAAGTGCTATCTTCTTCGTAGAACAACGTAGCTATTGTGTTCCATCGAACATTGTGCAGGGATGCATCTCGTGCTCCTGCACGGCCGGTGATTGCCACGTTCTTCCTGTTGCTGGGCGTGAGAGTTCGATGTAGGCACAACAACCCGTGCCGAAACCTGGCTGCATTGGATTGGGACACATAACCCAGTGAAAACAAACAGCGGAAAAGCGACATCTATAAACTCTTGTCAGCGTGTGTGGCGAAAAGAGGTGTTAAGGCTCAGCACGAGAGTTACCCTAGTTCACAAGTGCCCACGGAACAGATGACGCTGCATCACTTGACTTCGACATTATTGAAGGACCTACGTCGTAGTGGTCGGCTCGTAGTCGCGCATGAGATCGAAAGCTGAGGAGTAATCACCGTTGCGAATATGAAGAAGAGTGAGGTTCAGTCTTGCTTCAGGAAGAATGTTGATCAGAGGGCCCCAGACTTGGAGACCCCGTGCACCGTTCTCGAACACGCACGCGTTATGTCGAAGGATGTCGTTGTGCTGGATGAAGAAAGTCTCTTCTCTGCCTGCCTCCTCTCCTAACAAGTGATAAATTTTTAGTGCGCTGGCGTCTGCGTCTTCTTCGTAGAGGCAGCAAGCAAAGAGATTAGAGGCGACGAGGGAAGTGCTGTGGCATGCTTGATATTCCTGTAATTCAGACAGTGCAGAAAGATCAACGCATAACCAACGGGACCACCGCTCTTTCCCCCTCTGAACATACGTGGCCCAGCAAGAGGCAGGTGGTAACACGGGAGCTACTCGAGCTTATACCCGTCTCTTCCAGGAGTGCTAGCACGTAGCCACCGCGTTCCAGGTGCACAGACAAAGATGCGCGCTCAGCTGTTGGCCGGAACGTTTCCACTTTCACGGGCGTTGCCTTCAAAATAGCTTAAGGACATATGATGCAAAAGGGCCATAGCAGTGGCTACTGAAACCGTACAACGGGTGGGGAGGAGCCTCGAAACTGCAAACACTGCTGGCAAGACTTGTGTGGTCTTACCTTTACGAGACCACGGGCTATTTCGAACATTTCCCCTTTGAAAGCAGCCATTGCGTAGTAAATTTTCAAGGCGTGGTATTCGCAGTGGTGAGAGAGCCACCGTCGATAAATGTCGCACGCGACGTCTGTGCGCCCCCGCATGTATTCCACTGCAGCAGTGGTCATTTGGTCATGGAAATCTTCTTCATCTAATTCCTCCAGCATTTCGTCTAAGCCCTCGTCTTTCTCGTGGTGTGCGATACAAGCAAGCAGGCGACGCCTCGTCTTTGTGTTCTGCGCAAGCAAGGCTTCCTGCTTCGCCGCCTCGAACATATACATAGCATATAGGCAGATAGCTTTGTACAGGTGGAGCATGCTGGTCCTCTCAGGGGTGTCAGCAGCGTCATCAGTCTGCTCATCTTCGGTGCCCTCTCCATCATCGCATGCTGACACTGTGCCCCGTGGCACATTACTGTCTAGGTCGTTGATGCCTCGCTTCTCGCTGTCGCTCTTCGCTGGCACGGGCTCAGCAGCTCCAGAGACTAGGCGTTCGACCCCAACGCTTGGGTTGTCAGAGACCGGCGCTTCTCGACGGTTCGCAGCGTCTTCTTTCGGCTTCGCTGATTCTCGCTCGCAGGGATTCTGTGCGTTTTCTGGGCACCGTTTTCCCCTCTGGAGAAGCCGGTCTAAACACTGGATCGCCTTCGGATACAACCCGGCGTGGAAGTAGCAGTAGGCAAACCAAAGCCGCAGCTCTGGTCGCTTTATTCCCTGTTCTCGCTCGTACTGGAGCAGTGTAATTGCTCCGAGGTAGTCTCGCTTTCGAAGAAAATCTTGCAGAGGCGGCAGTTGCCGAGCCGCTCGCTTCCGTTCCCAAGGCGTTTCGGAGGGGACGGAGAAGGCTTCGGGCCGCACAGTGGGCTTTTGCCACCGAAGAGCGGTTCCTGGCCTGATCATTTTTCCCCAGATCCTATTTTTTAAGGGGGAGGAATGTGCTGAAATGCGTCCCTCCACGAGTCCGTTCGAAAGCCGCAGCCTGATCCCCTCCACCCAGAAAGGTGTTTGCAGGTCAAATACAAAAACTACCGAGATCGCCCGTGGTGCATCCCGGGCGCTCCTTGACCCACACTCGCGAGAATTGAAGACGGAGATAAAAAGGCACGTCCCCACTCTCTATTTGTGCAGCTGGGTAGAGTAGATACTTTTCTCGAGTCTGTTGTGCATGAGCGACAGAGGACGGTTCTGCCTCCCTTTAGATTCACGGACAGCCAGGGGTTTTGTGCGACTGTGGACTGCTCGCCACCTCGCCTCTCACTTAGTTCTAGGGGACGGGATTGTGCTGTTCGAAAGAAAGCAAGGCGTGCATAAACTGAGACATAAATCCTCGCGTTAACGCGCTGGCGGGCTGTGGATTTGAGAGATGAGACAATCTGAACGGAGCCTCCGAGTCGAGCGCAAGCTGGCGGCGGCCAGCTCATGGAAACAAGACAACTTGCATTGCGTTCCGTAAATAGGATGTTTTTGTTCATCTCTTTCCGTTTGTATGTGCTCTGACTGTGGGGTACGGGTGCTGGAACTGTCTTCTCTTTTGCATTTCGTTTCCAACTGCGCAAGACGCCGGGAGCCACTCCAGCCTTCGTTACTAAAAATCACTCGCCTACCACGGTATAGGAGCCATGCTCCGGATTTCTTTTATCAGCACTCTTCCACGGTTGCAAATATTCCAACCTGCTCATCTGCTCATTTGCGAACGCGGAGTCGGATATATTCTTCGCTATCTCTGTCTTGGCGGGTCTCCTGGGGGGTGGGGGGTGTCGGCCGGAGGGCAATGCGTATACAATCGCTGGAACGCGGCGGTATGCAGAGAAACTGGGAGAAAAAGCACAGCGGCGTACCCCCGCTGTCTTTGCAGGTTCTCTCCTCTTTCTGGTGGCAGCCTACATTTCTCCACTCTGACACTTTGCGTGTTGCTGCGTTTTCCTCCTTTCTTGCGACCCATCCAACAAGCCTTCAAACGAGGACGTGGCACAATCTTGCACATTCGCTCCTGTGCACCCAGCACGTGTTGCCGCTACGCCACCCCACTGAAACTCGTGCTGTCTTTCCCCGACCCACGGTCGACTTGCCATTTCCCACTTAGTTTCTCCAACCTCTCTCCTGGGAGGTGTAACCGGCGAAAAGCAGCGGAGACTTCGGGTTGCCTTTTCGTCGCTTTTCACGTTACTGCGTCGTCTTTCCAGCGAGAAGAGAACGGAAAAGGGTAAGTCAGGACACTTTCGTTGGTCGCCTCTTCGTCCCGCGACATTTTCGCCCTCCTCTGTAGTTTTGGTGGGGTGTGCTTTGCGGTCGCAAGACCGGAACTCTGGCGTAGTGTGCATCACCACTGTCCCCTGTGTCGCCACAGTGAGCCGCGCAGTCTGAGCACGACTGGTTTTTCAACGTTTTCACGGCTTCGTTGCGATCTTTGTTTTCTCCTGTCGCTTGCTCGGCGAGGCGTGGCTCCCGTTTGCGGAAAACTCGCCTTCCAAGTTTCCGACACAAACAATAGGCAAGACCCCGGTGGGTGTGCCGCGTTGGGGCAGCTAGAGAGGCAGCGTGAACACTCTCTCCACCCCCCTCCGAAAATCACCCGCGAAGTTTTTCGCCGTCAGGCCTGCGTTCCGTCCAATTGCCACTCCCACCCCGAAGTTTTGCATGTGTTTGTTCTTCGGCGGATTTCTAGCCCCGAAATGCAAGTAATCGTGTAAGGAGTCCTTGCGATTAAAAAGGGTTGCCACCGCTTTTCTGAACCGGCGTGCCCTCGAAATCTTCCGCGCGGAGAGCAGCCCTCTGCGGACGGCGCTTTTCCCGTCGCGCAGCAAGGCTGCCGTCGAACTTTATCCCCTCGTGTAAAAACACCTCGTCTCTCTGTCCTTTGTCTTCCAGGAATCCCTGAAGGACGATTCTTTTCCACCCTTGTGCCTCCTCGCCTCCGGAACTCCACCTGCGATACCTTCGGTACCTTCCATTTCCTTTCATATTCTCAGCTGTCTCGACACTCTGTCCATCCACTCGTGTTCCCCGGTCTGCTGGCTCCTTCCCTTCAAATTTTTTCTTCCGGCGGGTGCATCCTCTCTTTCCTCGTGCGTTCTCTAAACTGTAAATCAACGTTTCCGTCCGGTCTTCTTCCTCTTCCAGATGGCGCCGCATGTGCTGCTGCCGTCCTGTTCGTCTCCCTGCCGCCCGGCCGGGTCTCCCGAGTCAGCGCAGACGCTTCTGGAGGCAGCAGTCGCGAAGGCAAAGTCGCCTGCCACCCCCTCAGATCTGTTCTCTCTGGCGCAAGTCTCGCCCGCTCCGGACGCAACCCCCGCAGCTCCAGCTTCAAAACCCAAAACGGCGATGGCCGACGATCACGGTCCCTCCGTTCCATCAGCCGCCCCAGTCGCGTCTCGTCCCCTTCCCTCTGACGAGAAGGCGCGGAGGACGCGCGCTGACGCCAACCCTGCGGGTGAACCGGGGAGCACTCCCGCCGCTCTTTCGTCGCCGGATGCCTCTCCGCGTGCGCAGGCTGTTCCGTTCCGTTCCTCCACTCCGGCGGCCAACCAGCCGCCCTTTGAGCCTTCAGACGCGCAGATCGCAGAGGCGCTGCTGATGAATGGATACCGCATCTCGGAAGACACCGCGGGCGATGCAGACTTCACGTTTCCTCTCGACTTTCAGACGCCGCTGAACTACGAGATCTACTCGTTCATTTCCCAGTGTCTGAACGCGGCGCAACTCAAGCAGTCGCTCTCGGAGCAGGGCGCCGGCCAGAGCGCCTCTGACCTTTCCAAGAGCCTTGCGAAGGCCAGCGAAGCGCGGGGCGAGCGCAGGGAAGCGGCGCGGAAGCAAGAACGGAGAAACGAGACGGACAAAGGGAAACGGAAGGAAGAGAAGGAGAACGCGTGGCCAACTCTCGAGGCCGGCGCGGCGCATCCGAGACGCCCAGGAGACAAACGCGAGACGGGCCCTCTGAAACCATCTCCCGCTGGCATGGGGAAACAGGGAAGAAACAGAAAGCAATGGAAAGCCAAGGAACCGAGCGGTGAGTTCCAACACGAAAGGCGTCTCTTCCTAGAGCTTTCAAGGCGCAACAGGAAGGTGACCTCGGAGAAGGTTCAATGCACAGAGAAGAGCACCAGGAAGCGGGGCTGTGCCGATAGCAAAATCGAAAGAATGCGATCTCCCGGTGACTCCACAGAAGCGTGTGTGAGAGCGGAGAGCACACCACTCAACGGAAAGACGCGCTTCAGTTTTCATCGGTCGATCGAAACGAGGAGACGAACGCGGAGAGCATCTCCTCCACAGAGAAGAGCAGTTCGTCGAAGCGCAGGAACCCTATCGAGATGTCTGTGTCGCCTTTCTGTTTTCACGTCGTACCAACGCGCTGTTCTCACGGTGTCTCCTTTTGCGTTTCTTCTGCAGGCCAGGAAGACGCCCATCCTTACGCTTCACCCCCCTCGCCTCCGGAGTCTCCCGCCCCTGTCCCGGCTGCTGTGCGTGCAGCTCCTGGTGCGTCGTCTCCTGAGGCTCCGGCGGTATCTCCGATTGCGGAGACAGCTCAGCCAGGCCTTGTCGCGGCCTCACTGCCCTCGACCGCGGTCCGGGCGCCTCCTGGCCTTTCGGGCCCAGACGTGAACACGGCGCTTCTGCGCGCGGCGTTTCTGGGACGCGAGGACATTGTCGACTTGTGCCTGAAGCGGGGCGGAGATGTCTCCTTCTCCGACCGCGTAGGGCGGACGGCGCTGCACTACGGCGCGGCGACAGGGACGGAGAAGATCGTCAGGAAACTCCTCGAGGCGGGCGGCGAGGCGAACATCAACAAGCGCGATCGAAAGCACTGGACGCCGCTCCTCATCGCCGTGACGAAGACGCACTCTGCCTGCGTTCGCCTCCTCCTCGAGAAAGGTGCGGAAATCAACGCCACACTCTGTCACCGCTGCGCGCCGTGCAGAAGCTCTGCGCAGTCGCAGGGCGCAAGAGCCGATCTCGGAGACAAGGGTGAGGCCGAGGCAGCAAAGGGCGAGGCAGCTGATGCGGCAAACGAAGCGGGAGAACGAAAAGAGGACGTGGACAAAAGCGGCAAGGCCAGTTCTGTCCCCGGAACGAACGACCCTGAAGGCCCGGTCCAGACGTGGAGCGCCGCCATCCACTTCGCCGCAATCAAGGGAAACGTCGAGATCTCCAAGCTGTTGCTCGACTACGGCGCAACAGGTGAGCAAAACAGAAATATGGCAACTCTGCGTCAATATATATATATATATATATATGTGCGTGCGTATGGATATGCTCGGTAGAAAGGTGTTTACAGAGTGGGTTTTTCGTAGGTTGGTCTGTCTCCGGGTATATGTGTGCGGGGTGCGGGCGTTTTCGGTGTGTCCTCGCGGGTTGTTCCATGTTTCAGTTCGTCTGCCTGTGTTTTCCTCCGTTTTCGCTGGATTTTCCCTGCAAAGCTGCCGGCTGTCCGATTCTGTGCAGTGAACGACGTGGACAGCGACAACAGACCGCCGCTGCACTACGCAGCCTGCCGAGACAATTCACAGTACGTCTCGTGGCTGTTGTCACGCGGAGCGCGCCTCGACTTGTTCGACGTGAATGGCCGAAGTGCACTGCATGCAGCTGCGATCAAGGGTCAGCTGCAAAACGCCCAAAGCATCCTTGAGGCCGCTGACCCGGTGACGGCTCTTCTTCTCCTCCGGCGAAAAGACAAGTGGGACATCACCCCTGCGCAACTCGCCAAGCTGCATGGACAGAATGGCGCTGTAAGTTCAGGAACAGGAGAAACGGGAAAGGGAACCCCCAGACGGGACTCAAAAGGCGTAAATATACATCGATGCAGCACACTACTACATGTGGAGGCATGCGTAGACAATCCACATTTGCGCATATATATATATATCTGTAGGTCGACATGGCCGAGAACTTCCTTTTTGAATCTAGGGTGCATGTGGATGAATCGAAGACTTCCGAGGAGGCTGGGAGATATCTCTATATCTGCATGTATATATATATATATATATAGATAGATAAATAGATAAATATCCTTATACCAGTGCTCCTTGTAAGCGTCTCGGTCAGCCGAGCGACATGGATATTTGGGTTTGAATGTGAGAAATGCCGATTTTTTCAGTATTTGCTGCTGAAGTCGTATGCGGATCAGCTGGAAGCTACCCTGGGAGACCTCGCGCCTTCAATTGACGCCGAGAATGCCGACGTGCGTCTCCTGAACCAAACCATCACGGAGGTCCTCGCCACAGGCATGCAAGTAAGTGTGCTGCCGGGACGCGAGTTGTCGGCACCCACGCAGATCGAAGCCGAACAGAAGCTGCCTCCTGTTGTGATCACGAGTGCACGGTGATCTTTCTGTTTTGTTTTCCAGGAAGTGAAGAAGAACAAACTCGAAAGGACCGTCGCGCGTCTGGGCACCGTCACGTGCCTGAAGGCCTACCAAAAAACGATGATGGTGCAGGGAATGGGTAAGCCAAGGAACGGCATCCCTCTTTTCTGCCATCTTTGCGTTACCGTTTTCGGAATCTTGGTTGTTCTCGACAGCTTTCTGAGTTCCCTTCGACCTTTCTGTATCGCCAGAGGCAAACGCATGGAAACGGTGCGTTCAGCTTCGTCTCGCGTGTTTGTCGTCTTCGCTTCGGTTACCTGACACATAGCAGAAGTACGACACCCTGTGTTCTTTGCGGGGAAATGTGTCTCTGTTCCTGCCTCTGTCGCGCCCTCAAACGTCTCTCGCGAAACGTTTTCCCTCTTTGCAGGAGGCATGCTCGTCGCTGATGGTAGCCGGCCCAAGACTGCAGGAGGCGTCTTCTTCACACTTCTGCGCGAGATGGCGCGTCAAGGCGAAATCAGTCGAGAAGACCTTATTTACATCGAAATGGTAAATCCCAGTTCTTCCCTTCGTGTGATCGCGTTCCTCTTGCTGTCTTCCATCAGTCGTCTGTCGTTCTCGTCTCGCTTCCTCTCTTGTCTCTCCATTTTGAGAGTGTTGTCGGCCTTCCCCGCACATGTCCGGCTGTGCGAGTATGGCCTTCTGTCTCGGTTCTTCATTTCGCCTTTCTTTCATTTTGGCGACTCGGCGTTCGTTTCCCTTGCATTTCCTTGACTTTATCCGTGTCTGTTCCCTCTTTTCACTTCAGGAGGATGGCGAAGCGAAGAAGGCGCTGCGGCGGCGTGCCCGTCAGAAGCAAACGGCGTCTGCCGCTGTGGACTCCGCCCCTCAAGTTTCTCGCCGCGCGCCGAACTCCGCTTCGTCTGGACGGACCTCGAACGGCGGGGCTGCTCGCCCCTCGCCGACTGCGCAGGCTGGCTCAGCTTCCTCGGGCGCAGCCGGGAACTCCCGCTTTTCGTCAGCTCGCCCCGGTACGAGGCGCGCGGCAGCAGCCAAGCCTCAGGAGAACGCGCGTGCGCCGCACGCCTCGTCGCAAAGAAACTCGGTGGGCTTTTTCTTGTCGCCGCCTGCCACGATGTCCTCGCCGAATCTGCCGCCGCGCTTGGTTTCTTCGGGGACGAAGACGCGCCCGGGCAGTGCGCTCTCGTCAAAGAGCAGCGGCGCGTCGACTGTCGGCGGGTGTACGTACACCCCGCTGGCCCAGGCGATCAATGCAGAGACGCTGAGCAACAGCAGCAGCCGCGGAAGTTCTCCGCAGCAG
Source organism: Neospora caninum Liverpool (assembly GCF_000208865.1). Lineage (NCBI taxonomy): Eukaryota > Apicomplexa > Conoidasida > Eucoccidiorida > Sarcocystidae > Neospora > Neospora caninum. Next base: position 4,358,764 of record NC_018394.1, on the reverse strand, counting down.
CAGACGCCGACAAATTTCCCTTCGGTCGGCTCCTTCGTGGGGACGCAGCCGCAAGGCTTCTACCCCTTCTCTATGTACCCTGTTTACCCGTTCTGGTCGATGGGCTTTCCGACGCCGTTGTCGCCGCCGCCCATTATGGGCGCGAATCTATCGGGAAAAGAAGAAGGCTGCGCGCCCTTCTTCTCGAGTCCGTCCTTCTTCGCGCCGCAGGCTGCAAGCGCAAACACCTTCTTCCAGCGAGGAGAGAAAGGCGACAGCCGCAAGAAGAACGCCACGGGTGCCGTCCCGAGCTTCCCGCCCTTCTTTCCCGGCGCGCCGGGGGTGTACTTACACCCCAGCAGAGAAGAGTCGGACGTGCAGGAAGCCGCGAGCAAGAAGAAGGGACGCCCGCAAAAGAAGAAAGAAAGAGAAGAAGAGAGCAAGCGGGAGTGGCGAGAGGAAGAAAGGACTCGAGGCACAGGCAGCGCGGACCGAGAAGGCGGACACGACGCTGAGGGAGAGAAGCACGAGAGGGAGATGCCAGGAACGAGAGTCGCGCAGGCTCGCGACACGCACCGGCAAACGGCGAGTCCGGAGAAGCCCCAAAATCAACAAGTGAAGGACGGAGACGAGGAGGATGGTTGGAAAGTCGTGAAGAGCAGACACGCGGAAAAGAGGGCAAACGATTCCGGGAAAACCTTCCCCGGTGCGGGGAGCTCCGCTGGCGGCGGAGGCGTGAGGGGCCGAGGAGGAAGAGGCCGAGGCGCCGGAGCCCGCGGACGAGGGGGAAGAAGAAACCCCGAGTGAACGACTTTAGAGAAACGGGGTTGTTCTCGCAACTGTCGCTTCCAGATGGGCAACAGAGACACTGCGACTCTGGAAAGAAGCGACGCTTAAGGGGCGAGAGGCGAGAAAAAGCGGGAGGGCGGGGAGGATCGGAGAAACAAGAGACAAAGATTTTCTTGCTTCTAAACGGAGGAAGATGGACACGAGAACAGAAGGGCGAGAAGAGGGTGCAGACTGGACAAGTAGTAGACTGGGCTGAGGAACTGTTTGTGTATGCATGCGTGTGTATGTGTGTCTTTTTGTCTCCTCTCTTCCCGCCAGTTTGTGCGGTTTCAAGGATTGTCTTGTCTTTCTGGACTGCGGGAAACGTCCATTGCGCAAGATACACCATCCGAGTCGTGTGCAGTGTTCAGACTCGCGGCAAGCGACGCATGCCTCGTTTTCGCCACTGAAAAAACTTGTGAGACCCGCTGTACAGACTGCAGCTGCCGGCACCGTCAGCGACAGAAATCCGACCTAGCATACCTAGCATCGTTTTCAGTTCGGACACGCAACCCGTGTCCCCGTTGAGTGTCTCGCAACGCAAAAAGGAACAGGAGGGGCGTGCGAGAGCGTCCCTGGAAACCAGTGAACGCGACCTTCCGGTTTCCCGCACGTGGCTTAACAGGCCCCGGCGAGTCGCGTGGGAAAGCTGTGTAGTCGTATAAACCGTGGCTTTCGTCCAAGCAATATACGATCCTGTAGTGAGGTATATGTAGCTCATATACCGCATATAAAATGAATGCCGCTTGTGGAATAGCACTGCCTATACTTATCAAGATCATGCTGTATGTGCACATAATCACTGGCTACATGTCGAGTCTTAAATCGTGGACGCATCGCCATTTAGGAAAGAAAGAGAAAGCTGACTTGCGCGTGGGTTTTTCACGTGACTTTTGCTTCCGAGTGCTGGGCGGTATTTCGAGAATAATTCGACAAGGAATCTAGATTTCTGTGCAATCGTTGGAGCAAAGACAGTCCACCGCTCCAGCTGGTGTGTGGAGTTGAGATTCGAGGCATGTGGACACCCAGGCTAACACATGTCGAGTCACGGCTGATAAACGTTCACTGAAAACAGCAGGTCGGTTCTACAGGACGTACATGTGTGGGTGCCGGCACACCGGCGTCAGCAGGACGAGAAGCAAAAAGAGTGTAGACTGAAGTAACGGAGTGCAAGTAAACGGAAGGTCAGAAGACGCGAGACGCCCACAGAAAAGAAAAAAGACGAGAGCGAATCGAAAAGTTGAGCACCCACGAAACCGAAAAATATCCTATGAAAGGCAAGAGACGAATAATCAACTTTTCCTTAGGAAGGCAGTCATACCGACGGAGAGTCATTCTCGCCATATATATATATATATATATATATATATATATTATGTGTAAACGAACCAGCAGAGATATGTGGTTTGCGAAGGCGAAGAAGATTGTAGAGTTTAAAGGGAATATTGAAGCTGTTGAAGGTCTCGTGAGAGGACGTTGAAGCAGACCTTGACGCGGCCTGCGTGGCGTGTCCGTACCACTGCAGGGGAAAGAAACGGAGACGGTCGAAGCTCCAAATGTGGACGGCGAGACTCAAAAGGGGAGAACCAAGTAGGCAAAAACACAGATACACACGGACAGATCGTATTTCACTGTGCCCAGAAACACATAAACAGGACAGGAATATGTTTCTTATGAGGAAACGATAGAGTTACAGGTATCGTTGCCACTACCCCGTGAGAGGCCATGCGCTTCCTCCAGCTTTTGTATCTTTTTTCGGAGATTTGTTCGCGGCCCGCCCTGCCCAGCAACTTCCTTTTTTCCCTCCTTGCCCTTTAAGGCACAGAGATAACTTTTAATGCGCGTTGTTCTGCGAAACAACGGGGAGGATCCACCGGACGCACCTTCGCGGCCTTCGCTCCGCGCCGCCGTCTGGGGATCGACATACTCCGGCCTGCAGCCTGTCGCCCAGGCGATAAGTCTCTGCAGCCAGGACGAGGACGTAATCGAATAGAGGTGAAGCGTGCGGATGTGCCTGCAAAAGAACGGAAAACCCTTTCAATTCGTCCGTCGTGGGGTTCCAAGAAACACGACGCAAAGGCCCCGGGATCCGAACGGAACGGGGAGATAAGCACATGGCAAGGAACAGAAAGGAATGGCCTCAGTTTTGCAAACAGCTGTTCCAGAGAAAGGCATCACATGAGCCTCCCTACCTAGCTGGGTGGCTGTCGCAGTGCGAGACGGAACTTGCTTGCTCTGATCTACACGAGAAAACGACTGCTCGAGTCGCAGCTGAGTGAACGAACCTCTATCAGAGACGTATAGACAGAAAACGCGTTTGTTTCAACGTGTCCCTAGCTATACAAGTGTATATGCGGATACGCCTCTTTTGATTGGTACCAGGTCTAGTTACGAGGAGAAAACCGGACTTGGCTACTTTGAGACCTGACAGCAAATACAGTGGAGCGTTCCGGCCACCCATGGCTTGGTTGTTTGAATCGATACATGTGTGCAGAAAAACAGCCAACTTTCACCTGTGCCTACGTGCCTTTGTGCACGCATGTGCACCTGCACATGGCTACAAACGCGCATGCAACCGTATTTCGCCTTAGAAAATAGAAAAGGACAACTGGAAAAACGAAGGCGCCCAGGAAGATGGGCAATCTGCCCCGTTTCGCGGAGTTTCCTCTCGCGTTTTCGTCTTACCGTCCCGGTTGGGTTGGCACATGCACGGAGCTGTACCCGACGAGAACTCTTCTGTTGAGCCTGCGGCGGGAGGCAGAACACGCCAGCGAGCGAGAGTCGAGCAGGCGAGAAGAAAGCGAGACAACACGCGGCCTAAAAGAGGGGCTGGTGGCGGGACATGCGCTTTTCCCCGCATTTTGTTGGAAAGACAAAAGGGAGTCGGAAGGAGAGAGCAAGAATCCACAGATTCTGCGTGCGCGCCCGCCAGGGGGGGTTTTCCTCGGAAGGTTCGGGCGCCGACAGAAAAACACCCGAGGCAGCTTCGCGTTAATACACAGGACGACAGACGTGACCAAAAACAGTGAGAGGCATGTCGGAACATGAACGACAGGAGAGAGAAGACGGAGGCTCGCGTGCGTCGGTTGACAAGGACAACGTTCCACAGTTGATCCATTAAACGGCGATTCGAAACCCCCACGGGGGTCAATTTCTCACCAGTCGGTCCCGTAGACGCAGAGCACCAGGCGTGGCCAGCCGAACGGATTTGTGGACTGAAAAAACAAGAGAGAAGCGAGGCGTCTCCCGGTGTAGCCCGAGAAGGCTCAACCCCAACAAGAAAACCCTCCTCAACACTCCTTTCTGTAATTCTGAGGCAGAGCTTCCCAGGAGATTCGGCGTCGAAGCTGCGTCTTGGAGAGATCTCAAAGTTTGCATGTGCTGCGTGATTCACGAGCTTCCAGATGGCCAAAACTACCAATGGACTTGCCGCTGTCGGCTCTTTCTCCCGCCCCTTCGATTCGTGCGATCCAGTTCGCAGAATCGAGATGCAGGCGGCCCCCGCGGCCGACGTGTTTCTTCTTCTCTGGGGGCTGGACACTCTGGAAGAGTTTAAGAGGCGGTGTCTCTCTGCACTGCTCCTGCACTTTTTCTTTCGTCGGAGGCCGGTCTGATTCCCACCTCGCTTCGCTCGAGAGGGAAACGACGCAAGGAAACAGTTCTCACTTTGAAGATGAGGCTGAACGGGAGGTTCCAAACAACTTGGTCTGGACCCGCGTTCAGGGGATAGGACAGAAACTCCAGAGCGAGATGTGAGCCTCGTGCAGCGTACGCAGTTTGCGAGATCGCTTGTTCTTCGCCCTGAGAGAAAAGAGCGGAGAGGGGAAACCCCAAACCCTGCACGGTCGCAAAATGCGACCGTCGCTGCGAGGCGGGGATCTCATCCGCACCAAGAGCTTTTCTCCCCTGTGTTGGACCGTACAACGATAAACAGGTTGAATTTTACACGTAAGCGTCAACAACGGTAAACACGAGATGTTTCGACGAAAAAACACCAGGAAGACCTTCCTTATCTTGCCGCCACAAGCTACACCCCGCTTGCAAGCACCTACCCCTTCCCTTACAGAGAATGAAGAGAGAATCCACAAGCACGTGAAGGAAAAGGGACCTCCCCACCGTGGCATCTGCAGGACAGAGAAACGCTAGTAAAACAATGGAAAGCCCCTGCTGCCTGTGGATATAGTTTTCCGTAGATCTACAAAGGGATCTCTGCATTTCTACTTGCACGTCTAGAATGCCTGCGAACAAACATATCTATAAAATTGCGCGGCTTTGTCCACGCAAAAAAAACACGAATCTCGACATATGGGACTAAAAGCAGGTCTCCAAGAATCACAACCTCCACTGCCATGTTCAAAGAAATCTACATATTTATATGAATAATTATTTATGTATGTGTGCTTTGAAGAGAGAAAAGCGTTGCTGTGACTGGGATGCCTCAGGGATTTGAGGCGAGTCTCTGGTGGTTGTTCAGGAAGAACAACCAGTGAAATCTCTCGCACCTACCGAAATGATACTCCAGTCAGGTCCATGCACGAAAAGGTATCTACACACGAGCGCTCCAGCCCCCAGGCCTCCATCGATGACGGCGGAGACAATCTCGCCTGACACAATGACCTGGAAGTACCGCGGGGAGAATCGCTCCGCTGAATAAAAACAACAAGACAGAAGGGGACTTAGAAAAAACTGAAAGACAGGAAACGTGTGTGGCAACACACTTCCTCCATTTCTTTGTGAACTGCTTGCACGAATCTCTTATCATCCGCGTAATGAAATCTACAGCTACGAATGGATAGATATGCTGATCTCTGTGCGTATGCATGGGTGTATGCACATGAGCACAAACAAGAGAAAAAGTAGATTTGCACGTGTTCCTTGTGGAGAACGCCCAAAACACAAAAGTGACTTGTGGAGGGGACTCGACTAGCAGGGAAGAAAAGACACGGTTTTCTTTCATTTGCGGGGTGAGCCTTTGGCGTTGCCGACTCCATGAGATCGCTTACTGGAACTATTGATCGACGAGGAAGACTTGACCAAACTTTCTACGCAGGAACACAAAAGTGGACCTCCACGAAGATTTTGGGAAGGAAACAAGTATTCTGTGTTTAAAAGAAAATGTGGTCACCTTCAGAGAACAAACTTTGTCAGTTTATCGTCTGCTTGTGTAAGGCTAGCACTTTGCTCTGAGCACATGGGCAGTCCGAAAATGAACATTCACGTACAGTACATCATGGACTTTCTATTTCTCCCCATCGAAACTTGAAGCTTTTAACCGGGTAGTCAGACGACGTACAGCGTCGCTGGCTCCACTCGCCACTGTTACACGGGTTTCTTTCTACGGAACGACTTCTTGTCGAAACCGAATGCCTTCTGCAAAAAAGTCGATATTAATGCCATGCGCGCCCACGACAGCTAACAGTCATCATCTGCCATCTGCAGCGGAAAAGTGGAGCAAGTTGGTGAACCTCTACCGGGTTTCTTTGCAGCATCATCAAAGAAGGGCTTTTGTATTCGAAATAGGGGATGCGAACGCTAGGGCGTCACTGGTTTTACAGCCACGAGTAGTGTCTGTTGTCTGTGATTTTGACGATTTGTTCCAGTGAAATGTTGCCTTTTACCAGTGGCGCTCGGAGCAACAGCCACAGAAGGAGGCCATGAACTCAGCTCTCCTGTTCGGATCATTCTCTCGTTCCTTTCCAGCTTCAAGGCACGAATTGCGTTCCTTTCGAACTTTCAAAAGAAGGCGTAAACGAAGCCTCCTTTCTGAATGAGAGCTCTGGACACGCTCACGGCCTTAGCTTCACTGGAAGTCGCAGAGAAAGGGATTAACATCTCCAGTTTTAAACGGGTTTGTTTTCGGCGAATACCTTCGGTTTCAGACTACCCGACTCGCGTTCCTTCGAACAGGTTTTGGGGCAAGCTTCTTGCGAACGAGATGATCCTCTGCTTGACCCCAACACTCGGCTATCAAGAAAAAACAAACGACGGTAATTTCGGGTGAAAAAAACCACCAGAGATCCCCAAGAACGCTTCTGGAACTCAAAGTCAACACCGTGGATCACGCAGCGCAAGGCTACAGCTCTACAGCCGAAATGTGACCTCGTTTTCAGAGACTCAGACAGTTTCTTTCAGAGGACCCAGAAGCTGGTGGATCTATTTATTGTCCTCTCTATTTCGCCACAACGAAGGCATGACACGTTTGCATGCGGTGTGCCTTTCTGCGCAACATCGCGCAGGCTTCCGGCGCAGTGTAGGAGAACATCGCATAGATATCGGCCAAACAGTTACTCATTGGATTCTCCAGCAGAATTCGAGTTCTCGTTTTTGCTGCGCGTCATCACAGTCAGCACGCGGACAACCCCATTTTGTAGGTAGAATCTCCTTCGTTCTCGTTCTGACAGCAAATACTCCTTGGCATACTCACAAGAAGAACTCAAAGGCTCAAGTATCATGTTGTCAGAGAGTTGCAGCCTTAGTTCCACCACAGCGCTCGGCGGTGATGATGCGTTTGCTCTAGTTAAAACCGAGTGACACAGATGCCTTTTGAGATGGTCAACGATGGCTCGGATAGAGCCGTCTACTTTTCTGACCGTGTGGATCTCAACAAGCACACGGAGAATCGAGCAAACCGGGTTGTTCCAACTTTTGTCCGGGTTACGAAACATCAGAGGCTTTGTTTGACGGCTGAAAAAAACGAATGCCCAGACAAAAGCGAACGGCCGACAGATCAAACCCCAAGTGCAGTCGCAGATATCTGGTGCTTCACGCAGAGGCCTGGCATCCCGCGTTTCGTGTCTGTTCCTGTCACACGATGGTTTGCTGAAGATCACAGAAGTGCTACGTCATTCGAGAAGGGACTTCGAAACGCGATCACTCGCTCCCCCTAGGCAATTCAACAGCAGGCGGCGGAGTGAACATGTTTCTCAGAAAATTCTGCCTCCGAAATCTTCCGATGATTCACGTGACTGCAGAGACCGTTACAGAATACACAGCGATTCAAGACATATTTGTCTATCGCATAAAACCGACAAGCCGCCGGTACTGGACGGCCTCGTCAGTTTTGAAAAGGGAAAAGCCATCGCCTGTGACAGAGAGCGCAAACAGCCGGTGTCCAAGGCTACGTGTTCGCGTTTCTCTCGCGTTATATTCATCGGAACATCAGCGGAAAAGAGAAACACACCACAGGCGCATCTACTCCGAAGACTATCACCTCCCTTGAACACCCCGAGTTTTGCGGAAAATCACACATTCACACATGCTTGTACATATATGCATCTATCGACCGGCAGACACACGTACTCCGCCTGCTGGCCGGTGCACAGAACAGCCAGACACGGCAACGCGGCTCCTGCAGGGACGCACGAAACTTCTTTTGAAGAATTCCGAGGACTGGCGAGTCTGTTTATGTAAGCGGAATTGCGCAGCAGCGCAGGCAGCTTCGCTACGACCAGTGTCCAAGGCACGTAGCGGAAAGTATGTCTCTGTCCCTTTCCATGAAGGTAATGCCAGAGTCTGTCTTTGTATATCCAGATAGGTGGCTTTTAGGCTACTCGAAGGTGTAGTGTGTCAGTTTTCCTTAAAGGACCGTGCTGAGACTCGTCGGCCACCATTTGTGAATGCCTCGGGGAGGTCCAGCGGCGATTTCGCGGAGTTTCTTGTGACACGGCGCACCTTTCTAGGGGTAAACCACGACATTCACGAGCTAAACCACGAGGCCACTCGTCGTTTATCCCCCAGAAGCTTTTCCACAGATTCTCTAACCGCTTCATTCCTCTGCCGATCTGTGTTTTCGTCGCGCTCCACCTCCCCAATGCTTGCCTTCCGTTCTTCTTTCCCTCTTCGCGAACCGGACTTCGCCCCTCTCTCTTGCCTTCTCCCGCCTTCTTCTCACGAAAGAATCCTGTCGTCTCGCAAAGCCTATTCAGCAGGAAAAGTGTGCCTCACAGAGTTAACCAGCAGGAACGTTGTTTCTTTCAGGGGCCGCAAGGCAACACCCCGAAAGTCGCATTGACGAGAGGGAATTCTGCGAGACTATCGGCAAAATGCATGCACAGGGTAAAGAAGGAAACCTGTGGAATTCGATGCCAGCGATTTCGCGCTGCGATGAGTCTCGAGGTCACAAAGCGTTGCGAACAGCGCAGCGCGCAACTCCAAAAGTTGCGACTGACGCAGTCGACAGCCGAAGCCTTTTTACGCGTGACTTAAAGCGGAAGACTCCTCAAAGGAGATTGGTTTCCATGGTGCAATCACTTAGATTCGAGGCAAACGCGCATCTTCTGTGGAAAAGAGTAAACACAGCAGGACACCGCAGAAAACTAGGCATGCAGTTTTCCGCTCCGGTCTCTTGCTCCCGCGAGTTTGTGCGAATTTTCCGTGTCAACCTACTTGGCCGGAACCGAATTGGAAGAGAAGACGTCCACGAACAAGACTAAGGGACTTTCACTAGGGGGAAGAAGCGGTGGGGCTGGGATTTCTCGGCTTCTCTCCCTTTCTTTCTCGTCTCGCCGCGATTTGCTGTCTCTGTTTTGCTCAGCGTTGACTCGCCGCCACAGCCCCGAACCGGCCTTCTGGTGTCTCTTCGCGCCCCGGTACAAGAAGAGACTGGCCTTTCCGTTTTTTCAAAGATGCGGCGCTGAGAAGGGCGGCGTTCTCGCGCGGTCGTGGAACGACATCGACACAAAGCCTGAGAGAGCGCGCGGCTCCGGCAATCCAGCGGTTCTGTGGCCGCGAAGAAATCGAAGAACGCCGTTTCCCCGAAACCTTTTTTACTTGTCTTAGCTTCACTTCGCGAGTCTGTTGCCTCCGTCGACATTCTGCCGTCTCGTGTCCTTTGCTTGTCGATTGAAAATCCGCAGTTCCTTCAGAGGAGGGCGAAAGCTGAAGAATCAAGTAAACAGTCTCGACTTTTTCTCGCGCCTCTTGTTCTCTCGCCTTTCTGGCCGCTGGATCTTTCAAATACTCTGTGCTTTCTTACGTGTCTTGCGTCATGTCGATCCTTGATTCCGTCCTTCGCGTCTTGTAGCGAACTGCGCCTCGGGCGTTTCCTTCACCTCTCTTCGGTAAAGATGAAAGGACATCCTGAAGCCAATCCTTCTCCTGTCTCTATGCCCTCTTCCTTACCTTCTCCTTCTTCTTTTTCACCCTCTTCTTCTTGCTCACCTTCTTCTTGCTCACCGTCTTCTTCTTCCTTATCTTCTTCTTCTTCCTTACCACCGTCGTCTTCTTCCTTACCACGTTCGTCTTCTTCCTTACCACCTTCGTCTTCTTCCTTACCACCTTCGTCTTCTTCCTTACCACCTTCGTCTTCTTCCTTACCACCTTCGTCTTCTTCTCTTCCTGCTTCTTTTTCCTCGGGTGTATTTCATGCAAAGCGAAGAAAGTTGAGCAACCGAGGCGCAGAGGGCGACAAACTGGTGGTTCCCGACAGAGCGTTTGCGGCTGTGGCCATTCCTGGTCGAGTCTCGCAGAAGTACGCGAAGCAGAAAAAAAGCGCTCGCTGGACTTGGAGAAGCGATTTGCGTGTCCTGCTGTGCTTTCTTCCTCCTTCCTCTTTAAAAACCTCGTTGTTTTCGTCTGTCGAAAGTTTCCCCCTCTCCCGCATACAGCCTCTGAATGCTTCTTGAGAGACATGCTCCTTCCTTCGCTTCGTCCTTTCCATGCCGTGCGTGGAGACTTTGTTTTTCTTTCTACATCGGACACCACCTTTCTTTTCTTTCTCTAGCCCTCTGCCTATAGTCGCAGACCCGTGTATCTCTCTCCCTCGTCTCTCCCTCTCTTTCTGCCTCCCTCAAAACCAGGTTCCTGGTCCCGTCTCGCGGTTTTGTCTAGCCGCTCGCTTTTCGGTTCCCTTCTCTGTACACTTCGTTTTCTCCACCGTATTCTGCACAATTCCCCGTTCTGTCTTACCACCTTTCTCGTTTTTCTGCTCGCTTCCCTCGATGGCGTCTTGCCTTCTCCGTCCCATCTTCTCTGACGGGGCTTTCTTCTTGTCTCGCAGGTCGACGGCTCTGGAATTGCTGGGAGGCCCCGAGGCTGTCTCTGCTTGTCTCTCTTCTTCCTCGGAAGAAAAACTGTTTCTGGGAACTTCTCTCCACGACCGGGTCTTCTCGCAGTTCCTGCCTTCGACACCCTCTCGCGCCTCTGGTCTCGCCGTGCGCATTGAGAGAAGAAAGAGCGGCCGAGTCACGCTGACTATTCTCGGCCGAGTGGAGCAGCTGCACACTTTCGACGGTAGGACGCACGCACTGGCGACGGAAAAAGGAGCGAAGCAGTACCACTGTTACACACACACATGCAGAGCACGTGCGCCTCCAGTTGAGATTGCATGCCCCGTGAAGCACGAAAAAAAGTTCTAGAAAAAAGGCTGAGAACACTGAGGCGAGTATCTCCTAGGCGACAGCGGGAGAAGCCTCTGTGGAGGCGCTGCTGTTTGTCGAGGCGAGCGAGAGAAAAGGGAGAAACTGGACCTTTTAAGGGGTTCCGTTTCTGGCGCTGGAAAGGTCGGGTGATGTGGTGGTGAATCGGTTTACTGCGTCGGCGCTTTCGTGTCTCACGACGTTTTGTGCGACAACGGCTCGTTTCGAGCGTCGGCTCCAGGAAATGTGCGCAGCTGACCCCCTTCTGCGTGCTTCCCTGTGGCGTCTCTGAGGCTTGGTCTCTGCGTTATCTCGTCGGGTTTCGCCTCTCAGGTTTAGCGGATTTCTACTACGCTCCGCCCTCGAGGGCCAGGAAACCAACCGATTTTCGCCAGCTTCTCCTCTCTCACAACGCGCCGGCTTCTTCGTCTCTCTTCATTCCGCCTCCGCTCTTCTGCCGGTTCTCGCAGCCGGCCAACTACCGACTGGACCAACTGTCTGTGGCGCCGCCCTCGAGCCCAAAAGGCGAAGCCGCGACCGCGGTCGCACGCGCCCTAGGTGTCTCCGCTGTCCCCTGGTTGGGCGACTCGCCCGGCAAGGCGTCCGCCGAGAGACTTGCCGCCGCCTCAGTTTCGCCTTCATCTTCTCCTTCAGCTGCTCCAGGCTCGAAGACAGTCCTTGATCGCGAGGATGACGCCGGAGAGGATAAGTTGGGAACACAGCGACGAAGGCGAGAAGACGCCTCGTGCGCCTCGCAGGGTCTGGACGCTGAGGGCGAAGCCGCGTCGGAGGGGACAGAAGACGGCGCCTCGACGAGCGGAGAAGAGAGCCGAGACGGTGGCAAGACAGGCGACGCGACAGGGGAGACAGAATGGCCGCGCACGAAGGCGCAGCGGAGCGAAGATGAAAAACGCGTCGGGGAAGAATTCAACTCAGTCGCCCGCTTTGGAGACGCGCAAGTCCCTTCGCTTCCGCCTCCTGCCGCCATGAAGGCCACAGCGGGTGAGACGAAAAGAGGAGGCCTGGCCGCTTGTGTCTCTTTTTCCGACCTTTCTCGTCCTTCGTGCGAACCCTTATCGCAACGCTCACAGCGAGGCGCAGTTCTGTGGGCAGAGTCCTCTCTTGAATCTCGTTTCAGGTTTCGCGTGTGCCCCAGGCCGTTTCCGCCTTTCTCTTTCTTCGTTTTCCCAGACGAACTGCTTCTCTCGCGCCTCCGCCACTTGCTCGTCGAGCACCCCATTTGGCTGCGGAGTTCCCTCGACGCGCGTCTGCCGGAGGAATTCACTGCGTGGCGGAAGAAGCCCGCGTACGCAAAGTCCTGCTTCCTCTTTGCAGGTGCGCGTCTTTCTGAGCACAGGAACTCCGCGCGTTTACTGTGAAAAGAGGAAAAGAGCAAGGCTGTTCTCGACAGAACCGGGGGTCTCCAGCGTTCGGATCCACGTGCGGATTCCCGCGTTCGACCCGCAGGCGCCGCTCCAAACCCCTCGAAAGCGAACGCCCGCGTAGACAGGCTTGTCACCCACCGTGAAGCAGCTGCGTGTGTGTGTGTGTGTCGTTGGGTTTCCGTTCGCTTCTATGACCTGCTAAGGATTGCGTCAGAACGCCCGCCGTTATTTTGTGTCGGCCTTTTCTTCGTTTTTCAGATGGCCCCTGGAGAGGCTGCCTTTGCCGCCTGGGGTACGACCCGAGACTGCATGCCGAGAGCCGATTCTCGCAGGTGAGAAAGCGGCAAAAAACGAGTCGGGCCTTTCGCCCGCTTCAGGTAGAGACTGCCAAGGCAACGAGGAACGGAGCGCAGAGGGGAGATGGAGCCGTCCCCCACACGTCGCCACCCTCACACCTATACGTGCCTTTAGACAGAGACACCCGAGGGGGGGACCCGAGAGAGAGACAGGGGCTTTCCTGAGACAGTCTAGCATGGTGAAGGGATCGGGGAGCCGCGGGTGTGCTTTCTGTCTTTCGTGTGGCGTTCTCTCTTCATTGCAAGGCGCTCTTTTCTGCAGGTGCTCGCGAGTGTCTCTTCCGCGCGATGCCAGGGTGGCTAATCGCTTCGCTTCCCCGACCCGTCTCCGGCGTCAGCGGATGCGGGAGATTCTGACGCGTTGAACGCACACACACACACACGTATATATGGCTCGGCGTGTTCAGAGTCGCCTTCCCCTCCGTTTGCTTCGCGCGCTTTACAGCCCAGACGTTGTTTTCGTTTTTGCGCAGACCATCGACTTCCGTGACGCATTCTTCCGAAACGTGAACTGGCGTCGACTCCGGAATCGCCGAACACCGGGCTCTCTCTGCTCGCTTCTGCCGCTCTCTGCCTCGCCCTCTGCAGCCCAACCAGGCAGCGCGCCTCCGGAGGCTGGCGAGGAGCTCTGCGGGTCTCTCGCCTCGCTTCAGACGGCGGGGAAGAACGTCGCGCATCTCGAGCAACACTTTTTGATTGCACCGACGCGGCCTTCGGTCTTGTATCAACTCCGGGAGATTCAAGACGAAGGCGTCCAGAAACTCCTGAAGGACGCACCCGTTCTGACTTCGCCGTGCAAAGAAACAGGTGCGAATTGCCGAAGAAAACAGACAGCGAGAGAGTCGAGTTTTGTTGCGGATCTCGCGAGAAGAAGCTCGGAACGAGATGCCTCCTCACGCGAACACGAGGCCGTAGCCTAGTTTCCTGTTTCCTCGTGGTTTCACCTTTGCTGAGAGACGCGCAACGAGGGCGTTTCGACAGGGCCTTCCGACGCCTAAACAGACTGGAGAGTGCGAAGAAAGAACCGGCTGTCTTCACAGAGAGTTGACAACACGCTGAGTCTGGGGGTTCGAGGGAGGGGGGGATGCGTGAGAGCGGATGTGGGCGAGGGGCGTCTCGATCCTCATATCAAAGAGAATCCTATTTTAGACGGTTTTAGGTAAACGACGTGCAAACGAGAGCTGCGTTCCGTGGAAAACGCATCAGGAGACTGGTGCGCGTTTCCTGTTTTCCTCAGGCTGGTTCACCGCGGCGACGATGAAGACCCTGCGCGAGCTCCTGGCGATGAAGAGCCAGCGCATGCGCGAGAAAGGGGATTTGCCTGCGACGGCTTAGGGGTGTGTTTTCTTCCGTCGCCGGTTTTTCGTCCTTTTAGTCGCAAGTACCTGCTTGTGGAGACAAAAAACCGTTTCGCCAGCGAACGAAGCGCCTTTCGGCAGATTCGACGCGCATGCGAAAATGAGCGGCGAGACGCCAAACCGTACTCCGCCTAGGATTGCAGATCGTGCGGGGGCGACGCGAGTGCCTCTTCCCCCTTTTCTCATTCTGCGAACGTGTGCCTTCTGTCAGCCTGCGAAAGACCCGATTCGAGATGTCCCCTAAGCGACGAAAAGACAACGGGAGCGGAGAAAAAGACACTGCCTCAAAGCCTGTACTTGCTCCAAAACCCTACACATATAGCCGTATACACACACATAGTCAGATGCATATATATATATATATATATAATATAGATGCATATTTAAATTTACGTATATATATATATATATGTATGGTTTGCTAGTGGTGGTGTCTGGGAACGCAGAGGCGTGGATGCTCTGAGCACCTACCGACGCGCATGCACACAAACATGCCATAGACATCCGCGCTCAAGGCTTCGCTGATTCACCGAAACAGGCAATTAATCAGCAAGAACACCGAAAACCAGAATGTGAACTTCGTAAGCTCAATATATATATATATATATATATATGTTTACTCATAGGTATGTGTATATGCTGCGTACATATATATATATATATATATATATATATATATATGTTTGCGCATGGAAGAGAAATGTTACAGTAGGAACAGAGCTGCAAGGGACGATGCGTTTACTGCACGAAACACAGAGAGACGCGGAGAGGAGGGGCGGTTGACTGTTTCAAGTCCGCGCGCCCCCAAGGACTCTGTCGGTCGCCCCCGTGTGACTCGGTTTTTTTAGGGAATGAAGCGAACAGGCAGGTCGTGTTTGAGGAGACACCCGCACTAGCCAGCGCAAGCAGATAGTCCGTTGTTTTCGATTCGCGGCACTTTTAAGTTTGGTTTTCCGAAGTGCGAGGCTTCCGAGGGATTCACGCCCCCGAGCGGCAACCCGAAAGTGGACCCTTTTACGGTTCACAGAGAGGACAGGAATGAGAAAGAAGACAAACGAGCCTGCCGAACAGACATGAAGCGTCTGGGAATGTCTGGGCGAGGCCGTGTGTTTATCCCGTTGGTTCTGTCTCCTTCTCTTTCTCCCGTCCTTCGTTTTCTCTCCTTCTCGTTCGCCCTTTCAGAGAAGGCACTTGGGTCTCCGACGAACCCTTTTCCCCTCGTTTCTTTTTGCGGTCTTTACTGCGCCTGGACGGCTCTACCCCGCGGGTGCATCACGCGACGTATCTCGGCGCTTTTCTCCTTTCTGCCGCCTCCGAGGACTTTCTCCTTCGTTTCCGTCTCTTCTGTCTGGTCTTCTTGCGGCATTGCTTCGACAACGGCCTGCGTCGCCTGAGCTGCAGCCGCCGCGGTGCGCTCGAATTCGCGGTCCTCGCGGCGGAGAGTCTCACGCATCCATTCGTCGAAAGAGAAGACCTCGAGAAGACTGTCGAGGAAACCTGAAGCACACACGGCGAGCAGATAGACGCGGAAGGATGGCGCGGCGTCGCAGCCGGAAAACAGCAGGGAAACCCAACAGAACATCGTCAGGCTTCGCGAAAACGCCCGAGAAAAAGCGCGAAGGATACGGCCTCACAGGGACGCGGATCTGTGCAGAGACACTGCAAAAGGCACAGAGGGGTGTTAGTCCTCTCTCAGCCGAGGACGCCTTCGTTTCGGCGCGGAAAAAGAGAGGAGAAACAGACGACAGGCGTGTATGAAGGCGGCCTCGTCGAGAAATCGAGGAATCCGTGACAGCGGGAAAAGATTATGGACACAGAAAGGGGACAAGGCTCTTTAGACGAAAACACGAGTGCAGCGAGGAGGAAGCAGAGATACAAAGGAAGGAAGGAAGACCCAAGGGGGAGAAGACGAGAAGTGGAGAACGAAACCCTCGAATCGGACGAAGTCGGAGAGAAAAACGAATCTTACTGCGACTGTATTTCGCCCTCGCCTTCTTGACGTGCTTCGCTGCTTGAGTCGGCGACATGAGCGCAGGATGCAAGGCATCCTTGTCGTTCTTTTTCTCGTGCCCAGAGTTGTCGCGGTCGCTGCCCTGCGCTCCTTCCTCCCCGCATGGCTCTCCGCTCTTTTGCATTCCTTTCTTCCCGTCGTTCACCTCTTCTCTCCCTTCTTCCGCGGCGTTTGCCTCTGTGTTTCCGGTCGCCGACAGCGCAGGATCCTCGCTGCCGTCAACCAAAGGGAAAGGCGAAGCTAAGACCTGGCGCATGCAGCGGTACTTGAAGCACTCGTTCGTCGTGCTGTTCCTCCAAACTGCCGTGTAGATGTGGAAGGCCGTGAATCCGAGAAGCAGAAAGAAGAAGACGATGAAGAGAACCGCGAGGAAAATCAGAGATCCGAAGCGACCAGCCATGTACTGACAAGCACAGAGCCGGAAAAGAACAAAACAGACGCAAACAGGGAGACATTCCACATGTGAGAGAAACCAAAAATGACAGGAAAACCCGACGTTTCAAAGAGATATGTCACCATGATGATGGGCCCTCTAACACACGTCTAAATATATATATATATATATATACACACTATACACATTATATACAGCATCAATATAACATATGGTTATAATATATAATATATATATATATATATATATATATATATGGATGCAGTGTCTGACTATCCAGTATACATATATTAATTTGCTGTTTGAGCGTTCAATTTCTTCGTCCTTGTAACATCTCTGCCTCCTTTTAAAAATGCCTATTGACAAACGGGTTCCTCCTCCTGTGTACCCACAGAATCAAATGCCCGTTTCTGTTCCCCTGTTGCGAGTTTTCCATGTCGGGATGGGAAAAATCCACTTTGCAAGCGAGTGCAGCTAGACGGACTCAGGCATACACACATAGAGCGTACATGGATACACATAGACGCAGAGAGCAGTAGAGAGAGTAGCACATCTGGACATAGATGCATGTAGAAATAGATTCAGAGATAGATCGACAGATAAAAGGAGAGGTAGACGGAGTGCACGAGGCAGTGCAAGCGAACGGGGTTTCGCTGCATGCATGTTTCTTTCGCCTTACTTGAAAGACGATGCTCCACGTGGCGGAGGATCTGCGTCCTGTAAGCGGGTCAATGTACGTCGCTGACGTCAGCCGCAGGGCGTCGACGATCCCCATCAGCAGGCTCAGAGACGTGACAGATCCATACCTGAACCGGCAGGTGAAACCAATTGAAAAACGGGAAAAAACGCAGAAAAAACTCCAAAACAACAAACACCAAAAGAGCAAAAACGTGCGCTCGAAGGAGAAAACACCGTCCTACATCGAAACATGTAAATCTTATTCTGAATCATCCCTATACAGAAAGACAAATATATCTATATATATAGATATAGATATATATAGATATCTACGTCTATGATACCTATCTATAGCTATCTAAATATATAGACATTCAAATACGCGTATATACATTTATATGTACAGATATATTGACACCAGCGTATAGGGCGAGTGAGGGTTGAGAGTCTAGGCGCGTGGTGCTTCAAGACTCACGCGCACATGAGGAAGTGTGTGACGAGGAAGACGATGAATGCGCCGTGGTTTCTCGCGCCGACGCAATTTCCAATCCAAACACAGTGGTGGTCAAAGCGCGCAACGCAAACGTTGCAGAGCCGGCAGTGCTTGCTCCGTGCTGGCCTGGCGATACACGAAAAAGAAAAAGAGAAGGTGAGAACAAATGCAACAGAAGAAGAGGAAAGAAAAGGAGAGGAAGGAAATGAGAACGCACGCAAGAGAGGGAGAAAACGAGAGCATCCCCAAGGGCAAGAAAGGGAAACTTGAAGACCTAGGCGAATCGAAGAGAGAGAAGTGAAGTTTGAGAAAAAAGGCGATATAGGGAGAGGTGAAGAAAGGGTTCAGACACGCCCACTTAAGCTTTGTGAATTTCTAGGCGCGAGGATAAATTCAGCAAGAGTTGTCGTGGAGTTGTCTCGTCTCCCTTCTTACTTGGTGAAGAGACAAGTCGAGCACTTTGAATCCGGGAAGTAGATGCATTTGTCGTAAGGGTAGAGGCGCACATGTTCGTCGACATTTGAGTGGTCTATGACACCTGCGCAGAGCAGGAACCGAGAGAAAGAATTTTTCTCCTGTAACTCCTTTTCTGGGGTCTGAAAAACGGATCGAAGACCAGCAAGGGCTGCGAACTTTTTCAGTTGGGCGCAGGCGTCTGACCCGAGTGGTGTCTGGGCCGGGTGGGAGGCAGAAGGCGCAAAACGGCGAGAAAAATAAAAGGAAAGAAAAGAAAGGCACAAAAGAAGACAGGTGGCGAAAGAGAAGACGAAAGAGATGAAAGAAGAAGAGGAACGGAAGACGAAAGAGAAGAGGAAGGGGAAGGTAAAACTGGAGGGAGTGAAGAAAGGACAAGGCGCAGAGAACGGAAGCGGAGAACGCCACGCAGAAAGACGTACAGGAGACAAGCAGAAAAGGCGTGAACGAAAAAGGATGCGAAGAGAGAAAGCGAGAAGAAGGAAGACGGCGAGAAGAAGAGAAGAAAGGCAGCGAGAAGGAAGAAAGCCAGCGAGAAGGAAGAAAGCCAGCGAGAAGAAGAGAAGAAAGGCAGCGAGAAGGAAGAAAGACAGCGAGAAGAAGAGAAGACAGCCCCACGTGGCAGCCGTGGGTTTGGCGATTTTGGTCTTTAAAGATGTTCCTTCTCACCGGGGTCTTTGAGAGAGCACACGAGGAAGGTGGCGAGGCAAGCAATGAAAACGCCAAAGGCAATGAATCTGTGAAGACAAAACGCAGGAAAGTTGGGAGACGCTCGAACGAAAAGAGGGAGACAGAGTTGCGCAGAAGCGGCGAAGGGGGGAACTCGCCAGACGAAGAGGCGCCAGAATGTTGCGGAAGCAAAGACGCATGCAAACTGCTGCGTACTTGTGGTGGGCTCCGAGATAGGCGTTGGGGATCCAGGGATAGCCTGCGAAGCATGCAGAGAGGAGGGAGAAGGAGAAAGGTGTGAAAACTATTGACGGTAACCTCGAATCACGGAAAAAAAGTGGGGGTGAAACTACGCAGCGTGGCAGGAAGTACGTCGGGAGGCGCGAACAATGTCGATCTTGAGAAAAACCGGAGGAACAGAAGTTCGTGCAAAAAGATGGCAGGGAGATGAGGAGCAGCTTCGACACTGTTTGGTCTGACGGTCGTTTCACCCCTGGCGGAGAAAGAGCGGAAAAGTGGTCTAGACGACTAAAAGACCAAACGGGTTTGAGAGGAGCGAGCGGAGACTCTCCGCGCGAACACGAGACGCCACGTCGAGCGGGCTCACCGACGAGAACGACTTGTGAATAGCCGCCAATCATCACCGCCAGATAGACGATTTGCACCAGCGGATTGTTGGTGTGGCACACGTAGAAGAAGGCCCTCTCGACGCCCCGGCGGGCACGCGTGCCGCATGTTTTCTCCAGGAGGAGAAGGCAGCGGCGAGGGAAAGAAGCAAAGAAGAAGCGATGCAGCCGAGAAAACAGAGAGGTGCCCTCAGGCGTCGCGAAGAACCAGAGAAGTGCCAGGAAGACGAGGAAGAAGAGAAACACACACGCGCCGAGAATAAACATCTTGGCGCGACGGAAACGAGAGAAGAAAAGACGGGAGACAGAAGAAGAAAAACCAGAGAAGAGGCTTGAAGAGCAAAGGAACAGACAGAGAAGATGGGGAAGGAAAAGAAGACAGGGAAGAAGAAAGAAGACGACAGGGAGACGGAGGAGGCGTAGAGTGTGGCACGAAGCAGAAGAGGAAAATGTGGAAGCAGAGGAAGACAAGGACCGCGAGGAAGACGTGGAGAAAAGAAGTGAGAGAATATGGTAGAGGATCCCTCCCTAGTGTGCCTGCTATTAAAAAAGAAGAGCTACATTTCTTCACATGCGTTCGCCACCAGAGCGAGCGCAACTGGACTCCTCTCTTTCTCTCCGTCTTCCTCGGGTCCGCTCGCTGTCATTTGCCGTTCTTCTCTCTCAGTTTCTTTCTGTCCCTCTTCCTCTTCTTCCGCTTCTTCTTCCTCTTCTTCCCTCTTCTCGGGTGTGCGGGAGGAAGAGCCTCGGCTCAGGGTGACAGAGACAGGAGGAAGGGCGAAGGCGCCGCGAGAAAAAAACTTCACAAGACACAAACGGAGAGCAGTGAAGAGAGAAAAGAGGCGCGAAGCGAGAAGGGAGAGAGGCACGGCGGCGGGAAAGGAGACACCTGCACAGGCCGAAGACGTGTCTAGGAAGCGCGAGAAAGAAACTTTCTTCGCATGCTACATTCCTTCTTGTGAAGCTTTAACAGTACTATCAGATTTAGCTGTTATTTCTTTTTCATAACCAGTAACAACAAAAGATCCTGTTTACCGGCAGAGGAAGACGAGATAGAATCGAACACAGACCGCGTGAAAAAAGCTAGCGCAGAAGACACCGCACCGCGCGACGACGGAAGGTCACACGCAACGAGACTCTGTAAGACTTGCTGGTGAGCAGCCCAAAACAAACGCACAAGGAGACAGCAGCGATCTACGTCTTCTCTCAGCGGTCGCCGAAGAACGCCGAAAAGAAAGGCTGTTCTCCTCGCTTTCAGAGAGAAGGCGAGTGTGTGTTTTCACATCCCGCGGTGCGCCTAGCCAGTGTGTGTCGGGTGTATGTACAGCGCGCGCGTCGGCCGAGTCGGGGCACGGTTGGTAGGAAAACCGGCGTTTCCGGGAAAAGACCGAAAGGCGTTTTTTCTGGATTTCCACGGGCTGCGAAGCCGAGAGAAAATTCGACAGGAAGCAGAGGAAGAACGCGAATCCTTGCCCAGAGACGGAGAGACCCAGAGGGCCAGCCGCCGCCCCCAGAAGACCGTCTCCCTTCCTCGACGCGTCGTGACTCCTCGCGCGCTGCGTCGCGTTTCCCCTTCCCTCAAAAAAGCCCATCTACTTCCACGCTCTCAGCCCTTTGTGTCGTCCTTTCTCTCTCTTTCTCTCTCTTTCTCTCCTCTATTTCCCTGTCTGTTTGGCTGTCTCTCTGTCCCTTCCTTCCTCTCCTTCCCGCTGTGTTGCTGACGCTGCTTGTTGGAAACCGAAAAGCGACGCTGAAGCGCGTCCGAGTCTCGTCCGTTTCAAGGCCCACAGGCGGGGCAAGAGACGGAGAACAGAGCGTCTCCGGGGCATATTGTTTTTCTTTCCAAAGCCAGACGAAAGACATCTTCCTCTCGGATCGAGCAGATCGACGAAGAGAAGGCGAGTTGAGATAACGCAAGAGAAAGCGCGCTTTCGCGCCTGTCTCCGTTTCTCTCTCTGCTTCCGTTTTTTTCTCGCTTGTTTTGCCTGCGTGTTTTCGACAGCCCCGCTGCATTGGTTGTCACGAAGCGTGAGTTCTCCCTTCCTTTTCTGGATTTTCCCCTCCCCCTTCTTTGTCTTCGCAGGGGAACCGCCGTGCGGTTGCTTGCCTTTTTCCGTCTGAATTTCTTCCAAACGGACGTGACGTGCGTCAGTGCCAGGGAGAGAAATCTTTTTTTCTGCGCGGGTTTTAAAGTGAGCGGGGCGTGTCTCAACGAGGTCGTCTCCGCGGGAGGTTGCCTTTCTGTTCTCAAAAATTCCGAAAGTTGATTGATTTCCCCCGTCTGGCGTACGTCGGCACAGCCCTGACATCGAGGAGCCTCGGCTGTTCCCCGCTCTCTTCTTTCGTTTGCCTCTCGGTGGACGACGCCTGTCTTTGCCCTTCTCTCCTAGCAGTCATTTCCCCCACCGTTATACCTCTGCGACAGTCCTTTTTCTCGCCTCTTCCTTCTCTCTCTCTCACATCGCCTTTTGAATCCTCCGCGCTGTATGCGATTAGGTTTTTTGTCAACGGTACCTTTTTGGCTCGTTTCCCTGTCAAATTCCCCTCCCCTCTTTTCTGTCTGTTCTTTTATCTCTTCTCTCTTTTCTTGTGTCTCTTCTCTCTCTCTGTCTCTTTTTTCTTCCGTCACAGGGACAGTGTCTTTTTGTTCGAGTTCCTCTCCAGCATGAAGGTCGCCTGTCGCGTCGTCTTCTGTCTCGTTTCTCTCTTTTTTCTTTCCTCTCTTTCTTCTCTTCCCTTCTCTTCTCTCTTGCTGGTTGAGGGAGCGAGTTCACAGGCACCCCCTGCCACCCAAAAAGGAAATTCGTCCAGCCCGCCTCGCACGGCTGCAGACGACAAGGCAACCGTGCACAAAGTGGGGCGTGAACTCGACGAAGAGGACGAGACTTTCCTTCGAGAAGAATTCATGGAATACGACACTAACGGAGACGGTAAGCTCCAAAAGGAAAATATGAAGAGAGAAAAAGGGTTGGTAGCCGACCGCAGTCCCGGTTTCGCAAAAACTCGCGAGTGTCTCCACTCCGCGGCGTCTCCCTCTACAAAACTCTCCCCAAGGCGTGCCGTGCCGTCTTGGTTTCTTCACGCTTTGCTCCTTTTTACTTTTTCCGCGCTGTCTGATTCCTTTTTTGCTGGATTTGCAGGGATGCTGGATGCGTACGAGGTTCGAATCACCCATCCGGAGATTGGGAACCAGGAACTCTTTTCTTTCTTCCGTTCCGTTGATGCAAATCAAGACGGACTCCTGACTCTACGTGAATATCGCGAATACGTGGCGGCGTCCATTTAACGCCAGCAGGGAAGGAAACAGGGAAAGGAGAGAGAAGTTTCTCCATTGTGGAGGGCGAAACGCTGCCGCGCGCGCGGTTGTGTATTCCAAGGGAAGGTTCCGTTTTTGTGGATTTTTCGCGCCTTGCGCATCTTGTCAAAACAGACACATGTCCAGCTAAAGAAATCGGCACAGGTGACTCAGTGCTCTCAGAAACGACCGTTCTCCGTCGCTGTGCGAGGTTCTCTCTTCTCGCCGTCTTCTCTTTGTTCTCTTAGTGCGCGCTTTCTCTCTGCTACGGCAGAGTCGCGCGAGAAACGCAATTGAACGCAACAGTCCACGCAGGGGAAAAGAAAGGCCAGAGCCCGGACGGGTGTTTGTTGGCCAGGAAAAAAGGAAAAAGGCAACCCGATGGGATAAACAAGGCGCAGGAACGGAATGTGGAAAGACCAAGAGAAGAACACGGCACAGAGAAGGAATGTGGTGAGAGCAGGGATAAGACTGCGATTTCGTATGCGGGGAGGAGTCTCGCGCCGCTTCGCAGGGAGCAACGTGCGCCACTTTGCTGTCTTTGAGAGAAAGAAAGCGATGCAAAGCGGAAACCTGAGAAAAAAGCTGAAAGAGCAAGACGACTGTGAAAGAGACAAAGAAACACCAAGAGACACGGAGACAGAGCAGGACAAGAAAACCTGGAAGAGCAGAGGGAGAAGACATCACGCCAACCACACTCGCCACGTGAAGCAAACACCGCATCAGACAGGAAACAGAAGCAAGCACATCTCCATATCCACACGCCCTTTTTTTACCTAAGTTTTTGCATGCAACTCCCACAGGCGTGTACACCAGCCCAATAGGTATACACTTTAGCATACGCCCCAATGTACGCACGCCGAGACAGATTATATATACATCTATATTTATTTATATGTTGCACTTTTGCACCGTGGCGCATGCAAGCGCAGGCACGGCCCTGTTCCCTTGTTTGTCGTGTGTGTACATGATTTCATATACATCTATGCATCCATATACATATAAATGTGTGTGTGTACCATCGGGGACATGGGTGGATGTCTCCACGGTGGATGCAGTCGTTTTTCCCACTGTCAGATACATAGACGTTGAAGCTTTCCACAGAGCCTCCAGCCCGCACACATGCGCGGAGAGTCTGTGTTTGCTTCTGTGTGCTTGTTCCCCCTCCGACACCTCGTGTCTCAAGTCGGGGAACCCCGCTGCGAGTTCGAGCCGCTTTTTTCGTTTCGACTATTCTTTGCCTTCGCGCTCTGGAAACTGCCGGACGTGTTCGCCTGCAGGTTTCTTGGCGACAATGAGGTAGGTCGTGCCTGCACCATGACGGAGCAGAGACGGAGGAGAGAGGCAAGCGAAGGCGAGAAAGACATCGAAAAGGGAGAACGAACGCGCGAAAACTGGAGACAGGGCTGCACGCGACGGAGGCATCTTTTTTCTGGGGAAAGCTGGAAGCTCCGCTGTACAAGACACCGTTCAACTTGCTCTTTTCCCACCTGGACTTTTTTGTCTGAGAAGTGGTGGAGTTACACTTTGGCCGCATGCTCTCATGGGAATGTGGAATTTCAAAACTGACCCAGACCGAAGCGGCCAGCAGCGCTAGGTAAACGTCCTGGGACCGGAATCCATCAGGCTGAAGACAGTGCGGTTCTGGCGACTTCATTGCCGCCGCAAATGGATATTTCGTGAGAGAACGACGACACCCCCAGGGAAGAAAGTGGAAAGTGAGATCGACATTTTCATCCACACGCGTCACCGGGTTCATGAACTTGACGCCTGCCGAGCGCAAAGAAGACCTTTCGCCTGGAGTGTTCTGGCAAAAACACTTACCGAAAGTGCGACGCTTCTCGAGCACAATGTCGAAACCGGCCTAGAAAAGCAACAGCAGACGCGACTGGAAGTAAAACGATGCCTTCCGCTAGTCATACTGCTATTCACGTATTTGCATACATGTGTATACCTACTAGATATATTTACGTGTTGTATGCATGCATCTCCTTGTCTGGACTGTGCGTTCGGGGGTGGGGCCCTCTGCGCATGAACACCTGGATCTCCACAACAAATCTTCGCACATATATACGCGGAGAAATCAGTCCCGATATAAACGTAGGTGTGTATACGCAAATGTACGTGCGTGTCGAAATCTCTTATCTGCAGTCCCACAAATACTCACACATATACACCTAGAAGTTTATCTGTGCCTGCGTACCCACAAATATACAACAAGACACCTATATGCCTCTACCTAATTATGTGCATGCTTCTGTCTAGGCCTTTGCGTGTAGATGGGTCGGGCGATGTGTGCGTAAGTTTTCGGGGAATCGACAGGTTTGCCTGGCATCTTTCCGCGTCTCCTTCGCTTTTGCGTACCTCGCTGACGAGCTGGCGAATGGGGCGGTTGTAGTAGCAGCCGAACTTCCACACGTGCCGGAGAAGACTTCTCTCGATTTTCTTGTTGAAGTAAACCCACGTGCCTTCGCCGTGTTCCAGAAGGAGCAAAACGCCGCCCTGCGAAGCGAGAAAAGAGAGAGAGACCGCACTCGTGACACGAACTGCCGCGCGCGCTCTCGCCCTCACTGTCTTTCGAAAAACGCGCTCGAGACAAAGAGACGACTTCGCAGACCAGCAAACAGCCGTCGACTTTCCAGGCACGCGTCCGTTTTCTCCAGGTTCTGGAGAGAGACGCACGTTACTCGCGGTTCTCTGGTCTCTCGCCGGGCGCGAACGCGAGAGACGGAAGGGGACTCGTCGTTCATCGGTGGGGCTAAAATCGAATTTCGTTCTTCCAGGTTCAACACACGCGCAGCTACCCGGAGCAGCCCAGAGGCGTCGTGGTAGCCAGCAGTCCTAAAGAAGAATTCGGTAACTTGCACGAGCAAACTCGCGGCGCCTCTGTTTCCTTTCAGTTCTCTGAACTTGGGGCCTCTCCCCGTTTTCTCGGGCCTCTCTGCTGCTCGAAAGACGACTCCAAAACGGGAGGCCGTCGTCTTGTTTTCTTTTCTTTTCTCAGCGCGAGTATCGGTGTCTGGGTTTTCTCATCTCTCCCAGCACGCCCGGTTCGGGGGATGGCGCCGTCCCTAAAGAGCCTGCCTGTTTCTCCTTTCGATTCTCTCTCTGTCTCCACGGTCTCTGCGATCGAAAGAAGAAAACGAAAAGACACTCGCGAGTCTTCTCTCTTCTCACCTCTTTCAGCACGCGCTTCAGCTCCTGGAGAGTCTCAAGCGGTTTCTCGTACGAACAAATGCCTGAAAAGAACAGGCGAAATATGAGAAGAAGAAGAAACGAAGAGTGAAAAAGAAAGAACAACTGCAGAAAGCGAGCCAAGGCACCAGAGAGAGAGAGAGGCGCCGGGCATGCACTGAAGAAGAACAGGGAATACAAAGCTCGCGGCTCGACTTCTTTCGGACAACGCGAAAGCCGACGGCCAGAAAGAGAGAACAGAAAAGTGGAAAGGGCTTTCCCTCGTGTCGAATCTTTTCACGAGCAAAAAAAGAAAAAGGCGGAGACTCGAGGCGCACACGACCCAAAATGCCAAGATACCGAATGCGCAAGCAGTATGTCCTTGTTTACATATATATATATATATATATATTTATATTTATGTATATAAAAAATATAAAAATATATATGTATAGAAATAATTATATATAGAGTGCCCATCTGGATAGGGTATGGAAAAAACGATTCAGGTGATGTTGGGCGTTCGACGTCGCCAAGCCTTTGCACCGAAACGACAAATCTGCTTGTAATGTATCAACGCAACACTACAAGGTCGAGCTATGACCTGTTTGTTGATGTTCGGATTCTTTTACTGACGATCGCATACCAAATGTGTCGACCACGGTATCGAAGCTCTCATCGGGGAACTTCAGCTTAGCCGAGTTTTGCAATTTAAATTCCACTGGAATCCCCTGGAGCGCATCTGACGGCGCATTTGTAGGCAGCACAAAACACCCACGGCGAAGGAGCGTCTTTTGTGGTTCGTACAAGAAACCCATTTAGAGAGCAAGTAGGAAATCTTCCCTGAAAGATGGAAGTTTCGCGTGAAGTCCGAAACACGCGCAGGAACGAAAACAGGTTCTCATCGCTAGACTGTGCGTCGAAGACGGACTGAAAGGAGAAGAGAAATTCGGGTTTCGAAAACGAGAAGAGGAACAAGAGCGGCAGGCAGAAATGGAAGGAGTTGCGTTTGTCTGGGGGCAAAGAAAAAACAGGCGACGCAGAGACAGCACTACGAGGAGAAAGAAAAAACGCCAAGACCAATTTGCTAGGCTCCGTCGTCTCTTCTGAGCAAGGCGAAGCTGAGTCTATACCTGGTAACCGGAGACATGTTCAGTATCCCAGGGACTACAGTTTGTTTCTGGTGACTCGATTTGAGCAGTACCAATGTGGACACACATCATCCAACAAAGGAAAGGCAGCTTTTTGAGGCGATAGGCGGTGTCTCTTCTCAGAGGCCAGAAACGGAGGAGGAGACAATGTGGTTAACCTTTTACCTTTCTTCTCCAGAGCCTTGCTGAGCATGGGGCGGCTGAAATCGGTGACCTGAAGGAGGCAGAAAAGACACGCTTTTACACAACTTTGTATTTTCGTGCGCATGCTCTCGCTGGTGCGAAACACGACGAGAACAAGGAAAACAGAAGCGAAAGGCCTCGTTCACAAAACGCCTGCTGTCCTTGTGTCGTCAACACTCGACAAAGCGTCCGGCCGTCTAGACACCGGAGCGAACAGCAAACCGTCCCGATCTCGCGGTTTCTGTTCTCCGCGTCGTTGTAGCGTCGTGTTCGGATTTCTCCTTCCATGAGGGCGAGAAAATTCAAGAAAAACAGAGAAGGAAAAAAGCACAGAGGGCTCGTCCGTCTGGTGTCTTGTCCCGCGACCCTGCGGCGACGAGGTTGCTGTCTCGCCTCCATCTTCACACTTACGAAGAAGCGGACACGACACAACGCGACGTTTTTTTCTCAGAAAAAGAGCGAACGTGACACACGCATACACGGCGTGTGCGCGGAAGCAAATCCAGTCTCCTTTCTCTCTTTCATGTTTGAATTCTCTTCCTTGTTTCGTCTGTTTTCTCGTCCACCTGAGACGCAACACTCCTCGAGAGCTCCGAGAGGTGTCCTTCCGGACCTGTGAAGATCTCTATCCCTTTCGCTCTTTTCTTTTTCTCCTTCGCTTTCTGGTCAACTCTCTTTCCTTCTCGCTTTCCTTCTCGCTTTCCCTCCGCTCCAAAGTCTTGCGGCCACGCTCGCCGCGAAGGCGCGTCTCCTTTTCCTGTGAAGGCGCGTCTCTTTTTCACCTCCACCTTTTCCTCTTCGGTCTTTTCCTCACCACGAGACGCTTGACTTTCTCCGAGTCGTAAAAGTGGAGATTTCGGCCCGTGCCTGCAGGCAAGAAAGAAGAAAGAGGGCGAGGAAAGACGGAACCGACTCTTCACGTGTCGTTGTTACCAAAACCTTTCTGGAATCAAATCATCTGTGAATATACCACTCGCGAAGAAGGCCCGACGAGCAGACCAGGCGCAAATCGCGAGACGGAAAAAAGCGCAGAGCAAGTTCGTCGACTTTTCAACAGACGGCATCCATCTGCGCGGTGTCTCGTCACAAATGTAAACCCAGCAACCTAAATGTCTCTTTTTCTTCCTTGCTTGACGCGCCAGCCTCTCCTTTTCCACCACTTTCTTTGCCGCAAAATGCCTTTATTTCTCGAAAGCCTCGGTTGCCCCCTAGACAGTCGGACTCCTAGAAAGACGAAACGCTCTACCTCCCTCTTCCTCTAGCAGCGCATCCGTCGCCTTCCCCTCCAAGTCTTCTTTCACGTCTCCGCCGCATGCAATCCCCCCGTTTTGAGTTTTTTCTCATCTCGCCCTCTTTGTCGAACCTGCAGCGACTTCCAGGACGTCTCCGTAGGCGCGCTTGACGAGTTCTTTCCTCCACGAACGAATTCCTAGAAGCTGTAAAGGAAACAGATCTGAGAGAAATCTTCGATGAGACATGGAATCTGCCGGGACGAGCGCTCCGTTCTCTCTCGTGCGTTCTTTGGCTGTCTTGATTCTGTTCACTGAGAGCTCAACAAAGCAGAGAACGCGGCATAGATGCAGGCCGCGCCTGTCCACGAAAAGGTGCGATTTCGGAGAGGCAAGCACAGACGACGGGGGCGTTTAGAGTCTGTGACGATCGCGTGCTTTCCGAAAAAGGAATTTTCCTCACAAACTCGTCGAGCCCGATCTCCCAGTCCCACGCATGGGCACTCTTGTCGAAAATCGCCTTCCTTTCTTGCTCTGAACAGAAAAACATGCGCACCAAAGAGATCAGTAACAAAAGCGCCGCATGCACACAGTTCCACAAATATATATTTACACATCTGTGTAGACCTGTCTAGATCTGTACAGAGGAGACTGTACATGTACCTGTATCTAGGTATATATATATATATATATATCTGTATCTAGGCGTATGTATATCTTTGTATATATGTATGTATGTATATATATATATATGGAGTGGCTTCGTCTAGGTGTCTGCGCACAAAAACACAGGGAGTTGCAGAGAGAATCGACAAGTTGAGGGCGGGCGGCGGTGCGCCCACCGACCAGGAAGTTGAAGAGATCCTGAGAAAAAAAAGGGGAGTGTTGCGAGAGAAGCAGCCGCGTTGTACCCGAAGGAAAGCTGGTTTTCGACGGAGGCTTCTTCGAGAGGATATAGGAGAAAAAGCAGGCTCCACCAAATGCCGCAGCCCCGGCGATCCCCAGCGCTGTGTTTCTCGCCATCGTTGACAGAGACAGAGAAGAGGAAGAAGATGAAGATGAGGAAGAAGAAGACACAGAAAGGCTTTTGCTCTTGCAAGGAGTATGCGTGACGCTGAGGGAAATGAAACACGAGATCGAGGGCGGGAATGACGCAGAGAGAGGAAGAGAAAGCTGGAGTCGACGTTTCTTCGTATTCCAGTCATCCGAACACCGCTGAAGACGGCGTCCTCTCTATGTGTCTTCTCTTCCCCTCCTTCCTCTCATTCTCGTCCTCTCAGTTTTTCACTTCTCTGCTTTCTTTTGGTGTCTGTTCTTCGCGGCCTTCTCTTGGGTGTCTCTCTCGGAGAAGTCGCGCAGCCTCTCTTGTCGCTTTTTCCTCTCGCCGGCGTCTCTCGGCCTTTCGACGTTGTCCTTCTGCACACTTCTTCAGCTTTCTCCTTTCTTTTCGCCTTCTCTCTCTCCTCGCATCGTCAGCCACGGCCAAGTCACGGCCAAGGCAGTTGGAGATGGACAATCGGAGGAAGACAGAAGCAGTAAAACAGGCGACAGCTGCAGCGAGACGAACTCCTCTCCTCGATTTAAGGAGATGCGAAGGAGAAAAAAAGGAAGAAAAAGAAGAGAAAGAAGAAAAGGACGGAAAGGAAGGACGGAGGAGAGAAAGACTGCGCAGGAGGCCACCAGTCGGAGACAGAGAAGGAGACGGAGGATACGGGGGAGACTGGAGACACAGAAGAAGGACAAGAAGAAGGAGTAGGAGACAGAACAGGAGACAGAGAGAGAGGAGACAGAGAAGGAGATGAAGGAGACCAGGAAAGAGACAGGGAAGACGAAGGAAATGATAAGAAGGATAAAGAGACAGAGAAGAGGAAGGGGAAAAAGAAGGCGAAGGAGAAAGAGAAGACGAAGGAGGAAGAGAAGGAAACTACCGTATACCTACCTCCGAGACATATGTGTGTGTCAATCAATTCAGTCTCCTGGACAAAAAGGGAACAGCCGTTGGAACCGAAATTCCGTGCATTCCGTTTTTCTATTCTCTTCCCGGCTCGATTTCTTCCGTGCATACGTGTCTCCGCGTGTCTCGCTGCATGCGGGGACCATTCAGTCTGCCTGCTTGCAAACATCTCAACCGGGAGGGAAGATGGAAATGCCTTTCATGTCTCATTCCTTGTCTCTGTGTGTATTTCTCAATAAGGACCCTTCTTTCTCGGTTCGAATATTTCTTTTTCTTCGTGCGTCAGGTTTTTTTCTCTCCACAGAAATCATCTTCCTCAAGTCTGTTTTGAGCTGTGCCGCGGTTGAGCAGCATTTGGCGCGTCTCCATTTCTCAGTGTGAGTCCCTTCCAAAGCACCCTGTCTCTCTCCGGACTGTGCGCTCTCTTCTTCTGCTTCCTCCTCGATTCGTGTCATCTCTTCCCCTCGAGCTTTCCCGTTCTTCGCTTCCGCTTCCTCCATCACTGTCGCTCTCGTCCTCCTCTTTCCTCTCTGTCTTCCTCTTCCTCTTTCCCTCTCTTTTTTCCCTTCTCTCTTCCTTCCCGTCCTGCTGTCTCTCCTTCTTCAGTCTTCTCTGTCTCCTCTCTCTTCCCTGTCTTCTCTGTCTCTTTTCTTTCTTCCCGTCCTGCTGTCTCTCTGTCTCTGTTCTTTCTTCCCGTCCTGCTGTCTCTCTGTCTCGGTTCTTTCTTCCCGTCCTGCTGTCTCTCTGTCTCTGTTCTTTCTTCCCGTCCTGCTGTCTCTCTGTCTCTGTTCTTTCTTCCCGTCCTGCTGTCCCTCTATCTCTGTTCTTTCTTCCCGTCCTGCTGTCTCCCTGTCTCTTTCCTTTCTTCCCGTCCTGCTGTCTCTATCTATGCTGCCTGTTTTTCGTTTTCTTCTCTCTTTGAGGAGCGACGACGCAACGGTGCGGCGGATTCACGAGAAGTGGGCGGTGAAAAGAGGCGGGAGAACAAAGATGGAGGGGGTCGACGGCGGGTTTTCGCCCGAGGGAAGCTTTGCTGTCTCCGCTCCGCCTCAAACTGAGAAGGAAGGCACACCGTCCACCACTGCCTCTCAGCTGTCGGTCTGTTCTCCCTCGACTTTTTCCTTCTGTTCTTTGTGTCCTGCGATGGAAGAGAGGATGAAGGCGTTCTTGGCGAAGCATCGCGTCGACGACTTTTCTCTTGTTCGCGTAGCTTCTTGCTACTACGACCTCACTTTACAGCAGAGAATCGATTTGCTGAAGGCGCCCTCGACCTACCACTTATGCAAAACCGTCGTCATGGAAAACACTCGACACACAGGTGAGAAACAGGCCGGATCGAGCGAGGAGAAAAAACGCAAAAACCCAGCAAAACGCCCTCTCTCGCACTTCGTGGCCGCCCAAAGTCTTAAACACATTTGCATGCACGTCTACAGTGAACGTGATTTCACTTCCCTCCTCCCCATTTCCTCCCCATCTACTTCCCGCTCTCTCTACGTGGATCCATGCATATGTGGCCATAGAGGATAAGTATACTTCGCACACGTCACTAGTGCTTACCTACCGAGATACCCACCTACACATGTCTCTCTCTCTCTATATATATATATATATATGTATATGTATATATGTATATATATACATAAGTATGACGGCAGTATCGGTTACTTACCGGTCTCTCTTCTGTGGTATTCTGCGCACAACCGTCCGTCTCTGTCTTCCATACGTCTTTCTAGATGGCCAGAGAGAGGCAGACCCCTGCAGATCTAGACGGACACAGCTGGGCAGAACGAGACGGCGAGTTTACCTGGCTGAATGTAGACAGGTGAAGACATGTATGTGAGGATTGGGGACCCAGTAACTAGGGGCATGTGGACAAATGCGCACGGGACAGGTGCGTTCCATTTCCGTTCCTGGTGCAGGTGTAGATGACAAGCTGAACAGCAAATACTACATGATTGTTGTCCAGTACCAGAGGAAGGTCAACGGCGAACGCGTGAAGGACTTAGTCAAGCAGCTCAATGCGGAAGTGAGAACGCCTCTTACTTTTCCTCGTCAATTCCTTCTTGTTCTTCCTCACTCTCTTCTTCTTTCTCGTCGTGCCTCGCCTTTTCCGTCCTTCTCGTCTTTCTTTCGCTTTTTCCTTCTCGTCTTTCTTTCGCTTTTTCCTTCTCTTCTTTCTCTCCCTCTGCTTCTTATCTTTCTCCTTCTCCATCTTCTCTCTCTCCTCCTTCGTTGTGTCCCCGGTATCATGAGGAAGGATGGTTCTTCCGAATCCGGTCGGCGCCTACCGACACATGGGCACCTGTGAGCGTGTGGCAGGCGACTTGCAAATGGGTTCGTCCATGCATGTATCTATGGAAAGTAGATGGAGGGTGAAGCATTTCTCTCTGTGCATGAACAAATGTGGACAGTCGTTGCGTGGTCTCTACAGCGCGGCCTGAAACTGGGGAACAAGAAGTTGAATTTCAATTTCTGCAAAACGAGCGAAGAACTGACAGGCTTTGTCTACAACGCCGTGACGCCCTTTGCCTCGAAGACAGACATCCCCGTCATTGTCGATTCACCGATTCTCGAGCTCGATCCTCCTTTGGTGTGGCTCGGAGGCGGCGAAGTCGATCTAAAACTCAGAGTGTCTGTCGCCGACCTCCTCCGCGTCTTTGACCCTCTCGTCGGGTCTGTTTGCTTCGAACAGGAAGCGACGACGAATGAAGGAAACTGAGAAACGAAACGTCCAACGTCTCCGAAAGAGAAACGCACTCCTACTTGCTCCTCGCCCCGCCCTCGCGCTCTCTCCCTCGTGTTTCTGGGGTTTCTCGAGAGTGAACAAAAAGAGCCTTTTTGTCTTCATATGCCTCGGTTTGTGCAGATGCCCGGCGTCCCACGCCAGAGAGGCGAACAGCAAGAGAGGAAACGTTGAGAACGGGGACTGGAAGTGAATGGAAGTGAATGCAGTGTCTTGACAGCGCCGTTTGGTGGCCCGCGAAGAGATCGAACGCGCGGTGGCGGATCTCTTGATCATATCTTTTCCGAGGGCTTATCGCACGCAGGTGTGGAGAGTGAAACGCAGCGAAACGAGGGACAGCAAAAACAGAGAGGAAGGAAAACTTTATGGAGCAAACGATCCACGTACCCCGGCCCGACGGTTAGCCTCAGAGCGCCTCTACTTACCTTACACCATAAACAGGATCAAATCGTGGGCGAGTCGACAGGCAGTATAGATAGCATCAACGCTGATTTGCGTCAAGGGGGTACCGATGCGATGATCTTCGCTTCGTTCGGCTGTCGGTCTCTTTTCGCGTTCCTCAGTTTTTGTCCGAAAGTTGGCTCCTTTCCTTGTCACGCGTATGTGGTTCAAGGAACCGGGAAGGAAACGTCTTCTCGAACTCGAGGAACATGTTAAAAAAGATAAAGAGCTGCGGAAAAGTGAGGGAGAAGCGAAAGGCGAGAGACAGGTCAAAGTGCTCAACGGCCGCTGTTGCTGAGGAGCCACTCTCACAAAAAAGATTTCGTGAAAACGCGCGGCTATGAAACACATTCCTTCACTTCTCACATCTTTCGCGAACGTCAGAGTCTTTCGGCATAAAACACACAGTTCCTGATCGACGCGCGTAGATCTATGCCCAGTTTCAGCCACACGTGCAT
This sequence comes from Neospora caninum Liverpool, assembly GCF_000208865.1. Lineage (NCBI taxonomy): Eukaryota > Apicomplexa > Conoidasida > Eucoccidiorida > Sarcocystidae > Neospora > Neospora caninum. The sequence continues at coordinate 4,324,530 of NC_018394.1, read as the reverse complement.
CCCAAACCATTCAAACGTGTGGATTCAAAGGAAAATGGACTTGTATACGCATAAATATGTAAACACGTACTTAAATGTGTATACGTGTTGAGGTCAGAATCAGGGGACATGGCCCTTTGTGATTCTGCGCGCTCTCCGAAGCGAGAAGCTTTCTCGCCTTGCGAGTGAAGCACAGACTGCTGGCGAGTCGGGCTCTCTGTTCCTCCGCCGCGAAAAAGAAACAAGCGAGGAACCCCGTCGCCGTTTTCTGGAAACAGGAGAGTGTCGCGTCGCCGCTGGGTGTATGCGCAGTTTGCGAGCGAGACTGAGTAGAACCAATTCGCGTCAATCTGTGCTGTGCAAACACACACCACTTTGCTGTCCTGAGAGAACCTTTGCTCTTGCGAAGAACACGAAAACACAGCTCACAATTTCGATTCTTTGAGTAGTTTCTTTTTTTGCAGGCACCACCCCTCTCTTTGCATCTCATGGACCTACGGACCTACAGCCAGGATCTCTGCGTTTTGAAACACCTAAAACTGCAGCGGTTTCCTTTTGCCGGATCTTTCGAACGCCTCGCAACGCCCTTGCCGGAGGCCGCGCAAGCAAGGCCATGTGTTTAAAAACAGATTTTCTGTGACTGAAAGACCCACGACACCCGTGCTTCCCACCCGTGTGCTGTCGGCTATATATATATATATATATATATATATATATGCTCATACACCTACGTATGCATATTTACATGCTTGTATTTATGTATATATATATATATATGTCTAAATATGCAGGTAGACGTATATATGCATACAGGCGTATACGTATATACTTATATACATAGATACAGATATGTCTTGGAGGAGTTCGATTTCATTCGGACAGCTGCATGAAGAACCGCAGGCTGTGTGGCCATTGTTCTTCATCTTCCAGGGGATACCTTTTTTCATTCTTTTTCCAGACGACATGGTCACGACAAGCGGAATAGACCTTGGCTGTTGCCTGCTCGGCCTCTTTCGTGTTTTTTTTAGTTCGCATCACACAAAGACTGTCGCATTGTGTATATCGACTCCATTGCTTTTGATCCTCGCTTTTATCTCTCCGCTGTTCGCGGCGGCTCTACAGCTAGTGTGTCGCCCTCGCGAAGAAAAGCGCACGACTTGGTTTTTCCCGTTTGCATTTTCCCGAGCTTTTTCTCCCGCCTTCCGAACGCGTTAAAGAGAGAGCTGGAAAAAAAGCATTCTTTCGCAGGGAGAGGAAAAGGTTCGCTTTTCGTTTTCGATCTCCCTCTGCTAAGGCCACACTGTCTTCTCAGAGTCGCCCGCGTGGTGTGGCGCGCGCCCGCCGTGTCTCCGCTGGGCCGTGGAGCCTCGCCGTCGTCGAGGAGTAAATACACAAACGTGGAAGCAGAGAAGGAGTTTCTCTCTTTTTCGGTTGTTTCTCTTCCTTTGCTCCCCTCTCCCTCGCCCCCACTGTCGATGCGTCTTCGCCGCTCTCTCGCCCGTCTCTCCCTCGTCCTGTGTCTCCTCCCCTGTCTCTGTCTTTCGCCAGGGAATTTCCTCGACTCCCTTTTCTCTTCCCTTTTCCTCCCCTATTTATTTGTTTTTTATTCTTCTCACAGCCTCCTGTCTGTTTCTGGGTTTTCTTCCTAGCCTATAGAGCTTTCTCTTTGCTTCCGTCTCTTTTTCGGCTGTCTCCGCGTCCCGTTTTTTGTCTTCTGCGGGCCTCTGCGCGTCGCGCAGCCGGCAGATGGCAGAGTGGAAAACGGCGGCCAACGCGAGAAGGAAAACTTCACTTCTGTATCTTTTTCTCCTCCACATCTCTCTTCTCTTTCATCAGCTGTGCGTGCGGCGTCTCTTCCTACGACTGAGGGAGGGGGGGGGGGGGACACGCACGCTTTATTAGCAGCCGCAGACATGAAGAGAGACACCCGTTTCTGTCCCTGCTTTCCTGCTGCATCTCTCACATCTCTTCCCTTCCTCAGAGCTCTTCCAGTTCTCAAATCTCTTTCGTTCCTCTCGGCTCTTCTTCCCCTAACGCGTTTTTGCCTCTCTGTCTTCGCTTCGTCCTTTTTTCTGTTTTTCCTTTCGTTCCTTGAGAAGCTGTTCCTTGCAGCGTCTACGCTGCCTTTCTCTTCTTGTGCTTCCTCTTGTTGTTCTTCTCGCCCCTTTTTCTTTTTTGAAAATGACGCAGCTGTCCTCTTCACCCTGCAGCGTTTCTTCTCCAAAGATGTCGCGTAATCCCCTGATTCCGTTCCCTGCGTCTTCCGCGGCGTTCTTGCTCGCGCTCCTCTTTCTCTGCTTGCCGCTCTCGCCGCGTCTTTGCGACTCTCCTTCTCTTTCGCCTTCGTCGTGTTTTTCAGCCGGTTCTTCTCTTTCTTCATTCTCGTCGTTCTTTTCATGGTTAGGCGCCGTCGAGGCAAAGGCCGTTCGAAGCGACAGTCGCAGGGCGTCCGTTGGAGGCACTGCCTGGGCCTTACTTCGCTCTCCCTCTCTTTCCTTTTTTCTTCAGTCTACAAATGCCCCCCTCATCTCCTCGTCCTATCGCGCCTCGCCTTTATGGTCTGTTCTCGCTCCACAATCGTATCCTTTTCCTTCTTCCTCACCGTCTCTGTCTCCGATAAATTCTTTGCGCGGGCCGTCTTCCCGTTTCCCACCTGTCGGTTTCCTCCCCTCTCTTCCTCTCTCTCCTTTCTCCTTTCTTCCGGCCTCTTCCGTTTCTTCTCGTTCGACGCGTCAGTCTGTCTCTTCTTCTCTCTCTCCTCGCTCTTCTCTCTCTCCTTCTCTCTCTTGCAGTCCACGTGGCGCAGGGGAGACGCCGAGAGAAGGCGACGGACGGGTTTGGAGAGGAACGGCGAGGGACGAACACGCGAGGAGGGTTCAGTTCCGAGTCGGCCACGGATACGATCTCCACAGAATCACCATGAACCCGAACGAGGCAACAGGTGCGATCACTGAGGTTACCGAGCAAACGCAGCTAAGTTGTTAAGGAGCGCTATTCAGCTACACACGCAGCTGTCTCTTCGTGTTTTCTTCATCTCGAGCAAAAACACATTTTCCCGAGCACAGAACGCAGTGGCTGCCAAGCACAGACACCGATGGGTGAAGGACATAGAGTCGCGCACGCAACGAAGACGGTCTGAAAACGGGCGAAACAAAACGGAGACAGAGTGAGAAATAGGCAACTTCAAGTCGCCTGTTTGAGCGTGGAGTCCGTTTTTTGTACACGGCATGCACAATCTGTACCACGAGATGCCTTGACACAGCTGTGGCTCTCGCAAAAATGTGCGTACGCCTCGCCTTGTTCATACTCGTTGGTGCGGTCGCTCTCTCGTGCTGGAGTTGTACATTTCCGAGGGCGTGTCTCGCGGATGAAGACCGGAGTCATCTTGCGAGGAAACAAACTCCGGCTGGCAGCCGGTTTCTGCCGTAGGAGAGGACGCGCCCACTTCTTAGTCCTTTTCACGCGGGGTGTCTTCTCACGCCTCCCAACAACGTTTGGACGTTTTCTCCCGGCTCTTGTAGAGAGCGTCTGGTGTGCAGTGCTCACTCTGATTCCCTCTGTCGAAGGAGAGGCTGAAGCTCGTAGTTCCCTTGCCTTTCCCGTGGATATGTTCTTGTTGCAGGCCCCCTCGTCATTGGAGGCGTGTGCATATCGGTCCCCCCGGAGAAGACGAAGGCGGGAACTTTCGACAAATTTCTGTTCTGTCGGAGCGCTCCCGCAGTCCGCTCCATCGTGCACAGCCTCACTGCGTTGCTGGCCAAAGCGCACGGTAGCCTCCTCTCGTGGTGCACGAGAACCGCGCAGTTCGCCACTTTTTCCAAGGAACCCGGAAAACCCGACACGCAACACAAATCAGTCAGAGCCTGGTTTTCTCCACTCTTCCAAGCCGACCATATTCCCGCGCGGACAGACGCTTCTCCCTCTTCTTCTCCATCTTCTTCCCCTTCTTCTTCTCCGTCTTCTCCCCCTTCTTCGTCTCCTTCTTCCTCTTCTTCTCCGTCTTCTCCGTCGTCATCCCTTTGTCCGCCGGCCGTGCAGAACTCGTTCGGCGTCGTGGCACATTCCGACGGAGACGTTCTTCTGCATGCAGTGTGCGACTCTCTGTTTGGAGCTTTCTCTTTGGGCGACATTGGCGAGCATTTTTCGGACTCGAATCCGGACTTCCGCGGCGTTTCGTCGTCCCTTCTGGTGGCGAGAGCGTTGGAGACAGTGCGCGCGAAGCATCCAGGGTGGACTGTGGGGAACGTGGACGCGACTGTGGTCTTTGAGGGACTGAAATTCGGGCGCATCCGAAAGCAAAAAATGCGAGAAAATGTCGCGGCACTGCTACAAGTGCCGACCGCCGCCGTGAGCATCAAAGCCAAAACAAGTGAGAGAGTCGGGCCAATTGGAAGGAAGGAAGCAGTCGCCTGCCACGTCGTGCTCACGCTCTTCACAGAGGCCGACGGAACGGAGCGGAAAGGAGAGGCATGCAGCTGCGAAAAAGGCGATTTCGACAGCTTGTCCTAGGAAGAGGGCACACCAAAGCGTACCTTCACAGGTATATTTGTATGTAGGCACATATGTGTGTACGAGTGAAAGCATGGTCGACGAAAGAAGGTTGCATACAGCAAGTAACTGTTAGAGACAGGGAGATACTTGCGGAATTCTGGCCGTGTATCTCGGTTTCTGTATACGTCGTAGAAAACGACTTTTTTCCGCGTTTCCTGCGTCTGACTCGGCGATCAGCCGACGCGTCAACAAGATGGTGCATGCTCACATCCGGGGCGTACCTTCATCGCATGGCCAGATATACAGATCCGCCTACGAATACGTGAGCGGGAGAGGATTCACGGGAAAGGGGTACGCATGCATTTGCGCATGCAAATATATACTAAGGGATTCGTTTTTGAGATTCGACGTTTGAATACCCGAATGTTGGCGCGTCAGCTTTTTTCCGGCTCTTGTTGTACCCGGTTTCGGTGGAGTCTCCCTAACTCTAGGTATTCACGTGTCTGGAGGTCTTGGTAGCCGGCATCTGACTCGCGCCACTAAAAGAGATATGAAACGCATCGCTCCAATACCTCGACGGCGACCGCGCCAGGCAGCCTGAAAGAGACTCATCTGTACACGCTCTGCGCTCAAGGCAGATTTTTTACTCCGTCCGGACGTCCTTGTCGAGATCGAAAACCGGACCGCGGGCCCTCCCGCTGGGCTCTGTTGGCTGAATCAACCCGGCGAAAATCAAACATCTTTGTTCTTGCCAGTGTTTCATCAAGGATGTATCCATATGCATACCTACATATCTTTATTCCCGCATACACAAGTACGTATGGACAAATACTGTGCTGCATCTGAATATGTAGGTGCAGATATATATACACGTCCTCGTACACATGTGTGTCTGAATGGATGTAGGCCAACTAGAGTGACAGGGTGCATGATCTTAACACACAGGCAGGCGCCTTGTTTGCAGCCTCCAATTCTTCCTTTTTCTCCGGAAGTTATTCTCTCCAATCTAGCTTGTCTCTGGTCTACATCCCCTGGTTGAACTGTGACAGCGTGCGCATCGTGCGACTGTTTTCGTGGAGTGAGCGCTCTGAAATAAGGACTCGGTTCGTGGACTAAAACGCTGTATTATTGATTCGGTGGCACAAACTGTAGAACCGAGCAGCGGCGACTGTTTCGTGGTCTTAGTTTCGATTAGAGTTTCTCGTAGTCCTGACACCAAAACAGAGGGAGTAGCCTAATCGTCCCGGGTTACCGACCAAAGTGTTTTCGATCTGCCATTCGAGGGATTGCAGAGGAATTTCACAAGGGCGAACGCCTGACTATTTTGTTCGTTGAAAAAGATTTCGACGAGATAGAGGCATGTGTCCACGTGATTCCACCGCCGCTGCCAGTCAAGGCACCTTTTGGCGCGGGAGGTTCCGAAACACTCGGTTCTCTTCTTAGGTGACGTCTCAGTGCCCTTGTCACGAGGTCAAAAGAACACGTAGTCGCTTCTGGGAATTGAAAGAGGAGCGTCACGGGATTAGGTGAATAAATTGCTATGGTTTAATCCACCTCGCCGCATCCGCACACAGTGGTGAATCCCTCCGGTGCACTTCGAAAAGGCCGGTGATAAACATCGTGCCAAAAAACAGGGTTCCATCAAGAAGAGCAGACTGCCAAAGCGCCTCGACTACAAAGAAGCAGCGGTCTTCTGCCTTACTCCGCAGCCGCATGCAGAGGAATGAACTAAACTGCGCACGGAGCTGTTCGAAGTCCAGTCGACATCGCGTAAACACTCTGCGTGTTGATTCGCAGTGCTCTATCTGGTTTCTAGAAGGCCGTTCCAATGGAAATCTGGCAATGCACACGGAGCAGAGAAACCTACTGGTCTGCTTGTGTGAAAAAGTTTCCGTGCCGTTCCTTTGGGAGGAAGGCAGTAAGATTGTTGTTTGGTCTGACTCTGCGAGTGGGTTGAAATGATATCTCAAACTGACCACGCCCATACAAGAGCTCCTGAGAGTCTCCGATACAAGCGAAGCAGCGTGCGGCGACATGCGGAAACGTGTACGCTGCTATTTGCAACGTTCTGTTGAACGGTATCGGGTACGTTAGGGAAAAAGTTTTCCTGGTTGGTAACCTTTTGTTCCAGGAGAAAACAAGGACAACCGTGAAACAGCCACATACAACGCAAGTCTTCCCTTCAACTGCCGATTTCCACACTCCTCTACGACCTGATTTACAGAAGATACCAAACTCGGTCCACGTACGAAACATTGTACGTTTATACAGATTCGTTATGTTCAAAACAATTGCCTGAAGCACGCAGACACCAGCAGCTACGTCTTCATTGCTGGCGCTTTTTTCGCTCCCATGTTGAGACACCGCCCTGCGTAGCAGCCGTCCAAATAAGCCGGCACATTCGCTCTTCCGAAGTTACTTTTTCCCTGTATTTTCTACCCTTTACACGAGCGACAATCGTACATCCAGCCGACAGTTCCACTTGATTTTCGACGGCGCGTACTCCCCTTTCATCATTTCGGCTGTTGGCTCACACGTTTTGGATTCCAGTCCAGAATGTGCCACGGCATTCTGTTTGGATCTTTTAGAACGGTTTCCCTGTGTCAAGTGACTCGCTGAGAGTGGAACCGGAGGATCGGGGCCGACGCTCGAAGCCCTCCAACCGGGAACGTTTGGCCTGGCTTTTTCGTCCGAGAGGCGCCGCTGCCACGCACCATCAGTCCCAGCGACAAAAAAAGAGACAGGGGCTTGGACACTCCAGTACTCTCTTGCTTTTGTGGCCTTCAGTTAGGCAAGAAGGGGAACGTCCGAGAGATCTAGAGAACTGCAAACGGGGCACTCATCTCCGTGAGTCAAATTCGCTGCGGGTTCACACCCGCATTTCCACGCGACACACGCGGCCGTCTCGTCGATAAGGGCCAGATCGCAGCACTTGCACGTGGTAGGCCGCACCTCGAGGATTTTGCTCGAATGTCTGCGGGAAGACAGACCGCTGTAGTCTTCCATGTCGTCGGAGTCAATGGATCCTCCCCTGGGACGATCGCCGCCTCCTCTCAGGTCCAGGTGGTACGCCTCTCTCTCGGGATCCACACACAAACCCGCGGCGTTTCGCTTCCGCTTTTTCTCGTCCTTTTCAAAGACGGAGAGACACCTCAGCCTCTTGGAGGGAACTCGGCCGCCTCGTCTGGACTCTCCCTCCAAGGTTCCACGTCTCCTGTCCCAGGTCACAACAAAGTCCCCGGCGTCTTCGCTGTCAGAAGACTCCGTGGACGGCGCTTCCGTCGGACTCTCCGAACAGCGGTACCCATCGCCGTGGGCGAATTCGGAAACATGGAAGAATTCCTCTGCAGACATTGTGGCTGGAACTTGGGAAAAGAGCAAAGTCACCCGAAAAACTGGAAGGCAACGATGGTTCTCGCCGCGAGCACGCTGGACGGACACCACCGGGTCATCGAAAAAGCAGAAGTGACGAAGAACGCGTCCAGGGGAAAAATGGGACAGAAATGGCAACGAAATAAAGCCTTGACAAAATACAAACAGTGGGACGAAATAGAGAGATTTGAGGTTCCTACACCGCACGCGATTGGAGAAGAAACCGTGTATATGGTACGCTAGTTTGACGCTGCGAAAACCGCTTAGGAAAACACCACGTTCCTAATAAACCGGCCTCTCTCTGAGAAACAAAAGCTTGAAACAGGAAGAGTCGCGCGAAGGAAACGAAGGAATCAGGCACGCAGAAACAGCGAGCACCGAGACGAAAGCGATTTCCGAGCTTTCGTGCGAGCGTACACCAGACACACTGCGTAAACATGCGCACGTAGATATCTCCTCAAATACACGAGAATCAGCTACCAGAAAGCCAAGATTGGATGCCCAAGTCAAACTTAGACCGGGTTTCGTGCCCTTGTGTTAGCGTCGAACCAGCAAACGACTTCCCAGTGGTTTTGTCTGCTTTGTACACCGTACACTCGAGGTTGCTTTGCACAACTTGAACGGGACACGAGACGGACAGGAACGGAAAGGGACTTTTCACTCCATTGGGGTTGGTAGGAGAAACGCGTCGTAAGAAGTTGCACTTCCACACCTAGCAACAAAACAGAAAAAAAGCCGAGCATCGGTTCAGTGAAGGGAAGGTGCTCCCATCTCCCTTTTTCACCTGCATCGACCTGAGACGACGTCCAGCGTCACGATGCAGATCCACAGGCATGCGCGCCCCTAGGAATCTCTTGTTTCTACAGCTAGTTCGCCGCCAGGTTTGCTTCCTTTTAGCACAGGCCAGCTGCACATCGACGGCTTCGCACCTAAGCGCCCATGTGACTTGCACCACAAGATGCGGCCTCAGCAGCTTTCTACGAGGACAAAATCGCTACCGGCATAAAACATTGCCGGCTTCTCTCGATCTCTGCTCGCTCCCGCTCGCTGCTAGCTCAATGTCGAGGGCATCCCCACTTCCCCTGCGGCCTGACAGGCGGCAAATCTCTCCCCGTTTTTCGGTTTGTGATCGTATCCTGCCCCGGTTTCGCGAGGTTCCAACGCTGGATCTCTTCTCTGCACGTGTCCATAAGGTCTAGTCTAGACACACACCGTTTTTACTTTTTCCCCGGATGATGCCTCTCGTGCACTACACACACGCGCTCGATTTTCGGGAAAGTGCTGCACAAAGCGCCAGCTGTCAGGGAGATGTCCTACTGTTAGCTAGCTCCCACGTGAACGCCCAACCATTTCGTGCGGCGTCGTTCGATCTTCTGCGTTTCCTTGTCATCGCAGCGATTCCACACAACAAATCCTGCCGAAAAACTTGGGGAACACTCGTGTCTATGGACAGAAACCAAAATTTTCACTGCTCTGGGGGCGCAAAATAAGTGCTTCGTCACACACACACACACACACACATACACCGTACACAACGCCACGAGACACTGAGAAACTAGCGCAACGGGGCTAATTTCGTTATTATTCCATGGAAATCACGGATCCCATTATTGCAGGTTGGCACTCGTAAAAGTCACGATTCCCCCTCAAAGCAGCACGACAAAGTTTCCCGTCCAAACGTTCTGAAGGCTGGGACGTGCAGCTGATGTCACCTCCGGAGGACCGTTCATGTTTGGTTCGAACTGATTTACAATAAGACAACGAATAAATGCTGACACATTAGTTTTTAGAGTCCCGATACAAATATAAGTATTTGGCGTCCGTCGTCCCTCTTTGGCGCCACTATGTAGTGCTTTTTTCTTCTAAGGAGACGTGCAGTTCGCTCTGATAAGCGCGAGCAGAGCGGTGTTTCGGTTTTTTTCTTATTTTAGTGAACGAAAGAACACGGAACGGTTGGTTTCTAGCAGCACAAAAGCGTTGATGGCGGGGGAAATACATGAGATTGCGAGAGAACCTAGGAGGCGAAACCCGCAGAGAGAAAAGGCTGGACGAGCTGTTTTGCCTCCAGGCGGGCAGGCGGTACCACTAGTGTCCGTTTTCATCAGAGCGCTTCTATTTGTTCCCTGTAAGACTGTTGTGAGTATATTCGTCTTTTTCTTCAGTTCAAACATCGGATCTTACCGATTCTCGTGGTCTGGAAGGGTTCTCACGTTTGTGTGTCTTCTATGAGGTGCGCTAAGGTCGACGTCAGGCATATTCTGCAAATCTCACAGTTGCCAATGAAGAAACCTCCCTCACTTCGGAAGGGTAACCGGAAGGCAGAGTGTCAGGATTGCCTGGTCACCGCATAGAAAGACAGCTTTTCTCCTGGTTCAATGGAGAGCTAACCCCACCGACCCTCTCTCGCGCGTCCATCTTTTCCTGTCTTGAGCGCACGCGACAGCTCGTCCAACTGTTCCTAAATCGACTGCTGCGGTACCGAGCCGGAGCAGAAAAGGAGGTAAGAGAGGCGGGTCGAGGAAAAACGAAAAAAGAGCACCCTTTGTACTCTGCTTCTGTTTTCCTAGCTTTTCTCTTCTGTATCGACTTCTTCCGAAGTGTCCGATGACCTGTTCACGGCCGTTTCCCGTCCGGCACAACAGACACGCCCCTCTCACGTTTCTCACAAGGCAGCTCCACACGCAAAGTCCCACGAAACAGCACACATACCACGTGTACACGCCTAAACTAAGTCATCTCACTTTCTAATCCCGTTTCGGTCTTCTTTGTCGATCTCTTTTCTTCTGTGTTCCTGTGCGGTCCCTCTGCAATCGCGACAAAACAGCTGCAGTCGGAGGGGAAAAGCCGTCCTTCGATTTTTTCCGCTGGGACTTTGAGAAACACGGGTTCCTGTCTTTCGCACATCCTTCTCGATAAAGAAAAGGTCTACACGGTTTTTTCGAGCAGTTCTCGTCTCTCTCGGCTTATTCGCTGACCGAGCTGCGCTGAACCGCCTCTCTGGAGGTTGTGCCGTAGTCTTCACGCGGTGTCTTGACACTGGGTGTCTTGGAGGGAACGAAAAGCGTTGGGCTTCGATGTGCCTGCCATTTCTTTTCTTTTCAGACAACAGTGTTTTCTGCTCTTTCTCGCGCAAGTTTCGATCAAAAGCAGGGACAAGCGAACTCAACAAGAAGGATGTGTATGGGAGTTCCCCGTCCGCAAGTGCCAGGCGACTGCCGCGAAGAGTGCTTCTAGGTCCCACTGTGCCTCCCTTGTTAAAATTTTCGTTTCTCTCGTTTCGCACGAGCCCTCTGTTGTTTTTTCTGCTTCCTCTCGGGACTCGTCTTCGCGTGCCTCGGAAAAGCCTCGATCGGCTCGTCAGATGCGCGCGCTTGCCATACACGATGGCGTGTCCGCAACCCCTGGTTTTCCTTTTTCAATTCGGCATTCATGGTTCTTTCCTCTCCCGCGCACGCAGATAGGGGATCCTTTTCTTCTTCATTGAAGAAGAGACTCTGTCTTCCCGCTGTTCCGCTGTCGCGTGTCTCTCTGGCGCGTTGGTATCGCCTGCAGCCGATTCAGCACAAAGTCGTCATCCTCGCGTTATCCAAAGCTCAGTACCTTGTGTTCTTTTTTTGGTAGAAACGTATAGGTGGGTTGCCGTGTCAACAAAGAAAAGGGAGTAGAAAGAGTAGCCAGGGAAAGGGTCTCCGTTCGTCTTGCAGAACAATCGGGCGGTTGTTCATCCGCATCAGACAAAGGCAAGAACTCGTCGCCCCGTCCGAGGAGAGAAGCGAGCACTTGGAGTTCCCCGTTTCAAAAGGTAGACAGAATGAGCGCCGCGGTGCCTCCCTCGCCTCTCTCTCTGGCTGCGGAAATTGAAGCCGCAAGGCACGACGGGGCAGTTCTAGCCAGAGAAGAAAGCGAGAGAGAAGCGACGACGCCGCAAGGAGAGCAAGACGCGCCGGAGGAAGAGGTGGCGCAAGGGACAGCTGAGGGAGACGAAGAGAGGAAAAGGAAAGCACGAGAAGAGGTGGCTTTCCTTCTTCAACAACGCGAGAATCTTCGGAACGTGCACCGCCTCCTCCAGCAACAACACTCTCTCCTCGTTGCACAACGGAGAGAGAGAGAAAGAGGCAAGCGTGACGAATGGAACGCGGGCGAGGAGACAAAGGAAGAAGACTCGACGGAAGAGCGAGAGGGAGCAACGGGACAGGCAAAGGCGCGAGTGAACGCCGGGCCAGAGGACCGAGAGGAAATCGCGAGGGAGCAGCCGGCGAAGCGAAGCGTTCAGCAGGGCGAAATCGAGACCCACGGAACGAACGGCGAGAGGGAGAAAGAACAGCGTCTCTGCTCAGCCTCCACAACCGCCAACGGAGGGACCAGTCGGTATTCTTCCTCCGTCGGGGAGCCTCCTTTTCCTGCTGTTCGTGGCGAAGAGGCCGACGGGGAGAGAAGAGAGATAACAGAGGGAGATGGCGTTTTTTCGGCGAGGGAAGAGCGATTTGGAAACGCGCGAGATGCTCTGCAGACAGAAGCCAAGCCTCGCGAAGCAGCCGCGCGGGGTTCGGACGCGGGAGAGGCATGCAGCGCGGGAAACGGAAAGGGAGAGGACAGGAGCGAAGTTGTCCTAGGTGAAGACTCAAGTGTCCCGAGAACTCCTGAAGAGTCGCTGGGCGACTCTGAAGAAGCGTTTCAAACATCTCTGGAAGAAGAAATGCATCTCCTAGACCCCAGCCCACTTCCCGCCGCCGTCGACACAAGTCCTCCGCAAGACTCCGCTTTGTCTGATTCTGCTGCGTCTGCTTGTTCGCCAGCTTCCGCGTTTGCTTCCTTCTCTTCCGCTTTTCTGGACCAGCGAGAGGTGACCCAGGGCTGCGAGGCGCGGTGCGATGCGGCAGCCTCCCCTGCGTTTTCTCCTGATCGGGCTGAGGACACGCCTTCCCCGTCCTGTGGACCCAAACCTCGCGGCGGCTTCACGGCCCCCACCTTCTCTCCGTTTTTCTTCTCGAGCGCTGCGCGCTTTCCTTCTGCTTCCGACGCTTGTTCCTCTAGGCTCGCGTCCCCTGTCACGCCTGCGCGTTCTCCCGACCGCGCGCGCGCGCAGTGTACAGACAGCGCAACCCGAGTCGTCTTTGCGTGTCCGGGCGTCGTTCTCACCCCGGCCTTTCGAGTCAATCCGTTTCGTCGCCGAGAGGAGCGCGAGAGAGGAAACGAAGACGAGAGCAATCTGTTCAGCGCAGCTTCGAGCAGCAGCCTCGATGCCAGGGAGGGCGAAGCCAGCGAGAGTGGAGAGGGGACGGCTGAGGATCCGCGATGTCTCGAAGAGGCGCCGAGCGTGTCGGTTTCTTCTCCCGTGTCGGTTGAGAGCGACCGGGAGGAAGAGAAGCGTCAAGAGCAGCATCTGTTCAGTCCTGAAGAGAAATCTGCATCTGCTTTTCCGTCGTTTTCCTCTGCTCACCAGGAATCGAATGGTGAAGAGCCAGTCGCGACGCGGCGTCTGTGCGGGTCCCCTCTCGCACCGGTTGCCGTCTCTTCCTCGCTCCCTTCTGAGAGCTCGTCCTCGCTATCTTCTCTGCTCCTGGGTCCGCAGTCAGTGCCTGGGTCTCCAGATGTGAAATCTCAGCCTCCAGCGTCGTCTCTTTTCGTCTCCCGCCCGTCCGCACCCTCGAGCCCGCTGTCTCCGCCCGCTTCGCACTCTCTCGGTGGCCGCCCATCTCTGGAGACCAGCTACCGCGAGAAACTGGACGACGCGTTTCTCGGGAAATCTCTGCGAGACGGGGGGGAGACAGAGGAAGCGCCGCATCGGCCCCTCCCTCTGACCGTCGCAGATCTCCACGACAAACGACCGCAGCCGTCCCTTGCTGGCGGAGGGTCTCCCGCGAGCCTGTTTGTCTCGTGCGTCGCTGTGGACCGAAGATCCGACTTCCGCGCGTCCCGCGCTTCTCTGTCTCTCGCACCGAGCGCCGCGTCTGCCTTCTCTCTGCATTTCCGCGGGCGAACTGACAGAGCGAAGCACGAAGGACTCGAGGCCGAACCCGGACGTGGGGGGAAGGCCTCCAGTGTTGCGCCCTGCTCCTCGCTGTTCTTCCCTCGCGAAGATGGAAACGTCCCGGGCATCCAACAGTCTCAGACCGAGCACATTTCTTCGCCGTCCTCGTCTTCCTCTCCCTCATCCTCTCCCTCTTCTCGCGGTGCGTCCTCGGCGTCTGAGTCTGGTGCGGGTCTTGGCGCTCGAACAGAAAAGCTGCCTGGGTCGTCTGTGGCGCTTCCGGCGGCTCGCGCCTCGAACGCGTCTCTCCTCAACTCGTCTCTCCTGGCCTCGTCGCTCCCGTCGCCCAGCCTCAGTTCCAAAGCGCCGTCTTCTCTCTCTGCTTCGCTCTCGGGGGACGCGGGTCGCTCATCTTTCTTCCCCTCCTCCCTCCCGCTCCACCAGTCTCTGCCTGTCTCCTGTCTCCTCGCGTGCAACCCAGCTCTCGAGCGCGCGCGGCGCCGCGGCAGACAGACGCTGGACGTGTGCAAAATCGAGTTTCTCCCAACAGCCACTGGCCGCGCGTCGATGCTCACCGTGCGCGCACGAGCTCACCGCGCGTTTCGAGCCGCGCTGAACCGCGAAAGAGACGAGGCGAAGAAGGCGCGTCTCCGCGCGCACAAAGCGCGCGCCTGCAAAGCGCAGGCGCACGCAGTGGCGAGTCCGGGACTGGAGACCTGGGAACAGCGTCGTCGACGCTTGCGGGAAGAAGAAGCGAGCGGGGACGGCATGAATTGGAGTCTCGCGTCTTCCGCCTCGCCGCTCTCCTCCCTCTCGTCACAGGAAGAGAGCGACGAAGAACCCGGCTTCGCAGAGGCCGAGGGACTCCGAGAGGACACCGGCCGACTGTGCTGCGTCCCCTGCGTATTTGTCGCGCCGTCCCTCTCCATGCTCCTCCGGCTCTCGGCTTATATTCGGTCGCGGGCGGAAGAGCGCGAGGAACGCGAGTGGACGGAGAGCGACGAAGATCAGGAGGACACCGCAGGCAGTTTGGTTCTCGGATGGAGAGAAATCCTCGAGCACCGCTGGGGGCCGTGCGAGCGACTCACACAGGTGAGAGAAAGGGAAAAGAAAGTTGCGGAGAAGAGGCCTCGAGGGAGCTGGGAGCAGCCGAAATACAAAGGCGCGAGCCCAAAGAGAGAGGAAGGAGAGGAAGGAGACAGGGGGGGGAGCTCCGGAACACTCAAGAGAGCGGAGACAAGTCGCAGCCGCAGAGAGCGACGCTCCACGGGGCGCGTCTGTGAATGGGTGCGCAGTTTTGTCTTTTCTTTCGTCTTCGTTGTTTTGGAAGTTTTCTGTTCCTCCACTTTCAATCTTCCTCTAGAGAGAGAGACGCGTTTAAATTCCCCACCCCCATGTGCGTCTCTCCTCGGTCTTCTCTTCCTGCTCACCCGACTGGGTTTCCCGTTTGCAGCTTTTCTTGTCATTTCTACCCCCACGAGTGTCTTTCCGTTCTCTGGACCTTCTGTTTTCTTTCTCAGCCGACGCTTCAGGCGCTCTTGCAGGCGTTCATGCCGCGTTCGTGGTACCAGTTTTTCCAGTTGACGCATCTGTCGACATCCCTGCCGTTCTTTTCCTCTCTCTTTCCCACGTCCTCGGCGCTTGCGCACCCGTCCCTCTCGCCGCAACTGTCGCTCTCGTCTGCCTTCCTCGAGGAGCACCTGGCCGCATTCTCCGCGCTCCGCGACCGCCTCTATGACATGCGTCACCGGCTAGCTTGCTGCTCGCGCGCGTTGTTGCCCGCGGGAGCCCGCTCTCCCGCAACCCGAGCAGACCAAGACGGGAATTCTCGGCAAAACGGAGACAGCGAGCGGCAGGTGGGGGCTTTCAGAAGACAGACCTCTCGGACGTTGGCCTTCTCGGGCGACGAGCCCGACCACGAAGGCCTTCTCGGTCTCCTCGGCGAAGCGTCCCAGCTGTATCTGCGGCTCGTGATTTTGATTCAGGAGCTCCAGGCTTCGCGATTTGGGCGGCAAACGTGGGTGTCGACGCGCCTGGAAAACGTCGCTGGCGGCGATCCGCGCCCGCCCCGCCTGGACAGAGCTTCGAGCCCCGCGGCTGCGCCTTCCTCCGCGGAGTACCGCGTCTTCCAGAAACTCGTCGTGCTCCAGCAGAGCGTCGACGTCTTCCTCGCCGCCTCCTGCTGGATGGCGAAACTCGCCGATGAGCTGGTCCTCATGCAGCGCGTGTCGCGGGTTCTCCGCGCGAGGCGAGTGTCGGGGCCTGGCGCTCAGGAGAGCAGCAGGTTCTTCAAGTCGGGGCGGCTTGGGGGCGCGAGCTCGGGCGACCGTGAAGAGCGAGGGGAGGGCGCGACGGCGGAGGTCGGGCCGAGTCGACGAGACACGCAGCTGGGGCACGACGGGCCCCGCGCGGGCCCCAGGACGTTCTTCTCGCTGTCTGCGGATGACGTGGAAAGCCAACAGAAATTCATCGAAAAAATTGTCAAAACATGCGTCCGAGACGCCCAGCACCTCGACAAACTCCGAGACGCTCTCATCGAGGTAAAGAGGCGGGTCTCCGCGAGACTCACGACTTCCCACTTCTCTTCGGTCGCCAGACTTCCAGCTCGACACGCACCTAAAAACCTAGGCTCATATACACTCATACACATATACATATATATACAGATATATATACATATATATACAAAGCTACATATATATATATATATAAATATAAATCTGTATGTGTATGTATCTGTTTGTCGATGTCTTTGTTGTGCGCTGCTGGATTTTGTTTTCTACAGCTCATGTACCTCCGAGGAGAAGAGAGTGGCTCTGAGGAGGGCGAGGAGAACGGGACGCCTCGTGGCGGGGGTGGGTCGTTTGTTTCCGCGTCAGATGCAGCGAGTCGAGTGTCTGTGACAAAGGGACCCGAGAAGAGCAGTTCGCGCTCCTTTCCCTTTTCTTCTTTCCCGCTCCATTTCCGCGATCAGTTCGGCCTGACGGAAGAGTCGGCTTCGTCGCTGCTCCTCCTCGCCTACGCCCTCGAGGCGCGGCGCCCTGCAGCGGTCTGTTTGGCCTATCTCCGCGCGACGGCTCCGCACCTTCTCCGGCCGCTCCCCTCGGGCGAGGCCGGGGCCTCTCTGGCTGCTTTGCTGCCTCGGGCGTATCTGGAGAACCCCGAGGCTCTCGCCCGCGAGGCTCTCGAGCTGGAGGGTGCGCAGGAAGCGAGAGAAGAACGCGGCGGTCTCGAGAGCGGGAACAAAGCTGGCGAGGGGAGAAGAGAGGAAGAGTGTGGGCGGAACGCAAGCGAGCGAGACGCAAGTCCCGAAGAGAAGCACTGGGAAGAATTTCTGCGCGCCCTCGACGGCAGTCCCGTCGGGGAGGTGGTGGCCGAGAACGCCAAAGGCGAGAAAGGAGACGGCGGCGGCGTACAGCGAGGCGTTTCACGGGAAGGCGAGCGAGCGGAGGAGTCGTTCCTGCTCACGTCTGTCTCGTCGCATTTGCCTGCTGGGTCTGTTTTCCGGTCTGGCCTCGCCGCGCGACCTTCACAGGTGGGAAGGGACGAGCAAAGCCTCAGACACCGAACTGGGGAAGAGCCGAGACGCCGTTTGCCTCAAGAGTCGGAGGACGCGTTTGAGAAACTCGAGCGGCTCCTCGACCCCGCACTCCTCGATCCCGTGGGCCTCAAGCGTTTTCTCGCCCTGCCGCCGCAAGGGGAAGGCGAGCGAAGAGGCCGAGATGCGCCTGCTCCGTCGCGTTCTGGAGGCGACAAGCTAGGAAACGCTTCGTCGTTCGCTCTTGAGCCGTGTGCGCCTGTCGCTGCGTTTGGGAGAAGGCCCTGGGCAACCGAGTCGCGGGGACCGCGCATGCACAGCGTCTCTTCAGGTCCGGAGTTTGCTGAGCGTTGCGAGGCCTCAGCGTCTCTCCACAGATCGAGGCTTCCCAGAGAGCGGAGCTTCAAGTCTGCGTTGCCGCTCTCCGAGCAAGTCCCCCCTCCCTGTGACGGTCCCGCTTCGTTCCGTACCCGACTTCCTGCGGGGATGAAGCCAGACGAAACAACGCCACGCGCAACGCGAAAACAGATCTTCTCTTCGTTGCCGCCCGTCGGCCGGCGCTTGGAGATGCGCGCGCGCCAGCGCGAAACGAAACGGCAACAAACGTCCCTCTCCATGGAGTCCGCTGCTCCTCAGGGCGCGTCTGTGCTGTCTCCGAGGGTGGCGGCTGCAGAGAGGCACGGGGCTCTGACTTGGACGCGGCGGGGCCCGACAGAAACGCCTCGCGAGGACGCACCGAGGTACCGAGAGGAGTCGAGAGACAGAGAACTGCGAGAAGAGAGACGCGAGCTCGACGCCGCGCGCAGGTCTCGGCTCGCGTCCCTGCGCTCTGAGTGCGTGTCGACGCGTGGGAGGAGCGGAGCAATAGCCAAGGCGAAGTCTGTGAAAAACGCGTCGCCAACTTCGCGTCTAACTGGCGAGAAAGAAGGGGTCGCCCCTGACGCGCTCTTTGGCGAGCGCGCAAGACCCGCCTCAGGGGATCTCAGTGAAGAAGAGTGTCTCCGGCGGGGACGGAGACCGGGGAAGGCGCGGTCCGGCGAGTCGGAGACAAAGACGCCCAGAGAAGGCGGTTCGCCGCCGCGGAGCTGGAGCCGCGCCGAAGATGCCTCGGGCGAGACGCGAGGCAGGGAAGCGAAGCGCGTGGAGAGTCGCGGCACTCTGGCAGGTTCGGTGGAGAACGGGACGAAGCGAGAGACGCAGGGAGACAGCTGTTCTCCCGTCTCTCGGAGCGCGAGCGAGGCAGCTGCGCGCTCTCCAGTCCGAGAGACAGCGCCGACCCCAGCTTTGGAGCCCGAGAGACACCTGAGGCGCTGCGTTGGGGCATCGCGACCGTGGTCGGGCGAGGAGACAGTTGAAGGCGTTTCGGAGACCGAAGAGCCGCGCGACCGCAGCGGAAACGAGACAGAGGAAACGAGGGACCGGAGACTGCGAGAAGACGCCCACGCCGTCGCGCTTCGACAGGCGCGTCTGTCTGGGTAGGCACAAAGGGACGAGAAAACGAAGCGAGAAGGAAAAAAGGGAGGGTTTTAAAGGTCCCCTCGTGTGTATCTTTGGGTCTGCAAATCCCGGTTTCTTTCTGCGCGACCTCGGGAGAAATCTGCTCGTGAAAAGGCGAAAAAGAGGAAACAAGCGTTAAGGGTAGTGGCTCAAGATTGGTTTTTGTCTGTGGCGCGATTTGAGATCAAGCGTCTCGCCGCTCTCTATTTTGAATCGACACACCGTTTTCACGTCTCTCTCGATTTCTATCGGCTCTGTCCGTGAAAACGGTCGAGAGGCACCACTTCGACGCCCTCCTGTTTTTTCCGGCCCGTTCATCCGAGTGTGGCGTCTGTCTTCTCAAACCTGTTTCGGTTTCTCAGGCGGCTGGAGGAGATTGAGAGGCGGATCCACGAGAAGCGCGAGGCGGTTCGGCAGTGCGAAGAGGAGTTTTCTTCTCTGCGCGTGCCGCAGTTGTCGCGTTTCTTTTCTTCGACTGTCGCCTCGGCCCCCGCCGCTCTAGGGCAAGTCCCTGCCGGAGTCGCGCGGACCGTGGCGTTGCTGCGAGACCGCCGAACGAAGCTTTCCGGCGAGCTCCGTGAGACCGAGGGGCGAAGGGGCGAGCTCTGCGCGTTTCTCGCGGCGCTGGAGAAGCGGAAGAAGGTGCTGAACGCGGAACTGCGGAGACGAAAGAGCCGCCGAAGGACCCGACAGACGGACGGCGCGCAGGCTGACACGTCCGCGAAGAGAGACGCAGACGTCTTGCGGGAGGCGACAGACGGCACCCTTCTTCCGCGTGGCCTGCGGAACCGCGAAGAGGGTTTTTCGCAGTTCGCGACGGAGGGCGAGGACAGAGAAGACGTTGCTCCGTCTCGCCGTCTCACGGAGGACGACTGGAAGAAGACTGCCTGGTTTTTCGCCCCGTCGATCGGCGAACTGACCGCAGAGCTCTTCTCGCCCCGGCCCGCTGACGCAGAAAAAGCCGAGACGCGAGAAGCGAGCGAGAGCAGACAGACGCCGGGGACGTGTAGGTCCGCCTCGGCGGCGCTGGCGAAGTCTCCCTCGCGCACTGGGGCTGTTGCTCGCGACGAAAGTGCGGCGCGGGCGTCGAGGCGCGAAGGCCTGACAGCGGGAGCTGGAAGACGAAAAACGGGGAGCAGAACGCGACCAGAAGACCAGTCCCAGGTCGCAGGCGAGAGGCGCGCAGAGAGCGCGGTGAGCGCAGAAGGTTCGGCGCGTCGTGCGCCTCGTTCGGGCGGAGGCGCCGTCGGGTCTGGGTCCCCGCCGCCTGGGGCCGCGCAGGAGAAGACTGGCGGCGAGGCGCAGGAAGCGAGAAAGGGAGAAAGCTCTGGTTTGCTCTTCTCAGGGCTGAAGTCTTTCTTTGACCTCGCCCAACAAGTCGGAGGCAGCTTCTACAAGAGCGACAGCGAGACAGAGCCGAAAACGACAGAACGGTGTGTCGCGTCCTCTGCGTCACCTTCGCTCCGGGATGCTTCGGGTTGCGAAGGACAAGGCGCGAGATCCGAGACTGGGCCGCGTTTTGACGGGGCGCCCGACCCTGCTTCGACGCCGTCTCTCAACCCGTGTCTTCCAGCGACACCGGGCGGAGAGAGAGGAGACGACGTCTCGGTGCGCTTCGAGGAGGAGCTCGAGGCGGAGATGCAGGCCTTTGAAGGAGGCGGAGGGGACAGCGCGACAAAAAGGGACACGGCCGAGAGCAAAACTGTCTCTTTGGCAACGAGGAACTGCGGGGACGAGCCGCGCGTCCGGGCGTCTTCCTTCTCTCCTGTCGCGTTCGAGAAGTGCCAGGCAGCTGCGTCCTCTCAGGTCGAGAGAGGCTCGGGAGGAGCGGCCAAAGAGGGACAGGCGCCCGCAGAAGCGAGACGGGACCTTTCGTCTCGCGTTGAGGCGAAGGCAGAAGAGACTCGCAGCGTCTCCCGGCAGTCAGAGAAACACGGCGACAAACAGAAGAAAGATTGCGGCCGACGCGGAGCAGCCTCGTGCACGCCTTCTCGCCTGAGATCCGAAGGCCGAGAAGCGGCGAGACCGAATTTGACGTCGCGAGGCGGGCAGAAACCGCGTGAGGGAAACGTCCAACACGCTTCTCCAGACGCGGCAAGGAGGAGACCAGTTGGGACGAAGCGAGCAGGCGAGGGCGAAAAAAGGAACGCAACAGAGAGAGGACAAAGACCAGACGGAAAGACGGCTACGTCCGAACGAAAACAAACAGAACCAAACAAACCAACAAGCGTCACCGAAAACGTCCAACCTCCCTCTTCTTCCTCGTCTTCCTCTTCGGCGTCTTCCTCTTCAGCTTCTTCCTCGTCTTCCTCGTCGGATGTGGGCGTCTTGCAGGGGAAGGAGGAGATTAGGCAACGGCGAGCAAAGGTCTTGGCCCTCGCGGCGCGCCAGAGAGAACAAGCGAGGTAGGGCAGTGTCTTTTTTTCACGAGAACCGTGTTGGGAAGAGAAGACATCAAGACTGAAAGAAGAGAACGCGAGCGCGCAGCACAGAAGACGTGCCGGGACCAGAGAGGTTTCGGTCTGTTCGCGGTCTCCTTTTCCGCTGAGAACGAGGGAGAGAAGATCAGCGACCGAGGCGAGGAAGCAGGAAAGAAGGGAGAAGACGAGGACGAAAGACAGCGGGGCCTCTGGCGTTTCTCTCCATGCTTTCTTGTGTTTTCTCGCTTTGTTTCGAGTGGAAATCGCGGCCTCCCCTCCCGGTTGGGTTCTGTGTGTGCACTCAGAAGGAGGAAGGGAGAGCTACAGTCTCATGGCGCCGAGCGAGACAGAGGCGAAGCGAGCGTTCGAGTTCCGCCCTCGAAAGACGAGAGCGGTCTGGCGTCCGAGACTGGAAAAGCGAAGGACGGAGAAGAAAGGCAGGAGTCGAAAGAGCTAAACAAGGTAGGTTTCGTAGTCGTCGTCTCTGTGTCGGGGAGCTGCGTGTTTCCCCGTCTTTTTGCTGTGCCTTCTCTCTTTGTGTCTCTTTCTCTGATCCGTTCTGCGCCCCTCGGGTCACGTTTTCTCTTTCCCGTGTCTCCCTGCATCTGAGTTCTCGCTTCTTTTGTTTAAGCTCGTTCGAACCCGGTGCGCGCGCGTGCCCGCCGCGCGTTTCTTCTCTTCCTTTAGGAGGAACGAGAGAAGGGAGAGAACGAAGACTTTGCGAGTGCCGCCACCGCGCAGAGCACAGCTATCTCTGCGCTGTCAAGACTGAATTCCTTGTCCTCGCTGGTGCTGGCCGATAGGCCTCTTTCCGCGGCTGTCTCTTCGCACGCTCTCTCGCCGCTTCCCTCGGAGGACGAAGAGGAAGACCAGAGAGAAGGAGGAGAAGCGAGCGAGTCTGAAAAGCCGAGGGCGGAGACGGAAAGAGACGAGAAGGCGCCAAACAAAGACGAAGGGTGGAGAGAAAGACAAAGTGGAGACAGAAGCGACGAACGCCTGTGGAAGCACTCAGGAGACACAGGAGACACGGTGTTGTCTTCTCCGAGCGCGAGAGCTGGTGATGCCGCTCAGGACGCGAAACTCTCGATGTTGATGTCTCGTGCTACCGTCTATTGCTCGCGGTCCCTGAGAACTGTTGAGGGTTTGTCACCCCAGTCTTCTTCCTGGCAAGGCGACGCGGTGTCTCCGGCTGCTTTCGCTGCTCGGCATTCTCTCTCTTTCTCTTCTCTCTCGTCTGCGAGCATGAGAAGCGCGGCGGGAGTGGCCGCAGAAGCAGAGAGGCGGAAGGGGAAGGAAGCGGAGAAGACGGAAGAGCGGAAGAGACGAAACCGGGGGAGACAGAGAGAGGGAGGCCTGCTGCCGACGGTCGTGGAGAACGCCGTTCGTCTCGCGCGGCAGAGAATTCGCGACAAGAATCTCCTCTTTCGAAAAATCGACGAAGCGAAGCAGAAAGAACAAGAGAACAGGAGACTTGTAGGCCGCGGGGCACTGAGGTCACGGAGAAGGAACCAGACAGGGCGAAAAGCGATGAGAGACACCGGAGAAATATAAGGGAAGACAGTTCCCTTCCCCTCGGGTTCGGGCGCCTTCTCCACGCAAAGGCAGAAGAAGAAAACGCGAAAGAGACAACGGCACAAGGGAGCAAAACACGGCGACACAGTGCTCGAAGAAGACGCGTTTCGTTCTTTTCTCGGCATAGCACGCGAGAGGAGAAAGATTCCCCACGACAAATGCGGGCTCTGCATATACTCCTCGCGGAGTGTGTCACGTTCGTTCTGTGCCCCCGAGCAGGACAGGAAAAAAGGTGGAAGAAAAGTGTGCAAAGTGTTTTTGCGGTTTTGGGGGGGTGTTTGCGTCTTGTGTGCACTCTCCTCGTGCTCTTCCCTTTTCCCGACGAGCGTTCAAGGTGCCTTTTTGTCTTTTTTGGTGGCTTGTATGCACAGGACCGTTTTGCGCGTCGAGATCAGCGCCTTCGTCTCTTCATCCGGCGGCAGCAGGAAGAACTGCGGCGTCTCCAAGCTTCCCAAGACGCCCGTCGTGCCTCTTTGGAGGATCCAGATCCGCGCTCGTTTTCTCTCCCCTTTTCGCCGCTCTCCGCCGAGGTGGGTGAGATCCTGTCGAGCGGTCCTCTCCTTTTGCGGGACGGAGTTGTGGTGCTCACAGAGGGCCAGGCGGCCTTGGCTGCGGCTCGGGAAGCTTCTCGAGGTCTCCAAGTAGAGGCACGAGCCGAGAGAGAGGCGAGAGAGGAGAGGACCGAAGGAGAAGGCGGGGCAAGACGCGTTTCGACGAACGAGCACGCGGCGGGGAAGCGAACTCCCGAGTTCCCCGTCGGTGACGGCCTGCGCGACACCGGAGAAGATGGGAGGCGAGCGCCAGAAGAAGCGACCCCAGAACTCCCGTCAGCCTCCGCTTCGTCTTGTCTCGCCCGCGCGCGTTATTCTCCGCACCTCGCGAGAGAAGCGGCGAATTCGGCGGGCGCACAGGGCGATCTGTCAGGCCTCGAAGAGACGGAACGGTTCCCGCATCGGCGAGAAGGCGAAGGAAACGAACGAGACGAGACCGACGGACGCGCGCTGGCGAGGGAGAATGGACTGTCCACAACCCGGAGCGAGAAAGAGACGCCTTCTCTCTCGTCCCGCCCTTCTCTTCACCTCGCTGCACATGCCGCTCCTCTCCGTTGTGCGTCCTATGATACAACGCGCGGTTCGTCTTGCGTCGAAGACGCAGGCCGAGGCGTGGGAAAACCAGAGACTTTCGAGGCGCGAAACTGTCGCGAAAACGCAGCGCCGGTAGCCGAGGCCGCGACGCCAGACGTTCTGTCTGCCGGGGACGAGGAGAGCAGTGCCCGAAGGCTTCCCCCGCGAGACACTGAGAGCCGGAGCGTGGAGGAAAGCCTCTCGACGCGGGAAGAAGCCAGGCTCTCAGAAGAGAGAGGCGTTTTCGGACGGAACGGCAGTTTCCGAGAACCGAACGGGTTGCTTCGAGGGGAACAAGCAGAAGAAAGGTCGGGCTCGGAAGACAGAGATTCCCCGACAGATGTGTTGACTCTGCGCGACTGCAGACGAGCGCCGGGGGCGCTGAGCGGCGGCGCGAGTGTCTGTACACCGTCGGCAGCAGAGTTGGAGCCAACCCGTGATATGGACGCGAGGCTTGAGAAATTGGAGACGCTGAGGAGAGAACTGCACGAGCTCCGTCGGAGCAAGTCGAGCACCGCAACCGACACCAGTCTCGACGGGCCTTTGTCGACCTGCGCTGCCTCGTCCTCGGCGCCTGCTGTGGCTGTCCGCACTTCGCTTTCCCTCATGCTGAAAAAGGTCGAGCCCCGTGCGGCGTGTGTCTTGACGCCGACGGGGAAAGAGCGGAAACTCCTGACGCCCAAACAACTTGGCAGAGAAAGCAGCTCGGCTCTTCTCGCGAGGTTTTTGGAGCCGCAGGCGCAAGACACCTGCGAGGAAGCGCGACAAGGACGTCTGAGGATATCTTGGAGGCTGAGTGAGACGCAGAGTGCGCGGGCAAGCAGCCGAGGCGAGCGAGATCACGCAGGCCAGCCTGCTTTGCGCGGCGTCACGAAACGAAGCACTGGCAGCGGAACAGAGGCGGTCGCCGATGCGACACTTGCGACTCTGGCCTCTTCGAAATTCCACACGGTTTCCCCTCGTGGTGTATCGGGGAAAGAAAGAGGGGAGGCCGGTCCTCAGCTGCTGAGGGAGTCTTTCGCAGGCCTGGAGACAGTGCGACAGGAAGACAGCAGAGACAGGGAAGACCGTCTCTCCCTGCTGTCTCTCGACGAGTCGGCCCTCGGCGAGGGCCAGAGCAGTTGGGTGAAAAGAGAGGAAGAGGACGCGTGGGAAAGGTACTACCAGCAGATCGCCGATGAGAAGAAGCGACCGAGTCGCGTGGAAGGGGCGGGAGACGAGAGAGCACGAGAAGAAACGAGAGAAAGCGCTGGAGAGAGGGGATTCGGCTATGCGAGAAGCCGACTCGGACGAGGCTTCGACGCCCCACTGGATCCGCACTTGGGTCGAAGGCAGGAAGAAAGCGAAAGTTCGAGCGAAGAGTGGAGTCGCGCACAAGACAGGCGCCGTGCGTCCCGCGGCGATGGAAGAAAAACCTGCCTGAGCGAAAGCGAAGATGACAACGCGAGAGGGCTCAGAGTGGAGAACGGATCGAGCCGGGGCGAGACGCGGAAGACGCCTTCTTTCGCCGTTCTTGTTGCCCGTGCCGCAGAAAGGCAGCAGAGGCTGCACAGTGCGCGAAACAGAAGCAGAGGAGACCTAGGCGTGGAACACGACATGAGCGCTGAGGAGGTTGAAGAAGCGCAAGATGCGTTCGACATGCTTCTCGAGACAGGAAAATTCAGACAGGGTACAGGAGTGAGGGGAGATAGACTGAGAGGGAGGTATGCAACGGAAAATGTGTACTACACAACCGAGCTAGATAAGGAATTCTGATATGACTCTGCCAGGCGACCGTTGAGTAAAAATTGAGTGTCATTCATGCCAGCAAGTTCTATCAAAGCGTTTGTATTTATGTATATATATCTAACACCGTATCTATTTTTCGCTGTCGACAAACAAATACGTGCGTACTTCCATTCGTACACATTCCTATGTGAAGCGTACGTGCTTGTCTATTACATGCAGATGTTTATCTGCATTCAGAGTATATATCTCTACCTAAAGTGATGTACCCGTCAACAAAAGAAAAGTGCAGGAGCAGAGTTTTTCTGAAGACCGCGTGTGGCTGAGGAGGAGTCTCTTGAAAAGACCACAGTTGTTTGCCAGGCGAGGAACCTTTTCAAAAACAACATCGCACTTCTTGTCAAGCAACAAGAGTGACAATTGCCTCGGGGTCATTTCGAGACTGACAGATCCTTTCTCTGCTGTCGCTGTCTCATCGCCAGTCTGCTTCTCTGACCTGAAAAATCAGTTGCTTTTGCGGCCGAAGCCCCGTACCGCAACTTTGAGCTTTTTCCGTCTTTGCTGCTCTATCACTGGTTCGACGCGGGCTGCCTACTAAAAAACGAGAGCGCAAGTGTCGCTGGAACTCGTCAAGGATGGCATTTGCACTAACGAACGAAACAAAGTGGTGGTGCAAGCCAGGTGCCCCCGTCCACGGCGATTACTAATGGCATCAGATTCGCAACAGAAAAGATCTCTTTGCACTCTCATCAGTGCGCGGATACCACAAACTTGTCGCTGGCAGTTTCGCATACCTCACAACCACAATATGGCTGTGTGAAGCCAGTAGCTATGATCGCTACCAACAGCGATGCTCTTCGGCAGGGTATTTCTCCAGGTGTTAAGCAAGATGAAGCTTTTCCTGGTGAGAGAGCTAGCCGGAGGCAATATATAAGTACAGACATGCGTTAGCATCTAAACGGACACGAGCCAATTGAGTGATTCGGCATCGTGATTTCTGAGGTCTGCGCAATCTCGGACCCGCTCTGTTCTGCTAGAGCATAATTCTGCACAAGTACGGCACAGAGAGTGAGGCAATTCACGTAGAAAAATAAAGAATGTAGGAAAGGCAGCGTCTGCTGAACCTCCTGCCTGTGTCAATTGGCTTTAAAATTCCTGTAACTCCGAGGTTCGAGGATGCTTCGAACCTGCAGCAAAGATTGTCACCATTTTCGGGCTAGGCGGACATCAAGTCTGTGAGTGGCGCAAGCCCACGGGGAGCTTGCGTCGTTTGTGAGACAAATTTTTCCCGGTTGAGAAGCCTTTCTCCATCTTGAGGCCCTTAAGAGTGAATGGAGGGAAGACCCAGTGGAGTATTGTGCGAGGAACAGTGCAAGAACGCGTTGTGCACAGTGTGTCAGACAAGAAAAGGGACTCGATCTGGCTAGCTGAGCGGGTGAGCTTTGGGAACAAGAGCTTCTGCCGCTCTTCCCATGAGCCTTTTCATCCGTTCGTTTTTGCGTGAGTAGCAGGTGATCCAAGCGACCTCCCTTTTTACAACAATATGCAGTAACAAGCTAGTTGGAAAGAGCAGCTCAACAGGACAAGCTGCAGGCACACAAATTTCAGATCTACAACCTCGACGCCTCTGTTAGCGAGGGTTCGCGTATTCTCTACCAATCCTTGTGTTCTCTATTGCAAGCTTTTTCGGTGCTGCACTACGGAAATCTACTTGGATGCTTTTCGAGATCGGAGGCGTGACTC
This sequence comes from Neospora caninum Liverpool, assembly GCF_000208865.1. NCBI lineage: Eukaryota > Apicomplexa > Conoidasida > Eucoccidiorida > Sarcocystidae > Neospora > Neospora caninum. Next base: position 4,297,098 of record NC_018394.1, on the reverse strand, counting down.
GTTTTTTCGTAAAGCTGCAATGTCGTTGCTGTCGTGTGCATCTGCTGCCACCGACCTTCCGTAGAGTTTGCTGTGTGTAGCTGCACGATCTCGCGGCGACAGTTTCCAGAAAAGAAACACGGGTGGCGGAGTGGTCGAGCAAGATGGGGAACCGAGACACGAAGTTCCACGGCGATGGAACGACCTCACGAGAGAGGCATCCGGAAGCGACAAACAAAGCCAGCTCGATATTTTCACGGCTAAGAAGAAGCACCGTGGCCGAAGCCTACGAGGAAACAAGTCCTGGCCCTTCCGATCTAGGCCAGCATCTTCGCACCGTGAAATTTCCTTGGAAGTCCTCAGGACTCCGCTTCTCGGAGACCAACGTTCGGCGTTACTACGACTTGAAACTGCGACCTCTTGGACGAGGCACTTTTGGGTGAGCGTGGCACAACGCGCCTGTCCGACCCTTGGCTTCAGTAGTGTTCGTCCCCTACGACACGGTCATACACACGGCATTTACACGGGAAAATGAGCTGTGCTCCCACTCCGTGAGAGAAATCTTATCCCTCATACTGACTGCATCTCTGTCCCTTGATACACGACTGCAGGATCGTCGTTACAGGCCGGCATCGATTGTCGGGAATCGATTTTGCGGTTAAGGTCGTTCACAAGACGACACTGAAGGCTGTGGACACGAAGGCAATGTTTTATCGGGAAATTGATTGTCTACGGTCACTATGTGAGCCAATATCGTACCCTCCATCTTCCCTAGGCGCTCGTGATTTGATATGTTCGTAACCACTACTTCACCAAATGCTGGTACACGCGTGTGTACGGTGGCGTTCTGCCTAAGCATTGCTTGCCTTCATCCAGCAGAAGATCATTTGTAGGGTCCTACTGGATTATTTATCTCGTTGGCAACAGGGTGTGAGAGGAAGCAGCTGATTTGCTGTTGAATTCTATCCCCCGATAGGTGGTTGAGATCGGACGGTCGCTGAGGAAGTGCGAACCGGTGCAGGACAAGGTGCCACAGCTAAGAAGTAAAGATGTATGAAATGACTTGTGTACACGTGAAAGAGGGCGTTTTTAGTGTGTGCACGGTTGCGGCAGATCATCGGAATATTCTTCGGTACTACGACTTCTTCGAGGATGACACTTTCTGTTACGCGGTAAGGGACCGGTACTGGTCCGGGCTGTCAACCAAACCTTTGGGATCGAGATGCCACGGCTGGTGTCCTTAGTGTCATCTCATGCTTTAGGAACAGTGGATCGTAGCGTTTAGTACCACATCTTGATCTGCAGTATTTTCGGCATCAGTTGTTGCAGGAGTTGTAATGTGGCGAGCTGCTCAAAAATAGTTGCACCGCCCCCTAAGTGTTTTTTTTTCGCCAGTTATTGGTTGGTCGCAGTGATACTGCTAATACAGATATCCGGTTACATATCCGTCTAGGAAGATCAATGTGTCAGCAGCGAGAAGGCAATAATTTCTTGCATGTATCATGCCTGTGCATCTTGCCGTTTCCACCTTTATTTCAACATGTGGAGACTCGAGTTTGGTTTCGGCGCGCAGATACTCGAGTTGTGCCAGGGAGGCGATCTGCTACAGCGACTGAAGAACATGCCTGTCGTTACTGAGGCGCACATCGTAAAATACGTGAGGTATGGAAGCCACAGCGGTCATGCTGATCCAATCGGTTTCAGCAGGAGATCCGCTCCCACGACGCAACGCTTCGCCGATGCAACATTTTTGCTCGGCGCCGCTTGTCGGTCACAGCCGCCTCGTACACCATATGTATGTATGTATGTATGTATGTATGTATGTATGTATATGTATGTATGTATGTATGTATGTATGTATGTATGTATGTATGTATGTATGTATGTTTCTATGTATATATATCTATATATATACATATATATATATATATATATGCTCACCGATAGCTGCAGCAGCAGCAACATACATGCACACACGCGCATGATATTCCGGTCATGTCAACAAAGAAACGAAATGCGTGAAGGACACCGCTGGTTCGTCTCGGTCGATTTTTGCCAGCTGCTTTGTACGAAACAGTCGAAGATCGCCCCGGCGCGAGGATAAAGCGGTGGACAGGAGATAGGGTGTTTGGTCAATGACAATGAAACAGAAAAACTTCCAGGCAGAATAAGGTCGATTTGGAACTTCACAGATTTCTGCAGGCAAGTTCCACGTCAACGAATGCTCAGTGGCATGAGACCAGGGTTGTGCTGCGCGCGTCGAGTTGCGTTGTTCGCAGACAAATGCTGGCAGCAATTCAACATTGCCACCAGAATGGGGTCATGCATAGGGACCTGAAGGTAAGTACCAATATCGAGTATCTGAACTTTCACTGAAGCTTGGGCACACCAGACGATGAGGATACAATGGCGCAATTCTGCTTATGGTAGGAAAGACATGCTGTTCGCACGTGAGACACGCGTCGGTATCAACTCCGCGTCTCGAGACAGTTTTTCCGCTATGGTTTTGTGACTCAGGCGGATAATTTCTTGTTCCTGGTGAGTTAACTCCGTGTGCAACAGCGGGTGACCAGATCAGCACTATACTTCTTGGTGCTAACGCTTGCAGACAGAGCGGAATCCGTGTATTCCGAAAACAGGTAGTGTCGTCCTCTGCGCGAAGAGGGCTTCTGAGTGGCATCTGAATCTGAACACAGCACTGCTACCTTCTCCACAGATAACCTCCACGGTTTTGGATGCTGCTGCTGATGCTACAAGCAGACAGAGGACGACGATTCGCCTTTAGTCCTGATTGACTTTGGGCTGGCTTTACGATTCGTACCCGGAATCAAACAGACCGTCGTCTGTGGCAGTCCGCGGTATATCGCACCGGAAGTCTTTAAGTAAGAGACAACGGTTCGCTTAGAGGAGGCTTTGTATCTGCAACCCGTGTCGCAAGATAATTGACTTTTTATCGGGGAACACTGTCAGATCGGCAGCCAACATCCATGCCGCTGAATGCGAATAACCGGTCCTGAGCACCCGCTCCTCAAAGCAGTAACCTTCAGCGCATGATTCGATTCGTCTTGCCATTCCTTGACTCGAGCTGGCTCAGCATAGAACGTAGAGGCAAATTTTCTTTCCTATACCCGTTTTCCCTCGGCATGCGCTCTGGAGCCTATCTGTGTTCTTTGGTAATAGCGCGTGCACAGCACACGCACACAGACCGGAGCCATGAGCTTCCACGAGCATCCAATGCGAAAACCCAGCTCTCGCTGCTCGGTCCAAAATGTTCGCGTGTTATCGATGAGATGGGATATGCTTCAGGCAAGCCTACGACGAAAAATGCGACCTTTGGAGCTTGGGCATTGTCGTCTACGCCATGCTTTATGGTACCCATCCATTTGGGGTTAACGCGAAGTCAACATTCCACGAAATTCGGGTGAGAATCTCTCCGCGAGTACCCTTGAGCAAAACTCTTCTGTGTTCTTTCGAGGAGCCAGCACCCCGAAGAAAAGGTCACAACAAGCATTTGTCGTTTCTCCGAGATTTCGTCGAGACTGCGCCGCGGTCTGCGTGCGTATGTGTCATACATAATCATACATAACTGCCTCTGCCATTGTTTCTTCGTCGGCCTCCAGTGAGGTACAGCCCTTCCACTACGCTGCTGTTGAGATGTGTCTCGTTGATCGACTTAAAGGTTCCACAATGACAGCAGGAAGCTTATAATGATGCCTACATTGACAGTAATGGTACAGATAGACTTGCGTGCTGCTAGAATGGTTTCCGCCTTTACTCCAGTCCATCCGTGCCCGTTCCGTGGCAAAGCGGGAGGCCCCTTCGTGTCAGAACAGGCGTATTGATGAACGTTTGTTTCACGCTGCAGGAAGAAGTTTCTACGGGAATAGTCCCCTATCCAAATAATCCAGGAATTCAGCCTCCCTCGCCTCTGGTAGGTCCGGGGGTAGCCCTGTGCCAGTTGAACTCGGTTGTCCGGCAAGGTTGGAAGTGCTCCGATATTTAGGGCGAATAAAATAACATCGAATCAGGAGACGCTTCCTGAACAGGATCGCCTTCTCGAGAGAGACTCTCCACCTGCGTTCTCCTCTACAAATGGGAAAGTGCGGTAATGAACCCACTTAGTCGAAAAAGATAACCATGCCGTGGACGGCGTTGTTGCGGTTTCTTGCCAGGCGCAAAGCTTTGTTCAAGCCCTACTGCAGCACGATCCAGAACAAAGGCCAGATGCTTCTGAAGGTGAGCAATTTTAAAGCGGTGTATCTGTCAAGATGGAGGTTGATGACCTGAAAGCTCAATCCTCATACTATGTTGGAGTCATTGGAGTGACAGGATAGTGACCTCCCCTGTCATGCTCAGCCACTGCGTTGGAACAAGTGTATATTTCTGTGCTGGCGGAAGGGACTGGCGATGCGTAACGGTCAAGAAGGCTGTGTCTTGCCGTCTTGTAGTACAAAACAAGCGAAAGAGCCCTGCCGAATCATCTCTCAGTATATTGCTGCAGTGAACGAGGAAAATGCTGCAACAGGGGCGATATATGCTGACATCGATTTTGTGTTCCCCCGTGGACCCCATGTATGCAACTTATTGCAGCGATGAAACATCCGTGGATACGTGCCCCGGAAGCCGATCTTGCTGCCTACAAGATACATCCAGAAATACGATATCTCGCTCAGTACGCTGAAAACTCCGGGGCTACGCCGGATTCATATAACATTTCGAAAGAGACGCCAAGGGGGTAACACACGTACACAAATACACAGACGTTCATTACACTGTTTCTGGGCAAGTGCTGTTTTATTTCGGAGTTCTCATAACGGTGCATTCTTTTGGCAGGAGTTGACGAACCTAGTCCTCACACCTTGTGGCGCATGATTATGTCACGAGTGCCTGGCGAGAAACGAAAGCGCATGTCCTTGAATTTTGCCAGCGAATAAAAAGTCATAAGGCAACCAGGAATACAGGCATCATCACCTCATCGACGTGGTGAGCCAATGTGAGAGGGAGCATGCACCTCTGGAGTAGAGTTTGCTCACAGGCCCGTGGCTGTCACATAAAAGAACACACGAAAAAACATCGTTGCCCTTCACCAGGTCTGTACCAAGTTCTTTCGTGTGTCCTCAGCAAAAGAGCCACTGACGGAAGGCTCGCTCCAATGGACGATGGCGTTCGCAGGCAGCTTGATGAGCTACGCCGCATGGCGGCCCGTGGCTCCAAGAGGGTAAGAATAACGGAAGAGGAACCATTTCATTCATGTTTCAAATCCCTGACAACTTGACACAAATGCCTGACGCCAGCATGTCACCGTTGTTACAGAGAAAGCGTGGTGTGTGGAGCCTGTTAGCTTTGTAGCTCGGAGGGCTAAAGAAGGTCTCACAATCAGGAAGGGCATTTGTGTCCCTTTCAGCACGAGACCTCTCTGCGTTCAGTAACTTACAAGCGCAAGTGGATGCACTAAAACCTGGAACACTCAGCGTCGCAGTCTAATGCCCCGAAGCCAAATCAGTTCCCCGAAAGAGATTCAACCGGTCGTTACACGCTTAAGATTGATTCTTTTTTGAACGCCTGTGAAACTCGTCTATCACAAGGCAACGGACTCTTTTCACTGATTGACAGGGACACCTCGGATTTTCTGTCGACAGTGAAGCTTGACGAAGTCGGTTGTTTTGATTCTGTTCGTTCAGGCACACGCGCGTCATCCCAAGTGAGAGACAGTTACCGGTTCTCTTGCTTTCAGTCATCTATTGAAGGCAGCTGATACAACCATCGGACTTCCATTCGGCTTTCTGATGGAAGCCACAAGTTACCGCAGCGCACTGCTGCTCGGTGGCAGCTGGCCGTGGACCGTCCAATGATCTATCACACTGCCGGCACCGTCCGTTCTGTCTTGCGAATCCTACTGTGAAACGTGGGCGTCACACGTGCGAATATTTCCATAGCGGCTCAGGTGCAATACCGATGTCTGCTCCCTGCTGAACATCATGCATCGGAAGCCATCCAGATGAACGGTCATCGCTTAGCTATAGGGACCTTTTTGGCCATGTCGTGCGACAAACAACTGACTTGGGGAAAAAAGACGTCCTGCGCTACAGAAAAGCCTGAAACTACATCGAATCCATGCACTAAAAAGACGGCCGTTTAACCGCGTTCTCGCTTTCAATCCTGACCGTTATTCGGCCGCCGTTCGAAGAAAAACGAATTCTCGTAAGTGTCAGGGAAAACACCTTGGCGTCAGATGATCAACAAAGCCACTGTGAGCCCGTAATAAGGGTTCGACACTGCTACCTTGCCGCGCGCTGCACGTGAATGGTGCTCAGAGTCGAAAAAAATGGCCTCCACCACACAAATTCACACTCTGGGCAGGGAGGAAATCGTTTTCATGCATTTACGTCAGTCTTCCCCGGCTTGTTGGATTTTGTCTCGCTCCTGCCAGCATTTGTAGTCCTTGTGCTGCCGGTAAAAAGCCCGAGTTCTTCTCGAACATTACAGCCGAATGTGCACGCGTCCACGCAGAGCCTGCTGATATCTGGGTCAGCCTGGAAATTTCCCATCACCAATCAGGGACACTGCGAGCATGCGTGCTGTCAACGAAAGAACCTAGTTGAGTAAAATGTGCCGCCGATATTCTCTTGGTTGAGAAATATGCCGGCAGAGAGGCCAAGGCGAACCGAGTAACGCCGGCACTAAATCCAATTACTAGCAGGCGACCTATGCTTTCTTAGATCTCACGCATACACAGAGGCCAACAGCATAACAGCACTGAGAAGGTCCCCAGAGCGTGTGATCCGAGATCCAGACTATAGAACACAAGTCGAAAAGACTGACGCATGGCCTAGACTGCTGCCCATCGCCTATTCAAATGAACGAATGACGTTCTCTTAACAGCTGTTCCCCCTCTACGGAGATAGTGCAGAAGCAGATTGGTCAGTGGACCCACTTACCGACGATTGGTCCCCAAAGGCGCCGTTCGCTCCGGAGCTTCTTGCCTGCAAAGTAGTACAGCTCGAGACGCCCTCCTAATTTTTTCCTTTTTTTCCCAGCGTGGCGGTACAAACAAACCTGCTTTGGTAGTACAGTTATTTCAGATTGAACTCCACATCACGGATGAAAATAACGAGACCTCCTCATGTTATCCAGCCTCGCGCGAGGGAAGAAACGAGGGAAAGAACTATAGCAGAACGGGGCTCTGAGCTGTGCCTCTTGTTCCTGCTCTGTAGCTGGCTAGTTTAGGCGAGCAAAGCAACGTTGTTCAGGGGTAGCCAGAAGAGTCACTTTTCTCTCAGGGGGGAAGCTGCGACAAGAAATACTTTTGCTTCCAGATGAAAGTAGCATTATTCATCCGACTGCGGAAGGAGTTCAGAAGACGGTGAGAAGTCCTCATTCTCGAGACCAGGTGCTGACAGAATGGGAAGACATGTATCTATTTGCTCTCTCCTGGTTTCTACAATGTGCTGGTTTCTGTTTCGTGGTGTGCCTAGTCGCGCTGCCGTGAAGGGTAGTGGGGATGAAAAGCCAGCGACACGAGAACAAGCACGTTCACCCAATTTCGCCAATCACCTCGATGTCACTCTTGAAGCAGAACGCCTTGCATCTCTCTCGGCAGGAAACGCTGTACAGCCACACAACACATACGCGCCAGCTGTAATCGAGGAAACGCAGGTGAAGAGCCTCGAAACAGGGGTGAAACCGGAGGCATGCAATTCAGTTTGAATCCGCGGCTGTCATCCCTAGGAGCGACAGTGACACGGGCTACGTCTCGCGCCGTGAACGAGAGGAAGCCTTCGTTCGTAGTTCTTACCCGTCATCCACCGCTTATCCACGATCCACTTACACGTTTTCAGCGTCGAAGCCGTCACACCCTTTATTGCAGAAAGTGCCCGCCGTATAGACGGAGCGACCAGGTCGGAGTTCGGACCACCAGGCGCGAGATGATGCTGAACAGCCGGCAAACGTGCCCGGAGGAGGTGCTGGGGAGTGTAATGACGCCTCGGTGGCAAAATGGAGGCAGCGAGAGTAACAGCTCGTGTCAGACGGTAGCACTGCATCCCAATATTGTCGGAGGTCCTGGAACAGACAAAGGAAAAAGCCCGAAAACAACGCAGATTAGCAACATTCTCTGAAGTGCAAAATGTCTCCACCGCGATATGCGGTCAACATGGACGGCGAATAAGTACACAAGGCGTTTCGGCCCAGTTCTTTCACGCCCGTCTACAACCGCGTAGTAAGGGGACTCTCCGCTGCGATCCCTCGAAAGAGACGACGTGGAATTCCCAATCTGGACTAGCTTTCTTTGAGCTGCGCTGTCGCGTTGCTCCGCCTCCCTGTGAAAGGCGCTGCATCGGACCTGCAGAGTATTGGTAATCCAACCCATCGTCGAGGCAGTGAGAGGGAACCAGAAGCAGCGAACGCGCGGGAATCCAGGTCCGATCGATTCCCGCAACTCCTGGAAGTATGCGTTTGTTGCCTGGTGAAAATGCTCTCATTCTCTTAGCGCCCGCCGATGCAGCCGCGTGCGTGCAACGGCGAACGCACGGTTTGCCGGTCGTTTTTCTCCCGTTTGCTTGACAGAGTGAGTACGTCCCAGCTTCTCCGAAGTTAAGCATTCAGTTCCTGCAATTGGCTTATCGAGAGATGAGGTTGCGGTGAGGGTAGAGAGCGAGATTTTAACTCAGCGAGCAATTGTCCTACACCGAACTCCGACAGCATCGATAGACCCTCGGTCACGCGCACTCTTTCTTTGAAGACAACGGCCTAAAGGGCCAGCACCACGGCACATGCAGTCATTTCAACCGAGCGATTGGAAGCGAAGCTAAAAACATGACAATTTCCTGCGAGTACGGGGAACCTCGGTTCTTCTTAATTGATTTACGCGCGACGTTCATAACAGTACGGGCGTCAAGCTACCGCAACCTACTTCTCGAAAGTGGTATGTGTCTGCTCTGACAGGGCGCATGCACGCGGGAGACGGCGGTTTCTCAACCTGGGCGAGAAGACAGTTTGCGGGACGACGGAAAAAAATGGCCAGTCCCTGAGACACTCACTGACGCCTTTTCTTTTTTTCGCCTAAACACCTATTTACATTCGCTCGTCATGTCTGCACAACCCCATTTATCTTCGTCACAGCGTCTAAGTGTCGTGCAACGCTGTGCTCGCACCAGGATCTTCCCACTACTTTGAGGGGGCCATAAAGGACTTCTCTGGCACAATGACGAGAAAAGAAAACACCGTCCCCACGCTCGCGCCACAAACAAAACTTACCCCTTCTGCTCGTAGTCGCGAGGATGCGCCACGATCGCGGATCCCCGAAGGAGTTCATGCACATCTAGCGAGCCGTGGCTATGGGGGTTTTGTCTGCGCTGAGTGTCTACAGTTTTTCTTCCCTGAATTTGAAAGTGAAAACGAGCGAGAGATGCCTATGGGGAGCACTCAGAACGACGACGGCAAGGACGCTCAACTGGCGAAGGGCGCCGAGACCAGAGACCACTCTGCGTCTCCGCGGCGTTTACAAGACAACCCCCAGCCGGCGTTGAGCTCGACCGGTCTCCCCTCTTGTCCACCAGAGTTGAACATGTGTCTGCTCTTTTATTCTCGCCGCCTACGAGACGCTTTGGAAGCTCGTAGGCTGCTGGCTGTGCATCTCCAGCCCTTGCTGTGCAGTCGGAAGAGACTGCGGGCGCAACCCGGCGACGGCCAGGACTACCACCGTCCAGGACCACATGGGAAAAGACAGACTGACTGCGGGTTTGAAGGAGAGATGTTTCTTCTCTCTGCTAGTCAGTCGCGTGCCCTACTCGGTGGGGAGGAGGCGGGGCTGTGCGAGGCGTGTTCAGTTAAAAGCACCACTCGGAACAACCGGAAAGATTCGACTTTTTCTGACCACAACAGGTGTTTCGTCTCAGAAAAAGACGCAGGAGCATGGCTGTCGCAAAGCACCCGTTCCTGCCCCCGGAACTGCGCAAGTGCGTCTTTCCCCGTCCTTTTGACATCCCTTCCTGTTTTATCTTCACCGGCCTTCCCATCGGCTGGGTCGAGTGTACGTGCGAGAAAGGCAGAGGCCGCTCGGTCGCGTGTGTTCCTCGATCTACATCGGAAGGGCTTCTTTGTTCGGGACGGCCTTGCGTATGGCGGCGACTGGCTGCTTTACCCCCTCTCTCCATCTTTATGTCACGCGACAGCTCTCGTGTTCGTCATGGTGGCACCAGAGAACAGAGACTGTTCTCTTCCGCGCGGGTGCTATTCGGGCTCGAACAGAGAAGGAGCGTCGGCCATATCCATTCAGGTTTCCTGTCTCTCGCGTCCACGCCTCGACTCAGAGGCGCAAGGCAGCAAACACAGCCCTGTCGGTGACGAAGCAGACAGCAAGGACCGACGAGTTGCCGATGTTCCATTCGAGTGTACCGGCCTAGACGCCTTTTCGATAGCTCCAGCGTCGTTGGTGCGCATGCATCGGCTGGCGACGGCTGCAAAGAAGGCGGCAATCCTGGCGCTTGTCGAGCTGGGATCTGGAGAACCGCTGTATATCCAGCTGGACCGTATCAAAGAAGACTGAGGAAAGGGTATCGCGAACGGTGTTGCAGGCGAACGCTTGTGTATGGCAGGGGACCGAGAGAAACGGATGCGAACGAGTAAACTGGTTTCAAGTTGGAAGTGAGTTTGCACGCGCCTAGTTTGTCTTGCTGTGGCCAGAGAAGGCGAAGTGCTCTCCGCCCGCACCATGCCGTTCAAACACAAAGTATCTCTGAAGTGGGAAGACTGTGTTCACCCGCTGTGCGTGCAAGACGCGGATCTGAGCGGGAGACGAATTCGGGTCCTCGGGAAGTGAGCGAGTTTGAGAAAGGGCATCTAAATTGTCCAAAACCGACTCGAGCACGCGTTGTGTTCTCCCATGTTGTCTGTTTTCTCTTCTCGACTTCTGTTGGTCTGCGCTTCTCTGTCGTGTCTTGAGCATGCAGGCGTCGGTTCCCGACACACGGACGTGTAACGGTGCCAGGCCTCCGACATTCAACTGCGGTGCCTTCCCGTGACGATCTCAAAAACCGGCTGTCTCATCCAATACGCGCGCTCGTCGGCCAGCAAGTCACGGCGCGCACGCTGCCCGCAGTTTCCATCCGGCGTTTGGTTGGTTCGCACTGCGGCGTGCACGGCTTTTTGTTCTGAACGAGGAATGGAAGAGAACCTTCGGCTGCCTTTCAGGTCATCAACGGGAGGACGCTGGAGCACCTGCATGCGCCAGTCAGTCACGCCTTTGCACGAGGCGACTCTGCAGAACCGCACACTTCAGCCATCCGTCAACCAGTTGGGGCGTAGATCGATCCCCTCATTCGCAACTCTTCCAGTCTCTTTTCTGCAGCGGTAAAAACCGTCCGAGAAAACGAGTCTGCACAAATGTCGGTGGAACGCGCACCGGCTCCCCTTACGCGTCGTTCGGCGGCTATGTTGCTCGAACTGGCCGAGGCTCGGCGCGTGCCGTTGCCTTGGAGAGTCTGAAGGATGAGTGCCGCTCCTTGGTATTGGCGACTCGTGTTGCGAGGACTCAGAGTCAAGCGCCTACCACCCTCGCCACTGCGTGAGACACGTGCTCGGCACGCGTCTCGTCGAAGCGTTGCGTCTCTGCCGGCGCCCCCGACCTGTCTTCCGGCGAGCGCCTGAAGGCCGCGCTCTGACGCCACGGGCGATCCAACTGTTGAAGATGACCCGCCGCTTGAAGTAGCGGGGACGGATGCAGTTGATGACGCAGAACTCTTGTCGGAAACTTCGCGCGGTGCCAGCGGCCGTTTCGGCGGCCGCGCTCCGCCGCAAACATCACTTTCGCTCTGCTCCCAGGTGCTTTGCCGGCTACCCCGATGGGCGCAATCACCACGGGAGTCCACAGACACAGTCTCTGGGCTGTCCAGGGGTTCGGGCCACGGGGCGGAGGGGGATTCCCTGTCTTGAGCGGCGAGGCGCTTTCTCTGCGGTCGCTGAAGGGGAAACGGAGCTCTGTCAGCTGTTCGGCAGTTGCCGTTCGCACTCCTGACGCCTACGTCCTGCGAACTTTGCCGTTTGCGGTGCCCGTGGCAGTGTGTGTGTGCCCGCTTGTCGGGCGCTCGCGCAACGTTTTTCTGTGTCACAAATTCGCGCCGCGATTTCCGGAAGACCTGCGGACCGTCTTGAGCCTGCTCCGAAGTGGGTGGATGAGCTCCCTGCTGTCGTGAAACCGCTTCCGGCAGAGCACTTCGCAACTGCTGGAGATATTGTTCCCGTTCCAGAGTCGCACGTTGTCGCGCCGGTAGCTCCCGTGCAGAGACACGGCTTCTGGGGGGCGGATCTGCTGCGCGCGGCCTATCGGGAGCGTCTGAGTCGCTTCCGCTGGAGCTCGCGCGTGCGTCCCTTCGTTTGTAGGCGCCACTCGCGCTCCTGCCGCTTTCGCGAATGGGGCTCTCTCTTCGAGCGGAGCCTGGCCGACAACATGCCTTTCCTTCGACTGTCCAGCTCCTCCGGGAGGGTCTCCCAGCAGGTTGCGTTTCACCATCTGTCGCTCCGTTCGCCCAGGTGCACTTTGCGCCTCCGGCAGACGCTACGCCACTCTTTGCGTCTCGCCAGGAGCGAGAAAGCCGGCTTTGTACCCCGCTGAGGGAGGCGAAGGCCACGTGCCGACGCGCGCCGAGAGCTGCAAGTGGTTCGCTGGCTGAGAACAGGGGTACGGGGCCGGTATCGCCCCAAGCCAGGACATTGTCGTCAGCGATTCTCACGTACACCGGGATTTTTACACGCTGCTGCCATCCCTTTCCAGTCACGAATCGCAAAACAAGAAGTCCAAACCACTCTCCTGGCGAGTGCCTGGAATCCGCAGTCACCGTCACCAGCACTTTTTGCCCAGGAACTAGGACCGTCTTTGGCTTTATCGTGAGTTCTACTGGGTCAAGATCACGCAGATGCACGTGAACGGACACAGGAGAGTGACTGAGATTGCGGATCTGCACACCAAAGCGATGCTGTGTGCTGCGCACAACTGCGTCCACATGTTGCTGGGGCGGCCGTTGTTTCTCGTGCTCCGATGAAGGAATATGCCGGTGAATCCCCATGTCCAAGAACGCGCCCGGAAACCTGTGCCACACAGGCTTGGCACGCGAGAAAACAAACTTCTCGAGAAGCCACCTATACGCGACAGGATCTGGACACACACTTGGGAGCGCGCGCACATCTCCTTGAGGGAGGGCGAGCAGGAGGTCGCGCGTAGGCAGCTCGGTTTTCGTATTCAGCGGGTACTTGGCAAGAGCGGGGATGTGCGTGTCTCGATACGCATTAAACAGCAGGTTCTTCACCTCCTTGGCGCTGGCGAACCGGCGCATGAAGAGGCGCAGTCTGCCAAAGTACGAGGTAACTCCCGGGATAGAGACCCGCGACACTGCAAGGACTCCCAGTCCAGCAAAGAAAGCAATGAACTCGCCTAGATTCAGCGCCGCTAAGAACGGGTCATGGTGGAGGCGCGCCTCTCGGGGTGCGACTGCGGCCCAGACCTCCTCGACGTGGCGCGTGGAAAGTGCGAACGGAGGTTTGTGGAGCAGCAGATCGAACGCCAGTTTTTTGGCGTCTCGGATCGTGAATTTGCCTTCCGTTACGGAATACGGACTGGCGAAGAAGGAAATCCTACGCTTCGAAGATTGCGAGCTGTCATTTACCAGGTGCTCGTGCAAACGCGAGTAGAAGAGGAAGAGAAGGAGGAGAGGGCCAGGCTCGGGAGCAGTCCCTCCAATCTGTACTCTGCCGACTGGGTACGTCGACAAGTCCACGAATGTCTTCACGGAACACAGTTTGGCCGAGTGGCGAAGAGAGCGTCTCTGAGCTCGTACACAGCGTGCCGAGCGGACGGGAAGGCCGCCCGCTGGATCTTGCTGCACGTCCTCTTGGTCGCCACGTGATCCACAGCCGTCTATTTCAGTCGCTGGAGACGGCGACCGTGTAGGACGCATGCCTGAGTTCAGGAAGGCCGGTGTGTACATAACTTTGTTTGAAGCGACCGATGGGCGAGTTTGCAAGCTCGCCACGCGTACGTTTTTGTGGCGAGGGTCAGAAGATGAGGAAACTCGGCCGACCACGAGAGTCCCGAACTGTGCATACACATCTGTCATATACTTTTGAGATGGCATCTCTCGGTTGGCCGCGTTCGCAGGCTGCACACTCTTGGCGACGGTTTCAGTACCGTCGCTAGTCACCTCCTCCGTTTGAGGGTCGAGAGAACATGAAGGAGGGGAATGCGTGTGTCTGTCTCCAGTGGCAGGAGAAAGGAATTGTCTTCCAGTTCCCTGTCCTCGTCCGTTTGAAGATACCTCGGGTCTCTGCCTCACACCCTCTCTTACCCGGGTTGCCCGCCCCTGCGCACCGACCCCGTTACCGCTCAGCGTTTTCCGTCCTAGTCCGATGAAAGGCAATGCTGGCGCAGCTGTAGCTGGCCGATGTTTGAAATTTTTGTCCTTCTCTTGGGCCTCCTTTGGCAAGAGATGGCCCGAAGAGCGCGCATAAGCGGAGCGGTGCCGGACGGCCTGACCGACGGGAGTAGGGTCTCCCATGGTGATTGACGACTGCTGGAAAGGGGAAGTATCGGTGGCATGGCACCTACGAGACCAAAAGGAAGATATGTGGAGGGGACTGGAAGACTGTTTTGGCGGCAGGTGCTTCCAGCTTCGAAAACGGCCACTGGGACTTTGCGCCCCGAGCAAGCCAGCAGACCAGCTTGGAAGTCGTCAGCCCCAAACCTGGTCCTAGTACATGGTATGCTCAAACCGAGACACAACTGGAAACGAACTGTGTCTATACGGAGCTGTTCAGGAAGAAAGTTGCGACTCTGTGTGCCGCCGAATCTGCCCGAGCTCTGGCCTTAGCTATAACAAGAGCATTCGCTCTATCACGATACCCGAAAATGGGATTTGATGTTAACGAGAGACCATGCGTATTTCCTACACAATAACTACTCACGCGGCGCAAAAGTATCATGAAGAAACGTGAAAAGGATCCAAGAGCAAAGCAGTTTCAACTTGGTGAACTCCTGAAGTCACAGTCAGGGGACGCGCGTCTTGAATGGCAAACACAAGAATGTGTTTACACCCACACACAAAGTGTCACCTCGGTTTTAGAAAGGTTTCACCTCAGACTCAGATGTCCAAGAAATGAAGAAGGAAGGCACAAAGCAAGTTGAGCCGGAGTGGCGAAACCGTACTGCAAGACACGAGTAACGAAATGAAAGCGGTGACTGTCAACTCCACGTGCAGTATGAAGTGGGAAAACAGAGGAAAGACCGAGGGGCGAGCGTTGAGAGGTTAATTCTGAAGGTCTAAGCGGTGAGACCAAGACAAATAAGTGTCGAGAGATGAGACGTGCGGAGACGGAGACTGGCGTTTGGCGACAAAACTTCTCCTCAGACTGGCTGCATGCGCAGGTATCGGGGCCCCTCAAGGGAAAAAGCACCCTTACGTTTGAGAAACGTGGGAATTTCTCTCGTGGTATTCGCTTCCACACCTAACATATTTTCATCTAAAGTGCTTGAGAACTATGGGAAACGCGTGGCTGTTCGTCAGCAGAGGATCTATACCCATGCCCCCCCTTGCCAAATGCGGCTATGCCTCGCCAAGAAAAAGGCAAAATACAGAAAAGTTCCAGTAGAGGCGAAGCGATGCTGCCCGCCACCGCAGTAAACTTGATTCCACCAGTCAGTTTCGCAGAGGGATTGACCTGCCCTAGTGAAAACCCCCGCGGCAGCTCTCTGTTTATTCGATTTGAGGTATACCCATGTGAACACGGAAGATCATCGAATATTTTGGCGGGCAGAGGGGATCAGCGGCGCTGACACCTGTCTGCCGACGACCGACAGTTCAGATCAGGAGTTGCGTACGTATCCGATAGCTTTTTGCCCCCCGAAATAGAAGCGTCTGTTTGGCCACAGTTTACTCGAGCTACGCGCTTAGTACCAGTTAAACGAGTCGAGACCGTGCAAATCCGCTGGCCGAAAATGTCCGCGACGATTGTGGCGCGCTGCCGCGGACTGGTGATGTCCTTCTTGAGACCCGCTACAGGTTTACCGGGTAAACATGGGAATTGAGCGGATTTTTTGAATATGTCGATATGTGTACTTCATTTAGCAAGGGGCAAATGGGTGTCATCCAGTAGCACAAGGCGATGGCATCCATTCACTCTAACGACGTTCGGTTATCTGAGGTAGGGTGTGGAGTCCGAATCGCATGTTTCTTCACGAGGCCACCTCGTCTCGTGCGACAGCTTTGCGGCTCTTTTCCAAAGTTTCGCACGTAGCGGAATCGAGGGTTTCCCTCTGACCTCGTACATCACTCAGGTTGGCGAACGCTGAGTAAAAGGCCTGATCGCGGCGAACTCACGCGCAAAGAACGTGACATGGTGTTAACGCCTCGCCCTCCAGGCCGTTCCTCCGTCACCAATTACACATTTGTTGATACACACCGCCAAAGGTTCTCCACGTACCCTTCCGTAGTTTCCGGCCTGTTCTTTCGGCATCTGGGCGGCAAGTGCTTGTTTTCTCCGTTTCACCAATTATGCGCTCCTGTACGCGACATCGTGTGCCTGTGTTTTTTACTGCCTGCTACTGAGGACAGCTGCTGACCGTTCAGCTGTGCCTGCTGCCCGATGATGCTGGCCGACTCCTCTCAACTTCTTTGCAACACACACTTCCCGTCTCGCCGTGTTGGATTAAAGTATCCTATGACATTAAGGTCATTCCGCAACGGTAACTGTCCTTTCCACAACACTTGGCACACGCTGCATAGCTCGCATTTGCCACTCACGTACCGTAGCAGCAAAGGGTCATGCAGCTTAGGGTAGTGACTGAGTGCGCTCAAAAATCCGTGTTTTCGCCAAGGTAACCCTGACGCTGGCGAGGCGCGTAGCGAGACATCAACGGGCGAGTCTGTGAAGTTTCGCATTCCTTCTTCAGAGCCATATCTTCCCGAGAGTGACAGCCGACATTTTTGTACGTCTGGGATCGCTCGAAACCACGGGCCAGAGAAAAAACACGCATGCTTTCATCTGGCCGCATGCGCGGAAAACATGCAAAGTGTCCCCAGCGCAGCCAGTTACGGATAGAAGAGGATCGAACACCTGGACGGAGTTTCCAAACTCTTCCCGTCCACTAGTGTCTCCATTTCTCTTGAAAACGGTTGCCGCAGTTGCACGCTTCCGTCCCAATCTCGGCCTTCCGCGTGCGCGGTTTCAGCTGTCCTCGCGACGGGCTGAACTGTGTACCTCTCATCCGTTCGATTCGCCCGCCTTTTGTGGCTGTCGATCCTCGCTTGTTTTTGGCGTAGAGACTTTCGAGTTTCCAAGAACATACCGACGCGCCAAGAAATTCTGTTTCAAACACTTTTTTCGTGGGGGTTTCCCGCTCTCGTGGGAGCGTTCGCGAAAGATCGGGGTTATGACCAGGGAATGCTCCGTCCGTTTCCCCGTTCTTTTAGCCTTCCGGCGGCAGATCGCCCGCGCAAGTTTCGCCACTGCATCGTTGTGCAGGCCGACTGGAAAAGTCGCTTGCTTCGGGCGCGCAATACTTTTTTTTTGTCAGTTCTTTTCCGCCCTTCTTTCTGCACTTCCAGGTGAACCCTTTGAGGGTGCCAGCGGTGCTGAGCGTTTTCGTTGGACGCCGAAGTTGGGGCACGGTCCTTGTAACCCTTGGCAGTCTGATGGAATCGTCATAGCAGGCCTGTCGAGCAATCGCAGAATGTCTCGACAGTATTCCTTCGTCCGACTTGGCGAGGTCTGAGGTGTTTCGTTCATCTCCAAAAAGAGCGTCGACGCCGGCAGCAGGAAGCCTCTCTCTCTCTCGGGCACTCTTTCTCGTTCTTGTGTTCGCATTCCGCGCGCCTCTGGCGGTGACCTCAGCTCAAGCCACGCTCAGCGGCTCTGAGAGATTTTCCGCGCAGCGGCTTTCTTTGCTTCGGCTGCCTTCCGCTTTTTTTGGGTGAAAGCGAATCTCCCAGGGAAGGCACTTGACGCGATGGAAGGCAGAGACGACTCCTTCTGTCGCGAGGAGAGTTCGAGAGACGTGGTTCACCTGCATCCGGAGGCTCTCGCTTCCGCGTCGGCCGCATCGCATCCTCTCCCGGGGTCACGAGGGCAAACAGCGGCTGCAACAGACTCGGGAGGCGGAGCGCAAGAGAACCCGCGTTTCCCGATCCTGTCTCACCAACCAGGCGACGTCGATGGATTCAAGAAACCCGCTGTCGCCTCCATTTTTCGAAGTGGAGCTGCGCCGGGGAAACTCGATCAGGAAGGACTCGAGCGACCGTCCACGAGAAGCAAAGGCAAAAAGGCGACGTTCAATTTGCAAGGAAACACCCTTCACGAAATTGCTTCACGGTCCGATCAGAGAAGAGAGGCACAGGCGGACGACACGCGAGACAAAGAGAGAGCGCGCGAGGAGCAACGGCGTTTAATCGGTACGGATGCACTCTTCTTCTGGTGTACGGAAGAAACACGGCAAACGGACGTCGCAAGTCGCGTTCACATCTTCCACCGACGCTGCTGAGAAGTCCCACAGATATCGAACCCGTTTCTCTTCACCCGCCCTGGTCTGCACGTGCTGTGTGTCGCCGTTCGTACACACGTCTCAGTTTTTAAAGAGAGGCGCCCGCCTTTCTGCTATTCGCACTCTTTTAGGATGGCGCGTGTGTCACTCACTGGTCATAGCAGAGGTTTTCCGAACCTAGGGGCCGTTTTGCCTTCCCTCCTCTCTCTGCGGGTCCTCTGGATAGCTGACTGTTTGGGCTTTTCTCTCAGACGCCAGTGAGGGACACTACCAGTTGGTGGGGGAACTTCTCTCTGCGCGCCGGGGAATGCTCAGCGGACGCTCGGGTCGCGAGGGCCGCCGGCGCCGCTTCCACAGGACCGTTCTTGGCCGTTGTGTTTCGGCGCGCCTCGGTGCATTTCCACAGAGCGGCAGCTGCGGTTTCAGAAGGCCTGCGACAGCGCCCGGTATCTCGTTCAGTGCCGCATCATTCTCCACAACATCGCCCCGTCGGGCCGAGAGCCTGGCGCTGAAGCGGGCGGAAAGAGAGACGCACAAGAGCGGCGCCTTCTGCAAGGCACGAGTCCGGAGAAATCTCGGAAAACCGAGTTCCTCGAGATCGCCCACCAGCCTGCCCCAGGAGAAGCAGACGTGTTAGGAGAGGAAGGAGAAGAGGAGACGACCTTCCTTCTTCGCAGCATTGTCGGTTTCTTGAAGCCGGAAGAGCTCAGCGACGTCGCGCTGGAACGGGAGTCGCTCGGGAAATGCGGATTCTTCCTGTGCACGCAGCAGATGCCCACTGGCGCTCAGAAACGCGGGTAGGTGACCACGGAAATTGCGAAAGTTGCCGAGCGTTGCGTGTTCAATGGCGCCGTGAAGCTCTGGGCACAGGGGCCCGAGATGTGTTGCGGACGGTGCCTGGGGGTTTGCGACTATCGAATCTGCATTTGGCTCGTTCCCGTTGCGGGTTTCGTGCGTTCTCGCGTGTGTTAACTGTCTCCTCCCCTCACCTCTAGTGTCGTCTTCGCCATGTGCCCGCGTCTTTCGCCGGAGAGTGGTTCCAGAAACATCCTGCCGCGTTTTCACTCTCTTTCGCCTTCAAGAGCTGTTTGGCGAGGCGGCGTGCCTCAGAAGGAACAGGAAGCTGCATGCATGCATGTCCGTGTGCATGCACACGACATACCAGCTGGCCCCGATGGGCTGGGTGGTTCCTGCGTCGCCGCTGTTTGATGCAGGCAAACTGTTCACTGGCCGGGAAGTCCTGTCTGTCCCTCGTTGTTGATGTAATCCACTATCTCCCGAGTCCATAGACTCATACACTTCTGCATTTACACGTAAAGTCAATGGAATCGTAACGAATCCGCTGGTAGATCTTTTTTTCATTCGTGCTGACTCTCAGGCGCCTGTCTTTGGTGCGGCGATGGCGACTGGATCACAGACTGATTCGCGTGGCAGACGAAGACGATCTTCTTCTCTTTTGTAGCAAAGAATGCTACCACCGGCAGAAGGAACTTCAAGGTCTTCAAAGGGAAGAGCATCTCTACACTCGTCCCTTTGTGCAGCAGTGGGTGTCCCGCGTCTCGAGCCGATGCCGGCGAGACAGCTGGAGAGATGTCGCAGATCCAGGTGTTTGTGCACTTGCGCTCGCTTCTGTGTCTTCTCCGGATTCTGCCCGGCCTGCAGAGGGCGAGAAACCGAGTTCGTCGGTCGGTGCTGAAGACCGGCAAACGTCTGTGGAAAGCCATCGTTTCGCGTGTGAAGAAGACAGCCCTGCAGCGGGCGCCGCCCAGAGCCTCAGCACAGGACGGGAGTGTCTTGAGCAGGAGCGTCGTGGAGGGAGCAGTGCTCCGAAGCCGCAAGGTGTCTCGTGCAGTGCAGCGCATGCAACCAAGGGGGACTCCGCGACATCGCTGGGGACGGACGGAGATGAAAGAGCGGATCGGGTTGAAGACACGAAGGAACCGGTGCACGAGGGCACGCTGCCACAGACTCGCGACCTGACAGAGCCGCAGAGGGAGAGAAAGACAGAGGAAATCCAATCCGAGCAGTCAACGAAGACGGCACATGCCATACGGGTAACCGTTGAAGAGGAAGAAGAGAGCTCGCAGGACGAGAGAGCGGAAGCCTCGGAGGTCGAGGGCGAGGAGGCGAACCCGACAGACGCCAGGTCAAGCCGTCCGGCCACTCATGCTCTGTTTCCTTCGCGGGAGCGCGTTTTTGCACCAGGCGTGTCTGATGACTATCCGGAGCAAGGAGCTGCCTCTCGGGCAGATAAAAGAACCGAGCTGACGCATTCTCAAGGACATCTCGACAAAGAGGAGAGGCCGACGCAGGCAGACCGCCTCTTGATTCTGCAGTGGGGCTCCCAACGAGGCGCTGCTGGTTTCGCGGATCCGGTGGTGCGCTTTGACTACGCAGAGGCCGAGGGCGCGAAGGATCTCCCTTTGGACAGCTCATCCGACCAATCTGTTTCTTCCGAACGGGGGCCCAGGGAAGGTCTGATGTCGACAGGCCGACTGCGCGAGGGAATCAGACAGCCCCGGGAAGAAGACTCGCCTTGCCAAGAGGACGTTGGTTCCGGCGGTGGAAACCAAGGCGGGAACCGGACCGCGGCACGCGTGTTGGGGAGTCCCGGGTGTACGTCCAGTGCAGGCCGGGAATGCGGCTTTCCAGCTGAGGCCAGCAGCGCGTCGGAGCGCGGAAAAACTGGCGGAGCGCAGGGAACCACCACGGTGGACTTGTCACGGGGGATGCTTCGGGCCTCGACAGCAGACGCATCCGGCAACGCCGCGTGTGGGCTGCCTGAGGAAATGCGGAAAGCCGAAGATGCACAAGTGCCGCCTGGCAGTAGGGCGCCGAGGACGAGCGATGTCGACTCTGCCAGTGGACGGGGGGAGTGGGAAGAAGGGGAACCTGAGGATGAACTTGAGGATGGATTTGGACTCGCCACAGACCTTAACGAGTTCCTCGATCTCACAGACGACGACACTGATCGGCCTGACACCGTGTCTCCTGACGTGGGCGGACCGCGCGCCGGTCCCGTTTGCAGCTCTCAGCAGGACGAGCAGCGTCACGGCGAGCGCGGGAAAGTCTCGCGCCCACCTCACACGAACGAACCGCCCACGCAGAGCCCCCGGGGAGGTTCCCGACGCGTTCCCCCAGGCAGGCAGAGCGTTAAGGCCGAGCTCCAAGAGGCGTACGGCCGCCTGTCGGACCTGTCGGTGGTCTGGGACCTGCTCGGCAACTGGAGCAGGAACGAAACGCGAGAGTTCTTGCTGCGGCTTCACGGATTGACAGATTTCTCTCGGAGCGGAGTGGGAGGCGGCGACCCGGCACTCTCCTCCTTTCGTCCGGCGAGCGCTTCGCCGGAGGGGCTGGAAGTTCTTGCAGGCGACACCGCGACTGCACCAATCGCGGCCACCGCGGAGGACATTCAACGCATCGAACAGCTGGTCCAGGCTCTGCTTCGGGTTCTGCCCCGGAATCTTGCCCAGCATCGGCGGCATATTGTGGATCTCTGCAGAACCTTCCGCATTCAAAGAGTAAGTCAAAACGGTGCACGCTGGCGAACAGTTTAACAGGGAGACGGCACAGGCGGCAGTGTGCGCGGATCCAGGCGGTTTCGACCACGCATTGGTTTTTGAGTTCTTCAGCAGACCGGAAACAGCAGTGCCGGGAAACCGTGGCCTGAGGACCCGTGGGCAGTAGCGCTAAGCTGGGCTTGAGAGTAGCCTTGCTTTTGACACGGCGCTCAGGAATCAGGGGTTAGGTCTGTCTACAGGCAGACTGCTTCGCTAGTCATCCGAACTGCGTGATGTTTTCATTTCCCCTCGAG
The DNA here is from genome assembly GCF_000208865.1 of Neospora caninum Liverpool. Lineage (NCBI taxonomy): Eukaryota > Apicomplexa > Conoidasida > Eucoccidiorida > Sarcocystidae > Neospora > Neospora caninum. Next base: position 4,274,782 of record NC_018394.1, on the reverse strand, counting down.
GCATGCTCTCCTGGTCTCAGCCCCAAGCGCATGGAATGCAGAGGCAGTGCTTGGGACGGCAGTCTGGCTTCGCGATGGACTGGCGGTGTCTGTGCACGTTCGATGAGGAAGTTTCGTCTTCACGTTTCTGCGCATCCAATTCTGAGAGTCGGAGGCAGTGCACCAACTAGTGAGATCTGTGAATGCTGCGCTCTCCTTGCAGGCAGCACCTCCGCTGCAGCCTTCCTGTTGTCGAGCATTTGTGGCGGTTGTTCTGATTGCGCTGCAATGTTGTTGTTGGACGTCGTCCTCTTCGGACCCACCAGCCCGGCCAGGTGCGGGGACGCCGAGCCCCCGCGAGGGACAGAGAGATGACTCGCCCACGAAGAACGTCGTCGCAAACATCGCGGCGGTCAAAAGCTGGCTGGGCACTCAAGGCCAGGCCGGCGATGACGAAGGCCTGCGGGAGTTCATCCTGGATGCAGTTTTCGACGCAGCGTCAAAACCCGCGGACGCGACGCGCGGAGAAGACAGGAGAGCAGCTTTGCGTCCTTCCAATGGCCACAGTGGTCAGCGACCCGAGCCGCACGGATGCACTGGAAACGGGCAAATGACTCTCGAGGCTGCGGCGCCGCGAGGAACTTCGGTCCCTCTCGGTGCTTCTGGAGAGCCGGAGCGGAACTCGGCGTTCCCGGCTGGTGAAAACGACGTCATTGGGCGCTCAGGAAGGGCTGGACGATCTCGAGACTCGCTCGCCGCTAGTAGACCAGAGCGCAGAACCCGATCCCTTTTTTTTGACCAGACAGCTGTGTGGGCGTGGCTCGGACAGAGCCTTGATGTGCTGGTGAATCCGTTGACAGATGCTTGAACTGTGATGTCTCCAGAGGCGACAGACTTGGGGATAGAGAAACTCCAGCGCTAGACTTTGTCAATCACTGCCGGTTTTGCGACAGACTTCCGGCTGTGACGGGCGGACGACCTAAAGCTGCCGCAACCCCATACTCGATGCAAGCAGCCTGCGACGTCACCATAGCGCACGAGTGTTCAAACGGAGTCTCACGCCTTTTGTTACCATGGCTCTGTTCACTTCTCGCCTTTTGTTACCATGGCTCTGTTCACTTCTCGCCTTTTGTTACCACGGCTCTGTTCACTTTTGTGCTGATTCGCGGACTGTAATCGCCTCAGACAGATACAGGTTGCCCCCACTGGCAACGCTTTGGACCGAACCCGCTCACCGGCGTTCGTGTTGGGAAATGCGCGTAAAAAAGGCGCGTAATCAGGACTTCTCGTGTTGGGTGTTCGGACTGAGTGCCTGCAACTCTTTACGAGAGCAGCCAGTCGTGTTCCCAAAGTGTGCCACGCTCACAGTGTGTGCTGTCTTGGCTGCGACTGTTTTTGACTTGTGTCACTTCACTCGCACACGGACAGAGCCTCTCCTGCACGGGACAAAATGACGGTCCAGAAGGAGAGTGCGTCTAGCTTTTGCTTCGAGAGCCGTGCATGTCACGATTTTCCGCTAGGATCACCTTCTGCAAAAAGGGGTTTGGTACCCACATTTTCGCCTTTGGCGTTTTGGCCGAGGGTGCACGGTCCTCCAGGAAACGCACACGCGCTCACAGTGTCTAAAAAAACAATATCGCTGTGAGGTGGATCCAAGAAAAACCTTGTTGCAACACCAGAGCCAATACCGCCACTTGCAGCGTCTCCGTGTACTGCCCAGATTTTCGAACTTCTTCCGGTTCTTCGGCTTTCCTGATTGTAGGGTCAAGCGCTACCGTCGCTGATGTTTCTGGGAGTGACTCGTGGAATTTCTCCGGCCAAGTACACACCGGGACCCGTCAACAGACAGACGAGTGGGGAGAGTCAGGATAGACCTTTCTGTGAAAAGGGACTGGCTACGATGACACGTAGCAGCGAGATACCCAGCACGCATCGGGTGGCCAGATTCCACGATGCGCCATGGCGCAGGAGTGATTTAAGGGACCATTGCTCCCGTCATCGCGGTTCTCTAGTTCCCTTTTTTTAATTTCCTTCACAATCAGCTTCTGGTTTCTGTGTGTCTTCCGGCTTTCACAAAAAACACCTCTTCAAACATGTTTACGACCGGAGGGGCGGGGCTGTTCTGTCGATGCGTCTCTCATCTTTAAATGCCGACCAGGTTATATTTTTCGTTCGGATCAAGAGCCCCCAAAATGCCGCCAACGCGCTCTTTTCAGTATACTGAAGCGCCGAGAGATTTACCTCCTCTGAGGCGCACCCCGCAGCCGCACGCCTACAAAGTTTGTCGCATGCCTGTCTCCATGGCCCAACCCGACAGTTGCACAGGGGACCCCAGGGGACCGCCGCGAACGGGCATTTCCCACTTTCCGCTGTCTCGCTTCGTTCCCCTGATCGTCGCTACATCAGCCCTTGCCTCCCCACGCTCTCCTGGAAAGTTGTGTTTCCCTAAATGGTGTGCAGCTTTTCGATCGAGTGTTGTGACGAGCAGGCCGCACCGGGCCTCCCGAGTCGAAGGCAAAATGCGTTCGAGCTCCCTGGGCGGAGCACCTTCCTTTCCCTGAGAGGCAGCAGCCACTGGACTTCCTCCAGCAACGCTTGCCGCCTTTATTCCCCCCTCAATCCCGCAGCGTTTAACGCTGGACGGTTTCTTCTGCCGAGCGTTCCGTTCTTCGGGGGCACCCAGGACATCCTCGAGTTCCGAACTTGTGTCCGCTCAAAGAGTCGCTGGCTTTCGGTTTTTCCGTGTTGTCTTTCCCGTTTTAACGCCGCACCAGACCCATGCGGTCTCCCGTCCCCTTTCTTCTGCACTCCCCGTAGCCTGTCGTATCGGATCCCTCCTCCCGGGCGGCCCCAATCGCGCGCCCTCATCCGCATGTGAGAGAAGGAGGCAGCTTTCGGCAGAAGCTGTGACTCCACAGCGAAGCATTGAGGCCCGCTGTGAGGAATACGTCGAATTTGGAATTGAAGGCGACAAACAGAGGATCGCTTTCGCAACGGCCCAAGGCGAAAACTTCTCTTCCCCTTCCCCTGTTTGCGTGGAGATCGAAAATGTGCACATGCCGGTCGGTGGATCCCACCGCGAGAAACCGACCACACGGCGAGAACGCTGGGACGAAAACCGGACGCGACCTGGCCTCTCCGGGGAGAGGCGAGGACGAGGCGCCGGAAGAACAGTCGGGACACGAAGACGAGCAGCCGAAAGGCGGAGGAGATATGTTGAAGAGAGAAGAAGCGTCACCGCGGGAACCGCTTGCGTCTGAATGGGAAAACAGCGACTTCGAGTAGGTAGAAGCTGGTCGAGACGAAGAGGCGGAAGCCGAGGAAGACCCAGAGCATGGCCCAGTGGAACGGCCTGACTCGGGCTTACCCTCCCTCTCTAACGACAATCGCGTACGTTTGCGGTCTCGCTCCGCCCCTCCATTTCCATCTCGCCGCCTTTTCCCCGAGCACTGCGACGCCACGTGCGCCGACAAGTGATTTCGCACGATTTCTCGTAGGGCTCTTGATTGCGTTGCCCAGCATCCACCGCGCGCGGGCTCTGATGTGCATCCGCTGTGAGCGTCATCTTCTGCTCCTCGCTCCTCCGTGCATTCGCCTCGCACCCCTCTCGCGGTTCTTCCTTCGTCCATCTCAGCAGTTTCTGGAGCCAAGGAACCTGCGCGCATGCGAGGCAGGCCTCGCTTTCGCGCACTCAAAATCCTTAACAGCTCGCCCGTTGTTGTGTCGAAGAACAGCAACCTCTCGTCGCTCGTCCCTACAACAATTTCTGAATCGTCGGGAGAGAACAGAAGGCTCGTGGCTTGTTCGAACGCACTTTCCCTCTCCTGTGACAGCGGACGCCCTCTCTCCACGTGTTCGTTGCAGCGGCAACATCCGGGCGTCTTTTGAGAGTCAGTCCCCGGTTCGCTGCCGCCTTCGACCTTCGCTTGCCCGACTTTCACTGGCAAGGAACAACGCGGACATACCGTCGACGCTTCCGTACCAGAGGCGCCACAGGATCCACGGCCCACTCCGCGGCGCAGCGACGTCGCGATCGAGAACCGGAGGAACGGGAGGTGAGGGTGTTTGCTGTCGAAAAACGTTACAATGCCTTCTCCTTCGTAGACAGCGAGCACGAGGCCTTCATTGTCGAACGCAGCCAGGGGAGTGGAAGTCCGAACAGTCCGAGACCAGATGGGCTGTTCTTTGTCCAGAGCAAAGAGGCGCACCGTCGCATCCTCACTGCAACAGGCAAATATGTTTCGTTGAGGGTGGAGACAAAGGCCGTTTCCACGGCACACTCTTCCATTCAGAGGGAAGGTTCGAAGATACCGGTTCTCCGCAAGATCCCACAAGCGGACGGCAAACGCCGTCGACCCAGGCGCGACAGCCCTGGCCACCTCGGGCCCTTCTTCGCCCGGTTTCCCTTTCCCAACTGGGGCCTTCGCCACGGAACCGGACGCACTTGCTCGGCTGTTCCCAGTCGCATTTGCGGAGGCGGCCGGCACGGCTGAAGCCCGCGTCGCGCAGAGACACAGACACGTGACTCCGGCTGCTCCGCCGGGAGGGGGTTGCAAGTGAGGCTGAATCCCGTGCGTTCCCGGCCCTCCTGACGACGGAGAAGAAGCCGACGTCGAGGAAGTGTTATTGACAAGGGAGTGCGGCAAAATACGAATGCTGTGGACGCCGTACTTGTTTGCGTGGAGAACGCGAGTGCAGACGCCCTTTTGAAGCGAATAAATGTGCAACGAACAGTCGTCGCTCGAGGTGTACATACACTGCATGTCCGGCGAGAAAGCAACCCCGTTGATGGGACTGCATTTGTCTCGAAATGTGCGAAGCAGCTCGGGCTCCGGGAACTCGCTTGGTCTTTCCCTGTCACTGGCGTCTCTCTCCTCGTCCTCAGAGCCTTCCTCAGGCTGCGCAGCGCAGCCCAGCGGTACTGGTGAATTCTGCACGGCCTCCTCCACCTTCATCGGGCGCGAAGCTGTTTCCCCGTGCTCCAGGCCGTAAGCCTTGCCAAGCTGTGAAGAGGCGTCCTGCGGCGTAGAGCAGTCCACAGCGCACAGAGAAGACACAGCTCCGCTAGAAGGAAGCGCATGCGCCTGAGCTTGAGTAGGCCGTACAGGATGATGTGTCGGTGACCTGGGAGGTCGAGGCGTCGAGTTACAGCCATCGGGGAAAGACACTGGGGCGCGAGCGCCTGTCAGCGGCGGGCGCGGCTGGGGGACTGACGGAAACGAAGATGGAGCTGAGCCGCTCAGATGTCCCCCAACTGGAGCGTGAGGCGGCTCTGCTGGCGGGACAGGAGGGGTGGACGACGGCGGAGACGGAACGTTGCGAACTGGTGTCGGAGGTCGGTAGACAACCGGGACAGCAAACGGCCGCCCTCCCCCTGCTGGAGCAAAAGACATGGTGCCGTCCCCTCGTCAGAAAAAGTGGGCGCCGCGAGAAAGATGCACGAGACAGGGAAAATTGTGGCGCAAGGACTGGTTTCGCACGGGGCCGGATTCGCGTTTCACTCGATGTGCGTTTTCGATTGGAAACAGGCCAGCAATGGCCGTGCGAACTGTGACACAAAAAAACAGGGGGAGTAAATCAAGAGTGAACGGGAAGCGAAAGGCCTGCCCCGCGCAAGGGGTGAAGATGTCGAGCCGGAGAAAAAAGGTTGAGTCGACGGAGCACTGGACACATTTCTTTCCTGGGGGAGAAATACCCGCCCTGGGGAAAAAGCACACCCGCCTCCGCCGCCTTCTCGTCAAGCGGCCACGTTAAAAACGCGACTCCAGAAAATAGAAAACATGCACAAGTTGTAGGTAGATATATGGGAACTGGATTGCTCTTACGTTTTTATCCCGGAGAAGAGGAAAGAGGTACCCCCGGAGAGAGAGAGATGGGGAGGTCGGAATGCTCACTTGATCTGCAGAAAGCCCCATTTCCCTCTACGATCTCTGTTGGCCGATCGTACGAGGAACATTTCAGACGGGGGTTCAAAAGCTGTCAGATGTTGCACGTTTTCTCAGGCGGCCAAGGGACGCAGCTGCCGATGCAAAACCGCGCCGGCCAGCTCACATCTCAGCGCACAGTGCTCTCCACAGGAAAAACATTCCTTGGACGTCCTCAGGGACTTCGATCGGCAGACGGTGGCTTCTCACTGCTGCTTTGTCACTGGCGAGGAAACGTTTTTTTCTCCATCGTCCGACACAGCAAGTCTGGAAGACCAGCCGAGCATCTGCGGGTATTATGCATGCAGCTGAGGTAGGGCGTCCGCGCTCGACAAATCGGAGTCCGATCCGGGCGAGGCCTGAGAAGAGTAGCCGAGACTCGCCTCGACGGAGGCACGAAATAGTGTCGCTGCTGCATGACACGGTCCATCGCGGCGGGGGCTTGGCGTAAGAACTGTGCACAACCAGAACAGAAACCAAAAGTACGGCGAAAACGTCCTGAGCGGCAGCCGCAACGCTGCAAAGGTTTGTGCGCCTGTGACTCACATAAAACCCCGCCTGCCGACACTGCGAAGGTCCAACGGAACGCCTGAGGGCCAAGTGTATTCAGACGATTTACCTGTTCCCTTCGAAGGGAGATACCATTGGCGGATCGGCGATGTTGCTGGCTAACGAACTCAGAAGAAGCGGAAGGCGTCCGCGGCTCTTCTAGTCACACAGAGTTCCAGGAAAACGCGTTCACCGTACAGACCATTCAAAAGTGTGTGCAGGTGAATGAGGCCCCCAGCCGCTTCTGAACAAAGAAGGGAAACATTCTCGTCCGCATAAATACACGTACAGGTACAGATGCTGGTACACCTAGATTCATAGCCGCGCGGATAGGAGTCCCCCTACGAAGATACAAAGGGTGTATTTGAGACGATTACGTCCCCCCGGGGCGCGCAGGAAAGGAAAGGCTTACTGGGGCATCAGAAGACTATACCGGGCACTCGCACGCCGCTTACTGGTTTTATGCACATGTTCGTTTCTATGTTCCAGGACGCCCGCGGCGAATCGACTGCGTCTGTGTTGCTGGCTGCAACGAGAGTCGTGCTCGAGTTTGCCGGGAGGCGAAACCTTCAGTGCTTCCTCCGTGGCCTTTTGGCGGAATAACTAGAAAGCTGACAGTTTATTGGGTGGCGCCTCCGCCGTTTCGAAAACCTACGCATTTGCTGATCCGCACACATACATGTGCACTGTTCGCCGCAGCTGCTACCTTCAAGTAGCGGGAAGAGAGGACGCATTTTCCCGAGGTCGGATCTACAGAATACCTCACCTGTGATCCCAAGATAAAACTGACGGACTGCCTGAGAGTGAATTCTTCTGCCTGGATTAGTGGAGGTGGAGGTAACGCTTTTTTCGTTTGAAACGCGCGAGAGTCTCGCACGACATGCCGCTCACTTTTCAAGTGATGTTCGACTGGGAAACCACCGTATCGGGGGCCGACAGGTCTGATGTGGCCTACCCGTCAGATGTGCGACACAGAGTCGCCCGCGTCCATTTGTTGCAAACGAGTGACACGATTACGTCCATAAGATCGGTACTTGCAAACCTCGGAACGTGCGGTCCTAGACGCCGGCGTGCGAAGCCTACATTTTCAAATCCTGGACTGCACCACTTGCGGATCTCGGCGGAACCTCTTGTTCCCTGTCCTGCGACTGCGTGTGAATCTCTGAAGCAAAGAAAAAGTGCACTTCCACGCGCAGGTCTACCTATATGCCGCTGGCGCAGGTCGGCCGCCGAAGCAAGGCCTCGAGAGACAGTCGACACCGGGCGAGTGTGTCTTTGACTCCGCGTCAGGAGACCCCACGCAAAGACAGGACGGCCTGAGGGAGGAACGAAGCAGATGATCGTGAAGTGCCTCGCTACGGTCAATCAGTGACGTGGGCTGTAACAACACCCTTTTCTCAAGGCGCGTCGGCCGTCGCCGAAAGACACACAGAAAAAAGTTCACAGAAGCACAGATTCGAGCACCTGACGCAGAAATCTCTGCAACGAAACGCGCCGCAGAAGCTCTTTTGCCTGCGTCGAGCTATCTCGCCGCCTTCTGAGTGTCCCGTGCCACATGAGGGAAGTGAAACACGCGTGCATCCGTTCACATTCTCCAGTTCCATCGTCGAAAACCCCGCAGCGAAGCACATACACATTCACTCCAAGGTTGTGCAATGGCCAGTCTAGCACTGACACCGGACGTGAGCACCGTCCGACATAAAATAGGCGCTGCACGTTGCACTCCCATCTTCATCGAAGTGGAGACCGCACTGCATTTCGCTCTTCTCGGATCTCAGCTGGGACAAAAGATTTTGCTCTCAAAACAAATGCCCCGCTCCGAAGGCCATTCCAGTGGGGAGCGAGACGCCTGGGGAACGGACGCCGGGCAGAAGCACAACTCCGCGGCGTCTCTCGCGGCTTCCACACTCTCTGAGACCGCGAACTGTTCCTGGAGAGTCTCGCGGAGTTAAGCTTCTTCCGCCGACTTTCCGACACCCTTCAAACCGTCGTCCTCGGTCGCCTCGTTCTCGCTCCAACCTGCCGCTCTCTCGCCTGCTCTGTGACAACCGCCTTTGGTGTCGCCATTGCCTCGGCTGTCTCCTCTTCTCTTCTGCGTCACCCAAACCCCCCCAGCTCTCGAAATACGCTGGCGCTCCTTGCCGACTTCGCACCATTTGCGGTCACGCGACTGCCGTCCCCGTTCTTGTGCTGGCCGTGCCTTCCTTCAGAGTCCTGCTGGAGGCGGTAACCGAGCGCTCGCCTACCGACGCACTGACCATGCTCGGCGCCTCTGGAGAAGCGAAGGATCTAGCAGTCCCGTCGAGTGCTCGGCTGAGATCTTGCAGCTTGCTGGCGTGCACACTCTGTCCCAATTTCTGTTCGCGAAACAAAAACGCATTTTCGAACGCAGAGGAACCCGCAAGTCGGAGGAACAACACGGTGTCTCACTCTCTACGACCGGATGTTCAGCTTCACGCGATTGAGCCACGCAAAACTGCTCTCTTCCACTGTTCGCTTCGTTGTTGTTCGGTACCCGCCATTCAAACACCCAGACACATACATATTGTCCACGATCTGTTCCTGAGCAGCGCTCAGGCAACAGCGAACGGTTCACACAAAACGCGCGAGGCGGATCCTCGCAGGGCCGAAAGGACACGCCCAAGAATGAACTTGGAAAGGCAAGTTTGCCCCGCCGCCCCGGCCCTGCGGCCAACAGCCTGTGCATGCGTCAGGCGCACTCTGAGGCGCCACCGCGCCCGCGGAGCCGCCGGCGCGTCGCAGCCCGTTGCTGTGCCTGGAGAGAAGAAGACAGTTCTCTTTGGGAGCATCCGCACGACATACACGCACTGTTTCTGCAAAAGACAAGAGCGTAACTGTACGCCAGAAAGACTCGGAGATCCCCAGCCGGTCGCCCTCCCTCCGAAACGCCGCCGCAGACCGGTCGCGCGCCACAAACCGACTCACCTGAAGGACTTTGACCGCTGTTTCAAAGAACGAAAAAACGTAGGGACCATCGAGAACAGCCAGTTCCTGCGTGGCCCAGTAAATGACGACAGCCTGCGCATCCCGGAGAGGTTCGACACACAAACAGCCAGTGCGGGAAAACCGAAGGAATGCAGAATCTCCACCGAGCGAGAGTGGATTCGCCCTCGGAGCACTCGCCGAGTCTTTCCAGGGCCGGACTCTTGTTTCCGTTCCCTTGGCAAGGCGCGTATCCACGGCACCTGTTCCCGTTGTGTTTTCACTCCGGGGAATTCACCCATTTGGTTGCCCAGTGCTCAGGTGAAGAGCATTCCCACAAGCAAAACGTGGGAAGGCGCGAGGACCAACCCCCGCAGGGGACGAGGAGGGAACGACGGGAAAACGCGGTGAGAGCCGCAAGACGCTCTATGGCTGTTTGTCTGACCGCCGCATCTGCCAGCCGAAGCCGCGCTGGGAGGTCCGGCATCTGTGGAGAACGGGACTTCCCCCACAGACCCTGTTTGAGGCTCTTAAAAGCTTTTCGCCGGATATCGCCTCGATACGTGGTTTGCCTGAGCACAGAGCGGCCCCCAGAGCGGCTCGCGGCGTTTTTCTGCGCCGACTCACCTGCATCGCGTGGAGAGGCTGCGGGTCTTCCAGGCGCTCTTCGAAAACTTCGTCCCAAAAGGCCGTCTGCAGAGAACAGGCAGGACCGGCACGGCGCACGGCTCAGGATTTTTGCGAAGAGATCGCGAACCGCTGGCATGGAGAGGCGCGAGATCCTGGTTTTCGAAAGGTGAAAGGATGCACCAAAAAGAGAAGCCGCTTCGTGCCGGTGTACAGCCTGTTACAGCCGCCTGTTTGGTCCGGGAGAGCTCGACCGTCTCGCCAGTTCCGGTGCGGTTCCACGTCACGTCGTGAGCCCGGTCGAACCCACAGGCGAAAAAAAAAGCGCGGCCGCCGCGACACCATTCGCACATCTCTCCGCTCCCGAGACGGAAACCTTTGCAAAACAGAACGCGTGAGCGGCAGGCTCGCCGGGAGAGGAGAAACCTTGCTGGCGGACACCGCCGGCGGTCAGCCGCGAAATCCCACATCGATCGTTCTGGGCCGTTTCCTTCGCCAGATTGTCTCCACACACGCGCGTACCATGATATGGAGCAGCCCCTCGAGGTCGATCTGTTCGCCCTCGCCGTTACCCAGGAGATCCTTCCAAATATGCTGTCTTGGCAAGTCGCACTTGGTCAGCCAGTCGACGCCGTAGGCCGCCTCCATTCGCTCCGAGACTTCGCGCAGCATGCCGCTCGCGCATATCCGAAACCCGCGAACCAGGACTTCGAGGAGTTCCGCCTCGTTGGTGACGGGGCGAACGCCTAAGGCTCCAGAGCCCGCCGCCGCGGGCGTCGCCCCTGCGCCGGCGCCTGACGAGAGCGCGAGAAGCGAAGCAATGCCCGCTGTGTCGCCTGTGGACAGATCTGCGACCTAGGGGGACGTGGAAAGAGAGAGACGGCGACGCAAAAAGGGTACAGAGTGGCCAGAGCTGGGCGGCTCGTCAGGATGCGAAAAAGAGCCTGGAAGAGACAGCTCCGCCCCTCCCGCTGGCCTCGGTTCAGACTTGGCGCAAACGTTCGAGGGAAGAGAGTCGCCTCACGCGGTGTCCCCGAAGGAAGGCAAAAGGAAAGGTGGAAAGGCCGTCAGTCGCTGAAAAAGACGCTTCTGCAAACTGCCTGGTTCTGGGGAGCACACACGACGAGTGGGACTTCGGGTTCAGATCTCGCCCCCTACACTGCCGGCCATGTGTTTGCCTGTCTGCTCTGTGGCTGTTTGGGGCGTTCTTCGACTCCTTGCTCCACCCAACGACCGATCCCTCTTCGCCCACTGACGTTTCGTCGCTGTGTGTATCCTACCTTCAGGCCGGGAGGAAGCCTTCGCAAGTTGACGGGCTCTGCGCGGAGAATCAAATCTGTCTGGTTCCTGTCCAAACCGCCGACGAGGCCGCCGTGGAGAAACACCCGCTCATCGGGGCCGAAAACGCGTTCGAAAATCTCGCTGCCGATTCGCCACTGGATGTACAGCAGAGAGTTCGGCTGGGAGGCGCCTCGAAGGATCTTTGTGCTTTGCAAGGCACCTGGAGAGAAGAAAGACATCGGGGACAAAGGCGCATCGACCTCCCAAGCGCGATCTCGGTCTCCACGTGCGTCGCATCGCCACGCGCGTTTGCAAATATCCAGAGAAGGCCCGAAGAGCTCGGTATCCGGCAGCTGATGACGAGTTTCTTCGCGAGTTCAAAGGACAGGGAACTGCGCCTCGACAACTGCCGTCAAGCAGAAACTCACGCCCCACAGCCAGGTCGAGAGGGGATCGAACCGCGGTGCCTGCGAACCTCCTTCCGCACGATCGCTTGCTCCTCGATTTCTCTCGAATTCTTTCCCGTGTCACCGGTGAGCACTTACAGAAGAAAGCTCGTGGACTGACAAGACTGATCTCGACGCTGCCGCACCACGTTGTCCCTTCGTCGCCCTCGAAGCTGGAACCTCGCCCCGGGAGGCCTCCAATCAGGCTCTGCGGAGTTCCCGCCAACCCCGCGGTCCCCGGAACGGCCAAGACGCTCGAAGAGAGACCTGCGCTGCTGGCGCCTCTGGAGCTTCCCAAAGGCTCGTCGCAGCCGCCGACGCTGGGCGCGGCGGACGAGCCGGAGACGGCGCTGGCCGTGCCGGAGCGGCCGAAATGCGGGGTGACGCCTGGGAAGTTGCCGAGCGTCCCGGAGGCTTCGAGCGCAGAGCGCCGCAGGTACGTCACCAGCGAGTGCGTCAGATCCGTGCTGTCGCGGAGGAACTCTCGCCGGGATGCTGCGGACGACGGCGGCTGCGGGGCCGTGGACCCGCTCCGAGACTCCCCGGAGCGGAAAGACTGGAAACTCGCGAGGCGCTGTGGATGCAGCGAACGAGCCTGGACGATCTGAGATCGAAGCAGACGCGGGGAAGGCAAGCCAGAAGGGAAGGGAGGTGTGCTCGAAGACGCCGCAGGTGAAAGACACCGAGAACGCGGGTCGAAACGCGTCACTCTGCGTAGCCCGCAGTCCGCGGCGAAAACCCCGGACCGTTTTGCTCGACGCGAGAAAACCTGCAAAAGTGAGGCGGGCGTCTGCTTTCCATCTGGCTGCCGTCTTTTGTGAAGCACGTGGTTGGTTCCCTGCGTGAAGAGACGGGAGGATTTCGCCTTGCCCCGCCTGAAAACGTCTCCATCTATCGGTTTCTGTCTCTGCCAAACACTCACGAGCTCACCTGAACACACGGCGGGTGACTGGGATCGATGACGTGGAAGACGATGGTGCCTTCGTTCAGATTTTCTGTGTGTTTGAAGACACGAAAGGCCTTCCCTGTGTGGACGCCGAGGCTGCGGCAACCGCCCATCCCAGGCTGGTCCCAGAAGAAGACGAACTGCCTGAACGCGACAGGAGAAGCGAGGCGACGCAGCATCTCCACATAGCCACGTGCACGTGCATGCGCACTACTCAGAAACGTCTGCCACGCGCCGTCTCCATTCTGCGCCGTGGGGCAGATGCAGTGGATGCATCTAAACGTCATCACCCTCATATCTCTACAGAGAAAAAACGGGAGAGAATCCAGTCGCTGGAGCGTTTTTCGAGGTCGACGGGCGCGTCCCACGCAGCGTTGAAAGGGGATTACACAAAGAAACGTTCCGCCGTTTGCGTCGAGCACCGGAATGGAGCGGAAACGCCTGCAGAAAGGCGCTGAACCGCGACGCACACTTCAGAGCCAGAAGGGACGGCAACCTGAGGAGGCGCTCGAATCGCAGGGATCGCTGCCGGTGAAAAAGTTTCTCCAGCGCGCCTTCCTCGACAAAGAATGGCCAGGAGCACTGAAACTCCCGGCCACATGGCCCTCTCTTCTCGAGACGCGGGGTGGGAACGGGCTGTCTTCCGAAAAGTTTCTGGCCGCAAATCCTACCCGGGTCGCCCAGGAATCAGGTACGTGCAACTTCCGCCCGTGCCGAAGAGAAAGCCGTCGCTCTGGCACCCGAACTCTGTGAGGCAGAGCGGAGGAATCTGTTCGCTGGGGAACTGCATGCACCACACACACCGAAAAAGAGACACGCCGAGAAACTCCCGACTCGAAAGGAGCTGCAAATCCCGAGAAGAGCACCAGAGAAAACGTACTCCCCCGCGACTCTTGCGCGCCCGTTCTCGCGACGGAACTGACGCGTTACACGATCCCGCTTGCTCAAGGACCATCTTCCTCAGAAACAGTCAAGAGAGCGCCTCGCAGAAAGTCTTCGACAGATCCCCCCGTGAAGCACGGGCTTCTTTCACTGGATCTCGTCTCTTCCACGCTGTAGCCAGATTTGAACCGTTGCTTTACGTTACGCACAGGACCAGTACGGCAGTTCGATGCATGAGACAGCCGCCAGTCCGCCGTAAATAAGAGAAGCACGTCGCCCGTGGGATAGCTCTCCTCTCATTAATCAAGAGAGGTCGTCTCCACGGCGCCCGCAATTCAAGCAACTGACGGTAGAGACGCGTTTTCACGTCGACGCACACGTGCCCGCATGTTCCCACGTGGCGCGCAAATCAACACTGACAAAGACGAGCTGTCCACTCACGGCTCGAAAACCACATGCGAGGGCCTCAGCCTCCCGTGTAGAGTGTCTTGGAACCCCGGAGTAGAAGTTGGTACGCAACCGTGCTTTTCTCACAAGGGCGAAGCTGCAACTTTGTAGCCTCAATGAAAGTCGGTCGAAGTGAGAAGGCATGCGAAGAAAACGGTCACTCCTCGCTCACATCAATACCTGTAGTTATATACGCCTTTATATACGCACGCCTATATATCCTTTTCTCCAGCGATATATAGATATATAAATATAGGCGGATCTTCCTATCCACCGAAATGGAAAATGCCTTTTCAGCTTCACCTACCTCAAGCCAGATCCCCTCCTCGAGGCGCTCCTTTTCTTCTCGGCGGCGGTCGAGCACCAGCAGATGCGTTGTCAGGTTCACAATTCGAATCAGCATCGACCGGTGCGATTTCCGCAGGCGCTTCTTCCAGTCGACGTTCTTCACATTCCACACGAAATGCATTGGAATCCGCGGCGGAATATCCAACGGGTCGGCCAGGCCTTGCGGACACGCTTGGTAAAAACCCGCCAGCGCCTGCTCCAGCTCCTCGCGGCACTCTGGCAGAGACAAAAAAACACCGGGGCATCCGTATACACCCCGCGAGGAAAAAACCTAACAGTCGGAGGAACATGCAGAGACGGCCGGCGTGACACGAACTCAAAGACGACACAGCCGCGCAGGGAGTTGCAAGGAACGGACTTCAGGAGTCCGCGCCGCATCGCTCGCCAGTTCTGGACGTAGATGCGGGTCTCTTCACAATGGAACTCGACGATCCCCTCGCGCTTCTCCAGAGCTACGCACGCACACCGCGCTCTGTGTTTGACGAACCACTGCGGAATTCGACAGTCCTGAAAGCATCTCGCTTCAGTCTGTTCACCGCCGTTGTGACCATTCACTCATGACCGACTGCCTACATGCATACATACATATGTATATATATATATATATATATATGTATATATATACATATATACATATATGAGAGATCGACTGCAGCCACCAGGTGGACGAGCAAACGCCGTGAATAGGCATGCGTGTGCTTTTGCTCTGTGGCTGTTTTGCATGCGCCCGCGGCTCCAAGAGCTTTTCGGGCTGCTCCTCAGGATCCGTTTTTTTCTGGGCTCCAGCGCAGCCCCGGGGCTGCGGGTTGTCGGGAACCCACAGAACTTCGACACCAAACCGCCTTTCTGTCGTCTCCCCCAGCCGCCTTCCGCTTCTGCCGTCCTGTGTCCCGCCAGGCGCCAAGTGCACAACTTACTCTGTAAAAAGACAGAGCCTTCGGCAGTCTCTTTGACGGTGACCAGGAACTGCAAAGAGACATACACCGCAGGAATCGTCTTTGGCGAAAAAGAGCGTCTTCCCAGAACTACGAAAAGGGGTTACCCTCCACGCACACCTGTTTGCGTCTAAAAAGAGAGAAACCACTTCTGGCTGCGGATTTCGGAAATAAGGGCCGCCCGCCTCCTGGATCGCGTCCCACCGTAGGGGGCCTGAGCACTGGACTGTCCCTGTCCTCAGGGCCCCGACACGTCTGGGTTTTTCTGGAACCACGGTTTGCCACTTCAGCGGGGGATCGCAATCCGGCCCAGTTCACCCTCGCGGCCTTTTGCCGCGCTGAAGAAAGAGAGGCTGAGCCTGCGCGATAAGCCTCACGAAGGCGAGCTCGGAGGCTACGTGTTGGGCAACGAGTTGTCCACGAAGTGAACCGCGGTGCGACGGAGAAACGACCGGTTGCACGTGCCCAGTCCTCTTTGAAGAGTTCCCCCCGAAAAACGGTCTCTTCTTTGTCAGCGGAGAAATCCCCTCCCTTTTTCGCCCAGTTCCTCGCGTTTCCGGCTCTTCGAACCCAGCAATGCGAGACACTTCCCAGGGGAACTACATATTCAGCGTGGCAGGCAGCACTGTGGACAGCATCTGTCTCGATCGTCTCCACCTCCGTTTCGTTTCTGGCCGCTCGGGGGCCCGGCGAAAGCCCAAAAAACCAAGGGAGGCTACCTTGCTGTAGACGAAGGTGTCTGCCGTGTAGGCGAGCTCGAAAATCTTGAGGGGGTCGGGCATCTTCTTCTTCCGCGGATCCGAGTTGCAGCCCATCACGCTCACGTGTCTGTGCATACAGCCGAAAACGCACGGACAGCGCGCCTTCGCGCAAGGCGAACTTCAGTTCCCAGGCCCTCTGATGGTCTCGCGTGCTGGGCTTTTCTCTCCCATCCCCCCTTCTCTCCCTCCCCGGAGATGTTTTCTTCTCTCTCCGGAGAATCTGGAAACCTTGTTTGACTGCAGGGTCGACGCGCGGCTTCGCACTACAGCCGCCGTCGGAAACGTCCGCGCCAGCAGGGCTTTTCCAGTCTAGATCTCGGTTTTGTGAACAAAAAATCCACATAGGCTGGGATTCGCAGCGAGCACGTGCAGAGAGGAAGAATTCTCTGTTTCTTCGAGGTGCGCTGCACAGTTATGGCCTGCGGATCATCTGTAGACTCCCGGGACACAGCATACGATGGGACTCCTAGGTTGCCACAACTCCTTTTTCTGGGGAGATTCGCGTTGGGGGCTCCGATCCTGAGAAACCCACCTGTTGTCTCCGAGGATTGGAACCTCGAATTCGGAGCTGACGATGTACTCAACATCGTTCAAGACAACAGCGTACTGGATCTGCACAGAAAAACCGAGAAGAGAAAGCCGGCGAGAATGAGTGAATTCCTGGCCTGGAAGAAAAGAGCCGCGAGCAGGTCTGGCGGGAAGGCCGCGCGATGTTCAGTCTGCGCCGCCATGCGCAGGAAACGACGAGCGCGGGTTCGGTTTCCCGTTTGACGGGGGGAAAAGCTGGGATCTCTACACTCGTCAGAACAGCTCTTGGGGGTTTCCAAAGTTCGGCACGCTGGAGGCCGCTGCCGGTTCCCCCCAAAAAGCGTATCGGGGAGCGACACCGTGCCTGAAAGATCTGTCTCCGGAGAGAAAACTTGCGGGAAGAGCAGAAGGATGACAAAAGGTACATGGAAACTGTCCAAGCACGTATCGGGCCTCTCTGCTCGCCCCCCACATACGGAAGCCGCGACGCAGGTCAGCAACCGTTTCCTCCCGGAGATGTCCGTAGCATGCATCCAAGTGTTTTTTTGCCTTCTCACGCGGGGCACCGCTTTCCCTTTTGCACTTGGACGCGGCGCGCAGCGTCCGTCGTGCACGTTGTCCCCGTTTCACAGAACTCGTCTCCTGCGTCCACGTCCTGCCAAGACACTCCGGCGCAACACCCTTGGCGCGATCTTTGCTTGGTGCCGCTGGAAAGATCTTCCCTTTTTCTCAACTCTCCCTCGAAAACGCCCTCTTACCTTCCCCGAGAAGGAACCGAAGGACCGCGTGCACTCCGCCAAGCAGACCATCGTCTGGTTCGGGACTGAGAGAAAAAGAGAGAACGAAAGTGCGCTCCAGAGAATTCCGGCGGTGACACAAGAAGGCACGCGCGAGGGAGGGGGGCGTATCCCATTTCTGGTCCAACTGCAAATCTAACCGAGTCCTCGGGCGACAAAGGAAGCTGACACTAGCCAGAGAGACCGACTGGCCGAACTTACAGATACTCTCCCGAGGCGGCTGCAGCCAGCAGCCATGGTGAGTGGAATGGAGATGACGGTACCAAACAACGCTGCAGCGAAAAGAAGTTCAAGGAAAGACAGAAGGAAAAGCGTCGCTGAGGGTTGAAGACAAGTTCATATGCGACTTCCTGAAGGTCTCCGGCAGTCTCCTAGTTGAGTGCCGCGCAAAAGACAGAACGCCTCCGCAGGCGCAGCAGTATCACACACGCCACCGTCGGCGCCATCTTCCGTTCCTCTCACGCAAAAGGAACAATTCTCACGTGTACGACTCTCCGTGCGCGCTGGGCTCTTCGAGACGTGTTAGGCTAGCGCTGTCTCTCCGCCTGTTCTCCAGAACCCGGGAAGGGCGGAACTCTCCCTCTTCCCAGCATGGAGCTTGCAGGCGTCGTGGCGGCCCAGCGCAGATGGACCGAGAAAGGCGCGTCGCTTGGAGTGCTTTTACGCTTACGACGTGTTGTTGATGAAGTGAATCTCACAGGACCGGTTCGTAGTGATCATCATCTTGCTCCCGGCGTAAGGAGGGGAAAATGCAGCCTCACAATGTTCTCCCCTCTCGCCGCCTCCGTCGCCTCATCCTCTTTCTCGGTGGCAAGGTGTCTAGACACTGCATCCACAGGCTACGCCCCCACCCGACGCGCACCAGGCCGCCGCTTCTTGCGCCTTTCTGGTCGAGTTGACGCTGGTGTGCGCTCCCCCGCCACGGCAATCTCTGCGGCGACTGCTGACCGTTCGAACATGAAAAAAGCTTGCCGCCGAAGAGCGCGCGCTCGCCAGAACGGAAGCCCAGCAACGGCCGTCCTCGTCGAGGCAAGGTGACCCCGCAAAGAATGGTTCACGAGTTGCCAGGTTCTGCGCAACCGAAGACAGCAGCGGGGAAGCGAGAAAGACTTCCGCGGCAAAAGGCCTTGTCTTCAACAAGAGGGAAAGCGCGGGAGAACCTCTGCCTTGCCGTCCCTCGTGAATCCGAACGGACACCAGAGAAGGTCTCGGGCCCCAATAGCCGTTAACCTTCCCTTTTCCTTACGTACTCTGGGCCCCGACAGCCACCGGGAAAGAAAACAGACCAGTCAGAGAAGAAAGTTACGTTCACTCGCGCGGTTCAACCGTTCACGAGCCTATCATGGATGGGCGACTTGGACTTGAGAGGCTCGAGAAAAACAAGAACTAAGGAAAACAGGCACGAGACAGCTTGGCGATGTAGACTGGAGAACAAGACCGAAGCGTTCATCGGCAGAACACAACAGGGTTTGACGGAGCGACTGTGTACGGCAAAAAGACGAGGCGAGGAGTGAGCCGTCTAGGCCATGAACGGGGAACAGAGCGGGGAAGAAGACTGGCAGACTGCGGAATCCAAGTTCGCTAGTTCCAACGACGTTACACACTCTCGATTCTGACCGAGAAAGGCGCTGCTCCGCAAGGCCCTCAGAGCTTCCAGTGAGGATCCACCGGATTCAAAATTGGGAGTTCAGTTGCGATGGCGGCACAGAGCGGTGTTGCAAACTGCTTCTTTTGGAGAAGTCCGTCTGTTTCGATCTCTACGAGGGTTGTCGTACACCCTCGAAAGAGAGACATGCAAGGAAACCCGAGGCGGAAGACAGCTGTTCCTTCTCTCCTGTTAGAGAGGCCCAGAAAGTCCTGCGGCAGAGAGCCGCCAAATGCGTTTCCTCGTTGTCTTCGTGTGCCAAGGCAAGAAGCTCTCAAACAATAACCAGAAAGGCAGTCGCGCTGCAAAGTGTTCGGCAACACTTTTCTACGTCCCGTTTCCTGTAAGGACTGCAGAGAAGAACCACCTGTTGTTCTTGGCTGACAACCGGGTCTCGGCTTATATTCGGATGGCAGGCGTGCGGACCCGAGACAAAACGCGACACACACACTTCTTCTTTGTTCTCATCCACGCGCAAGAGAAAGGAACGGAAGGGACACATATCTCCGCTTGCGGTTGTATTTTGCGCTATCTGCCGGTGTCTGGGCCCCGTTTTGGGAAGCATCTCTTTCCTCCAGCATTTCCCGCCTGTTGCGCGGCGCTCGAAGCCGTGCTTGGGGCGCCCGTCGCGTATTGTCTTGAGAAACGAGGAGACATAGTCCGTCGCGATTACATAAACTGGGCTCGGTGCCTGGAAACACGCCTCGAGAAGCGTTGGAGATCTTTCACGAGACGGATTTCCAGCGTCAATCCAACGGTTTCAGCCGTACACACGCGCTGCGCCCCGCGAGGGCCCGTCAGACTACCGCCCTGGCCACATCGTCACTCGCTTCCGATTTGAACGCTCGAGCGGCGCGGACGGCCGTCGAGTCTCTCTCATCGGCCGCGCGCAGCCATTTCGCGCGGGATTTCTTCAGTGGCAGCTCCACTCCCATTCATCACAACAAGTTCCTCACCGCGTTCGCTTTTCCCCTTACTCTCGCGCGTCTCTATCGAGGATCACCTCTCTCGCTCGGTCTCTCGGGCCTCTTTCCGTCTCGCTGCTCACACCGTCTCCCACCGTGTGCTGCCAGTGAGGAGGGAGTGTGAACGGCTCAAGGCGACTGAATCCAGTTTCTGCGTTCTCTTCTTTGGGATGTCAACTCGGCGCCTCCCTGGCGACGCCTTTCTTCTTCGCTGGGTTCGTAGGCCCGTTCCGAGTTCCGTCTCCTTCCGCCAGGTCTGTTCCCCTCGCGGCCGTGGTTCGATCGCTCCATTGTCCTTGCTAGTCCTGCTCGTCCTCGCCACGGCCGTTGCCATGGCGTCTCCACTTGAGAGTGCCGAGGACTTCGCGCAGCAGTTGTCCCCCCCGGCGGCGGATCCACTGCGCGTGAAGTATCTCGTGGTTGGCGGAGGCGTCGCAGCGGGGTATTTTTTCCATTATTTCGCGGAACCGCTCCAGCAAGGCCGCGCGGGAATCAGCGGGAAGACCGCTGGAGCAGCGGCGGGGAACGTGGCGCCAGGCAGTACGGGAAATTCGGACAGAAATGCAGGCCGGAGCCTCGACGCTTGGCCCCCCGCAGAGGGAACCAGAGGGAGTCTGTGCGCCGGAGAGCGTGCAGGTGGGAAAGAAACAAAGCGAGACGGCCAGCGGGCCCTTGACGCAAGCAAGGACGCGTCGAGTGTACGGGCTGCTCCGTATCCGACAGCGTCTCGGGGTTCCTCGACCTCCCGCGCACAAGGCCTGGCCCAGTTGTCGCTTCAAGAGCAAGACGCAAAGCTGCGCTTTCTGCTGGTGTCTTCCGAAGCCGTTCTGCCCTATGAACGGCCGGCTCTCTCCAAGGTACGCGCTGAGAAAACGCGACGCATCGTCCAGGAGGACTCCGCAGATCCGTGAACCTCGGAAAAAGACGACAAAACGCGCTTTCCCCGGGGCAGGAACTGCCTGTTCACCCACGCCAGGGAAGCGGAGAGAGCGCCCCGCCTCCCTGGCAGGGGACCAGCTGCGCGCCCGGGACGAAAACCGGGTGTTCCCTGATGTCGAACTCCGGGCTGTGCTCAGGCCGTCTCGCGTTCCGAGTTTCTTGGAAAGTGTCTCAGCGAACAGGACACCTTGAGTCACGCACCTTTTTCTGTCGCGGCGCCTCTCGCAAATGCGTCACTCGCGAGTATCACGGGCCAGGCGGTTGAGCTCGGCTCCTCTCGAGTTTGGAAGTCCTCGCGTGGTGCGTCACCCTGGGGTGTTTTTCGATGCAAGATCGCTCGCTCTCCGCTCGTTTCTCGCGTGTTTACAGGGCTTTCTCCTTGGGAAGGCAAACTTCCCCAACTTCAACGTTGCGGCGGGCATCAGCGGCGCAATTCAAGACGCCCAGTGGTACATCGCCCGGGGCGTTCACGTGCTGCTCAACGAGACCGTCTCGTCTGTCGACTTGGCGAACCGGAGTGCGTCGTTGCAAAGCTCGCAGCGAACTGTCTACTTCGACAAGCTGATCGTCGCGACGGGTCTGAGACCGGTGGACTTCGTCGGTAAGCGAGACGCGAGGCGGAAAAACGACGCGAATCCTTTGGAAGGTCTGCACACGCCCACTGGCTTCTCTTGGTTCGCTGAAAGGCGAGCGTCCCCTGGGACGCAAGACCCGGGCGATCCGAGCTGCGGGAGCTGTTGACTTCCGGAGGATCAAAGACAGCCTGGATCGAGATAATGACTGAACCAGGAGGAAAAAAAGTTTGTGGCTAAGAAAGAGACTCACGTTCTCGCTGTGACCATCTGCCGGCGTCTCGCGCGGATTTCCTTGTGTCTGGCTTTCGTGTTTCTCGTCTGAGAACATCATGTTCAAACTCCTGGGGAAAGAACGCGGCGTCCCATGACTCTGTCGGTGTAGATTTGCAGCGTCGGGAAGGCACGCCTTCTACCCTGTACCGGTGGTTCGTCACGTGTGTGTCACGCCGCCAGTCCTGTTTTCGTCCTTTCGCCTTGCGTCAGGCCTCGGCATGTGGAACCTCAGAGGTGTTCCGTTCAACATTTTCACCTTTCGGTTCGCCAGCGAGGCGAAGCAAATCGTGGATTTCGTCAAGCAAATCCAGGCGCGATCCTGCGCGGCGTTGAACCAAGCTCTTCCGTCCTCGGACAACGCTCTGGGGACGGCGGACGCGTCCAAGGGATCTGCTGTCGTCCTCGGCTCCGGATTCACAGGCACGGAAGTCGCCGCGGCTCTATGCCAGCTGGTGAGAAAGTGCATGCGAGACCATTCGAGGCAGAGGTTGTTCGGAAGCCATGCCAACCTGCACGGAATCACCTGTGGGGAAAAGACGGCAACGCAGCGCCTCTGAGGAGTCTGCAGAGCTCGTACATCTCCCAGGCACCCTGTAGAGCGCAGAGTTTGGAGCGAGAAGGTTTTTTTAAAGCGGACGTCGATTCACTGCCGGTGCTGCGCGTGGAGTCCGGGTATACACTCGTCAACACTCTAAGACTCTGGAGCCGCGGTGAGCGCGGCGAGGCCGAGCACGCGGGACTCTGTGGAAGCCCTGACAGCTCGGTGCGTCTCTTTGTTTACCCGTGACAGGGGCTTAAAGTGGTCATGGTGACACACAGCGCGCGCATCTTGTCCAAGATCTTCACTCCGGAGCTCTCGGGCTTTTACGAAAAGCAGTTCGAGCAGCGGGGCGTGACAGTCATCAAGAACGCGTCCGTCCAGAACCTCGTTCGCGATGTAGACAGCGACAGCAGGTGAGCGGTTTAGATCTGCAGGCAGCGCGCGCTTTGGCCGGAACTCTGGACGTTGCCGAACACAGTCGACGGGCAGCCGCCACGCGCGCTGTCGTGCCGCGTTTGTTGAAGAAAGCAGTCAGGCGCGTGGTGGCGGGCGTAGTCTGGCAAAGCCGCAGAGAAGTTGCGCGCCGGCGTTAGGAGTTCACGGGTCTGCACGCAAGAGTTCAGCGCACAGGCAGCGAATAGTAGTTGACGCGCACTCCAAGTGTACGTAGCCTCTCTGTGGGGCCTTTGACCTTGCCGTGTCGCGTGGTGGCGGAAGCGTGCGGACTGCAGCGACCGCCGACCGCCGCCTTCGCAAAGGAAGTGTGCGCTTTGACTTGTTTGTTGAAACGTTTTCTGTTCTGCGGTCTAGGGTCTCGGCGGTGCGAATCACGGACAGCGACGGGAGCAGCCACGTTCTGGAGGCGGACTTTGTTGTGGCTGCACTGGGCAGTCGGCCGGTCGTCGAGTTTCTCAACCGTGAGGACCTAGCTCTTCCAGACTTCCTCACGAAGAGAGCAGCTTTTGAGGGGGAATTATGGACATGGGATGGTTCTCTGCGCGTGTTTGAAGCGGGGCAGGGGCATGCAGTGATTCTGTGGCTCGCGAGGAAGGCGGGTGCCCGCCCCATGCATCCTCGTGTGTGTTTTGTTTGTGCCGAAGCCCGAGTCGAAAACGGCGGAAGGCGTTGGATCTCACTCTTTTACGACGTTGACAATGCTATTTCACAGCGGTTATGTTCTACCGCGCAATATTCGGATTACTGGTTCTCCACTCGTGTTAATAGCGCGAGAAAACGGCTACTCAGATGCTCGTGTGATCAGGACCAGCGTACTGGGAGTGGCGGTCATGGCGATGCCCGGGGTCCGGCGGGCTTTGCTGTCGTCTGAATTCGTCTAGGAACTAAGTCGCTACAACAGCTTCTCCGGCAGCTTTTTGGGCGTTTTCTGCAAGTTGCAAAAGCGAGGTGGAGTCGCCGGTCGTCCGCGAACGCCGGAGCGCTGTCCACTGTCGGTTCGTCGCCGTGTTGTCGTCTGAATCTGTGCACGCAAAGGGTGTAGCGTGGGGAGGGGGTTGAGCGTGTGTATCGTGTATCGGCTTCGCTGTGAGCCTGCACAAGCAATCGGGCAAGGCCGTGTGGCGGCGGCTTTGTCTCTTTCTGCTCAGGGCAGGTAATGTTGGCTGACGAGTGCGTAGGCGGGGGAATCCAAGTCGACGAGCACCTCCAAGCGTTTCCCTCTCGCGAAGTGCAAATCGCGGCGGCTTCTGCGCAGAATCCGTATCCGGAAGTCTTCGCCATTGGCGACGTCGCAGCGTTTCCCCACTCGCGGGTCGGAGGGCGGCCAGTCAGGTACGAGCACGTGTGGAACGCGCGGTCCATGGCTGCCTACCTCGCCAAGCATTTGCGCTGGCTCGAGAGGAAAGAGGAACAGGAGGCGAGAGCGCGCGGAGACACCTGCAACGTCCTTCAAGAGGCTGAGGAAGAGGAAACCGTCAACGCAGCTGCCTTGGCGGCTGCCGAGGATGGGCAGCCGCAGCGCGCCGTTCCCCCAGGGGAAGACTCGGACTCGGCCAAAGCTGGAGCGTCGAATCGCTCCGAGGTGAGTAGTGGGAAGGCCCGAAGGCGCGCGGGGAACTCGGTTCCTCCAGGCAGAGAAAGGCGTGCTGCCGGCGTCTGTCGGTACCACACGCGTCGGGGTATACGGGGGAGCAGTGAAAGAATGGGCGTCCGCCTTTAGAGAGCCCACGTCTCTGTTTTGAAGTTTCTGCTGCCCTTTTTGTCACCGCTCGTTCGCTGCAAAAAACGCGTTTGCCTTTTTTTGAAGCACGGCTCGTCAGCGTGAAGGGTCTTACTGGATCGGCCCAGCTTTGCAGTGGTACACGTGTAGATGTTGGCATCGTTTTGCGTCTTTCTTTCTGGTGTGCATCTAGGGATGCGGTAGCGACACCGGATATCAGTTCCTGCCGATTTACTATTCGCGCATCTTCGACTTGTCGTGGAAATTTTTCGGTTTTCGCAGAGGTACGCTTCGCGCGGAACTGCTGAACTTGCGCTCCTCACAGCCGCCGGGGGCGAGGCGGGCACACTGAAGGGAATAGACAAAACCAGGCGTGACGGCATGGCAGGGTCCGTGACAGAGCCGCAAAAACGGAATGTTTTGCGGGGGAGGAGGCTCGCACTGGAAACCTGGTGTTGCTGAGAAACAAAAGTTCCCGCACAAGCGTTTCCGCGGCTGTGTGAGGTCGGGAGACAGTTCGTGTGGGAAATCCACTTTTTTCTTTGACGCATCTTCATTGAAGGCTACCAGGACTGCATGTCCATGGCCCGACAAAACAGCCAGCGATTTCCCTGGGCG
This sequence comes from Neospora caninum Liverpool, assembly GCF_000208865.1. Classification (NCBI taxonomy): domain Eukaryota; phylum Apicomplexa; class Conoidasida; order Eucoccidiorida; family Sarcocystidae; genus Neospora; species Neospora caninum. Next base: position 4,249,657 of record NC_018394.1, on the reverse strand, counting down.
CGTGCGGTTCGTCCAGCAGAGTTTCGGCGGCCGCGACGTAGTTCGCTGAGAGCTGACAAGTCTCAGGCGTGCCTTTGTATGCCTCAAAAGTCGTATGCCTTTGCGTGGCTCTCTTCCAGAACGTGTGACGAAAACGCGCGTGGGCCAGGATGCTCAACCCTTTTCCGTTTTTTGTCTTGTTCGCAGGCACCCCAGTGCTGGTAAATGATTTTGATAGACAAATATCGCGGAAAATTATTGCCTTGTGGATCGACTCCGACCAAACGGTTCAAGGAGCATTTCTTGAAGGCGGCAACCCAGAGGAAGAAGAACTCCTTCGAGTAAGTCTAGCGCTTTAGCACGACGGCCATCCCTAGGTGTCGAGGGCAGATACGTTGCCACTCCCGCTCCTTCACTATCCACGAAAGCACGAAATTTACATCAAATCATAACTTGACGATTCGCTTTCGGAGTGCGGAACCTGTTGCCGGGCGCGGGGGTTCGTGGGTGTATGGGTAGGTTCTCGGTGCTGATACTCGATATTTTCTGACGATTCTGGCTTATGAAACGAGGACCATGTGGAGAGTCGCTTGATGTGTTAACCGCAAATTCTGCTGGGATCAGCACTTTGCTCGTGGAAGCATACCGGGGCACTGTGGAGAGACTCAACTCCGAGGGCGAGCAGTCACTCCGGAGTGGTCCTGTGAATGCTTTTCTTGCTGCCGCATTCCCTGATGCACGAATGTGTCGGAGCTCGGAAATACCCTGCCGTCGGGGAGGTCTTTGCGCTTCGCGGGAATATTGTCCGGTAAATCTGGACGGAAAACGCGGTGGCCAAGACGGTCTCGTAAACGTTAAGACATAGCAATGTTGCCTCTCGATTTTGTTGGATTTGCCTTTTAGCGAGCGGCGGACTCCACAATTGTCGTCTCACCAGAGGCCGTCCAACAGGCGAAGGACGTGGCTGAGGTCTTGAAACTCATCCGGTAAGCGAAGTCCTCGGCACTTTTCTGCCATGCGTTCTTTTCTTTCTTTGCGGGGTGGTGGGTTTCCTGCGTTCTGTCGCGCTTGTCTTTATTGCAGCATGTGGTTGTTCTTCTCTTTGGCGTGTAGCGGTCAGAGAAGAAAATGACGTGACCAGAAAAGCGGACAGGACCTAACAGTCGTCCGGGAAGTTGTCCTGAAGCGAGGAGTGCTCCTCTTTGCAGAAATGCGTGGTTTTGCCGGATATCCTGTCCTGTGTTGCAGCCATGGTGTGGAGCAGCTGGAGGAACACCGGACTGAGGCGGCCTGATTCAAAACATGGTGAAAGCGCTCCTATAAAGTCTTTCCCCCCTGTTGCCGTTTACCAGAGATTTCGACTTCCATCAAGCCTTCTGTAGCGTGGAATTCGGTACAGCGCTTAGTGTGGCCGTGCTGCGGCATTGCAGACATGCACTTCAAGTCAGTTGTTGCGTATGGTGATTTCTCGGTATTTACTGGATGCGGTTGCTCGTTCCCAGAATTTTTGTGAATGTGTGGTAAACACGACTCTGAGACGCAGGACAAGGCGAACGAGAGTCGTCTTGTAGTCGCAGAAAGCCAAGTCCGCTAGGGTCTAGCGGATTCAAGACAGTTATAGAGCGGGCTGCAAATGGCGGAATATGGAATGCTTAACTGTCTGACATAATCACGCGGAGAACGTTGCTTACACTCGAGCAAAAAGGAACTACCGGACAGGAGCAGGAGTGTGGTGCTCCTAAAAGTGCGGAAAGGCTGTTGAGGTGGGAGCAAGGGAACAGAAGCGCCGGTGAAAGAGGACTGTGAAAATATTTCGGCAGTGGCAGGGGGTTGCGGTTGCCAGTGCGCCTCTATATACAGCGAATCACCTCTCAAGACTCTGCTGATGTGCAGTAGGCCGTCGCAAATATGTGTCAGAGAAAAACGATGGTGGGTAGTGGGCTTGTGTAGAATGCTTTCCATTAATACCGCGGACCTCTTGCCACTACGCGACAATGCCTGGCCCGTGCGAAGGGTTCTTTTTTTCCCCGTGCCGGGTTGTTTTTCCATCTGTAGTGAAGAACGTGAAGCGGACTCTAGACTGAATCGGACCCATTGATTCTAACAGTGTACTTGGGCTGGTAGCTCCTCGACACTGGCGCCACCTAATAGTGTGTTTAACAGACGACGCACATCGGTTCAAAAAGTGATCAAGGCACGTGGCAATTTGGGTAGGCTTCGTCGCAAGCGGCTTCAGTTTTTTTAATTCTACTACTCTCCCTCATATGGAAGTGCCGTCGCGCACTCGATCTCGAGACCACACTCGTTGATAACCGGAGTCCGTACGGCAGATTGGCGGTTAAATCTCCATCGCCGCTTCCGTCGTACCAAGAAATCAACCCATCGTTCGTTGTTGAACGGAAATCGGATTGTGCGGAGACGTGATATAGGTAACTGGCAGTACCCTGTAGATCTGGGTAATCTGCAAATACGCAGCAATCGAAGGCACACTGCGCCGCGTTGTGCTCTACCTTCTGAGCACTCGCCCTCGAAAACTTCCTCTGACATGTCTTAAATTTACATAAGACGCACTTCAAGCAGTATCTGTTGCGAAGTCCCCCGCCCACTTAAAAGGGCCGAGCGGCAGATGGAAGTCGCCGGAAACACAGTGTTCGTCTCGGTTGGCGAAGTCTGTGCATCACCTGGGAGTCAGGTTGGCTGTCCCTCAAACCGATCGCGTTCATGGCTCGTCGTGGCCTTCAACTCGAGTCAGCAGATCAAAGCGAAAGATATCGTTCCGCCTTTTTGCTCCGCGCTCCAAAGTAACAACCTGCTTTCAACACCCCATTTTCGAAGCCGAGACTTTGCAAAGGAAAAACATCAATGTTATATGGTGACTCTGTTGGATCCACGGTCGATGTCGAGGTCACTATCGAACCTGAACGGTTTTTAGACACGGGCGAACTGCGCCGTCCACACTGAACCGAGGCATCCTAGACCAGCGTTTCAAAAGGACGCCGGATCCTCCCATATGCTTCAGAAACAACGTTCCGTCGTTCCTGGAGAGTCCGTTTACGGTGCTAACAGAACTCTCCAACACAGCCGTCCCATGCAACTTCCAAAACCCGGCCCTCCCGTTGAGGACCGTGGCTAGCTCGCAGCGAAAATAGGCCGGACGCCTGTCGGCGGGAGCGTGACGCACTTACTGCGTGGAACGTTACGATTTCTGGAGAGTAAACCCACATAGCTTTTTCCTCAATTCCCTGTCGGGAATTTTTGGTGTGGAGCGTCGCTCGTTTTTCTTCCAGAAACGCGCCAGCCACACTGCTGGGTACTCGGCAGCCGCTTGCCTTGCCTCAGCAACGCCGCCGCGTTACCGCATTCTTCGCAGTAAAATGCTCTTTGATACGGCAAATTCCAATCGACACGCAGCGCCTAGTGTCCGTGCACGTTCTCGAGAAGTGTTTCTGTGCAACTAGTACAAATGTGTGGTGAGGAACTCTCGGTTTTAGTCCGAGTACCAACACAACCAAGCAGTGATCAGCCGAATCAGTGGTTCGGCATTCCTCGTCTCTCTAGTCTCTGACCTGGCCCGTTTTTCGTCGCGCATGAGTCGCTTTCGAGCCGCGAGGGAAACTTCGGGGGCTCCTATTTCAGCTCTACAGGAAAGCGTAGCCCTTGCTGATTAGTAGAGGCCATCGTTTTCAAACGCGTTCACCACTTTTCGTCGCAAAGTCCCGATTTTCCTCGAGATTGTCAAGGGATGCATATTTTTTGTAAATCGCGACTTTCAATATCGGGAGGAGTATCTCAAAACCGTGAGAGGCGCAGCAGTGGGGTGACTCCAGAGCACGGATGTCTGTGCAGGGTCAAAACAAAGGCACAGCGACGCTCTCGGCATTTCAATGGGTTGTTCTGAAGCGTGTTGAGGCTCCAGCATATCACTGGGGTGTAGCAGCTCTGTTGCAGTGGATGCTTCAACTCGAGCACCGTGTGCCACGCTACGGCGCTACGGGGGGACTCTGCAGTCCAGGACTCGCGCTGGCCGACGGGAGAGCACAACCTCCTCTGGCTGTCAGCTGCTTCAGGATTTCATCTGCCTCTCTCCCGTTCCATGCCGACCAGCTGGTACACCTTCCCTCAAAGACGGCTCGAACAAACTGATCGATGACTCGCAGGTCGCGGCCGGGCTGAGCCGTTCCCATTCGTCTTTCCCCTTCAAAATGACAGCCGATGCCGCCATCATAGGGCCTTCCGGGGGCCGTGACGCCTTCCTGGCTCGCAAGTTGTACCCCAACTTTTACAAAACCCGTGCCGGTGACCCGCCCGAGAGGGGAGCGACGCGCAAAGACTTCAGACCACACATGGTAGATCGGAAATCGATTCTCTATCCGGTACCGTATTTGGCGAGCGAAGCGTCGCGAGCAACGTGGATGCAAAGAGCAACCCGCGGAGTGCCGAATATTTCGACGCTTTCTCTAGCTCAGTCGAGCTCTGGGACTGACATCCAGGCCGAGGAAACCCGGGAAAGGTAAGTTAGTGACGGGACTAATCCAACACTTTCAGCTGTCTTAAGCAGTCCAGTGGGGTGGTGGTGTACAGCAATCGCCGGACTGCACACATGGCGGGAAGTCCTTTTTTCGCCGAATGTAGGCCTGAAGCTTACGCTGGTGAACGGGCGTGTCGCACCTCGCACCACACCGACAGGGAAAGGCAGGACAATGATGCTAGCCGTACATTCCCTAAACTGAGGAAGGCAAACTTCCGCAAAGGTGTCTCTTTGATCACGGTGCGTGGCATCGATCTAGGCAAGGGGAAATTTTGTTTTCGACTGCTGGATAGATTCGGCCGTGTGCATTGTTACCGGCGTCCAATGCTGTTTCAGGTGGTACGATTTCGCCAACTTTCGTTCGCCTACCCATCCACTGTCTTCCATGTTGTTCTCTGCATTTTTTTCAGCCTGGCGTCTCTCTTTGAAGACGCCTCCGCGGGTGCACAGCCGCTCAGCGTCGTGTACAAAAGGCACGAGCAGGAGCGGCTTCCGCCTTCCATCTCTTTCCGACCTCATCGCAATCTCGGCGATCCGATGTATTACGACATGCCTCCACCACCTCCCTACCCCGCTCCCCCCTTGCTGCTGAAGGAACAGCGCCGCCAGAGACCGCTGTGGTCTGCCTTGTGTAATTCAGCCGCTCCGAGTGGGCGACCTCAATCTATCGTTTTCAACCCTGGAAGTTCTTCTCTCTCCATATCACGTGGCCGTGGAAGGTCACGGGACGAACCAGAAAGTCTGGAAGATTCAGAGGGATCATTCCTCGAAGTCTCAAGCGAACCCGACATGTTCCGTGACTGTCCTTCAGTGCGTCCTTATCCCGACCAGAAGTGGCGGCCGGGCGCCAGTCTGGACGATGGATATAGCTTTCCTCGATTTCACGAGAGCGCGGGAAGTCTCCGGTTCGGGCGGTTCAGGCAGCGTGAACGGGGCGCGGCGCGGCCCACGTCTGGGCGTGACACGCGTAGTGAACTGCAGATGCATCGGCGTTCTTCCAGCTCGGCCGGAAGAATGAGGCGGGCAAGCGAGAGGCTAGGCACATTTCCATCCCGCAGTGTATCGGTGCATGGTAGCAGCCGTGCGTATAGGTCGTCTTACTCAGAAGAAAGCGTACCGATTCCAATGCCATTTTGGGGCCGGTATGATTGGTATCCTCCCATGAAAGCCCCAAGGCAGCGGATTCAGGCATTCGGGAAGCCTGCGGCCAGAGAATGTGTTCCCTTGTACGAGAGCGGGCTCGACGACTGGACCACTTTCCCGTGGAATGAAGCGCTGAGCCCCAGCGGCGATGCGAGTCCCGGTGGTAGCCAAGCGCGGACGACGCTTCATTCTGACAGGCTCCGTTCTGCCTGGTCGCCTTCATATCGGAAGGCGCTACGCGCGACCGTGGAGGAGACACCGGTTACAGCCTCGGCCGGAGCTAACGGGGGTTCACGGTGGCCGGTTGATAGCTTTACTCGTCTCCGTGGTAAGTCAGGGATTGACGATACTTTTAGCAACCAACTGGAGTTCCGTAAGAGGAGTTCTCTAACGGAAGCCTCGCGTTCGTCCACTCGGCGACGCCGTGGGCAGAGTCTTCCTCGGACAGAGTGCTCTTTTCTGTGCAAGGAGCATCGAGGTCGCCACGTGCACCTGATGGACGTCTTTGGGCCAGTGGAGAGGAGTCAGCTGTCCGACTACTTTGACCAGGACGTGGCAGACGCAACACATCGAGCGGCAAGAGGGTGTCTCGGTGTTCACTCAGCAAGATGCCCCGAATCCCACAACATTCTGAGGCGGGTTCTGTCGAACTGCGCAGAGCGGGGCAAGCATATCGACTTGGATGCTTTCCCTCAACAGACCCGAGAGCCGACAGGGCACTGGTGGTGTCGCCCCTCCGGGCGATCCTCAGTGGACGATGAAAAAAGATGGCGAGCGTGGCTTCGGAGGCGGCAGCAGAAAGAAGATGCCGCATCCGAGAGCAGAATGAACAACAAAATCCTTTACAGGAGCGACGCATCGCGCTTATACTGAGGGCAACTGGCCATCAGGCGGCACTGTTGTCTGTCTTGGATATCGCTGATAGTATTTTAACACTCGTCCACGAGTCTGTTGCGCAAAAAATTGGGGGTTGCGACATCGGCCACTACACTAGCGACGCCGATTACGCTACCTGCACGCCGAGACGGTACTCGTTTACCCGCCAAGCTCCTACATGGTTTTCTTGCGCCATCTGTGATGTCCCAGATTCCGAGCAGTTATGCGCTATATCTTTTATATCTTTCTTCGAACACTCACATGTATGCAGCAATGAGCATCCATTTGAACTTTCGAATGCATGGATACAGGAAAACCGGGGGAAAGTGTATGCAGAAGGGGGCGCCGAGACGCAATTTTCAAACGTGACTTCGAGTACGAGTCTCCCATCACTGAGATGAGGCACCGGCGATGAGACATTTCTTTGGGATGGGTACGGTGTTTCGACGGTGTGGACGTTTGCGTGGCGTCGTTGGGCGTATCGCTCCTCATTGTCGAACGCCATCGAGAAGTCAAGTGATGACAGACTGACCTTCACGCACCGGTACTACCCGTTACACTGATTGACTGTTGATGCTCTGCCTTCTGGTCTCCCTCCCTTGCTCACTGGAGTCGCTCCCATGGTGCAGCCGTGCTGTGGCGGCTGGGTCAAATACTCATTTTTTTTAGTTTGTCTGACATTCTCAAGCAACCGCTAGTCACAAACATTCGCATAAAAACTACCAATCGAGAAGTAGGAGTGATCTCCTCACTGTTGTGTCGGTTCTCTCAGAGAGCGCCGTTCGTATTTCCCGATTACCGCCTGGTTACTGCAAGTACGCTGGTGCGAGTTGCAGGAGTACGTGACCGTAATAACAACAAAACACTTAAAAGAGGGCATCCCGCACTTACGCGTGAGCAATATCTATAACAGACACTGCCTCGCGCGTCTATGGCTGCGCCGCCGCCTCGGGGCTCGGTTAATCGGAGAAGGATACCCAGCGCCACGTCCTCTGCTCTGCTGCGGCAGCTTGCCGCTACGGAAGGAAAAAAGCCTGATTGCCCGCACGGTAAGCGCTGCATCCGTTTCCGGTTCTAGGGATTTGCACAAAAAGACTGTAAATGCGTTTTTTCTCGCGACACATCCATCACCCAGGAAAGGTCACTTGTCGATATGGAGCGAGAGAAGCCTCTCGAGTGACTACCCGTGAGGCTCTCTGCTGGGAGACCGGCCAAAAAGACACGGAAAAAAGAAACAAGCGGCCTTTTTCTTGGTGCAGGTTCAAATGGACGGAGGCCCACTGAATTCAATGGCAGACTTTTGCCGGTGTCTCGTCAAACGAGCGGTCCGTTGCCGGATTCGACTGCATGCAGTTTCGTTTGTTGGAAAGCCAGCAACTCCGGAGCTCCGCCATATGCAAAGGCTGATTCACTCACTGCTCCGTGCGGTTGCCTCGTTCGCCATACGCGCGCATGTTGTGCAGCAAAACAAGCAAAAACCGCCTGGAATGGGTGACCAGATTTCCTGTGGTATTGTGGCATTCCTTGTCGCTTCAATTCGAACCTGAACCAATTTCTATACTTTGCCTTTTTGACCATACCGATTGCGGGATCCAGTGAATTCTTCGCTGCGCGCAGCTTTCTTTTTTCCGTGGTGCTTGTCTTCTCGGAGGTTCTGTTTTTCCGAGTCCCCCCCGCCTGCAACGGCGTTGATTTCCGGTAGACACGTTACTGTGAGCCGCGTTTTCTTTTGGCGTTGCAACGCCCTGAATTAGGCTGCACGTTTCTTTTGTCGCGGGCTTTAAACCGGATTTGCTCTCTTTCTCTGGAGAAAATGAACGTGTTTGAGCAGTATAACCAGCGCCAAGGCGCTATGAACTTGAAGTACATCTTCAACTTTGCGCCTCTGAGTCCCATTCAGCAGGAACACATCGCCCGGGTTTATGGCGCTCTGATGACAAACATCATCCTCACGGCAGTTGGCGTCTACGCGCAACAGCGAATTTTTGCCCTGCCAGTGTTCCTTCTTCTCGGTCTCCAGGTCCTCTGTGTTTGGGGGTTGAGCGCAACGAGCACGGAAGCCGTCTATTCAGGCAAGGTACGACGACAGTCCGCCCAGTCCTAACGACGAGGGCGCATAAAGAGATCTGCACTGTGTCCTTCAGCTCCCTCTGCACACGGGATTTTACAAACGAGCCGCTCAAGCGCGTTGACACCACCACGTCCGGCGCCTGGTCCAGCGAACACTGGACAAAAAAGTTGGCCTCCCGGGGCCGTGTGCACTGTGCGGAAGTCCACTGATGCTTCTTCGCAATGAGGCCGTCCTTTCTTGGCGCTCCACCAAAATGGCGCGTGTACAAGCGTTTCCGCGCGTGTTGCGCAGTCGATCTCTTCCCGCGCGGCACTTTTTCCTCACAGGGGGCATCCTGTGGAAGATTCGCAGATTCAGCCAAAACTGCAGAAAGACGCCTCCCTCTTGCAGGCAACTGTTTCCAAGGCGTGCGACGTCTTTTGCTTGCGAGCACCCCTGGGTTTTTGGCACTGTATCTGTTAAATGGTCCCAAGACTTTGTCGAGGGGGGCTGCAGATCCTGGCCTCGTGCATCGTGCAAATGCAGCGAAGGCTCGGTCTCTCCTTTGGAGGCTCGTGCTTCGCGTGATTGGGTAAACGGAAGCGTCAGAATTTTCGTGTGTCGGGTCTGAGTTTCCTCACCAGACACCGGCAACTTTCTCGCTCTCGGTGAAAGCGGGTTCTTTCCTAAACCCTCCTGTGGGCGTTTCTGTCTCGCGCAGGTTACTACGCCGATGAGAGCCGCGTACTTCGGAGGCTTCGGCTTCACGAGCGGCATGATGCTTGGCGACTACCTGTACTTTGTGAATATTTTGAATCCGCGCATCATCCCCACGGCGTTCCTTGTCTCCATGGGGATATTCGCCTCTCTCTCTGCCGCAGCGATCGTCGCGAAAGACAGGTTCGCTCTCTCTGTTTCAATTCGCGGGGCAGACGATCACGCATTTGGCTCGGGCGTCTCCTTGCTACCCGAAGCGCCTTCTCGATCTGAACCCTGGAGACGGCACGGCGGATAGCGCGTTGCCGCATTGCACGGACCGTCGGCGGTCTCGTTAGATCAGAGAGACAGGAAGGAGGGTATAGACAGGGCGGCATGCGACTACCCATTTTCCAAGTCCTGTCGTTTGCACGCGGGTCTTTGGTCCCGTCAGTTTGGGGCTGCAAAGGTGACTGGGGCATTCCTGCGTAAGATCTCAGTCAGCCTCGCTAGAACGAGTTCCGAGATCCAGCTGTTTCTTTTTCCGCCAGGTGTCGGCGGCGTTGGACTGCCCTTTGCTCATGTTTTCGTTTTTTTTCGTGTCTTTCCTCCACAGAAAGTTCATTTACTTGGGGGGCATCCTCGGCACAGGCCTGACCCTCTTCACGTACATTTCCCTCTTCTCCGTTGTGTGGCGCACAAAGCTGGCCGACGATGTGCTGCTATGGGGCGGTCTTCTCCTCTACATCGGGTAAGCGTGGAAGAGAAAAAGTTGCGACAAATGTGCGTTCCAAATGGTTTTCGTGGGGAAGAGGATGGCGCCGGGAGAGGGTTGTCGGCTGCGGGCTTGATGCTTGGCAAGTGGTTCGCCGGCAGAACGCATACGATGTGGTCGGGCTCTTCAAGAAACAGTCCTTGTCGCATCGGACGTTTTCGTCTGGAGGCGCAGAGTCCGCTCACTACTCGCATTGGGTTGGTGGCGAAGCGTAATTCCGTCCCGGCTTCTCGGGTTTCCTGTCCTTCACAGATTCGTTCTCTTCGACACGCAAGTGACCCTCGAGATGGCCCGTCGCGGATCCTCGGACTACCTTGTCCAGGCCATTCAGTTCTACGTCGACCTTCTTGGTATTTTTATCCGCGTTGTCCAGATTCTCGCCGACAAGGAGCGCCGCAAGCGTCAGCGCGACGAGGAGTAAATTAGAAAAGTGGAAAACACACGTTTTAAGGCTGTGTCGACGAAGCGACAAGCAAACAGGAACATGAGCAGAAACAAAAGTGAAGAGAGGCGCCCTTGGCTTTGTAGAGCGGCGTCAAGGCGGAGTGAGAGTGTGTGTAAGGCATCTCGCTTCTTTTGCTGCTTGTCTCGTTTCGTACTCGGCGGCGAGGAGAGGCCGGGTTGCTGAATTCGACTGGAAAAGCAGATACAAGCCGTGTGAGGAGGTAGTTCTCCTCGTTGCATGTATGGTTTTCTTTGGGGAAAATATAGTATAAGAATTAGCTATGCTTTTCTTTGGCGTTGCGGTGTTTTGGTGAACATGGCGGCTCTTTTTTTGAGTTTCAGACTCGTAGTAAAGTGTTTGATGCACCACGCAAAACGTTGAATAACCATGATAAAGAGGAACTGAAACACACGCTATGTGGGGCTGATCGCAGGGATTTTTTCCGTGCCACGTCTCCTCGCCGTACAGACGTTAGGACACGCCTGCACAGAAATTTAGGGGAACCCGTTGAATGGTTGTCAGCAACGCCATCGTCAGGCAGAAAACGAACCGCTTTTCCGTAAAAGTTGCAACAACTAGGGGGAATGAGAGTTCTAGAAGGTATCCTATTGTCCGAACGGACCGTGCCGCTCGACACAGCATCTTCCCTACCGTTAGCAAAACCTGTTTTGCGAGAGTTTCTTTCGCCGGTGAATTGGCCCCTCGCTGCTATCCCCATAAACTGTTTCATCTGCAAGTCTGCCGAATTTCCATCGAAAGGCGTTGCTGCATCTTTAATCGTTTACAACTGAGAGTTCTTTCGAACGAAAGGGCGAAAGAGAAAAGTCTAGCGCCTCTTGAGATGCTCAGAGGGTGAGAGAATGGCGGGCGTCTCACTCAGCGCACTTTTGTATTTTGACTAGACATAGCCACAGTGAAGGGATTTCGGTCTCTGCGGTGTTTCCTTCGCGATTACATTCTGGCGTCACAACGTCGGCGGCATCTCAGACACTGTAATCTCAAGTTCCGTGTCTCTTCGAACTCAAGGCGACGATGTCTGCTGTCTCTATGAGGTGTGATACAGTCACAGAAAGCGACTGAGACGGACCCCGAAAGAAAAGTGAAGACGGAGGCACCGAAGTGATATCGAAAACAACCCGACGCGTCTACTGAACCCAGCATAGAGGGGATGAGAAACGGAGAGCACTTCCGAAGTGCGGTATTTTGTGACATCTCCGGAGGGGAGAATGATGCGCAACCAGCGACAGAGAGTGAAGGAAAAACCGTTTCCATGATGCATTTAGGGTCTCTCAAGGACGACGTCTGATCGCCACGCGCCCCAGAGAGGACACCCCCCTGCAGGGAAAACAGCAGTGTGCTCCCTTCTACTTGCTGGATTTTCCCCTCGCACTGTCGTCTCAACGACTTTCCTCGCCGTCGACGAAAGGACTTGAAGACTCTCGCGACAGCTTCGTTTGGTGTCGTCCTCCGTTCTCACGGACTGTGTTGCTGCCATCGGTGGAAAACCTACCGTCACGCCAAGCTTCTTCCATACAGAGTTCTCATACGGGAGGTACGCGAGAGAGTGTGTGCTGCGTCGGAAACCGAAATTTGCATGTGGCGTGATTTCTTTCCGGCTTTCAGACGCCACCGACACTCTGAGAGGTCTAGGCAGGCACTTTTCTGGACGCCGACCTGCAGAAATGGTAGAGATAAAAGGTAACGTGGATCCTTATCCTCACTGCTTCGACAAAATTTAGATGTAAAATTGTGAATGGTTCCGAGAATATCTTACACAATGTGCCTTGCGCCTCTTTCGTGCTCCGTCGACCTTTAAAGCAAGGCAAGCAGATGAGCAAAGTACATGGAACCGTTCGTCTGTAACTTTTGACATTCACTTTAGCAGCCCCAGAGTCTAGAGTTCTACAGTGGCATGCCTGGGATTCAACAGTGTCCCTCTAAAGGCAAGCGAGAGTGTTCGCCGCGTGGACGTTGTCGGCGCCGGCTAAAGTCGGAGTTGTGTCCTGTCTCATCGTCGGCATCGCTGTCAGCGTTAGGAGCACTTCTCAGTGCTTCCTACGTTTCTGAAAACGGCCTCTATGGCAGAGACAGCTGAAAAAGCATGAACCCGCGCCGCGCCGAAACGATTTTGCATGCATGCTGTGCGACATTGCAGAAGGTCTTGACAGTTCCGATTTGCATCTATTACGCCTCTTACGCCCTTTTGCCAGTGGCCCGCCCCCCTCATACTGTGTCCCTCTCTTTTCTGCCTCGTTTTACCATATTCGCTCCAATCTGTCTTTGCTAGGAAGATTTGCCGAGGCGGGAGTCGCGAGCCGACGCGGGCCGGAGGTGTTCACACGTTTACTCGACTGCTGTTGTAGACGCTCGCGAATTCCCTTCCTCTCTCGAGTCTCTCTAATTCAAGTAAGGCGCCTCGCTCGAAAACTCTTTTCGTTTTCGATGAGAAAGTGTCGGGAGGAAAAAAACAGTCGAAGACACGCGACATCGTCCACGCTTTGCAGGAGCGACGGGACGATCGACTCTCTCTGCTGCCTGGCGGTCAACAGATTCCGCCTGCTGTCTTCCCTCACCTCTCTTTCCACTCCTCATTGGGTGGGTTCTGCCCGTCCCGACTCTTTTGACTGGGTTTTCCGCCGCCTCTGGCGTACGTGTTTTTCATTATGAAAGGCAATCGGACATTCACCGCCGTTGGGGGCCCGCACGTTGGAGGGAGAGAGAGAAAGTAGGCTCTGTTTGGTTTCTCTCTCTGTACACGCTTTTGCAACTGACCTACCTAACTTTGACAAGTGCCCTGTAGCAAGGACAGCGGAAATGTACCGAAAGAGAGTCACTATAGAGTGCCGAAAAAATACCTGGCACTGCAACAGGGAGCGGACCGCTGTTCACCAGAGGCGTTGCTGTGTCCTGTTGACATTCGTGCAAGCAAGCGCCATTGAGCAGCAGAACAGCCCGTTTTGGATATAACTGCAGGCTTCTACGCGTGTGGGCAAGGCGAGCTTCGTCTACAACCGCTCGAAAAAAGCATTGCCCAGGAAGTTTCTGGAGCTCTGTACTCTCCGTGCAACTAACCAGACGCGTTGCCATTTGCATGCACGCTTCTTCCTCGGGAAAAAATTGCACTTGCGCTTCTTTGCTGCGTCCAGGATGGGTGGCCAGGCGTCGAAAGCCCCACGCACCACCATCGAGGTTCTCCGGAGAGCGGGAGAAAACATGAACACAAAAGGTAAACGTCCCGGCTTCCATCGCACTCCTGAACCGGGGAGAGGCCTCGCTTCTCGCGAGTGAACTCTCTCCTGGGGGACTGCTTTCGAGTGATGTTCCACTCATATATATATATATATATATATAGGTGCGTGGCCCATCCAGTTGCGGCCCCTTTCCGAAAACCCAGGATCTTTTTGAACCCTGTGCACAGGCCGCAGCTGAATGGTGTGGATCTCGATACCTTTGCGTGTACACATGTAGAGACAACTCCGCGCTCGCCAGGAATCGATCTGCCTAGCCCGAGTTTGACTGTCACCGGTTTCCTCTTTCAGGCCTGCCTGCGGTCCACACGGAGATTGTCGTCCCCTCCGCAAAGAGAGCGCGGAAATTCTCAATCTGCCGGTGCTGGAAATCTTGTGAGTGTGGCTGTTGACCTCGCACCTTCAGACTGTTTGGCGAGACGAGTGCATCTCTCCTGTCTCCCTTCGCTAGCTTCGCAGATGCTCATGCAGTGTACATACACCACACGTCCCACCTTCTCGCGGTGTATGGACGCATAGGAACGACCGCGGTATCCGGAGCTGCGCAGCGGGCGCTGCTTCCCTTTGCCAGTGTTTCTTTGGGGCCTCTTCATTGTAGTTGCTGTCCCGCGATTCCGGACCGTTTTCCTGTGCAGCGAAATTCCCGCTCTGCGATAATCTCCACCAAAAGCTGCAGAAACAGGGTGTCAACGTTGGTAAGGTGAAGGTGCACAAGACAGGAACGCACTCGATTTTCAGCACGAACCAGACTTCGAAAGCGATACACCGCGTGTGCAGATAGCTGTGCGGGGAAGAGAACACAGGAGTGTCCGACGCGGATGCGTCCGATCCGGGGCGACAATTTTGCCGCGTCCCAGGAGTCACCAGCTAGCAACCCTGGCTCCAGAAGCGGACTTTTCGTTGAATCCGGGGAGATGTGACCGGCTGGATTGCTCTGCTGGGCTTTTCCAGCACTTAGAACTCTTTTTCTTCTTCACTACGTCTGAGAGTCTGCCCTACACCCACTGCCGACGCTGGCCGCGTCTTGCGTACTCCTGGAGAGTGTGGAAGTGCCGTAGGAGACCGTATCCTAGGAAAGTCTTGGAAGGGCGACTTTCTGTCAAGAGTGACTTCGAGGAGGAGGGTTCCGCCTCCCAGAGGCGTTCAAGTCTTTAGCTGTCAGGCACCTTCCTGCGTCTCCCGCGTTTTTTGCTGTCTCTTTCTTCTAGGGCCCGCCATGCTGGAAATTCGAGCAGCGCCTCCCGTCCAGTCTGTGGGTGCGTCGTCTTCGTCGTTTCAACCTGGCGAGTCTCCGTCTTCTTCGAAACAATTCCTGAGAGACGGGGAAGCTGTCACGGTCGACCGTACAGGCCTAGCAGCTCTCGTCGGCGGCCTCTCAGCGTCTGTCATTGCCGGTGAGCAAACGCGTCCTATTTGACAAATGTGTATGTACCCTGCAGTCTCCTCAGCGTAGCAATGGCCTTGTGGAAGATGCAGAGTTGGGAAGAAGAGTGCAAACTTCACAGAGGTTTTTTTGAGGTGACTTACCGAGACTCTGAAACGGGCTGTTCGGAGCGTACCGTTTCGACGCAGCGGCGGCCCTCGAATGTGAAGGAATGCAACTTTGTCGAAACGCACGGCCGTGTGCACGTCGCTGACGTGGCCAGTGTTTCTAAGAAGAAACAGAATGCTTCGACTGGATGAGTTCCACCGCTTCAGTGGTTTCCGGCAACGATTTTTTCGCTCGTTGTGTCTTTTCAGGAGGTGCCCACTTTGCTGGTCTTATTTGAGCGGGAAGAAGAGAGTCAAGACAAAAAGTCTGACGCAGAAAAATACCCTGAGACCTGTCGGCCCCGTTGTCTTGAGCGAAGGCGTTGGGCTCGCAGTTCTGAAGTTCCCTTTAGCAGCCTCGTCGCGCATCCTTGCATGCGCGACTGGCGACCGCGCGTAGGCGAGAGCCGCCTCAAAAGGTGGTCTCAATGCGACTGGAAGTTCTGTCATGATTTCTCCTTGTGTAGAGTTCCCGGCACGCCCCGCCGCGAGCAATTTCGTGCGTACACAGCCAACCAGTGCCCAAGATTTATTTCTTTTGTGACTTGTTTCCTGAAATGTCTCCTATGTAGGATCCCGTCTTTGCACGAATATCCATGAACCGACGTACTAGTGAACTTGGCGGCCGCGCGCCGTAATGACGTTAACGGTGCTCCCACTGCGGCCGCGGCTTTCGTTTTCTTCTCGGGACACAGGGGATGCCTTTTTCCCCGCGCACGCGACGAGAACCAGACGCTGGCGCCCACATGAAAACGCCTAGTTCACGAAAGCTCCTCACGAATCGAAAACCACCTACCCAACTGCGGCAGACGTAGTGGTGTGCGCCCCCAAAGATCACAGCACGCCGATGGCCACAAGATGCTTCAGACGTGATGATTTCCGCCTTCACTTTAGGCACGATGTGCAGAAAAACCCGGCCGAGGCTCGGGGATGCAAGGCACGCCCCAACCGCGTGGCGTGCGGCAAGTTTCTGGCATTTCTGTGCAGCCTCACGTCTCCCTGAGGCTTCTGCGCTGTGACCGGAGGCTGCACTGCGACTGTGCGGCAGACGGCGGCGTGGTCCGTCCCTGCGTCAGAGAGTGTCTGTTTGCGGAATCCGCATGCGTTTCTCTCTGGTGGCCTCGAGACGGATCGGAATCTCTGTCGATCCACGCCTCAAGTGCATCAGAACGCGGAATGTCCCCGACTCCTGTAGGAAACCGAGGGATTCCAGATAGAAATCTGCAGGTTTCAGAGGTACACGGGTTTTAATTCTGCACCATATCGTTTTTGGAAAGTTTCGGGAAGAAAGCCGCCACCTGGACAACTGCTTCTCTTAGGAAGGACAGAATGCGGGCAGAGAAAACGACATGACGCTGAAGAGAGCGGCAAGAGATTTGCCAGGGACAGCGCAGCCGCCGCTGCATTGGCCAGTTTCGCTCCGCGGGCTTTCTGCGCCTCAGCAAAGAAACGAATTCCGTGTCCCACGCCCTGGCGTGGGACACGAAAAGCGACAGAGCTTCAAACACATCGCCGAAGAAAACAGACTCCAGGGACGGAGCCGTGCGCCTAACAGCGACGTTGACTGCATTGAGAGGGAGAAACGCGGCATCACCAGTTTGCAAACGGAAAAACTCCCAAGCCGGGAAGAAAAACTTTCTGGCGGTGAACGTGTAGGCTCGGCACTCATCCGCCAAAGGGCCCGCGCGGTCCTGCTTGGCCTTTCTGGAGTTCCTTCAAGACTGAGAAAGAAAAACAAGACGAGAGAGAAGAGCAAGAATTCGACACAGTTCTCGGAGTCCCACAAAGACACACGCCCACGTCCCCTCGAGACGCGACAGCTGCCTTTTTGGCCTTTCCTCACATCCAAGACAGGCGCAGGGGGACTGAGAGTCAACACGGGTCTCTCACTTACTGCAGACTTCTGGGAACGTCAAACGCCCTATAAACTGCTTCTCGAGGACTTTGTGGTGAGTGATAATGTGCACTCTCCGCCGGTGTCGCGCGTTTCGCAAGGTCTCCTGCAAGTGCTGCACTGGCCATTCATAGGGGGGTAGCCTGCGAGGGCGGCGCAAAGAGAAAAACGGAGACATTTCCGCAGAATGACAGGAAACGTGGAGACCCGCGCACGCGATGCAGCGTGCAGAAGGAACGACGCAGAAGGACGAAAAACACAGTTCTCTTGTTGAAATTTGGCCGAGTCGCTTGTCACGAGGGTTTGAGGCTTTTGGAGCGCGATTCCCGCGCCGAAGAGACACATTGGCGATGCAGAGTCACGCCAAAAACAGAGAGAGCCTCAGCGCGCAAGAACGACAGCCTCAATTCGAAGATGGGTCCACGCTCCAGGGGACGGAACGCCCAGCTTCCTTCTCTTCGCTGTCCTTACAGAGTCTTCAGGAAACCTGCCGGCCGCGTCAACGCTACCACGAATCGCTGACACTTTGCACAGCACACTTTGAAAACAAGCAGGCTTCTGCGCTCCGAGCGCGTGCGTCGTTAACCGGTCCACTATCACCCCTGGGAGCGTTTTCCCTTTTACCAATTCATCCACGCGGGCAGTCTGTCTCCGTTCACACGCGGTGACGGCGAAAAACAGGAGAGAACGCCGATTTTTTTCGTTTTCAAGGGGCTGCTTGAGGCAAAAACACAGAACGGGATTGCGTGCGTCGGGAAGTTTGCCAGGCTGTGAAACGCTCCGGTCAGTGGTCATATGAACGGAGAGAGCGCTCGTTAAAAAGGTTCAGAAGCGCCCTAACACATATACGACGCTCCAGTGTCGGACGCACAGTGAGCAGAGGTGGAGCCCGAGGTCGAAGTAGAAAAGGCAATGGGCAGCGAGGTCGACTGTCAGGGGATCCTTGATCAGCGCGTCAATGATGGCGATTTCGTAGAAAGAAGGGAACTTGATTTTCATTTTCCCACGGCCCATGAGAAGCTCGGCCTGGTAGAGCGGCAACTGCAGCGTGTCCGCTGGGCGCAGCTGAAGACGCGACCGCAAAAAAGAAAGGGCAGACAAAGCGCCGAGTTGCGATCATTGCGAGAAGAAGGGGAACGTGTGAGGCAAAAGGCCGTAAAACTCGAAAAATGCAGCTCTGCTTCTCCGGTTCGGAGGATCGTGTGCAGGGAAATCGAACAGCACCAGTCACGGGTGACGCGTTTGGGGCCTAAACGAGGAATGCGGCAGCCGCCTTCCTTCGACCGTTTTTTAACATGGTGTCGGGGACAGAGTGATGACGGCACACACAGAGGAAACGAGGAGGAGCCCTCTGCTGCGTGGATGGACTCATGCAGCGGAGACACCAAGATGCAGAGACCAAGTGCGTGCTTCGCAGACGCCGCGACGGCGAGACAAAAAGTCCGAAAATTCTTTGCACACTGAGAGACAGCGCCACAAAGAGGAAACACCTTCAGTCCAGCCCCCGCAGTTAGGAGTTGCGTCTTTTCTTTCCTCCAATGAATAGCAAGGTTGTTAATAAACGACGCCGCGCCTGGCCTCGCGAACAACTGTGACTGCGGAAAGAGACAGAGGAAGCGGCCCGTCCTTCGTCAGGAAGAAGCTGACGAGATGAAGACCGCACAGACATCATGGCTCTCACCAAGTCTGGCCGCATGTTCTTCGCCACCTCTTGCTGCGCGTTCGGACACAGCGAGGAAAGGTACGGCAATTCCGTAACTGGGGAGCAGGGGACCGCCTGTAGAAAGAGTCAAGCAGGGGGGAAACGCGAAAACGGGCTTTGTTTTCAGACAATTCCGCCGACGTTTGCAGCGGAAAAAGACCTCGCCAGAACCTCAACGCACAACGAAGGATATCTACAGACTCAGGAACGACAGGGAGTACGACGCGCAAGGTTCAGAGGGACTGATTGGTGACGAACACGGACGTAGCAAGCGACCCTTTAGGTTCTTTCAGAGTTGAAGTATTTCCTCCACGAGATCCGAAGCAGCCATTGTGGACACGACTGAACGAGATGCAGTTCCTGACAAAACCAGGGTCTAGCAGAGAGACCGTCCCCAGGCTGTGGCCAGCCGGCGTGGCATTCTTCATCTCTATGAAAACGATTTACATCCGCCAGAGGACCTCACGTCTTCACTTTGACAGGTTCTTTTTCCCGATGCAGGGAGTACACCCATGGAGTCTCCCGTCCCACTTCCCCAGGTTCTGCCTCCCTTCAAAACTCTGCTTTTAACGAAGGAGGGAAGACTGTCTCGACGTCTCAATTTCTCTCGCCGACTTTTGCTGTTACCTCGAAGTCTATGAATCGGAAGGGTTCTCGCCTCGCTTCTTGGTCCAGCGCCTCCCAGGAAGGTCCAGGCACGTCTAGCCATGGAGCGTCCGACTGCGACGCGCTCGCCAAGTGGATGGTTTCCGAGTCCAACGCGGAGGGTGCGGTCAGGCGCCGCTCGCCCGTGCGTCCTTCATCTTCCTGTGAATGCGTCTGAGGCTTTCGAGTGCGTGCTTCGCCTTTTCTCGATTCGCGGGTCCGCTCTTCGTCGAGGTCGCCTCCAAAAGACGGCAAGTGCGGGAGAGGAGACAAATTGGAGGGACAGGTGTTTTCTCGACTCTCATCCAAACCGGCGAAGCTCTCGGCCCCTGCGCGTGCCGCAGCTTGTGAACTTTCTTCGAAACTGTCAGCGTCGCGCACATGCCGGTGAAAAGCCTGCAGATCGAAGGGAGGAGCGCTTTCTTCCAGGCTACTCTCGCCTCTGTCTTCGCCGGAGAAACTGCTGCAGCTAACGGCGTCGCCCGCCTCCGCGGCGGGGATCGACGCTGGACTGGAAGACGGCGGGGCCGAAGTGACAGAGGACGACGGGAGAGAAGACGGGTCTTCATCCGGGTCAAGTGGAGCGCCGAGACCGTCTCGGCGTCCATCCCGATTGCTGAGAAAAGGATCAAAAAACGACATGGGTCTCTGAAGGGGTCACGAGAAGTGGCCTGCGCTTACCCCCGAAGATAAGGGCGGGTGAGAATGGCAGGACGTGGCAAAAACACAACCTGAGAGAAAAAGCGGCTGGGGAGCCAGTCGAACTCGGGAACGTTTGCGCCGAACGCACGGAAGCAAGGACGGACTGACGCGACGGCCTCTCAGGTCAAAAGACGGCCCATCGCAGTCCCGAGATTTCCGCCCGGTGTCATGGGAAAGACGATCCGAATCGTTTGGGACCTGTGAATTGCTCGCGTTCCCAGAATACGAGTTTTATTACGCGAAACAGGTCAACAGTCAGCTCCACGAGCCAGAGCGGTGACAAGTGATCCGGTTGGCCGTTCAAGGCGGAAGAGGAAGGAACAGGCTGCAACTGGCGAGAGGCAGCAAACGGGAGGAACAGACGGAACGCGAGACACGAGCTGGAGGAAGAGCCGCTGCTTCCCTTGCCGTCATCAGGGGAACGTAACAAGCTTCGTCATGAGTGTGTGCCCTCGGGCAGCCGCGAGGTGTGCCACAAGCTGAAAGTGAAAAGAGGGACGAGAGAAGTCGTGATTCAAGATAGTTCACGCCTGTAATACTGACATTTGCCAAGTCCTGAACGGGAAAAGTGAGGCAAAGGTCTCTGTGTCGCGTGTTCATGCCCCCGTTTTGACTGTCCATACAGCCGCCGAAATCGAGATTACGCAGCGTAGGATCGAGAAAAACGCACGGAAGGCGGGAAAAATCAGGGAACGGAAAGGGACGGAACGTGCAACCGAGGCGTCGATTTGACGGCAGGGAAGAACAGAGAAAGACGTTGACCGGGCAAGGAAAAGAAGAGTGGCGGTGTGTGCCGGACGATTAGGACCGCCGAAGTCTCACTGGCTGCGGCAAACGAATACGGTTCCTTTCCCTCAAGAACGCGACGACGGCGTGGAGTCCTATCCTGCTCTACACTGTAATAATTCAGCAGGAAGAGGCCGTCTTGAGACGTTTTCTGTCAATTCGAAAAACAAGCACAGAGAACCAATGGAAAAGCTAACCAACTCACCGTAGGGTCCACACCCTCTATACCCACCTACAACACGGGTACATGCAGACGACCAGACCAGAAGACATGCAGGAACCTGGCAGGTGCCGCGAAGCTTTCTAGCGGGCAGGGCAGCTGAATTATTCCAAATTGAAAGGCTTCTAGAACTTGGAGGAAACGTACCAGTTTCCTTTACGGAAATTATGGTACAAAGAAGGAGGGACCGGAGCAAGACGGATCAGCCGTCAACTGGCTATGAGGAAACGGGACACGGCCAGGAACGAGAGAGTGTTGTGTAGAAGCCAGCAGTCAGAAGGGTGTGCCTGCTGGCTTACACAATGGAGACACGAGCGCATGTAGTGCTCTTGTCAATATCCCCTTGTCTTAAAGACAGACTTCCGAAAATTCTCTTGCGAAAACCTTATGTCGACGACGCTGTCTTTGGGTGGTTTTCTCAGAATTTGCGCCGGGATGCAGTCGAAGTACCCCCCCTGTAAATGAAAGGCCGGTCGGGAAGTGAGTAGGGTCTCTTAGCGTACTTCCGGATCGGCCCTAGGTCGGCGTGTTCACGGTTTCTCAGAATGGGGCTTCAGAAACGGTCCGTGCTCGCTCCTTCACTAAAACGGACGTCTCGTAAAAAAGTTGATGCACCATTTAAGGTTTGTGCATACGTGTAGTGGAGTTTGCCGCCGTCTCCCTGTGACGAGCCTTCAACTCCCCAAAAGCACACTAAATCGTTTACCTGTCAGTAACATCCAACAGAAAAGTACACGATGGATCAGACAGATCTCATAGTTGCTCCATTCTCCCCTCTCCAGTGTCCCTCTTGCGGCTTACTTTGAACTGCTGCGTCGGCCGCCGCCGCTCGAATAGCAAGGGAGTCACGGAAGAGTTGTCGCAAATGGAGAAGCCGAGATAGGCAACCAACGAATTTTTTGCCTTATAAGCTTCTGCTTGCCAGGTCCATGCCCAGTTTGCTACCTCTGGATGGGCGATGAAAACTCCTTGCGCCTTCTCCAAGTATTCACTTGCGGCATGTTCGTCCACTCGAACCGGGATGTCCCTTGTCGATTGGCGAGGCGTTCCAGGAACTCCACGGTCCACGTGGTAAACGAGAGACATGCTAAATCAAGTCTCAAGTCCAGTGTGCCCAGTTACGTACGTTCGTATCCTCCACAGAGTTCCAGACCAAATGCGGTCACTCCCCGATAGCACTACAGACTGGGGTAGATGCGACTCAGAGATAGGCTTGATCAGCTCCATGGCCATAACCGTTTTCTCGAAACGGAGGTGAACCCAGACGGCACACCAATGCATTTATATATATATATATATATCAACTGTTCCTTTTGCAGCTTTTCCCCAGGGCTGTCGTTCCAAAGACGGGTACAAGAGTAAAACGCACCGGGGATCAGCTATTTACGAAACAGTATTGGCAGGA
This sequence comes from Neospora caninum Liverpool, assembly GCF_000208865.1. Taxonomy (NCBI): domain Eukaryota; phylum Apicomplexa; class Conoidasida; order Eucoccidiorida; family Sarcocystidae; genus Neospora; species Neospora caninum. Next base: position 4,227,033 of record NC_018394.1, on the reverse strand, counting down.
AGTGCAGTATACTCACTGTTCACTACTCACGACAAGAACTCTCCTGTGCACGAACCAGACAGCTAATCGCCTCGTCGCGAAACGGGTACTACTGAAGGAAGTCCCGCGTTTCGCACCCACTAGAGCTCGCCACGTGCGGAATTTTTTCTCGACACTCTTCTCTGCTGTTCGCTATTCATTCTGAAAGTTCTTTTTCATACACGTGCCGCAGCACGGTATAACACAGTTCAGTACCGCGCGCTTGCTCACGGTAGTCCATTTTCGTAGTTACTCTCTCCCACCCCCAAACGCCGATTCATCTAATCCGGGGGACAGAAGACAGTCCACTGCGGCCGCGCAACACTCCCGATCCGACACACTTGAGGAGTTCCTACAGCAGCTCGCCGGGCGCAAACTCGATTTAGTCGCGAGCACGTCCACACACAACACCTGCATATACCCGAGAAACGCGTCGCGAACGGCGGCACTGCCTTCACTAAAAATTGCTGGAGCTATACAGGTCCCCTGCGTATGGGGACGAACACCGGCGATCCCTTGACGGTCACAAGTTCTCTCTCTTGTGTTCTCAAGACTTCTCGCATCTACGACCGGGGTACACTCTCCGCTCTGTTCTGCTTGCTCCGAATGAGAACCCTTCCTGTGACGACTTCCTCTTTGCCAGTTTTTTCCTGCGTCACACGTTCCCACCGCCTCGTGGTCACTCCTCGCTGAAGCCACTAAGGTCGCTTGAGACAGAGTAGGCGCGTTCGTCATCATCAGAATCGATCAAGTGGCGAACACGGGCTGCGAAGCGCCTCTCTCTGTCGTCGTCGCTATCCTCAGGGTAGTCCAGCTCGGCTCCATCCGGGTCGTCTGGCGAACGCATATACACAACGCAGTAGGTCTACAGTCTACAGCGTAAATGTGTGTCACACTCCCTTCCTCCTCTCGCCTCTCCGCAATCCCTCCGCCTCGCCTTTCCGCAATCCCTCCGCCTCGCCTTTCCGCAATCCCTCCGCCTCGCCTTTGTTCTCCCTGCTACCGGGGGGAACCCTCCGTGTAATGGAGCGAGGAGAGACCGCTCTCCTTTGATTTCTTCCCCCGCTTTCCCCCCCCCCCCCTCCCCCTTCGCGGCGCTCTCACCTGAATCGGGGTCATCGATGTCTCCGAACTCCCCGAGAAACACGTCAACGGACCGGCAGTGGCCCCAGCGACAGCCTCGTAGAACTTCTCCTGTCTCCTCGTCGACGTCTTCCAGTTCAATCAGACCCATCGCATCTGCGCCTACGCTATCAGCGAGGTTCGCTGACGCCCCGCCCGCAATCAGTTGCCGTATAAGCTCTGCCTGTGCGCTTAACGTCTCCCCTCTTTCCTTCTCCAGAAGGGTCGCACAACCTGCTCTCGCCTGCTGCATGCGCAGCATCTTCTGGACTGGCCAGGCTGTACCACTCAAAATCGTAGTCGTCGGGATCCGCGGAGATCTCGGCCCCTCTGGAGCTCTCGGGGCACACGTCTAGAAGGCGGATTTTCCTACCATCTGCCAGTTTCAAGCGTTGGACTGCTCCGGCTCGGCCTCGGGACTTTTGCCCCGCCTCGCGCGACGCAGAAACTGACGGCTCGTGAGGGCCCTCGCCCTGTGTATCCGCGTCGTGATCCGCCGCTCCTCCTGCTGGAGGAACCACTCGGTATTTCCGAAGGCGCTGAAGAGCAGCTTGCACATCGCCGAGACACGTGTCCTCATTGGAAGGTCGTCCTGCCGACGCCTCTTCTTTTGCTCCGCCTTGTGGACCTACGCGGCGCTCGGCACTCGGCGTCCGGGAGTCTTCGGGATTCCCCACTGTCTCCGTAGCAGCAGCCAGTAGAACGGGCGGTTCCCCAACATGGCGAAAAAGCAGCAGTCCGTGGTCCTGTTGCGATGTGCCTTCGTACGCTCCCCCCACTTTTTGCTGTTTAGCGGCACGTACCGGTCCGTCTTCTCCAGCTCCTCGCTGATGAAGAAGACACAGGAAAGGGGGAACATCCTCTTCTCTTCGCCGCTTCAAACGAACATAAAGCGGCAGACCTTGATCTGCCTGTACACCGCGTCCGAGGGCTCCGGGGAAAGTAGCATTTGCCGACGGACGGGAACCCGACGAGAGAGCTGGAATGGTCTCAGGGGAAAACGACGGGCGACGGTCCATCTGACTGAGCAGGGACGTGAGTGGCGAATCCTGACGTCTGTGAGTCATTATAGGCGTGAGTGGTTCCTTCACTCGTCCTCCTGAAAGCGGTGGCCCAGACGAGCTCGATGGGAGCATCTTGATGATCAAGATAAGACCGAGGAGGGACGGCGAGGACAGCAGTTCTGAACAGCGGCGCGAGAGGAATGGGATCGGCCTCAGTGCGCCTCCTCAAAGACGCGGAAAAGCGGTCGACGCTGAAACTACACGTCTTCCGAGACACTCCTACCGGTATTTTTGCCTTTTTCCCAAAAACGCGTCTCGAACTGCGTTACAGTGTCTCTCCAGCCTCCTCGAGAATTTCCTGCAACACCTTGAGAGTGAAAAAGGCTTGGACTTTCAAGGAACAAGAGGGACAGGAAGCCTCGACTTCAACTTCTTGATCCCCGAGGCTACTCGGTTCGACTGGCGCTTTGTCTCCAGACCCAGTGTCTGACTCCAGCGCCCGTTCCCCGTCTCCCTGGGAAGAAGAGCGAAAGTCTCCAGTCGGACAGTCGGCTGTTTCCCTCGCCTTTGCTCGAATTGTTTCCAAAGGAACTTCGAAAAGATCCCCACACGGGCAGGGATAGAAGAAAGTTCTACTGGACGCGTCGTATTCGAATTCACGCAAAGACACGCGTTCGTAGTACAGCTCGCCTCCCACCTCGTCAGAGATGCGATCGTGGTCCACCCTGTCAGTCACTTGTTCTTCGCTGTTGCCCGCGGAACGTTCTCTTTCTCCTTCCCTGTGTGCGTTCACCTGCTCGTCTCGGTCTCTAGAATCTCCCTCCGCGCGCTCGCTGGTCTTCTGGCTGTCCGTTGCCTCCCGCCCGCCCGAGTCAGGACTGCCTTCATGAGAGGTCCGATCATCCGATCCAGACACCAGTCTTCCCACTCGAAGACTTCGAAATTGAGTCACAATGGAGGGAGCAAAGAAGAGACTGCCAGGAGAGGGGTCGATTCCCTGCGACCGGCACACTGCCGTACTTTCTTCCCCGCGGGCGGGACGGTCGCCCTCCTCGCCGGCAGGTTGTCTCTGTTTCTCCTCCCTTTCACCCCCCGTAAGGTACGAAGGCCTTTCCACGGAGTTGCGGGCTCCGGAACTCACATCATAAACGGGTTCTGGAACTTGCAGAAGTAAAGTGACCGACGAAGCGGCTGTCGCAGTTGTGGTTACCCCCGTCGACGTTGAGCTGGTGCCCCGAGTGTAATCGGAACACACCATTCTGACTCTTTCTCGTGGAAAGGAAAAATTCCAACGCGTATATTTTGCGGAAAAGAAAAGGCTGCCAAAGCTCAACAGCGTGACAGAGACAGGCCGTCCAGGAGAGAGACGGTTCGGCGGGACATCTAAGGTGAGACACCAAAGTTTTCCCGCAATCGTTCTCGCTTTTTCGCTACCCACGGGGGCATGGGTCTCCCGGAGTTCCCCGCGCTCTTCCACCGTTCCTCGTGTTCTTCCGCCTGGCCGACAGAGCCTCCGCTAACAGACGACTCTCCACGGGGGTAGTCGTTATTTCGCAGAGCGTTACTGCAGAAAAAAGAAAAAAAACCACTGCTTAATGTCAATTCCACTCCGCCCTCAACCCCGGGTTTGGCCGGTACTTGCGGCCGTGTGTCAGCGCTTGAGTTTCTAGCACTGCGCCGGATATCGATACTGACAGGACATGCGTTGAGCGACTGGAAACTGAGTTCGTGGAGCCAGAAAAAACTTCACGTGGACACGCCGCTTGCGAACACTTTTCACAAGAGACAACGACCGGACGATGTTGACAAAGGCGCTGGAGCACTTTTTCCACTGTATTGCGAAGGAGAGATCCCGCGGTGTGACGGCGAGCTCAGTGTTTTTCCCTGTGTAGACACCAACGCCTAACTTGTCTATATCCGCTTGTTTCGTGCAAGGATCCACAAGCGACCGACATGCTCCTGCTCAGGGGCCAGAATCAAGAAAAAGCTTAGCGTCAGGTAGCTGTGGTGCATGCCTAGCTGCAAAAAATCCGAAAACCTCTAACGCGATAACTTTAGCGAGGGGCTAAGCTCCTCTCTGCTGTACTCCCATCCCTCCCCAGTTTCCAGCTTCTAGACACAGAGTGACGCCGAAACCCCTCCGCGTGAGAAAATTATGCAGAAGCAGCGAGGAATCCTGTGACGCTTCCGCTTCTGCTGGAACCCTGTTTGCGGGCCTGATGGTGAAGGTTCAAAAGATGCTCCCCTTGGTAGGTTCGGAGTGGAGAATCGCAATCTCGAGGGTAGCCATGCCTTGAAAAGTTTGCGCTGCAGTCGCAATGCCAATATCGTATTGGGTTTCGGTGGTGTTACACGTTCGAAGATGATGCGCGAGAACTTTGTGCATCATCTATCCGGCCTCGTCTCAGTTTATCGTGCAAGTCAGAAGGTCGAAACTCGAGGATCGCTGGAACTGATGGGGAAGCGCACATCTCAGGGTGCACCACGGAGAAAGAGAAGGTGGGACGGACAGCCCACAGCGTATGCTAAAGGAACTATGTTTGGAGCTGCTAAACTGGAAAATAACGTTGAGGCAGAAAGCGTTTAAGTCGAACAGATGCGTACTGACTGGTAAACCCGGAGTCCGTTGTCCCTCAAGAGGCAGGCAAATGCTCCACGAAAACATGGGGGGTGAACGTGGCGACATAAACACGGCAAAGGTACTAGGAGACCGCATTAACGATGTGGCGACAGATCGAGAAGTAGGCGTCTGTAAAGTTGTATCTGCCTACATCAAGTTCATTGCCACTGCAACGGGGAGGATTTGTAACGGATCCCAGGTCCATCTTGGTGCGAGTACTGCGTGGAGAGCCCTTGTTTACTCTTGCGCGTAGCCTTAACAGATTTCCACTGTAACTTGTGAATGAAAGACCTCGAGTTTGTTCTACGTTTGCACAGGACTGGTTACGGAGCGGCTGTGGACACAGTGTTCCACCGGTCGGCTCTCCGAACCCACGTCGGCCAACGCGTGTCTCCCCTGAGGCGGCTTCGTTAGCGGTGCCGTGCAAAATCGAGTGACAGAAACTTCATCGGGTCCAGTCGAGTTCGTAGAGCGGCTGACTGCTTGCCCCTGCCTTGTGAAAGAAAACACAGCACCCACCTTTGCAGCCGAGCGCCGAGCAGAGATGCGAAGGGATCGCACGGCAACCTGTTGCCACAAATGGATCCTTTTCACTCTACAACCTCGTTTTAAATGATCTCTGGCGACATCTCCGTTCTGTCCCTTCGCTCTCACCATCTTCCCCCGTTACAGTCTTTTTTTCTAGGACATCGTAAGCTCTGTCCTGGTGTGCCACCAGGACAACTTGCGCAAAAACCTCTGTTCGTTTCCCTGTTGCGGGTGGCCGCAAGCCCCGAGAACCTTCTGTTGCAAGTTGTCAGGCGCAGCAAGGGCGATGCGAAACCGGTCTTTTTTCCCTAGTACTCTTCCACGGATCTTCGAGCTTCGCCAAGCTCTGCATATGCGCCTAGTCAACCCGCACCGCCCTCCACCGAGAAGACGTGCAAAGCACGTGAGGTGACTGGGTTTGGGAGAAAATACTGGGACGTTTCACTGTGTCGTGGCAACGCAGACAAATTGAGAAAAACCAAGGTCGCAGTTGCAGTGGAGACGGCGATTGCCTGCTCGCATGCCGTCTCGCATGCAAGTGTGCAGCACACTTCGCGTCTGGTTGGCCAGTGTTTTCAACAGCTCAAAGCCACGGTTGTCAGAGAATGTAGGTTTCCTTGTCTCTTGTGCAAAAGGGTGCCATTTCGCAGGGCTTTTGGTGCGTTCTGTCACGCTTTTCCCATTTTTTGCCAGCAGCGGATCGCTGCCGGATCTCCGGACAGCGGCAACGGCAACTGGCCCACCCCCCCCCTCGAACCCTCCCGGTGTCTTGGCCAGGTCTGTGCACGGCGCCTCCGCGAAACTCAGGGGTTCTCGAAACTCTCGCTTCTGCTTGAACGGGTCGACTCAGGGTTGAGAGTTTTCCTGGGAAAGGGAGCGGTAGCATTTCACTGCTTCAGTCTGTTCCCAGGCGCGCGGTGCTTCCGCGCAGCCACGCGGGGCCAGCTTTGATTGCCGGGGCGACGAAGCTCCACCTTTTCTCCGCTTCGCTTCCTCGCCTCGAGTCTCTTTTCTCCCAAACAGCGTTTCGTCTTCCTCACTGAGAGAGATTTATCTCGTTCAACTCAACGGCTGTCTCCCGGCGAGCCGCGCCAGGGGGCGGCCGACCCCACCTCTGCTCTTGTGTGCTGTCTTTTGCCTCTACGTGCCAGCATGTCTCAGCAGGACTCCGCGCCTGCATCCCTCATATCAGAGATGTCTTACACATCTCCCTCCGACTCGTGTGACAGCCTATCCCTAAGAATGGACAGGCTGCTTCCTTCCGGCCACCACCCCCCGCGAAGTCTCCCGGTTTCCCAGTCCTCGAGTTCAACCTGCTCGAACTGCTGCTCCGTCTCTCAAGTCCGTGGCGCCGTCTTCTCGCTTTCCGATCCGCTGGACACCTTCCCTTCACCTTCCTTTCCTTCTTCTGCCCAGTCTCTGAATTCTCAAAAGTCGCATGGCCCCCGCGCAGGCGGGGGCCATGCGACTCTGGGTATGCCGTGGGGCACGTGCCGCTGTCTTTCTGTCATGCGAAAACTCCTTCACACCCTTCCTCTGCGTCATATTTCTTTTGATTTAGAGCAAGAAGAGTGTTTCTTTCTGACAGAGCGGCGGACATCTTCGGGGCGTAGGAAGCCGAGAAGCCTCGCTTCGAGCACTCGCGAAGCCAGCGCCGAGGCGAAACTGCTTGGCCGCGACGGCGCAGGAACCGAAGGCGAGGACGGGGAGAAACCAGCCGGACACGGACACCCCGATAACACACGCGCAGGCACGATTGAGCCTCGCGGGCTCTGGAAGTTGCCTTATCTCGTGCCTTTCGATTGTCTAGCCTTTACCCCTCTATGCGCCAGGCCGAGGTGTACGTGCATCCCGGACTCGGGAAATCGGACTGCACATGAGAGCGGAGACGCTTCGCCTTCACAACCTACCGATTCTCTGGCTTCGAACTTCACCCGTGCGCACGCTGCCTCTTCCCCTGTGTCTCCGCCGTGCGTTTCGCGTGGAGCAGAAGGCGCCTCCACGCCCGCTGGAGTCTCTCTGCAGGTCGATGCGTTCGCGGAGTCCAGCCCGCCCTTGGAAATCACGTGTTCTACTGCGTCATTTGGCTCCGCTTCGGCCACAGTTGCCTGTTCTTCGTCTTCTTCTGTCTCGTCGGTGTCCTCGCCAGTCGCCAGCTCCAGGGAGTCGGAAGGCCCGCGCGTGTGCGCTGCCTGCGGCCTTCCGGACCTTCGTGACTGGTACCCGTGCTACTATCCGCTCAATTCCGAATGCGCCGGCGGCCGTTCTTTGTCTCGGTCGTCCACCTTCTCCAGACCTTTCGAGCAAGACGAGGACGAGACAACTGACAACGGCGCACTCGGCGCGTTCGTTAACGAAGTCTTCAGCCGGGGACAGCTGCTGGCCCGACCGGGTGTGGATCGCCTCCCGGGCTCCGGCACAGCTGGGCATGTTCAAGGCTGGCGGTCCCACGACCTCGAGAACGTTGGGGACGGAACCGAAAAAGGGAATGAAGACTGGAAAGGGAAGATCATGGTGACGCCGAGCTGGGCGTATGCCTTTGAAAACTTCCCAACCGTTTTCGCGTGCAGAGAGAAGAAAAAGCGAGAAAACACACTCCCTGTGACTTGGCGAGTCACGCTGCTCATTGAGTGCCTCGCCAGACCTGGAAGCTTTACGCCTCGCCTCCGCTCCATCGTCCGCGCTTCCTCGTTTGCGGGCGCGACTCGGCAAGTCACGAAACCCCGACGAGGCGGTCACTTCCTCGCTGCGGCTGCCTTCGCCAAGCGCTTTTTCGCACAAGCAGGAGAACGCGCTGCTTCCGACGAGGCGACCGGCGCGCCTGCAGGCTCCTGTGCGTTGTCTTCTCGAGAGAAGGCGGAGACCGCCTGTTCTGCTCACGCTGCGGAAGCAGTCCAGAAAGAACCGTCGAGAGCACACGCGCGTGGAGTGGAGGATCCAGTGAAGCGTGGCCGAGGAAAGGTCTCGGGCGAAGCTCGCCCCCAAACACGGAAAGAAGCGGAAGCCGCCGTCGTTGCCGCCGCCCACACCCTGAGTGCGGAAGCGCTTTTCCAGAACTTTCTCGAGTGGCAGTGCGATGATCCGTCGGCTCTCTTTCCCGTCCGACTGCTTGTCTTTGCGCTCGGCCCCAAGGCGCCAGACAGCCAGGCCAAGACGCAAACACCTGACTCGGCGAGAGAGAAACACGCTGAGCGGGGCCAGCACTGTGCAGGCTGGGCTCAGCCTTTCGATTTGTGGTCTTCTCAACCCGGAGGCCTTCTCTTCGCTGCGCCTCAGGAGTCTTCGGCCTCTGCTGCGGCCCGCATCCCAGAGGCAGCGGTTCCCGCGGCGGTTCCGCTAGAGAAAAACGAGCGGAAAGACGTGCACCGACCTACGCAGTGGGCAGGGGACGAGAACGAAGTGCTCCGCAGTCAAGGGAACGAGGACGGCGCCAAGGAGCGCGGAACCGAAGCTGCAGTGCCTGGCGAAGCCGCAGCGGGTCCAAGACGTTCCGCCAACGTGGCAGCTGCGGAAGCAACGCTCGCTTGTCACGGAAAGAGGGCGATGCCCCAGGAGGAGGGAGCAAAGACAAAAGCTTTGGTGTCCGACGGCGGGGAGCACGGCGAGGACTGTCGCCGTCCCCACGAAAAATCCGAGTGTGCTCGAGACACCGCTGTTAAGGGAGAGTCGGCGCGACAGCGGGGCGAAGGACTTCGGGCGCGAAAGGCCCAGGAGGGGCCAAGGCTTGCCGGGGGCGGCGCCGGCGAGGAGCGAGTCATGAAAGCAGAATCCGTGGCCTCCAGGCTTGCGGAAGGGATCTCTGTCGAGCAAGCGTCTGATCCCCACCGTGAAAAAACCAGCTCGAGCCTTCTAGAAGGCGCCAACGGGCTGCCTCGCTCCCTGCAATCCGCCCCCTTCGACGCATCTTCCACTGCGTTGCCATCCGTCCCTTCTCCGTGTTCACTTGCCGCCATCCTGGTTCCACGCCCGACGCAAGCGGAACCTGGACCCTCGTCCTCCGTGTCAGAGTCCACAGCGGCGGCCGAGACAGAGGCACTGTCGCAGGCAAACTCCGATGTCTCTTCTTCGCTCTCCGAGGCTAGGCCTGCGTCGCCCTCCAGCCAGCTGGTTTTCAGTTCAGCCGAGAAAGAAGAACAAGAGACTCCCTCGGGAAACGAAGTCCCGTGTCCTGTGCTGGTGAAGGAAGAATGTGAAGAAGCATCTCAAGGCGCTGCTGGCGAAGGCGGCGCTGTCGACGCCGCGGCTGCGGCGCAAGAGCGTCTCTCGTCTCCGCCCCGCCACTCTGTGGGTGTCTCCTGTTCCGGACCGCCGGCAAATGAAGTGAGAGACGAGGCAGCGCCGAAAGGGGCTGGGGGCGGCGAAGGCCTGCAGGGGCCCTTGGACGTGAAGCCTGAACGAGTGAAGACAGAGCCGATCCAAGCAAACCAGGATGAACGAGGGATGGGCGCGAGGACTGAAACGAATCAAGTTCTCGAACGGGGCAGTGAGGAACGTCGAACCGGACTGATTCAAGTCGGCAGCGCGCATGCGACCACGCCACTCGCAAATCGCTCCACGTGTGCTCCCCTCGAGTCTGCTCACTCCTCCGCTTTCGTCTCGTCTTCCTCTTCTTCCTCTTCTTCCTCTCCGTTGCGCTCCCCCCTGGCCTCCTCTCCGTTGCCGCCCTCCTCGCCGCACTCCTCCTCTTTCGCTTCTTCCTCCACGAGGACAGCTGCCTCCACGCCTGTGGCGAACTCCTCTTCGTCTGCAGCGTCCGTTTCTTGTCCTCGGGAAGCCCCGGAGGCGTGCTCGGGTCCTCCCGAGGACGACGGCTTTGCAGCCTACTGTCGGCATTCCCATTCGGAGACGCTTCTTCTGCTCGCGCCGAGCCGAGAAGAGCCCGACGCAGCGCTGCGCGAGTGGTGTGAAGCTCCCGGGACGAAGGCGCAGTCGTGGGTTTTTCTGGTCCCGCCGGCTCGGGGCTCGGCGGAATCTTCTGCCTCCTGCGTCTCGCCGCTGCGAAGCCACGGAGCTGCGGGACACCCGAAACAGGCCGAGTCGGGTGCGGCGAACTCAGACCCGCCAGCTAGCGTCGGCGGCACGTGTACGTGCTGTTCGGAACGCACAGAAACCGACGCGTCCGGAGGGGCCTTGCAGGGAACGTGGAACTACGGATGTTGTCCCGTTTGCTTCACGAACTGGCGGTGCGTTATAGGTCCGGCGAAACCCACTCAGGCAGCGTCTGGCGTCCTCTGTCCGGCTGCTCACGGCCGGTGGCACGTCGGTTTGCGAAAGCCGTTTGAGAAGCGCAATCTCCTCCAGACTTTTCTGCGCAAATTCTGTGGGGAGTCCCTGCCCTGGAATGCAGCGAAGAGTTGTTTCCTGGCTCCGCTCGGCTTCGTCTACGAAATCGGGAAGCTCGCAGCGACGTTCGACTTCCACATCGAAGACAGAGTCCTCCGACTGGTGCAGTGTCAGCTTGGCCTCCTCGCGTCGGCGGCTGGCGAGCCGACTGTGCTGGGCGTGGGGGACCATTCTCGAGAGCACCCGAGCGGTGAGACGGCGATGTGGCCACGTGAAGCGCACCACATACGAAATGAGTGGACGCAGTGGGTAGCGGACGAAGTGGAAACGCTCGCCGTCGAGACTCCCGGCAGCGAGGCGTGGCGCCACCGCCTCAAAGGCATTCTGAGAAAGTCGCCCTTTTGGGGGTTTCGCCGGCTCTTCATTGCCATTCCCTACACCCCGCGTGCGCGAGACGCCCGTCTTCTCGCCAGCGGTCCGGGAGCGGCGGAGCCTCGAGCGCCCGCCTCGCTAGGGACTGTGTGCTACCTGTCTGCGTCGCCAAACGTCGAGGACCGCTGCCAGCGGTTCGAAGGAATCCTTCGAGAAGCAGCTGAAGGCGGGCAAGGGTCCGGGCCTGCGCGAGAAAGAGGAGAGCACGCGTCGGCGCACCTCTGGGGCGGTTCACGGCGCAAAGAGACTGGAAAGATCAATTTAACTCCAGGAAGGGGGAAGTATTTCCTGGTCGATCGGCAAGATCTCGGGGTTCTGCTCACTCGGTTGAGCGTGCGAATGATGGCGCGCAAATGGATCGGCCACGGCCTGGGGCCCGCGACGCAACGCGATGCACGACTCCTCCTCGCCCTGTGCGGATCCTCGTCTCGGCCGGAGATGCCGGCGTCGGCGGAAGACCGGGAGGAAGCGAGACGGTCGAAACGGGACCGCGATTTTCGTGTCGAAGCAACTCGAGACGCTGCCGCGAGCCAGTCCAACCGGCAAGCCCCGGGGCGAGGTGACCTCTCGTTTTCCAAGGGCTCAAGGCCCGCGTCGGCAGACCCTCTTGCTCGGCAATCCCTCTTTCTCGCCGACAGCGATGACGAGAAAGAGAATGTTCGCCACAAAAAACGGCGGGCGCGCGAGGAGAAGAAGCGAGACGAAAAGCGCCCGCGACCTCGAGAACGCGAAGACAGATCCGACGAGTCGCCAGATCGCGCCTTGGACCGAGCCGCTGCGCCAGCCCACATCGACGTCCGAGAAATGCTTTTCACCGCAGTGGCGAAGACTGAGGAGGCGACGAAAAAACTGGAAGACGAACTCGATACCCTGCTGAGGTAAGGGAAGGTTTGTCGTCGGTTTTGGGTTCGCGCCTGTCTCTTATAACGAGCTTTTGGGGCGTGATACAGGCCTGCGGTTCACCAGAGACTGGTCTCTAGCCGTTTTCCTAGGCTTCCTGTCTGCAGTAACGCAAAGAGGTTTTCTTTCGAAGGAACGTTTTCCTTCGGCGTGGGCACCGAGAATCCCTGTCTCGATTGCTGTTCCTTGGCGGGACCTCTGGTGGGGCTCCACTTCTTTACGTTTTCGCCAGGGCACGCCCGCAGTTCCCATATCCCGCTGGCCTACTGCCCCGCCGTAGGTACAGCTGCCGTTTCTCAAGGCTCGCGCGTTTTGATCTGCTTCGCCTGTCGGTCTCTGTCTTTCCCGATATGCCATTCGGGGAGTGAGACGCATTCCCCACACGAAGAGGCCTTGCTTTGCCTTTCCCCCAGTTCCCCGCTTTTTCGCGAAAGGACCCGTGTGGCCCGGAGAGACAGTTCCGTCTCGAGGCCCTTGAACGGCGCGCGCCTTGGCCTTTGCGCACTGTCTCCTTTCTGTCGCAGGAAAGTGAGGCCGCCCCGAGCCACCTGGGACGCAGATGGGCGAGTTTCTTCCAACGGCCCCGGCACTGGCGGGCTCCGCTTGGTCCGGGAACCCGGCGGCTCTGTCGAATGGGCGTACATTGCCTTTTTGGTTCTTCCGAATCTTCCTCCCTCGCTGAAGCGGAAGGCCGACAGGGTTTCCGAAAGGCACCGGCCGAACGCCAGTGAGGTCTGGGTGGACTTCTACAACCCGAAGGTGAGGCTTTCTGGCAGCGGAAAAGCGTTTGGAGGGGAACGAGGAAAACTCGGGGCGCGTTGACGCACTGCGAAATGGGCTTGACGGTTGTTCGACAGGCAGCAGGCGCGTGTAACTCCAGAAGAGGGCGACGTCAGCAAAAGATAAACGTCCCGCACGACGCACGGGCCGTGCTGGTGTGTGGAAAAGGTCGGGATTGACGAAACCGGGAGGGACAGAGTCTTCTCTCTGGGGGTGCTCTGTAGGTTCCGTTGACGACCTCCGCGCGTCTTTCCAGGTGGGCTCTCGTTGGTGCTTGTCGGTTCTTGGAGACGTACGCAGACGCCCTCGCTGCGCCATGCGCGTTTCGTTTCTTCCCTGGCGAGAGAGGAGGCGAAGTTTCCACGTGCTCGTCTGGGAACAGGCATGCGTGCCTGCTTTGCAGTCGCGGGTCCCGACTGCGCAGGGTCTCTACGCAGATTTCCGGAGAAACAAAACGCGTCGCATGAGATGTGCCTGGCTTTCAGCTGCTTTGCGGCCTCGTGGGCGGCGCCGTATTGATTGAGCGTCGCGTGCTGGACGACGTGGAAAGGCGCAAGGCGTGGCCAAGCGATGGGACGCCTGCAAAGGTGGAACTCGACAAACTCGTCGCGAAGTGAGATGCACCACTCTTGCCAGTCGTTTTTTTTCTGAATCCGAAAGAAGCGAGTGTGAAGCTGCCTCCCCGTGGAGTGCCGCGTTTTTCCGACATGCGCCCGCCTGTCTCGGTATGCTGCCTCAATCTTTGCGGCAGATCGGAGGCTTCCATCGGCATCGCGTTGGGTTCGTCGTTCCTCACGGCGGACATGCGCGAGCGAAACGCGGAGGGCGGCCTATTCAAAGATTACCGCTTCTACGTCTCGGGCGATCGAGACAGTAGAGAGCACCGACTGTGCCGGTAAGCGAGTGGACAGACGCAACGGCGACCCGCGATGATTTCCGGTCCTGGCCTCGGACTGACCTCTGTCTCTGACTCTGTGGAAGGTCCACGACCGCGGTCCTGGAGGAGCCGAGCTTAAGACGCATCCCAAAAGTCAACGCGGAAGCCTCGACGTGCATGCGTCGTTGCCTCATTTCTGGTTTTCCTTTCGGCTTCGTGTGTGCGCATGGAACGCCTTGAGTTGCGGCGTCTCTCCCTGGTCGGTTGCGTGCAGTCTGCTCATCGAGTTGGGCAACGGGGCCTTCGAGACGCGACTCAAAGTGACGGACTACGTCGTTTTCTGCGACGACTCCGAGAGAGACATTGTTCAAGCAGTTCAGTGAGTGCTCTCTCTCGATAAAAAACGCGTCAGTTCCCTCAGGACGGCGCTGCTTTTGAGACGAAACTGCGGTAGACCCGATAGCTAGGAAACTGCAAGACACCTGAGGTTATTTGCTTGCACTTCATCTCTGACAGCCGCATACACAGCCCAGACGTGACGCGCGTTCTGTTTCGTGCCTACTTCACAGTCAAACTCCGTGGCACGAATAGCGACACAGGAAGTCGAGCGAGAGATTTGGTCGCCCGCTGCGTGTTTTCAGTCGTGCCTTTCCCTGACGAGATGGGGGGGAGGGAGGTCCGAGGCAGCTGCTCAGGATGGTGGCCAGCGCACCGACTCATGGAGTGCCTCCAGGATTCACTGTAGGACTCCGGAATTGCCCGGGTTTCGAGATAGGGATTTAATGTTGCTAGGTCGAACACGAAGGCTCTCCGCTTGCGAGCTCTGTCGATTCACTCTGACTGCAGGAGGCTGCAGCAGAGAGGAGAGGTGAAGGTCCAAAACACTCTAGGCGACAGACACACGAACCCGGTGACGCCCAAGTAAGTGTGTGTGCTTGGACTGGGATCAGTGGGCAGCCTCTCTCGCCTGTGTTGGGAGCATGTCGACTAGGAGGTAAAACGCTGGCATGACGCTGCGTCTGCTCGAGATACAAGGCATGCGCGACCGAAGACGGTGGGCGGTGGCTGCGCAGCCCTGTGTAAAGGTCCGCGTTCAGGAATCGCCGCGTCAGAAAGCGAGCCGCGGCGGCGCGCTGTCGCTCGACACACACATGGGGCCTCACTAGAGGCTCCAGGTGTGCTTCGCAGAACGGTGCCTAGCTTCCAGGCGCTGTACGGCTAAGAGAGAGCCGACCACTCCGTGGCGCTTTGTACGGCAGGACGAACGAACAAGAGTTTACGGTTGTCACCGGAGCGATGGAGAAATGGCGCGTTTGCCTGGCACGAGCAGTCAGACGGCGCAGAACCCGTCTAGCGGAGAGGACATCGTCTTGACGTCTCTCTGGTGCGCCGTGTCTCCGTGTGCGTGCCTCAGGTTCCTGTACGACTGTATTCTCGGCTGGGCTGTGATGTGCCCCAGTCGAGAGCGAGGCCACGTCCCTTTCTCGAAGGCTTTCGGTCGCCACTAGTTCGCGCATGTCTCTGACTGCAGAGAAGTTCGGATTTTCCCGTGCAGACTCCTCTATCGAAGGGTATATACGTGAATTTGGCGCTCCACAGGTGGTTCGCGCCTGTGGGTTGGTCAAAAACGGAAAACCCGGTGGAAAGGGCTCCGCTCACATTGCTGCTCCTGCTGGAATTCTTCCCTCTTTCTTGATTTGCTTGTCAGTCGGCACGAGGCTTTGCCATGACAGTCCACGCTGTCGGTTGCCGATCCGTTGCGGCACACACTGCAGCTGTCAGTCACCGGGGCGTAGGAACCGCAGCCCCATCGGACTCGAAATCAAGACGAAACGAGCCTTTGAGTTTCCGTTTCTTTTTATTTCCTCAACGCAGTCACACTCCAGAGGAAACCAAAGGCCGATCTGAGAGCCGTCGCTCACCGAATCTCAACAGGTGTAGCTAGTGACTGGCCGGGCAACAAGTACAGTAGCCTTCGCAGTATCCCGAAGCGGGAGAGACTAAGTGTGTTCGTTTTACAAAGAAGGCAAAGGAGGCTTTCTTCGCCACCCCACTTCGCCTCCAGTGGGGGACACTGCCGCATTTTGCTGTGTCGAATACGCGTTAGGAAGCGAGTGGGAAATCCCCGAATGGACAGCAGCCCGGTAAACAGAAGCATTCAAAATCTAAGCCCGTAGTTCAACTCGTAGTATAAACCCCCCCGGAAAAGCTTAATAATGCCTCAGAGGTTTTGGATCGTATTCCCTTTCATACCGCATAATGTGCTAGAAAAGGCTGGAAAGAGTGACAGGTGATTGTTCCCCTAAAACTGGGACTCCACGCGATCCCAGCCGCTCCGCTGGATTGCGTAAGGTCACCCTGAACACATCCTGCTAGAAAAGCTCAAAAATACCGTGTGCTTCTGTTTCGCACCCCCACCCCCTCCGAGCTTATCCACGTTCAACACTTTGGGGGGGTTTTCAGCACTCCGAGCCTGGCTTAAATTGAAATAATTTTAACGTTGAAAATTAGAATTGAACTGATAACTTAGGATCTTCATTCCTTTGCTCTCCCATGGAGCTAACTGACTCATGGGGAGAGAAGACGTCCCTTGGTGCCCGCCCCACTGAGTGTCGTCCAATGCCAAAAGCGGAGACGTTCCGCAGGAAGGTGAAAAGTTGCTTCAAATGTTTACAATGATTCAAAAGTTTTTGCGCAGCGGAGGTGAATACAATTGTCTAAACATGACCGGGGGGAGGGAGGGGCGAGTTTTCAACTCCCCCGCCCGGCACATAGAAGCCCGCGAACGGTTGAGCAGTTTTCATACGTTATCTGTTGTTTTGTGGACTCCAGATGCCATAACAAAAAACGAAACTCTACAACGACACGCTTCGCATAAGGTCGTGACATAAAACCTCCCAGTGCACTTTTCTTTGTGTCTTTCCAGGGTAAACATGGGGGGGTTCCCGCTTTCTTCGTTGAGAGGCCGCGCGATATTGACAAAAGAGCAAATGCGTATACATGACAAGAACTGGCTTCTCAAAAGCTTCCTCTTCTGACAATCGCGTTTTCGTGCATGGAGACAAAGAGCTGCGTTACCGCCTGTGTGCGGCATGCTTTTTCTGCTGGGTTTCATCGTCTGAGAGTTCGACAAGTTCAAATTCTGTCCCTTCAACTACCACCACATCTGCTGCGTTCCGGACTTTTTTTCTCAATTCTCTGTCCGCACGCTTTCCCTCTTCCTTCTTCTCGACGCTCGTACCATCTCCGATGTAGCCTTTGCAGGTTTTTGCCCCACACCAGCACTTTATCGTTTCATACCCTGCTCCATATGCGTAAGTTAGCGCCTCGCCGGCCTTTATCGCCCGCCGAGAGAAGACACCAACAACTGGCAACAACGGCCCTCGCCAAATATTCCGAACCTCGACGTTCGGCTCGCAGGAGTGGTTTAAAAAGCGACTAGCGTTCCCGAGAAACTGCAAAGGGAACAGAAAAGGCAAAAACGATTCCTTCTTGAGAGACGACGCAGTTCCGCCTGTACGGATGGTACGTGAGGAACCTGTGATGTCCTTGCTATCTCCCTCAACCCTCAAAAAAGAGCTGCACTCCGGAAAAGCCAAAAACGAGAGAGGCGTCACGGGACTAAATTGATCTAGATGATCAGACTATATCATCTACTGTACGGCAACTACAGAGCTCGGTCTTCTGAAGAACGTGGCGCTATATTTTTCAGTAACATCCGCCCGCTGGAAGAAGTTTCGGTTGCCATTCCCCGCGCCACCCTAGGCTGCTTCCGTGATCGACCCAACCGCTGAGACTCGAGCTCGATGGGCGCTTGTGAGCAGCCGACAGGATTCACGCACAGCCGCAGGAAAGGCGCACGAAACGCTTGATTTCTTGAGTTCGTTGGAACTTCGTGCCACATACAGACCCTGAAACTTTTTATTCTCACCAGCGAGTCTATGCATGGGAGCTTCCAGTTGTCCTCCCAGTCCCATTCGTCCTGCACGATTTCCATGCAGTAGTTGTGGTAGCCTCTTCGGCTGTTATGTCGACTCCGGCCTTCCATTGTCGCGCGGCACATTATCTCTCCCACGTACTGCATTATAAACGCGCCTGCAGGAATTTCCACCTGAAAACGCATTAACCTCACAGTTTTGGGTCGGGGACCAATAGTACAGATGCCTCTCTCCGGAGACGGCCCTCGCGTGCATTATGGAGACTGCTGTGCACGCCTCGAGGTGCGTGCGCTGTGCACGCATCGCCACAAAACAGTTTTCGCATCGTGCCAGGAAGGTGCACAATGAAAAACTTCATCAGAAGACCACTACTTACCACAGAAGAGAAGCGCATAGCGCCACAGAGCGAAAGAAACGCGGGGGAACGAGCAGAGTCCACAGTAGCCGTTCAAAGGCAACTAAAAAGTTCGTCCGTCCCCCGACACAAAGTTCTTTCGGCACAGCTCCCTAGCTACCGGCCGCCGCTCACGCTTTGGGGCACCGTCTGAGGCACACACGCCCGCTGGGGGACGAGAGCGATTCGTCGGCTGCCTACAATTCTGATGAAACTCCCCCAAAACCTCGTCTTCCGTTCACAAGCGGCCTACAGAGGACACCCAAGCCGCAGGTTCTGCATGCAGCAACTACACCGTTCTCTCACCTGTGTCCGAAGTTCCCACCCTGCCAGTTTCGTTTTCGCGACCATGACCGGGTACGCCAAGTCTTCGGGGTACCTGGCGCACAGCGCCGAAGCGGAAGAAGTCCACACCAGAAACTGGCAACAGAGAGACTCCAGTTTTGTTTCGGAAAAGCAAGCGTTGCACCGCAACGAAGAAAACGGTTTTCTTTTAAGACATCTTGCAGCGGACGCTGGCAACTCAGACACGTCAACAGAGCGCATTCTGGATCCCTGATGGAGACACCCGAGGCCGGCCCCGCACTACCAGGAAAAGGCATTGAGCGTTCGACAGTTGGTCACGCCGACCGATGCACGAACTGGGCCTCTTTCGATGCCGCGCGTCGACAACAGAATCCTGCTTAGAACGCTGTCTGGCCCAACGTTGTGAAAGAGACATCGACTGCGTTGTCACTAAACATCTTACACGTCGACATTTATTTATATATATATATATATATATATATATATGTAGAGAGAGAGTATGTGTCTGGCGACAAGGCATCGTCGTTGTACCTGTTTGTGCAAACGGTTTTGTCGCATAAGCAGTAGGACGTGCAGACGGCGAGCGTCGACGTTTCTTTAACGAAAGATAAGTTGCTTCCGGCGCAGTACACGCGGCCGGTCTCAGGATCTCTGAGCCCCGAACTGTAGCCTTCCACTTCTCTGCAAACAACCGACCAGCCACGCTTAACGCAAATCTCCTCAAGCTACCGCCCGCATGCTGGAATTTAGAGGCGCACCACAGCAATCACTCGCGTCCTGAAGTATTCTGGTTCCCCGGACGTTCCCCAGCTCGGTTGTGTCCGGATGTACGAAGCGTTTTGCCTGGAGAAGCCCTCGGCCTGCGCGCACCTTTCTCGTTTCCTCTCGACTGGCCTACGTAAGGTAACGCTGCCTCGCAGTCAAAATGCTGCACGGGGCTTCTCCTCTGACGGCGAACACACTCCACTACGGTCAAAGACACAGCGCCTGAGGAAGGGGCCAGTCTGGAGCCTCGTCGGCACTGGAGTCGACGGCATTCTACGCGTGCCTTGTTTGCCTCTGTCTCTACAGATCTGACGGGGCGTCTGGGAGCTTCAATGGGGCCCGCCTCTCCTCTCCGTTTTGCCGGCGGGGCTGTGCACGTGCAGTTTAACTCAGCGAAGGCGCAAACAGGCCGTCTCTTTTCTAGTCGAAAAGACAAAGATCGGGGACTCGCCTGTTGCTCTGGCCGCCCTTGAAAGCCCCCACTTACATGCGCTCCCAGATGGAGGTGTCTTTGTCGGGTGGGACGCAGCCCGCGCACAGGCACAGCATGCAGAAGTTCGGCAAGCGCGAAAAGCACACATTCCGCACTTGGTACCTGCAAGAAAAAGAGGAGAGGCAAACGCACCGCGGTGTCTAAGAAGCGGGGCGCCAAAGAACTCAAGTCACACAGGAAGGCTCTCCGCGAGACCGAAAGCCGCATTGCCGAGCTGCCTCTCCATGGATCATCCGACTCCTTTCCCGCGACTTCTCTGGGAACCTGTCCGACCGCGTGAGTTGAGAGTCAGGATCCCGCGCGGTTTTAGGGGCAAAACGTGCACATGCGCAGTTGGTCTTCAGTTCGGAGGTGCGACAGATCGGCACGCGGCCTACCGGACACAACAGAAGGGAAATTGAACTCTTCAAAATCAAGGAGTTCAAGGGCGAGTGCACTTCCGCAGGGCGAGATCCAAGTGAAAGTCCCCCCAAGAGCAGAGACAGTTTGAGCTTACGAGAAGTCTACGGGAGGCGGAAGATCGTCGACGTCGTTGACAGCTGGGACGGGAAACTTCTCCTTTCCTTGAGAAATGTCTTGCCAAGGCGACCAGGAGTCCGGGAGCGGACTGCATAGTTCGATTGTCGAGTACATGCCGCACGTAGCAGACTGCATGCGCAGGCAAAGAACATGGAGAACCGCATGCGCAACAATGACGCGGAACTGGAGCCGACTCATGGCGTCAACAGAAATGCCTTCCGACTCCCTAGGAGTCTAGGGGCTTTTCGTCAGAAGGAAACAATTGCGGAGACTTCTGTTTGAGGCACACGCGTCTCCCGAGACTTGAATACCAAGCTGCCACGTCCACGCACACGCACACACACACACAGAGTCCTGCTCGCATTCCGGGGATGACGCAGCCTGACCCTGGCAGTTTCCTAGAGCCTAGACCCCGGAGTTCTCTCTTTTGTCTCTCTTCCGCGTTTCTATTTGCGGTTTCTTCCCCACCCTGGCGAGGGGAGATCACCTGCGGGAGGAGTTGGTGCGCGAAGATCTTTGCGAGCTCGGCGGTGACGAGAATCTCCGTCTGGGACTCTCTCCAGACCAGCGGGCGGTGTCGGCCTGGGACGCGCGGTTTGTTCTTCAACTGCGCGAGGAGCTCCGCCAATTCCTCTGGCGACTTGCTGAATGACGGCAGTGCGTTGTCCCTTTTGCTCTCGAGGTACCCGGGCGGATGGCGCTTGCAATCGACTCGAGCTTGTTCAATGAGCCTCGCTTTGCTTGCCGGCGACAGCTCCTGGAGCTCCAAGTCGAAGAGGGTGAGAAGAACCTTAAGAGGCAGGAGGCCGCAGAGAGCCCACGACGGGGGCGCGACCGGAGGCAGCCGCGAGCGGGAAGGCAAGGCCGAGCACCTCGGCCCTGTTCTTGAGCACGTCTTGGAGAGAAGAGACGAGGGAGAAGCCGAGAGGGAAACAGCCGCTTGGTACTGTTGGACGGCAAGGAGAGCTCCCGAGGGGATCTCCGACGCACTGGGGTCCATGGCACGCTTGATTTCGGTGTAAATCTGTACGAAAGAGCGAGGCAGGCAGCGCACACTCGGCTTCAAGACGCGCATCGGGGGAAAACGCTTATCTATGGCGAACTTGCCACTGCACTTTGTGTTTTTCTCGTTAGCCTTTGACGGACAACGCCCTGTTGATTCAAAGCATTCGCCCGGCGTGCCGTGACGTGCCTCTCGCTCCTCGCCTCTGCATCGCACTCTTCGAACAGACCCCGATCGGGAAAGCGAAGACAAACACCGGAGCAAGCAGGGGCCTTGCGGGGTATGGGAAGTCTCTTCCCCAGATTTCAGCGCTTCTTTCTCACTTTGTATGCCGAAGCCATGATGCACACAAAGTTCGACAGTATCGACTGCGATTGCCCGGGGAGTTTCAGCACCGGCGGGACCGCAAGTGCAAAAGGGAAAGGCAGATCACTCCACACCTGCGAAAATGTCCAGGCAAACGCAGAAATGAGGCCTGGATGCTTTGCGGCGGCCAGCCGAAAAGCCGTCGCGTTCTTGGGAGTAGAAGACTCGACCTACGGGGGCCCTTGAGAACGTCTTCCCCGCCACTCCACTTTTGTTCACAGCTTCTCAATTCTTTCCCCACCTGGAGGCGGACTTTCACGAAGGCAACCGTTTCTGTAAACGAACTCGCCGCGCTGCCATCTGCTAGTCCTGAGTCCTCGGAGGAACGGGGATTGGTCTCTGTCTTCACATCCGGCGGCGTTTCTACCGGATGCAAACCCACTTTTTCTGCCTCGTGCAGCGTATCGCATGGCGGCGGAATAACACAGTTCCATGCAAGCATATCTATCTATCTATCTATCTATATATCTATAGATATATATATACATATTTATACAACTACACCTATGTATACATACATGGAGGTCCGCTGGCGGGTGTACGTAAAACTTTGCCTTCGCTTGTGGAAGCATGGTTAACCGACGGATGTAGCAGCCGGTTTTTTGGCGCGAGAAAGAGGCAGAAGGTTTGTCATGCGGGTTCTCGCTGCTGCCGTTACCCTTCACGCTTCTCTGTGTCTCCGTGTTTCGCACCCCCCTAGCTTTTGTACGCTCGTTAGGTTTTGAGACTGGATCGCGCACCTGAACCACCTTAGTAGATCGGCTGAAGGTTGGCAGCGAAGCTTGCAGTTGCTCTTGGATCTTGTAGTGCGCGCGGTACTGGTGGTGTGCCAGGGCTTTCACTTTCCTGGGGATAATGGCAGCACGGTCCTTGAGACGCCCGTCTACGACCGCTCAGTTCCCACCGCGACCGGAAAGACGAAGACGCGTGTGCCTCTCTCCGCTTCCGATTTCCGCCACCACGCATGCTTGTTCAACACTCTACAAGTAGATATATTTCGGTCTGCATAGTTACAGATATATCATGTTCCGCGTATACACGCCCACGTGTGTATTGTCTAGGCTTTCCTTTCGTCGAAAATACTCTATCCCCCCAGCGTCGCAAAAGCAAGTCACTGTGCAGAAGTGAGGCCAGCACAGAGAAGGCCTC
Organism: Neospora caninum Liverpool; assembly: GCF_000208865.1. Taxonomy (NCBI): domain Eukaryota; phylum Apicomplexa; class Conoidasida; order Eucoccidiorida; family Sarcocystidae; genus Neospora; species Neospora caninum. The sequence continues at coordinate 4,204,536 of NC_018394.1, read as the reverse complement.
TCTGTTTTGGCGAGGTAGCGAGACGAACGTTCCTTACTTGAGTCCTTTGTCGTCCTCAAAGACGTGGTGGCTGAAAATCGCGATATCTCGGTCTGGCAGCTTGGATTCCGGAGCCAAATAGATGTCCCGGTGTATGGACACCAGCACAAATTTGTAGATTCGTCTTCCTTCGAGTTGCTGCCGCTCTCGCTTCCCGTATGGGCCGCCCGCCGCAGCTCCGCCGCCAGAAGGACTGCCCTGCTCGGGCGTGCTGCGGGGGCTATTGACGGGTTCCTTCTCTAGCTTCTCAAAGACGGCAGCAGACCCGAAAGGCCCACGAGAACTGCTGTGCTCCCCTTCGCTCCATAAGCCTGGTTTCTGCGTCGGAACCGGAGACGTCGGTCGGCGACTCTCGCTGGACGAGGTTCCGCCCCGAGAGGCAGCCGCGTCCGAGAAACTGGAGCGGCCTGAGAGTACTGACTGCCGCGCCGAAACAGTCGAAGGCGACTCGAGGCTAGAACATGCCCTTCGTCGCTGCCGGCGAGATGGAGACGGCGACTCAGGGGAGACAGAATGGGACCAGGGCGTTGAAGCCGCTCCCGCGGAGCGCCTTCCCGAGTCCACAGTTCCTACATTTCTAAGAACTTCCCCGCCATCTGGAAAGCGGCGGGTACTGTTTCGGAAGAGAAAAGACTGTGCTAAACTTGGACTGTGCGAACACGCTTCGATGGCTGCGCTGGCCTTTTCGCGGGCGGAATCTGCGGCCTGCTCTCCGGTGCCCTGACGCACCCACGGCTGCCGTGCTCCGCCCAGGGAATACTTTCTCGCGGGGTCGTCACGCCCGCGAGCAAGTGTTGCGCAACGGCGGGCGGAAGACGCGTCGGAGTCTCCATCTGGGTCAGATGACTCCGGAGACACTGCAGCCAGGCGAGAAAAGGAGAGTGACCGAGACGTGGAACCCGAGGGGGGTTGCGGCTGTTCCCCATCGGAAACAGTCGGAGACACCCCCTGCGGCCGTGCAGGGTCGGCAGCGCCTCTTCCGGAAAACGGAGACAGCCACGGGCGCATCGACGGCAGAATCGCAGGGGGAAAAGCGCTGTCGCAGTTTTCGGTCTTTGCGGTTCTCGGACGCTCTTTCCGAATCTCAGTCTCGGTCTGCTCCCACGCTGGGGCGATGGGTCTATCGCTCGCGCCGCGGTCGGCTCTCCGAGAGAGAGGCGCGTCCTGTCCCGGAGAAACGGGATCAACGGGCCGTCGCCGCGAAAGAGGCCGACGCACACGGGAATCGCCTGTGTCCGAGGACGACGGCGAGGCAGCAGACGCAGGTGAACGAGAAGGTCGGTGAAAAGCACTCGGGGAGTTGTTCGAGTCTGCCAGCATCTCCACGACGCGGTAGAGGCCGTCATAACGAAAGCCGAAACTGGGGGCATACCTGAGAGAAGGAGAGGGAACCGTCTTCAAACCGCTCACTTGTTTGCACAGCACGCGTCCCACAACGGCACCTAGACACTTCCACCGTGACTGACTGAACCCAGAAAGCGAGGTTCTCGCAATCTGCGCACCCACATATGGACAACGCAACAACCTGAGCAGCAAACAGGAGTCAGCAGACCTCGGCCAGCTGCTCCGTCCGGCCCGTTGTTGGTGTCCCTGTCTCCGTCGTGTGTCGCTTCACTCTTTCGGGACTGGCCAGGGGAAAGACGAATTCGAGATCAGGTGGGGATCGAGGCCGTGGTAACCACAGAAAAAGTGGAGAGCAAACGAGCATTCTTCACGCGATATAGACACGGGAGACCACACGAACAGAAGTCAGTGCCGTGCACATCGAAAACCAGCATTGCGGGAGGGGCAAGCGTCACTTCCCACAAACCCAAAGCTCCCGTGGCGAAGACCCCGCTGAAGCAGTGACTCTTCGTGATCTGCACAGTGGGACGCGGGGTTCTGAGAAGAAAGGCGAGAAATAGCGCACTTTGACTTGCACTTGTAGCCGCGAACCACGCGTACGGGGTATTCCAGCTTCCACGCATTCCACAGCGAGTAGTTCCGCGTATTCGTCCCGCCGATAAACAGCATCTGGTCCTGCGCCACAAAAGAAGTCCCATGCAAAAACCGACGCGTCTCTTGGGCAACATCCGTTCGCCGGGATAAACAGGGCGTCCACAAGGAAGTCATCGTTGGTCGGAGGGATACCGCAGACATCACTCTTCTAAGACCGCACGCTCAACCAAGAGTGTCGCTTCAGAACACTTGAGACCAAGATCACGCTGGGATGCTCGCCGTCTCCCACCTAAGCTTGAGCCGGAATAAAAGGAGAGTCGCAAGGTTGCTTTCTTCCCGTTGAAAAACAGAGTTCGCGGAAAATCGGGTGGATATTTGCGTGGTATGCCGACTAGTGACCGCGCGCGCGAGACGGACTTACGCCGGGATATGCGCCGTAACCCTTCCCGTCGTTTTCCTCTCCGTACACAATGATGATATCATTGTTGTCCTCAATGCGGTCATCGTTAAGCAGCAGCGACGTCACGGTGGCTGAGGCAGAAGGGAGGAAAAGGATCACCACAGAAGCAGAGAAACCGTGCGCTGACCCAGAGGGCTGCGCCGCGTTCAACTCTGTAGCATACGCCTTTTCGGCCGCTCAAAAGGGATTCGACCGTCCGGTGACAACCCGTAAGACCGACCGCATGCGAGCAGTGGGTTGCAACCTTGGCCATTATAACGTCACTACCAAATCGCTGTGGGAAATGCCTTCACAGGCTGATGTGATGCCAGCCCCAGTTCAGCTGAAGCGGCTGGTCGCAAACACAAGCCTCCAACGGCTACGGTTGTTTCAATCCAGATGAACAGAGAGGAAACTTACGCAGACTCTCATCATCATGTCCGATGCACATGCGGTCGTTGAATGCGCAGTGCAGCCCAACGGCGCTCAGTTGGCCAGTGTATAGACATCTGAAAGACCACAGCGTGTGCAGGACAGAACCAGCGTCGTAGCGCACATGGTGCGTGTGGGAACGCAAGAACGCTTGCCTTCGAGGTATGCGACTGTCTACCTCTGACCACAAACGCACGGCCGAAGCGGGAAGAAGACAGCGGCGCGCTTGCTTCGCAAGCTAGGTGCTGAGATGACACCGGCACTGGAAGGAAAGGCCGTGTGTCGGACCACCTGATAACCCACACGGCGTGGAGAACTGAGGGCATCAGGGGCTGTGAGGGATCGCGTGCCTTTTGCCATCGACGCAGACGTCTCCGGTTTTTTGGCTGTGTAAACAGAAACGCACCTGAAACCGGGCATGAGGCGCAGACTGCCCGGCCCTATGACGTTGGAAGGGAAGAGATTCTCGACCGTCTCCTTCATCTTTCGTAGAGAGCGGCTCATCGTACCAGGTGTCGCGACCTTCTCCGTGCAGCTGGCGAATGAACAAAACACCAAAAAGGATATTCAACTTCGCTACCCCACACGGCACTCTCTCCTGTATTTCCGCTCCTGCATTCTTCCTGTTCTGCGCCGGCCCACGTTCCCTGTTTTAGACGACTGCTTGTGTTTTACACATCCCACAAGTCGGACGACCGCCAAAAGCATACCCGTCGCGTAGCCCGAAACGCCGCTGTGGGTAGCCAAGCGAACTGCGGCGACGGCAGAGAAGGAAACCGGCAGTAAAGTTCGTGCAACTGTGAAAACCTGCGAGGCCAGCGAAAGTCCCTCGCATGCAGCATTTCTCAGGAGTCTCCACGCGGACACGCCCTGTCATATTCAGTATTATCCTAGCACTATAATGTTTCCTAGATATACTATAATGTTTCCTAGATATACTGTAGTGTATCCTAGGTACTGTAATGTCTCCGTTTCTTCGAGTTGAGTTATACAGTTCTGGGTCGCCGATCATCTGTGAGCAGAGCCCCCAATACGACGCGCGGCAAGGTCCAAGTCGCTGATCACGAGCGTCCAGCTGTCTAGACCCTTGGAAAAGCGCACGAAAGACGGCGCGGTTGATCTGGCCACCGAAGGGGTAGCAGCAGCAGAAGCAAGGAGAGAAGCCTCATTCGATTGAAGACGGAAAGAGCTCGGTCACGGAAAGCGTCGAAGGAACCACAGAAGACCCGGTGGATGCAATAGGGCGCTCTTCTCCAGTTCTGCTTACCGCTGGTAGAGGTGGATGAACTTCAGAGCCAGCCAAAGGGCCTTTTCGTCCGCGTTGAGCTGAAAGAAGTCCTCGTACTCTTCCACTCCCCTCTCCATGTCAAGGCATCTCTCCCCGATTTCCTCGACGCGGTCGGAGACTTTCCCCCCTTTTCCAGAGTCGCACGTGGGTTCTCTCGCTTCGTTCTGCTCCCCTCGCAGCCTCCTTCGACGGCAGTGTTCCTTGAACAACTTCTGAAGCTGACGCAGACGCTCCTCCTCCTCTTCGCTGTCTGGGTCGCTGAGAATAACAGCGACGCCGTCCGCCGCTTCTTCCTGATTCTCCGCCTCCTCGGGGTCATCCAGAATTTCGACGACTTCAACGGCAGGTGGGGAACAGACGCTCACTCCATCAGATGAGCTCGTCGACGAGCGACGAGGCGGTGAGCAAGTCACAGAGGATTCGCGAGACGAGCGACAGAGGAACGACGTACCGTCCCTTCTTGACAGCACTGTACATCTGTATGAGGCAAGCGGCCTCAGCGGTGAGTACTGAGGGTACTGGCAGGTCGCCGCCTCAGCGTAAAGGGATCGCAATGCAACAGAGAGGACACGGTTGTAGTTGCTCGCGCCTTCCCGCCTTCGTTTGATGCCCGGACGGAAGCGACGTTCCCGAGTCTGATCCGCAGGTGCGGCATGCCTGCGGTCTTCGACCCAAGAAGGGAAATGTTCCCCTCGAGTTTCTTCCCCCTCGCGAAACGTCTTGAGCTCCGGACCTTTGCGAGTTGCCGCATCGTGCAGACACGTCCGACGGTGGGTGTTGGAACGAGCGGTCCTGTCGCTTTGAGGTGAGGCGCAAGAGCTGCGCTGGAGCGTAGGGGCTTCGTGCCCGGGAGTTTCTCTGCTTTTCGAAAAATCCGCCCTCAAAGGCCGGTGGATCTGCGAAGACCGAGGGCGGGCACCAAACAGTGACAGTGACGGCGACGGATGCTGAAAACAGGGCTGTGCATGTCTGCGCCGCCCACCGTTCTCAGCAGAGACCGTCCCTACCCATCTTGGTGTTAGGCAGCTGGACACGGGGAACGGTACCGGCAGCTCCATCACGTCTCGCAGCGTCCGACCTGGCTGCAGCGTTCATGTGCGTCCGAAACGCAAAGGGTCGGCGGAGATTCCTGCGCAAGTGCAGAAATGCTCAGGCACCATCTGGACACGAGTCAGCGCCGGACGATCAGTGCCGCAGGCCATGGCGGGCTGGCGACGCGAATTCACAAGACTGCTCGGTGGGGGCGCGAAAGGGGTTAGGTCCTTGGCCCCGCCTCCGAGGCACGCAAACGGTACAGCCGTCGCCGCGATGGAGTTGAGAGTCAGTGAACTTCATCCTTGCAGCGGGCCGAGCTGCGTGGCGCATGCTGCGTCCAGCACGCGTCCTCGACCTCGGCAGTCGACACGACCGATTTCGAGCAAGAGAAGCTTCGCACCTAGCCGGTCGGGCCTGTTAACTCGAAGATGCCCGCGCAGTAGCCCCTCAAGTGTCCGCTTAACTTCGGCAGGTGACCGAGTGAACCACCCGGCGGGCTCTCTGAAGTTTACAAAGCTCTTGCGAAATGTGTGTGTCCCGCGTGTATGTGCTGCGCTCATCTCTGTGTACTGCTGAGGCGACGGAACGGCACACTCCGGCTCCAAGACGAATGAGCGGTGCACAGGCTCGCCCTCGTGCAGAAAAGAAAAAGACACTGGTCGTCTCAAGAAAAAACCTCTTTTTTCAAGAACCAGCCGCGGGAAAATGCTAGGTGTCTCCAGATGTCGCCTGTTGGTCGGCGCGCGGATGCCGTTATAGCTGTTTGCATGCAAGCTTGTCGTGGGTTCAGTCGCACCGCTTCCGACGCTGCGGAAGGATAAAACAGGGGCAAGATGTCAGAGCCGGGTTCTCAGAAGACGCATCTTGAAGATTCAGACATGGCTGGTGACACAAAAAATGCTGTTGAAGCCGTACACTCTCGACTGAGGCGTCCAAGGTTAGCGGCCGATACAGAGGAGACACAAATCGCTTTGCTGTGGCCCACCAGCACCGCGGACTCCAAACCGCGTACTTTCTCCGTAGTTCAAACCGGTGAAAGTCCTTCCTCAGAAAAAGCTACAGACAGATGCGACAGAAAGCTGGATGTACTATCCGCGAGAAGCACAAAGATGGACAAAACCGCTCACGCAGACAGACTCGGAGGGAAAGAGACGTAAAAAGGGGAGCGACGGTACAACCGCCTGGATGGGGGGGGGGGGGGGGGTACCACACACACTGTCCGGAAAAAACCGGGCGCTTTCCGTTCGCTGGGATTTGAAGCACTCCTTCAGCGATCTCGACAGTTCAGGTAAGGCAGTTGCGAAAAAGCATGCGCCGTGCGTTTTACGAAGTCGCAAGCTGGGTCTCTGTCCTCTTTTGACGCCACTTAAACACCTGGTTGACGACTCGGCCGCGTCAACAGGCCTCGAGTGGTGTAAGACCAAGGACTTGATTCCTGCGTAGGCTTGTGAAAGGCACTTGGTGGACTTTTTCGTCTACGCTCGATGTGTTGATTGGAGGGTCCCGCCCCTCTACGTTAGCCTTGTCGCCATCTCGGCCCTCTTGCTGACGTGCAGCGACGACTCTGTTCAGAAGATCCGTCGCTTTTTTCCCGTGATTCCTATCTTGCGCTCTGTGTGGTTTCTTTGCAGGTCGTGCAGGCTGAGGTCACCCTAACACGCCAATCGACAACGACTCTTGAGGTGCTTGGCTCTGGCGGCAGAAGACGCACCAGTGAAGCTACCCAAAAACTACCACCCTACCCTGTAGTCTAGGTTGTCGTAAGAGATGCACAACTCCTCAAGAGCGAAGGCAGTGTAAAACTGTCTTACCAAGTGCTGACGCGTACACTCATTCATTCTTCCTAGGTAACAAGTGACCGGTGCCGCAATCCTGATAAGTTGTGCTCGGTTGAAGCAGCTGTGCGAAACAGTCAACTCACTGTCCCTAAGTGGTCAACAAGTGAAAGCCCCCATTCTCTCGATCGTAAAGCACACTTCTTTGAGCAAGCGAGTGAACCAGAGAGGACACTGTCCGGATCAGTCTGCACCGGAAATCCCAGTTCGTAGCACGCGAAGCCAGTACCGCAACAATGTCTTCTGTGCGGCAGAAAATTGGCATGTGTGCATGGTGAACAGGAGGTAACAAGAAGTCTTGCTGGACAATGTGGACTCAATTAAGCATAGAATAACCCTGAGAGAGACTCCCCAGCATTATCCCGTTGATATTTACAGTACCCGCAGTTTCGGGAGCGGCAGATTGAGAGCAGCATGGGCGAAGATGACTCCCACCAGGGAGGCATGTACACACCCAGTTGTGTAGACTAGGATATGCGCACGTCCGAATCCTGGGGATCTGAGGAGTGGGCATTTCGGGCATTGTGGCGGTCCAAGCGACACAGACAAGAGCGTATGCAAGCATTCGAGCAGGTGGAAGGGGAGGCAGATCAGAATCTGCTTCCTCAGTTTCAAAGCGATGTATAATTCGCTCCTACGCAGATTTTATCGCTTCCCAGCATCCCAGTAAGTCCTGGCGGTCGAGCTCGCGCAACGGAGATAGCGCAGAATGATGTATATTTTACACAAGGCCGGACAGGCGGGATTTTCCTTCGGGCCCCGTGAAAACATGAGTCACGACGAAACCAAGCCTCCACGGACAACCCGAGAAATGGGCGAAGGCGGCTCGGCTCAACGGCTCGATTCGACGGAATTCAACAACTCGTGCTGTGCAAGTGCAGATGTGACGGTGCAACCGGGTGAACGAGACTGAAATCCTCTCGCTTTCCTTCCCTCGTTGTCCGTGTTGTGCAACCGATCTTCGGTAAACTCTGAATCTGATCAATAAGATCGAACCCACACTTGGGGTAACTCCGGGCACCCTGCCGTGCATCGGACGTCTTTCGAGTCGCATCGCCCACTTAAAAACAGTCTGCCAGACGCACGGCATACGAAATGCTCCAAGAAAAGCTTTACCCGCGAGGTGCACGTACAGCGCAGCCGAGAAGAAGCCAACACGGAAGCGCGCGCGCATGCCACGTGTCAAACTGTTTGAACACAACGGTACCGTGTTCTTGATTTCTTCACACATACGATCCAACATCTTCAGATTTTGGAAGAGCTGCGGGTTCCCACTGAGTGCAACTCCACACAGCGATGCTGCATTAACCGTAGGGGGAAAAAGGTAAAAAAGTGTCTAGTCTTCATTTGTAGACAAAACAACAAATGTCAGTGTTCTATGCAGTTTGCGGTCTCGCGTCGACGCAAAACCAAAATGTGCTCTCCTGTGAACCCCACAATTTCGCTCCAGGAGCCGTCCTGCGCCGTAACGAGGGGCTATTCTCGTGGCAGACGCAGTCCGTCCAACGGGGACGTTGCGACAAATTAGGACGGAACGGAAAGTGCGCCATCCGCTGAAGGCCAACAGGCCTCCGCTGAAGAGACTCCCCGGAAACTGGCGCGGGGTCACCGTGGCCCGAAGCTGCAGCATGCGAGCTTCCCTCAGAACGCGTTATCCCCTCACACCGAAAGACGTCGCGTTACCACATAGCGACAACGCCTTCCTGGATCAGCTGCACGGTGTGTCTAGGGCTTTTTAGAAAGGAACCGCAACCCCCATGGTGCATTCACGGAGTAGCGCGCGTGATGCGTCGCCAGATACACGAGCTAGCAAAGCCCAGCCAGCTAGAAAACGCGACAGAGAAAGAGCGGCGAGTCAGGGATGTGCCTGACGGTGTATGTACCGCGAGCTCTTTGAGACGCGCGGAATGTTTCCTCTGAATCGAACAGGAAGGGCAAACGCCTTTCACGATGAAACCGCGAAATTCACAAGAGCAGCGTCTTCGGGAGGGACCGGCACTTCAAAGTCCTTGGCAAGCGCAAAGAGCTCCTGAAAGCGTGGACATTGGCAAAAGAGAAACGCTTCGTGAAGGGCTACCGGGTACTTAAAAACTCCCCCTCGACTGTCAGACACATTTTTCAAAGGCGGACAGGTGGTAAACGTTACACGACCATGTGTATATACAGCAGAAAGCGGCTTCTACCGTGTCGTTTGCTTGGAACCGTAGCCACGAACACAGGCAGGATTCCGGATAGAGAACGAAAAAACTTCGCACCCGGCTCGTGGGCGGAAATCAACCGAGTGGAATGTGAGTGCACACGACGTCGATTTTCACCCCGCCCCCATCTGTTCGTATGCCACGGAAGTGCTCACTTCCACGAAGAACTGCGGGAGAAGATCGCCGCGTTTGATCACATCCGGGTTGTATACCATGGAAAACGCAACCCGTTGAGCATACGAGAGAATCTCAACCTGAACGGAAAAGAAGACCAAGTCCAGTGGCGCACGCGCAAGCTCGGGCAAAGCGTCGGGGCCGCGCGACCACGTCTCTCGTGTCGACAACTCTATCCTTGTTCTGAACCGTTCATATCTGTGTTTCAATGGCCATCTTCACCTGCATGCGCCATGCTCCCAATAACCAGGAGAGTTTGCTGGTGCGGGACTCTCCTCTGCCGAGGGGCCAGGACGGCAAGACGCACCTGGGTCAACATATTGACGAATGCTACCTGGATTTCCTCGATCCGAACGCCTGCCACATAGAAATGCTCCTGCGCACACAACAACGCACTTGCGTCCCGATAAAAAACAGCGAAAGGCAAGGAGAAGCAAGCGGATTTCCGTGCTCTCGACTCGCGTACTACAAAACGCAGATGCATAGCTATCACTCGTTTTCGCCCGTGCTAGGAAGCCTGCCTCCGAGTGTCTCTCGTGTACCTTCCACGTTCTACCACCCATCGGCGAGGAAGATTCCCAAAGTCTTGCACGAAAAACGTGGTGGTACGCGGGAAACTCGGAGTTTCGTTTTCATGTCGTGTTCCTGCCACAGCCTTTTCCTCGAGGCTGCACGTTCGGAGGGGTATGCGAGGATCCTCACCCGTCAGAGACACTACCCCTCAGCTCGACCTCCCTAGGGGGCGATCTGGTTCGCATTTTGTTTCACGACGCCGCATGCACATGTGAACGCTCTTCCAGGCGATCACCGGGGGGAACCGGACGCACAAAGTGGAAATCGCGCAACTCACCGGGTAGGCAGGAACATTCGCAAAGACGAACGAGTGATTGTTGAAGAGATCCGCAGCAATTTGCTTTCGAAGCCCCGCTGGGACGACGTATCCGCCGAGGATGTTTTGACAGGCAAAATCAACGAGAGGCTGTTTCGACTTCTTCATCCACTGGGTGACCTGAAACAGGGCAGGCAGGCACACGCACGCTCTGTGCACCAAAAAGTTCAGGGCGCCTCTCCAGAAACTTTCCTGGCACTCGAAACGCAGCCACAGTCAGCGCACACCGACATGGAATGTAATGTCGTAGGATATTGAAATCCAACACTTTCAGCTGCCGGTAGGGCAGCCCCGCCTCGAGTCCCTAGTAGAAAACACCGGCGCTTTTCCCCGCGAAACAATAAGCAAGGGACGCAGACGCAAGACACGGAGCGAGGGCTCGCCTAGGCCGATAACCGCACCAGGTCAATCGCGTTCAGATTTAATCAGAAAAAACCGTCAACTTCTGAACGAAAATCTATCAACCAGCTGGGGGTCTGCGGGCGTGTTCGGCGATTCGAGTCTCTGCAGGAGGCGCGACCCTTCCGACTCTCGAAACGCTCCTCTCCGCAAAGAACAGCCGCTTCTCTCTATTCCCCTCAGAAGGTGAACGTGGGACCCGATCTGCCTAGCAGGGGAAGAATCAAAGGGAAAAAGACGTAAGGAGGGCCACGAAAAAGAGTTGAGTCAGCACGTGCACTATTTCGAGCCCGCGCGCACCTTGTGAGTCGCATGCAGGCGTTCTTTTGGAGTGGCGGGAGCGACGGCGAGTTCAATCGACGTCAAAACAAATCGGTTGCGAAGAGCCAACTCCGCGTCATTACATGCCTGCAGAGAGCTGCAGCCGAACGGACGACGCATACGACGCCAGACATTGTGCATGCAGACCGCACGCGAGGGTTCCACGTAAACGGCAAGCAGCCCAGAGGCGACACGCTTTGCCCGTGACAGAGAAGCCAGCGCCTTCTTTTTGAAGTCCACAAGAAGCAGAGAGAGGCTGTGCCCGAGCTTCGACGGACTGACCGCAAGGCACCCCGCAGTATGGAACGAATCCTGCAGTTCAGGCGCTGGCAGCTGAGGCTCGTTTGATTTGCGTGTGGCTAGGGAACTTCTCAAAGTCTTCAAGAATCTTACCGTGCAAACGCGCATGCGAGAAGAGCTTTCAAAGCAGGCGGTCGCTTGGTCGGGTCCGTCCCCTCGAAATCGTGGAATTCGAGCTCGGCACAATACCTATTTCACAGAGCCACGCACGTGCACAACATGCGTGGAAGGAAACTGGACAAAAAGTCCAGGGATTCACCACGCACAGGTGAGTGCGGAGACTGACTCTCTCCCGGCTGTGGGGTCCAGGTGGGACTTGGAGCAAACAACCAGAAAAAATCTGAGGCAATACTATCCGCGGCTGAAAAAGAGTCTGCGCTGAACAGCCCTGAGAGACGTACAAAGCGCCTTCTTCGAATTGATCCTGAAACGATTACATATACGAGCACGCGCTTCTCCTCCAGCGGGTTACCGCCTATCCGCTCCGGCCAACGAAAATGTTTTGTTTCGCTACGAAAACCGGCTGTTTCTCTGGCAAGCTCTTGGTTTCCCAACAGACAACCTCCCGAGACAGCTTTGCGGCTTTTCCAAGAGACGCTGCTCGCGAAGAGTGCGCTTGCACGCAGTTTTCAGATTGCTGGGGACACGGTTGGAAGTTCGTCTCCCTACCGTCGGATCGCGCCCGCGAAGGCAGCAAGGAAAACATCGTTGAGAGGCACTCCTGCAGCTTGTCGAATTGATTTGACAAACGCCAAGGAAACCAGCGGTGCTTTTGCCAGCTGAAGGTAAAAAAAGGACACAGGGAAGACATACGGAAGCATGCATCGCTCTGCGTACCGTTCTATCTATATGGACGAAACTGACCTCATTTCCGTGCATGTCTTGCCTATTTCTTTGTCAGCGCCCACCTCTCTGTTAGCGTCTACCTATGAGACTAGACAGCTGCGTCGAGCTCGCCGAGCTATCTACGTGTGCATCTCTCGGCATGTTTATAAACGTACGTCCACTCCCTCTGTCTCCATCCCTCCATGCGTTTCCGTGTGGCCGCGCCCCAGACTGCAGCACCGCAGTCCGTTCCGCAACTCCCGTCACTGCGTCGTGCACGAATCGCAACGCAGTCCTTTGCAGAAAAACTCGTGCCTGTTGCCCACACAGCCTCGACGCCCCATATCGCACGTTACAGTGGCCAGTCGGCGCGCGGCCCACCGGTTGCCAAACTGTCGACGAACTCTCTCTGGGTTCGGCGCATCCTCCCTCGGGAAGCGCATATACACAGCGTAATGGCCGAAGAACACACCAACGGTCATCCTTACTTTGCTCTTTCCGCTCCACTGGAGACCGAATTCCTTGCGGAAGGCGTGGGGACGCGACACCGGGGTCTCCGCATCGAAGGCCCGCAGCGGTCCTTTCAACGAATAGAGTACAGCGTAGAGGAAATGCGCGAATTCTCTCAGCGTCTGATGACGCTCCGGTCTGGGCGTCCCCGACGCATCCGACCCGCGCCAACGAGCGGTCCATCGACCAATGCCCGTGCGGATCTGTCGATGGGCACCCACAACAGAGGAGCGAGAAAAGAGAGTCACCCAAACACAGGCGAGAGGAAGCAGTCACAGAGACGAGCACATCCCCGGTCACTGTGCAAGTCTGGTAGTGTCACATATACGCCGCATAGCCAGTCGACAAAGGAATCTCCAGCATCGAAGAAGACTGCGACTTGGGAGGGCCCGCACCTCTTCGAACCGCCCCTTTCTTCTTAGCGTCGTGCTCGAGATCCAGAGCTCAAGAGATAAATTCGTTCGTCGGAAAGCTCCGCCATCCAGGTAACCAGGGGAAAGGAAACGTCCTTACCTTGTGAACAAGGTAACTGAGGGGAGACCGAAATCGTGTTTCCGCCGCCTCGTTCTTCCGGAATGCATCCAGCGCGCCGCGAATGTACAAAGGCACACCTTGTGCGTCTGTTACGACTTTCGATGCCGCCTGATTATTTGGATAAATGACAGAGCGCGGCGTCCCGGAGGGCAGTGTCTCCACAAAGCCTGGTGAGTCGGCTAGCTTCTGTCCTCCACGCGTCCTTCCCACTCGCCCGCAAGCGTAACTGAGGTATATCCCGCGCATCACCCTGAGAAAAAAGCCGAAGGCTCGGGAATCACTCGTAGATACCATCGCCCGACGGCAAACGCGCAGCATTCGCAATCCAAGCAGGACTGACGCGAAAGCCTCACCTGGACAAGCGAGACGCCGTCGCCTATCGAGTGGTCCACCCTAAAAACTATCATATGCCTGCTTGGGAGTGCGCCCGTTCCGCTGCGTTTGTGCGCCTTCCCCGTGCCCTTGCGCCGTCGGCTCTCCTGTCCACCTTCGCCAGCGCCGTTCACCTCGTTCTTTCCCGCGCTGGAAGCATGTGCGGCAGAACTCTCCGCGCTCTCGCAGCTTCGGTTCTCGACCAAGTGGACTTCCCATCTCGGGCGATCTGGAGAGTAACCTTGGACCATAACCTCCTCGAGCCAGGTGTGGAGCTCGGCGTCATTCGCAACGCTGGTCGAGCGGACGTGCCACGACAGGTCGACGGGGACTTCGCGCCATTCCGAGGACCACCGGCCAACAACAGGTACGGCTCTGGGAGACAGAAGTCGTCGTGAGAAAAGAAGATCAACGTTTTATGTGTGCACACGTGTTCATGTGTTTGTGGGGAGTCTGCCTGGAGCGCAAGTGTCGAGCCTGGCGGAAGGGACGTGTTTTTTCACTGTCCGTGTGGTTCTGCGAACGGCGTAAGGGGAGGAACAAGACTCGCCCTACCAGCTGCGGCAAGTGGAACCATAGTGTACATACAGCTCCCGGCAATGTACATACATGGGAACAAAACGTAGGAAAACAAGAAAGGTAAAGCTCGAAAGCCAAAAAACAGCGTCAAAAAGAGCTCCACCGCTTGTGCGAGCACCCGTCAATTCCTTTGAGTTTCATTTTCAGAGCATGGATTCACGGTGTATGGTGTTAACAGAGCATAGTTAAGATTATAACTAGTGTCGAACCAGTGGAACGTCTCTGTTTCTTCGATCTGAGTTATACAGTTCTGGGTCGCGGATCGTTTGTGCAGAGTCACCATCTACTTCTAGTGTGATAACAATACATGGCATGTGATCGTTTTCATCATTAATGCCCAAAGGTACACATACGGCGGTGCACGCAGCTAATCAGAGTACCGATCGGCGCAAAACCTTTCGTTCTCCGTACTCAGTCTATTCAACAGAGCGCTTCTGTGAGAATGTGGTGCGGAGAACAGCCCTTTTTTCACGTCACATTTGTTTCCACCGCCCAGGATGTCCACGTTTTCGTCTGCTCTCCCGTTCTTACCTGAAGCGAAAATACTTCAACAGCTGCTTCCGACAGATAAGTATCAGGCCCTCTCGACGAGGAAGTTCGTTGCAGTACATTGCGACGGTAATCATTTGGTGGGGACAACCTGTCGACTCGGGGAACGGGACACCGGCCAAGTTGCTACTCGGGAAGGACATACGCCGTGGAAGCGCCGAGACGGAAGGCACATCTTGGCGGAACTCGTCTTCGGAGTCCACGTCGCTCCCGCCGTCATCACTCAACACCTGCGGAGAAAAGCACAAAATGTCTAGTGGATGCAGAAGAAACAGTTACCGCACGCAGCTGGTGAACGTACAAAGAGGCCGGCACGGCCTCTCGCCTCCGAGACCGGGAAAACGGCATCGCGGCGGCCACAGAACGGCGGAAAGAACCGAGTCCGCAACCACCCTGAGAGGCTGTCCCAGTTCTCGTGCGTTTGCATGCAACACGGACAAGCGTCCGTCGTTACCGCTGGACGCAAAAGGTGCCCCCACAGGACAAGCATCCAGAGGTATGTACGAATTCGGAGGTATGTACGAATTCGGAGGTATGTACGACCGGTACGCATGAGAGACGCTCTCCGCATACTTGCGCAGCCGAGCAAGCAGAACTTCACAGACAAGTGCGAAGCTGAGTCCGCTGTCTATCAACGTAGCTGAGTCCGCTTCTATCAACGTAGCTGAGTCCGCTGTCTATCAACGTAGCTGAGTCCGCTGTCTATCAACGTAGCTGAGTCCGCTGTGAAGATCTCGATGCAGCCAGCAGAACTCCATCAAAGGAGGGGTGCGCCTCGGGGTTTCTTCTTTCTAAAAAGGTGTGTTCGCAGGACAGATTTCCAAATGGACACAGGCAGCGGCGTCCTCGGCCGATCGTCTGTTCTCACCGAGTCATCTTCATCGGCGCGGGATCCCACGGCCGAATTCTTGGTCGAGCTTCGCTTCTTCCCCTTCAAAAGCGAGCAGAAGAGCCAGAAAGAGAAGAGGAAGGAATGGTAAGTGAAGACCAGGAGAATGATGGCGCTATCCAAAATGTACAAGAAAAATTCCGTGGCCGGTCGGATTAGGGCGGCGAAGAAGAGCTGGTGCAGAGATGTCAAAACCGCAAACGTCGGAGAAGCTTCCCGCGCAGGGGTTTCACAAAGTGACGATCTTCCGAGGGCCATCTTTTGGGGGAGATCGACTAGGTCGTGGGGGCGATTCAGCGTGTCAGTCCCTTTTTCTCTGAAGCCGCACAGCCCGCCGACAAGCAAAAAACCTCTTTAGGCGGTCTGCGGCGGCGGACGCGATCCCTCGGCTCCAGTGTGCGAAGCTCAGAAAAAGCGAGGAACCTCGGGGATCTCGCGTACGCGACGTCGAACAGAGCGAGTGCGGCAGTCCCTAGAGCAGGCCGGGCAGAAGCAGGAGAAGCCGCAAGCTGCATACACACGTCGGAGTCCAAAAAGTACACAAGTGTCCCAAACTTCGACTCTACGCTTAAGGAGAGCGCGGCCGAACAGTCAAGCCACCACAAGCCAGGCGGAGCAGCGTCAGCGATTATACAAGGAACGTAAAGAGCTTAAGTATCTCGCGCACGCACCGCATATGCGACACACTAGTTCTCGTTTGCTTGCCGTCTCTTCCTGCAGCGCGGTGGACGAACCTGAGAAAAGTGAAAGGTTCGTAGATTGCTCGTTTCGACGCTTCAACCCATCCGCTCCCAAAGCCAAGGTCAGAGCTTTCAGAATGTTGGGTCGGAATCGAAAAGAGGTTTGGCAGGAAAAATAGCTAACAAAACAGGCAACTGCAGTAGTCCACCTGGGAACTCGCGCGCACCTTGTGGCCTACCGGTGGGGGTGTATGCCGAGGAAAATAGCGACGGTCTCGATTCTAAAAGCAATTTGCAAGCGTATTTCTTCCGGTGTGTCTCTCCACGCTGCAGAAGTATTTGGATCACGGTGAAAAAGACGGATTCCAGTTTCATAGACGAGAGCTCGCTGCTTGTTGGAGGCCCCCCCCCCTTCGCTGAGAAGGCGCTTTGTCGAAGTCTGTTGGAGACAGCCTGTTCGAAGGCCTGCACGTTATCAGGAGCATTGCCGTATCCCCGCCCGTCTGTGGTCTGACCCCGAGGCATTACGTAGATCTCCAGGACAAGTCTCTGCGATCTTCACCTTCGCTTGCTACTAGCAAGTTTTTTCACCTCACTCCTTTATCGCATGAACGGGAAACTCAGAGGGAGTCTCGCCAGGCGGATCGAGTCCTGTCTCTTTTTGGGCGCCCCCCGTGTGGTGGGTTGGGTGTGTTCACACTTGTGCATTTTTGCTGGCATGTATTTGCTGGTATTCTGTGCAAAATCAGGTTTTTCCCTAAGGTCACGCGATTTGCGATTTCTACAGAGAGCTGCGGATTATTCGAGCTCGGTTTCGAGAACAGCGCCTTCTTCTCAACTAACCGTGAAGAGGCTGGTGGCGCGCGTCCAAAAATCGGGAATTTTGAGAGCGCCCGTCGGAGGGAGGTGGTTGCATGTCCAGGCACGCGCAATGAGCAAGATTCCGAGTTAGGGGTGAGGCGCGGCAAGGGTGCCCGAGAGTTGTCCATGGTTTCTTGAACCAACTTCTTGCAGGAAGGGTTCGTAGTTTTTGCAAACTGTGTCGAATCGTAGCCGTTCCTCTTTCACTTCTTCTGCCGGTATTCCGTACGGCGCTTGTGCACCCTCTTTCTTATTCCTCCTGGCGCTCGTAGCGCTGCGGAAGAACGCGTCGGGTGTGTCCTTTTTTCGTGTAGTCGTTTTCCGGAATTCGATGAGATTTTCGGCTTCGATTCCTTGCACATAGACTACAGGGGAAAGTGTACGTTGCAGGAGGACAAGTTGTTTTCGCGCCTCCCGAACATCGAAAGGCGCGGTTCACCCTCCTACTTCCGGCAGATATCCGCGGTTGGACACAGGGTGCCGCAGTGTCTCTATTTTCAACTGTCGAGACAGGCTTTTATCCCCTGGTTTCGCTCGCGCCTTTCCCCCGGTTTCTTCCCGTGTCGAAGTAAGTGCCGAGTTTTTGGAGAAATGCAGGAATCGCAAAGATGGAGGGGAGACGAAGGCTGGTGGGCAAAACGGGCACGGGTGGCGATAGCCAACTGGGACTGATTAAATCATTGGGGACCCTCGAAGAGCTGTCCAGTTCTGGAACTCTCGACACCTCGAACAATTCTCAAACAGTTGAAGAAACCGTGCTGTTTCGTGCTTCGGAGCAGGACAGAACGGCCGTTCCATCGTCCTCCACGCTTACTTCATCCTACGCTGTATATAAGTGTGCATCCTGTGGGCGGCATGTTGAAGCAGCGAAGAGCACAGCTGAAAGCGCGTGTTTGCTTTCCTGAGTGATCCGGATCTTTGCTTCTTGTGTGGTAGTGCCAATGGGAACTTCGCCATCTGATATATAGAGTCGACCCTCATTGAGAAATGCGCCGCGTCTGCCTCAGGCTAGCGGTTTGGGTCACGAACGGGGCGCCACAACATTCGGCATCTCTTTTGCCATAGAGGAACGTGCAAGCCATCTTTTAGTGCCGTTCGCCGTCTGTTAGCGGCAGGGGGGTTCTGTTGTGGTGTGCGTGGTGAGTGGAGACCGAAGCGCAAACAGTGGTGGAGAGCAGCAGATGCACTTCCCTCCCGTTTCTGGAACAAGACAGCTTTTTTTGTTTAAAAAAGTTATAGCACCGGTGGTTTACACTTTCTCCTGGTTCAAATGTGGTTTTGCGGATCCGCAGCGAAGCTCGACAAACAGCGCGCGCAACAACGTAAAAGCCGTCGAACTGCAAACAACCTCCAATTGTATTCCGGACGAGCTTCGAGCTGTGTGACGCTTGAGTTCTCCCCTGTTCAGAGAATGCTAACTCGCGTCGCAGGCTCATAGCAGAGAACACGAGGGCCATCGTTGGTATTCTTTCACTGGACAGAACAACTCGATCCTGGAGACAAATTCGTTATCGACAACGTTACAAATCGCCCAGTGCTCCTCCAGGTCTTTGGGGGGTTTTCTCGGAGGAGTTTCAGCGGCTCGCGGCTCCTGGAATACGAGTCTTTGAACATTGGCGTATTCTCGTAGGGTCTTCGTCTCCACGTAGCTGTCAAGATGGCGATGAATGCCTTCCGTTTCGCCGGTGACATGCTTCACCTTCTTTCGATCGTCCTGCTTCTTCTCAAGCTGCGACGATCGAAGAATTGCGTTGGGATCTCGTGCCGGATGCAGGAGATGTATTTGCTTGTGTTCTGTAGTCGATATGTGGATCTCCTCTACCACTTCATATCCGTGTACAACACTGCGATGAAATTGTTCTTCATCGCGTCGACAGCGTACACAGTGTACCTGATCCGCTTCAAGTCGCCCATCTCTCAAACGTATGACAGGCGCGCAGATTCTTTTCCATATGAAAAGTATCTGATCCCCCCCTGTGTTCTCCTGTCCCTGGTTACCGCAGAGGACTGGTCAATCTCAGAGATTTTGTGGGCCTTCAGCATTTGGCTCGAGTGCGTTGCTATTCTACCCCAGTTGATTCTTCTTCAGCAACTGCGCGAGGTAGAGAATTTGACTGGCAACTACGTGGCTGCTCTGGGCGCGTACAGATTCCTGTATATCCTGAATTGGGTGTACCGATACTTTGCAGAATCTCCCCCGTACGTCAACTATGTGGGCTGGATCGCAGGAGTTATTCAAACAGCTCTGTATGTGGACTTCTTTTATTATTATGCCTTGTCCAAGTGGTACGGTCAGAAGCTTGTGTTGCCCGTCCACGCAGAAGTGTAAGGGGGTGTTGAAGCAGAAAAGGCAGTCAACGATTCTCTGATAACGTTGATTCATTGTCCTGCAAATAAGGCTGAATGATAGGGAAATGGAGGATGTCGATTCTCATGGTGGTGCTATGGTATGCTCAGTCGCGTCAGTATTATCCCCGGTACAAATCGGCACGTTCTAGGCCGGCAGTGATGCCCGTCGATCAGGCAATTTTCCGGCAATCTTCTTCGCAATTGTGAATGGATGCTAATGAACTCGCCTCTCCCAGTAACCTTTCTTCATGCTGTTAACTCTTGGCTTCGTTTCTCTAACGACGTATCCCCGTTGTCATTCGTGACTATTGTCTGACAGAGAATCGCAAGCGTCTCCAGAAGTGTCTACATACCTGTTTTCTCGCTTACTCCTTTTCTGTTTCCGTGGACATGGTTTGGGATTTTCCTTCAAACTGCACCTAATAAAGCGGATGTAATCGCAGACTTTTCATTTGTCCCCCGGTGGGGTCTGCAGCAGAGGAGCTGAACAGACAAAGGCAACGAAGCGGTTAGGCAGGCGAACGGTGACTGATAGGGAATCTCTACTGGGAAGTCGTTTTCTGCGATGGTGCCTCAAGTAATTTGCTGGTTTCCAATGAAAAGAATTAGACCAGCAGATTATTTCAGAACTGTACGGAGCTCATTTTTACACTAACATTTTTGGAGTCATTGATGTCTCCATCCATAAATGCACTTGCATGTGCGTTAGAGAGAACTGGTGCACGAAGCCGTATGAATGAGGAACAGATACGAACACTGTCTCATGATCAAGGGAAGACGTTCTGCACTCCTAGTGGACACAAACGGGCAGGGGCAAGAGTCTCTCCATATATGCACAAAAGCCTCGGGATGGAGCCTGCAGTGCATCATTGGCAATATGAAGCAGATCTGCAACGCTCGGGTATGAGGCTACGCAGGGTATCCTTCGAGCAAAGGCCAGTGGCCTGTTTTTCTACCCAGATGTCTCGAAACACGTAAAAGCGCTCCCCCGAAAGAAAAATTCTGGTCAATTTCTTCGAGCCGTGGCCATCAACGCAGATCACAGAAACGCTGCAGGAGAGGAGTGGCCGTCCTGCCAACTTCCCCGTAGCGATTAGGGTCCCCTTCAGCAGCGGAATGCAGGGTTTCTCGTTTAAGTCTTCCAAGTAACGAGTGCTTCTGGTGTGGTGTGATCTAAAAGGGCTGTCCATCTGCTAAGAAGTCGTTGCCGCTGAGTGGGTGGTGCGTCACCTCAGCCTTTTCGGCTTCTCCTGACCAGCTACAATTCTCGAGGGCATTTCACCCGTCCTTTATGCGAACTTCATCTAGTGAAACGGCACCAGTTCCCTTACCACTTCCTGGTTTGTTTTACCCGGTCCTGTGTCTCCAATCTCACTATCCTTGCAAGCATCATAACGCATGTGTTTCCCCGGGTCTTCTGCCACAGCTGAATACCGACGCAAATGGGTTGAACTTACTGGCAGAATTCTTTCTTTCCAGCTTCCAGTTGTAGTTGTGTACGACTGCTGTCTCACTACCGCGGAAGTCTGCCGTGATCTGTTCCTCCACAATTGTCTTCCCCTGTGGGCATCGCGACAAGAAGGGTTTCGCTTATCGTTACCTCTGTTACCGCTCGAAAACCCTCAGGGTCTCTGCTCGCTCAATTATGCCTTTCTGGAGTTCATCCTTCCCCATGAACTTGCCTGTTGCACATTATGCCTTGGCAGTGCTGCATCATGCAAAAATAATACTGCTGCAGCGCTTCTTCATGTTCTCCCGACTTGCTCCAGTCTGTCTTTTGTGGTGTGCTCATCGGTGCAAAGACACCAACAGCCGACCATTGTAGCATGAGCAAGCGTTCCTGAACATCTACACCCAGGAGACGAGACATTTGGCTCTCGACAATGGGACGAAATCCTTGAGCCACCTGGATACCTAACTCAATATGGTACGAGCGTTCACTGGCAACTCCGGAGACGGTGTGTGGGGTCTCGGGGAACCATATGGAGACATCGACGATTGCGTCGCCGTTGCAATCCGGCTGAGTTCAAGGCGTGGCCACATATCAGAGCTTCTGTGATACTTTTTTTTCGTGGGACAAAACTATCCGAATAGTGGTATTGGGCAACACAGGAGCTCTGATTGCCACACCACGTCGAGAGGATCAAACCATCGCCAGTAGGGCTGTCGGGTTTCACAACCCATAACTCGGTTCCACGGTGTTAGCCAGCACGTCAGGACTGTTCGAAACTGTGCTCATTGGCACCCATCCTCATCGGGAAACAAACTGCATGCGCGTTCAGTGTCTTGAGTCGATCCGGCGATGCTGTGACTGAGCGTGTTGCGGAGACTTCCTTGTATCTTGTGGAAAACATGAGATCTCTCTCTTTTTTGCTTGCTATCAGGGCAATAAGGCTCGAGTTTTTTGGCTGGATGGAGAGGTTCGGGACTAGCAACACGATATCTGTTCTTCGTGGAAACGACTCCGCCGCTAGTACGGTGAAAAACCCAACTGTTCTCCGATGCACAGTGGAAGCTATCTGCATGTACTGCCCGCTGAGTTCTCATCGCCGCGACGGCGCTTCCACAAACATCGCAAATTTCACTGATAATTGAAGCTGGCCGGACCGTGTTTCTCGTGCATGTGTGCAATTGGATTGGTCCGTAGACAAATGACGGAACAGGGAGTGGCTGAGTTTCTTTGAGGGTTTCCTGTGACACTGTGCACGGGCTATCCCGGAATCCAAAGTCACACGAATTACGCCGCTGTCCGGAAACCATTTGAAGCTGCTCGCTGTCTGCCTCACAAAAAATGCGGTGCAGTTATTTGTTTCCTACGTACATTTCTCTTCTCTCGTCCCTTATTCTCGTCCACGTATTGTGCGTGTCCCAGGTGAGCGGCTGGCGCTTAGCCTACGCCGTGGTGGCCCAGAGCTGTGCACACAGAGAGTCAAGGGAAGAATTTCTGTCTCCCCTTGCAAGCTAAAAAGGGGCGCTCCCGGGGGGCTGTTTTGCTGCGTAATTCCTATGCCTGTTCTTTGGCTGGTGCTCCAAATCAACCGTCTCAGTTGTTGTCAGGTGGTGTCTGTCTCTCTCGTGGTTGATTTTGCTGAGCGCGGCAGAGATTAAAATGGCTACTCTTCAGGTTGGTTGCGTCGGCATGTTTTGCACGCAATCGGTACGAAGGTGTTTTGCCTGCCGCCCTGATTTGTGAGCAATGAGGATAGCTGCTGGTGTCTCCTACGCCGTTCGTGCAGGCCGTTTGCTTCCTCCAACCGAGAGGCGACCGTGTTCGACAGTGGTATCAAGAGGCAACGACATCTGCCTATACGTACAGGTATGTCTTCATGTTTGTGTTCTTCGAACTACTGCAGTCGAAGGAAAACTGTTGGTGAACCATGTGGAGTCACGCCGCAGTAGGTGTCCCCTATGATATGGCAATTCTGGTTTCAACATTTTCTTGCCGTGCGACACTTTTCCCCATGTGCTTCTCTGCTAATACTGAGGGCTTACGGGCGCGTGTCACGTGTTCAGGCTTCCCCGACAAATCCCATCAGCGTCAAATGTGCTCCACTCAACTGGCAGCTCTCTAGGAGGAAACTGTTCGGATTCGAAGAGTGCAGTCCTGGTGCAGCGTCCCCTGGCCTTGGACAGTGTATTTGCGGGCAAGTATGCAGTGTGGTGGACGATAAGGGATTTCCGAAGGGTAAGTCTGCTGCACGAAGGATGGAAACCGGAACGCATGGGGGCAGTGAGCTCTCACACTGAGCTTGGTGTTTGCAGTCAGGACTACCATTTTCGAGGTTGTCTCTGAGCTGTATTATTTTCAGAAGTGGGCATGGCGTCAAAGGCATGATCGCGCACCTCCGCTTCGAACCAGCCGCTTCCCATTTGCAGGAATGAACTCAGTGCAAATGCAGTTCTGGCCGTCAGGAAACCAGTCTGCAAAGCCCGGGTGAGCACGATTTGAATGACACGGCACCAGAACACAGAGCCAGTACATTCGGATTCCCTGAAATGCTGTCCTCATTTTCTCGAATGTGTCAACTCCGTCAGGTTTGTTTCGTTCGCAATTTCTGTTCCGGAATGCTGGAGAGATTTCCACTACCCAATAAACATGTACGTAGGAGGACATACAAGGGGACCAGTCTGTCTGCATACTTCGGAATACTTCAAGGTAAGAATGAGCATTTCTTTCTTACGTAGAGGCAGTGCCGTGTGTTTGTCGTCGAGGTCTCTTCAGGATCGAAAATATGGGCCACCGTTCTAAGAGGATCATTTCTTCGAGTTCGACACAGTTTGGCGTACGGCCACTAATATTTCTGGTTTAGTGAAGCAGAAATACAGGC
This sequence comes from Neospora caninum Liverpool, assembly GCF_000208865.1. Classification (NCBI taxonomy): domain Eukaryota; phylum Apicomplexa; class Conoidasida; order Eucoccidiorida; family Sarcocystidae; genus Neospora; species Neospora caninum. The sequence continues at coordinate 4,180,773 of NC_018394.1, read as the reverse complement.
ACTCTGTGGCTCGTTGAGGTGTCTTGGCAAAACGCGCGCGAAATGCGTGCAATTCCATAATAGCAGACCTGTTCGTCAAACTCTCGTTGATGCAGTCGGAGTCATTGGTCACAAAGTGGAGTGCGAAAGGTCTGTGTCGGCTGCGGATTTTGTTCTCTGTTCAGGTTGCTAATTCATTTTGCCGTCTGCAAGACTTGCAGCTGGATAACGATCAGGTGACAGTGGGATTTGAAGTTGATACCTTACAAGGGATCGACCGTGGCAGGAACGAAGGAACGATTTCATAGTCAGATTTCCGTTGCTTTTAACTCGTGTTCGGGGGGTCAAGTGCTTCGGAAAGCAGTCCAACTCTCGAGAGCAGAAAAAAGGTGTCAAGACAAACGCACGTAGTACTGGACTCACGACCTCACGTGTTCATCGCTACGGACCTTTTGTTTCCATTTCCGTTACTTGTGAAGTTCAAACAGTGCCACTTCGTACTGGTGGTGACTGAACTGCATGAACCCTCTAGAGGAGGGAAACGGTCTCCAAAACAGCAGTTACGTTGCACTCTTTAGGATGGCACAGGCTTCTCATTTCCGATAGAAGTTCATGCTGCTCAGTAGTGCAAATATGATGACGGACAATTCTCAGCTCCACTATTGTTGAAATCACCACACAGCATCGCAAGCTTCTTTAGTGGTGTTAGTCATTGTCACAAGGCGATCCGGCCACGAACTGCGGACTCAGGGAAGTCGCTGAAGATAGCGCAAGTTGCACTGCGGGAGTCTGGTTGAAACGAGACGCGCTTACAGAGTTGAATTGGTGGATGAGCTTCACAGTTTTCGCTAGGGGCAGGCGACCGAAACTCGCCTCTGGGACAGAAAGTGCCCTCATGCCAGAGGGCAGCCTTGCCGTTGTGTTCGATTCTCGACGGAAATCACGGCAAGGATTGAGGGAGAGTCTTACGATTTTATGCAGTTGGGAAACAGCGTCTCTTTTTTGGTAACTTCACTTACTGCGGAGCACGGCGGAGAGGCACCGTCCAGGTTCCTTCAGCTAGTCATATGGGTGACGTGCACCATGAGGCTACGAACCAACCGTCACCTCGTGTTACAAACGCTCCACCAGAGTGCGGCGGTTGCCAAACAGTTCAACTCGCTCGGTGTTACTGCGACTATTAGGGATAGTATCAGTTCTAGATTGGGTCCGAAACAGGTAACAGCATTCTTCCGGCCCGAGCCACGTTACGCCCACTAGCTCCACAGAACCCCTAGCACGTATACGCCTTCGAGGACTGCGTCCAAAACTCTATCACCAAATCTTATAGGGCGCTCATTCGTCTGCGCTGCCGGCGGTGACCGTACTCCTGCGAAAATACCCGAGTCATGTGGACCCTCACGGCAGTGACAGAACAGCAACGGGTGAGTGGAGGACTGCCCCGCTGTTGCATTCCGCTTGTCTGGAAAGGCGGAAAGACACAGCACCATAGCAGCGGCCAGGAACAGGGGGGGCCCGTTTTTGTTGACAATGACCAATAGCAGGGGTACCAAAGAAAGCCAAGTCAGGACAGCTGTTGATCTTGGGTTGTGCTTGTCAAATCTGCCTTCTTTAAGTGCAAGCTGCAAGAATGTGGGCTTGCTTCTGAATCGACGTGTATCCTGTGGGGCCTGTCTCTTGGCACTCTATGCTGGGGCTGATAAAGTGCTGTAGCATTCACTGGTACTTGCATGAAAGAGAACCGAGATCAAGCACCCTACACGGCATAACCCCAACAACTACTGCTCGTCAAGTCGGTCAGGAAAAGAGCGAGTACCTAGAGTGGTTTTGTCGGTTGCAGCCTCATCCGCTCGTTTTCGGTGCAAGTCCACGTGGGGCCTGCGCACTCGACTGTCTTCAGTATCCACCATGAACTCGCCAAAAAGAGATTCAGGGCACGGGGTGCCTCTTGATCTATCCGCAGTGCCGAAACTTCCGGGATTTGACCCATTCACGTTCAAAGACGTAAGACATGGCGGCTTGGATATGACACCAGTCCGGCCAGATGCAAGTGCCCATAGCTCACGTCTCGTCTCCAGTCGCTTGAGGAGTGGTGAATGGGTTCGAATGTATTTTTGCTTGTGGACGGCAGACACCAAGGAAATACACAAGGATGGCTCGTGGGCACGGCAACCGTTGATGACCGCAGAGCCATTTTTTCCAAAGCTGTTTCACCAAGACGAAGCTTCTCTCACGTTATCCCTGCTTGTGTGACAACGCAGAACCATCACAAATCCCAGAGATGGGGAATCTCAAACAAGCAGTGTGTAGAAAACCTGGAAGATAAGCGACAAAAGCTCGTAGCGGTGCCACGGTACGAAAGTCTCTGTACGTTTCTGTCTGGAGATGTATTTGCTTGTGACATCTTGGCTATGGGTCCGATACCAGCTGCGAGCGGACGTCTTTTTGCGGCGTGTTTCCACCTTATGTCTCTACGTTTCAAACTTCGTCTTTCGTATAGGGGTCAAGCGGCGAGGCACATCATCCCCGGACTTACTAAACTGGTAGTTCAATGCTCTAACGTAACTGAAATTCATATCGAGCATGGAAAGCTCACTGAGAATCGTTTTTCTCCAGATATGTATCTAAGGGCCGTATCTGCATCGAGAGACGCATTTCGGCAGAAACTCTTTGGGGGGAGAGAACTTGTTCCCAGACGCCTAACAACTTTTGACCTGGCCATCGCGTCTCTCCACACCTAGAGCTACCCGAGCCACTCTCCATTATCCCACTTTGGACGGTTTAATTCTGATTTCAATGTTGAACATGAAAGCCTCTGCCAGACTATATCAATCCCAAAACATTGCTGTGCTCTTCACTCGTAGGTAGCGTTGAGGAACAGCAAAACACTTCGCCCGGACACCCTCTGTTCAGGAACACAGCTCCATTCCAAGAAAAAAGAAGGGCGGGTATCTGGGAAAACGACAACTCGCACGCCACTGTGCAATTGTACCGTCGTTTTCTGCCGGCTCTGGTCAGGCCAAAAAATCCTTGGAGAGATGGATCAACACTTCCTAAGGCAACAACTCGCGAGCACTTCACCTGGGAGGAGGCGCCGACATTGAAACTCCCCGCGTCTGACCTGATGGAGCACAAAGTACTTCGATTCTTTTGCTTTTTTAAGTCGCATGTCGATGAAGACAAGACGCAAAATATACGAGTTCGGAAGTGCCACCTGTACTACTACCTCGAGGTAAGTTCTGCTGACTTCGTATCAAAATGCTGCCGCGTTCCTCTGCATCTCAGAAGTACCACTGGATAAATTGATGAAAAACAGATTAATGCTGAAGTGGTGTTGCCCATTTGGGTGACGAGCTGTACACAGTGCAGCGCCTCACTCTGATCCCATGCGCTGCAGGACGACACAGTTCAAATTGAAGAACCGCAGATTGACAACAGTGGACTTCGGCATGGAACTCTCATCAAGCGGCATCGCATTCAGAATGCTAGCGACCCGACTGTCTACATTTCGCCGTCTGATCTTCGCATTGGCAAGGAGATAACCATCTACGGTGTAACCCTTCGAATGGCTGATTGTGACGAGTTTACGAGGGTAGGCCTTCCGTGGGACGCGAATCGGGCAGCAGAACCACCATGTTCTGAGACGGTCAAACTGATTGAGTATCTGGTGGCTTTGATCGGTGAAGTCACCGAAAATTTGACACCGGGCAGAAGAGTGATCGTTACCGAGAAAGGAACACACCAGATATGTCTTAGCTGAGGGAAGAGAGTGAAAATTTGCACGAGGTTTGAAGAGAAAGGTGAATCATCTGTGTGACTACCCTTTACAGAACTGGTACAAACAATCAGGCAACGAACAACCGCCACCTGAGGAAATTCCACAAGACAGCTTCGTGAAGATGCGTCGGTTATCGGAACTTCATAACTGCAAAGTTCCCATGACTTATGACAAGCAGTAAGATTGCTACAGAAAGGAAGCCGCGTAGCTGTGGCGAACCGCGCCTGCAGCGGTTGTTGTAGGGCACGTCCCCAACTAGTTGTTGCTCTGGAGGGAATGTGGAACGGTCTTCTTCGTTTCTCAGATACCGCGAAGTGATGCTTGGAGGAGGTTTCGTCAATCAAGACATGCAGCAATTTATGGAGAAAGACCGAATGGTGCGTCATTATTTCACAAAGAGCCAACCTCCAATAAAATAGCGGATATTTGCTATCCGGGTGCAAAAGTCACGTTTTATTGCCCTGTGAGCGACACAGGATTGCCGGACACAGAGTTCCTGTGATGCGTCTCCTTATCAGGTGTGCCGATTTTTCGCCTCGTACGATGATTCGCTGTCTACCATATTCGAAAGAAGGCTGATGGTCATATTGTTTTACCTCTGGTAAGCAGTTTGAGACCCGCAGCTGCGAACAGGTCGACCGATCGGAAAACACATCCGCCGCACAGGTGCTATTTGCTTCTGCGCTTTACATTACCTTCAGTGACGATACCATTGAAATCCGTGAGCACCTCCCGCCGAACAGCTCTCGCCCGCATTTCCCCGTGTACTTTAGACGGCGCAAGCTTCCCAAAAGTGAGCATCTTCAAGCTCTTTCACCCGCAACACACTAAAACGATTCGGTGGAGCCAAAGGTTGGGCTGGCTGTCACTCCACATCCACCAATCGAGGACCATTTATTGATGATTTGCTGCCATATCTTCAGCCAAGGTTGGTCCTCTGGGACCTTGTGACCCCTTGCTAAAGAAGGAAGACTATTTCCAGATTACGGATTTCAAGGTGTGAGTGATCACTGTCCTCCCGTCCTGCTTTACATACAAAGCTTTCTGTCCAGTATTTCATGCTGTGGCTTCGCGATAATCTGCTGCGATGATGCGTGACAGGTCGGATCAGTGATGCGGATGCTAGACGTTGACCTCTTCATCTACGACGCAGATGGATTCACCAGGGAATACTTCAGGTACCGAGGCGCCGTCCTTCCTCCCATGTCGTTTGCGAGTCTCATCTCTTACAATGCTTCCCCTTAGTGCCGCTCAGTGTGACTCCTTGCTGCATGAGGTTCACAACATCAACCGTGGTCCTTGGCTATTCAGGCGCGAACTTAAAACCGAACTGGATCCCGCTGTTAACGTCTGCATCGAGCTGCCCTCACCTCCTGATCCTCCGGTGCCCCTTCCAACTGGATATGGTACCGAAAGTGACTCAATGACATCCGTTAAATACATCGTCCCCAAGCAAAGGATTGAGCAGTACAAAAAGTCAAACGAACTCGACGGCAAGTGCCTGCGTTATCTTGCACACTTGTTGGAGCCCCTTGCCCCCGGTCAAAAAAAACGGCTGTTTTGTATCGAGTACCACTTGGCGGATGAACAAGTTGCCATTACTGAAATCCATCAAAGGTAATAACGTCGAGGATGACCAATGTCGATCGTGTCTGGGAAGACTTTTTTCCTGAGGCTAGAGTGGCAATAGCGCGGGGGTATGAACATTTTGTGTTGCTTGCCTTTGACCACGTCTCGCGTGTGCTACCGTAATGATTCGGAGGTTGTCTGTCTCCGTTCTGCCGGAGGAGCTTCAATGGAAGGTGCTACGGTGATTCAATGTAAATTTGTCTCGAGCTCAGAAATGTCGGAGTCGCCGGCGGAAAGTTCTTGCAGAAGGGGAGTTACAGGCACGAACAAACTCACCAGATACTCAGACCGTGCGATTTTGTTATGGGGTAGGTCACGCAAAAAAAAATCATGCACACAATGAAGTGACAAGTTTGCATAGCAGTGGTGTAGGCTTTGTACAAACAGGCCTGGGTCTTATTTCGCTGTCTACTCAGGGAAGAAATCTGCATCAATAGACATTCTTTTCAAGTGATCGACGCCGATCAATTCACCAGGACATATATGAAGACTGGCGATATCGGTAGCAGCCAATCCGATCTACACCGTATCCTGCAGCGTTTGAGAGATTCCATGGAAGAAAGGCTAACGACGCTACGAGAAATGTTTCGAACAGTCGACCAGGTAATGATTCGGGTTTCTCATTTCACGCCTTTCTGGTTCGATTTTCGCAGCTGTCTTTTTCCTAAACTTTTCTCCATGGTTTCTGAATTATCGACAGTGCCATTTCAGTCCAAGGTGGCAACTCTCTCCCTTGATTGTGTACAACATTTTTGTGGCGCGGCGCAGGACAAAAACGGAGTTGTCACGGTGGAAGAACTGAGGCACTGTTTGACAAAAGTGGGATACGATTTGTCTCACGAGGTATGCGGTGTATAAGAGGGTTTAAGTTCATGCTCTGTACCACTGCCGCCTCATGTGTGCTGCCGTTGAAAGTGGAAGCGTCTCTCCGACAACGTGGATTGATTTTCAGGAGGTTCTCACCTTGCTGAGACACTTTGACAGTAACGGCGATCACCAGGTCAACTACAGGGAATTTTGTGATTCCTGTCTCAATCTAAAGTTAGCAAGTCCCTCCAACTCGTCCAGCTGCTGTCTGCCGGTCATAAAGTCGGTAAGAGAGGGGGCCGAATATCTTGTGTGTTCCTTGAGTTTCGTATGATACTCAGCCGTGGCATCGCCGACAACTGCCACGCCTTGAACAAATGCATACATGCTAATATTTGCAGCCGGTTGCAGCGGCAGGTTCCAGCGTGTCCCAATGTAGAGAAAGGCTGGAAGAGGCAGGTGCCATAAAAAAGGCGGTCAGAGAAATTCAGTAAGTGCCGCTGCTCCTCCGTCACCCGTGTTCCAGGGATGACACAAACGATCAGATTCCGGAGTTATGAATCTCCGTAACGATCCAAAAATGCTCATTACATCTGTTCACAATTCCTCCGTTTACGAGCGAAATGTACGTTGTTCCGCGTGAGCAGGCACATGTTTTACCAACAGCCCCGGCTTTTGAATAAACTCGCGAAGGAATTCAGCCACATGACTGTTGGGAAAACGGTCACGGCGAGCCAAGTGTGCGAGGCATTGAAATCAATAGGTGTGTGGTGACTCCCAGGAAGGCGCTCAGGGGTTAGACGTTCGTGGCACCTCATCTGTGCATCCTGGAGTAGAGATGTTCCCTGCTGCATTCTTGTAGGTGGAAGATAACACGCTCACGAAACACTTGCAATTACAACTGAGTTCAGCTGCCGGGGCGAGAAGCCAGTCCATGGAAAAGAAAGCCACTGTTTCTGCCATCAACCGCACAGGGGGTCACCATGATTGAGTTGTGGTGCTTTGACCGTCGGAGCCTGCCCTAAACCGAAAACGACGAGACAGGCGCCCGGTCGAATAATGGAAGCCTACTTAAACACTCGGTGGCTTTGGCCACAGTGAAAAGCACTCAACCAAGCAAGGAGGTTTAAGTTAAGGAGCCACGCATCGGCTACATTCTCTTGACACGATCTTCTGTTGTCTATCAGGTCACGAATATCCCCTGAAAACCGTCCAGAGGTGCATTGCATACCTGTTTCCTGAAAAAGCATTTGAGGAAATTGATTACAACCAATTCATCCAGGTGGGAACTGTGAATCGTGTAAGCTTTAGCACGGTCCGGCATGCACACCATATTGCTTCGAAACTCGAAACATATAGCCAGGCGTTCCTCAACCCATTTCCTGTGCGTCTTTGGAATCAGACTGTGTGCACGTCGTACAACGACTTGCCTGCTGAGAGGTGACAGGATACATTCAGGAAACCCCGACGCACACCAGCAACATCGACAGGAGAAAGATACCTGTAAGAACCTTGCAGATGACAATTCGAAAACGCGGTTGATTCAAGATTTTCCGGTGGAATGATCTTGCTCGATGTGGCCAGTGCTTAGGCTACAATCTTTCGATAAAACTCTTACCATTATACGCGGTTATGGCTTCCTCCTGAATGTGCCAGTATGCGACGAGTCTCTCGAAATAAGGCCAAAGAATCCGCGCCTCTGTTTACTCCACTGTTGACTTACCAACCGCTAATGCCCTGGACAAGTGTGAACTATCGCCGCCCCACCCTCGTTGGTGGCTACTTAGGATTTTGCTAGGGTAGCGTTTCAACCGACGGGCTTCAGCCAGATATTTTTATCATGGTTGGTGTAGAAAATCGGTACCGAAGTTCCAGTTGACTAAGACAATGAAGAATGAAATGTTGGGCAGACAGTCGACACGATTACAGCACCACGTCTGAACCCACGCCTGTTATTGCACATTTGTGCAATTTACTGACTCGTTCCATCCCTCTCATTTTTGTCTGTGACCTAATTGACACTCGTTTGACCAGAGAACACGCAGACAAAAAACAGCTCATCTTCAGTGTGAGTGATGCAACCCGATTTGGTCCCGAATGGCAGTGATCTTGTCTTGAGTCAACGCCATTCGCGTCATATATCGAAGAAGGGCTCGCTGTCAGCGTCTTAGCGCACAAAAGTTTAGTGCAACGAGTCCATCTGGCTCAATTCCTGAGCGAGCATGTCGATCCTTTCGTCCTGTTCAGTTCACACAGATGTCCCCCGAAAGAGATAGGCCTGACGTTCCTCATAGCATCCCATGAGTGTCATCTCCCGATGTTTTGCTGATCTAACCTGACCTTCAGTTTAATTAGTTGCTCCAGATGACGAATTTTCTCCTTCAGGATCACGTTTGTCTCTTGAAGCTCGCGTATCGTCTCCTCCTTTTCACCCTGTGACGCCACACACGAGAAAACCGCATCCTCAGTGGCCCGTGTACAAATTTCGGGGGGAGTCTCAATCCATCGGGATTGCATACATAGGGTTTGACAACTGTATCAGCGGTGTTTCCACGTTGTTCGATGGTACCCATCCGCTGTGGTTTAACTCACTAGAAGCTCTCCTATCTGCATGGAGCTGTTGCGATTCGCCATCACGCATTGACTTGACCCGTACGTAGGAGCATCTGTCGCATCACCTGCACACGCGTTCGCTGGCCTCAATTTCAAAATTTCAGGTCTCAGTTGCGACAAGAAGGCCGATATTTTTTCAGAGGACAGTTATGTGTGGTCTCGTGCCTCGAGGGACACTCAAGCGCGGAACACAAACCCTCACTTTGTGGTACAGAAACAGTGCCCGTGTCAGTGTTTGCAGCCGAGGTGCGTTGGATCAGAAGCATATTTTGACTTCCCGGCCGTCTGCAGTGCCCTCTTCACAGGCATTCCTCTATCGCGGCATGCAAACTGGAATCGCTTGGACATTCAGGTGATTTCGTCTGTCTTTTTGTCTGGCATCACATCCACCCTATATATACTACCACCACAGTCAGCATACTGGCTCGGAGTCTCAAAGGATCTTCTCACCTACGAGGGTCCGATGGCATTAATGTGCAACTCAAGAAAGCTACGATTCTTTCGATCTAACTGCAATGCCTTTCTGAGCAAGTCCGTCGGTTTGTGGAACCGTGATATCACACTATTCGGCTACCCTGGCGCAACTAAAATGTAACACACCACGAGGCAACAACAGCGCGGTCCTTGCACGCTGTCATTCCGAGGTGCTGCTTCTACCTGAATAGGGAGCTTCTTCGCTCACGGATCGTGCCTTGAATACCTCAGCCTGAACAGTAACTCATCATTGTATCAATTGCCTGATATGCTGCGGAACACAACACCTCTACTGGTATATGAAATGTTGTCCTTGAACGGTGTACCTGCTTGCGAAAGAGCGAGATAACCCTTTCCACTGCTCCGGGCCGGGCATTGACAATATCGTCTATATCTTTTGGATTCAGTCGCATGTCAAGCCGACGAAATACTTTCCCTGGAAAATAGAGAGAGACCAGAATTCAGTCTTCCACCTTCCCGAGGAACAGTAAGCAAGTTTGCATAGTAGCCAACACTCAACTACAAGGGACATCGACGAAACCACCTGACCTTGCAGGCACACGGTAAGGAGCTCACGGTTCAGCGTTTGCCAGTTGTACGCCTTCTTGTCGAGAGAGTTTGCCGAGCTGAACAGGAATCGAACGGTAAAAGTTGGCCCGAAGTGTCCCCGAAAACCCTTCCCGCCCTATATGTGAGCGTTAGTGCATCGGTCTCACAAAAGCGTCAGCTTGCATCAGATAAGATGGTTACCTGTAATTGTGCAGCTCTGCAAGTTTCGGAAGACATGAGTTCACCAGCTCGGCCATTAGAACTGCAAAGGAGCCGCGCACACCGTGGGCCCCAGCTTCGGTACAGTAAAGCAACATGTGATACTTTCTATGAACGATGGACAACGCACTGAGCCTCTTAGTGAGGCCTCCGCCATTACACACAGTGCTCATGAAATGAGGCACTGCGGGAGAGCAAGGGGTGTGTCTTCCCCTCGAAGCCTCACCACCGTCAGAAAAGTCGCGGCTGATATTTCGTTTCGGCCTGGATAGAGGAATAGTATCCACCCAGTGGTACAACTCAGCCAACTCTTCGTCTCCCTGAAGCGGTGGAGCCAAAGGAATGCAACCTGAGAGGGAACAGGATAATTTCACCTGGGTGGCCACGGAGGTCGGCAAGACTGAGAAAACATGATACTGTGCTCGGATCCAGCATTACTCATCTTCCCTAGATGACTGATACGTAGCCTCTGCGGCCCGCCCGTCACAAAGAACCACCAAGATGCAAAACCTACTTAAAACACCGTTGATGGAAACTGATCCGAAGAAGTGACACTGCGTACGTTGAGACTGAGTAACGCACACTACAAGCTTTCTGACCCCCTCCATCTACGGATTGCTAAACATCAGCATACTTTTAGAGGTTCCCTTGCTAAACGAAGCATGGAGGGGTGCAGAGATCGCCATGTTCGGCTGCTTGCCGCTGAAGATTTTGTTGCTGCGCTGAATCCAGATGGACTGGCGGCGAACAACGCCCCTACCCTATAATACTAACGCCGTAGCGACGTTTATCTTCCGAAGTAGCAGAAGGCCACGCACAGTCAGCGACGCCAATTGTGCGCTTCGGTGTAGTAATCGATTGTGATATGCGAAATCTGATGTAAATCTTTACGACTATGTGGGGGGCGAGCGGCACGAAGACTGTAGGTCACGACTAGTCGCTCCGCCGCCGAGCCAGAGCACGCCGAGGACTACGACCGCTGGCTTGCCACCCTCGGCGGCATCAATGGTTTCCGCGGGAAAGCTTGCAGGACGAAACCAAAATTCTCCGCGACAGCCCTTTTTGTCATGCTGATTCAGTGATCGAGTCTGCATGTGTCATTAGAAAGAACAGTCGCCCGAACGCTGTCGCGCGGGTGTCTCTTTTCTTAGATGCACCCGGTGGCGATCGGCGTGCTCGGGACAATTCGGGCGGTAGGAACCAGGCAGCTGCAAAAGCTGGAGGCACCCGCTCCCCCCTGCGGCTGGTGCTACAGTGAACGAAGGGGCGTTTTAACATACGTTGATTATGGGGCCCAATTTCACATTGCAAGCAGCTACAGAGCAAACTTGTTTGTGTTTTCAGCGGAAAGCGCATGCGACGCCGAGATACCCGCTTTCTGTTGCCGGCCGCGGCCCCAACCTGGTCTGTCTAGTGCATCAAGACAGCATAGGGAGGAGAGGCCAGCATGGTTGGGACACGAACTCCCTAGCGGACGATGAATTAATTTTACTTTTGCCTTGTGGCACCGCGTGGCTCCATGGGAGCCTGCCCTATTTCCATACAGTCTTACTGTCTCTTCCGGTACTGCGTCTGCGTTGAGATACTACGTATCTTTGTTCTTCTGCAGCCGAACTTTCTGTGGCTACTCGCTAGCTGGAGTTCGACCCCGACCGAGCCTTTTGGCCAGTTCGCACCGTCTGAGTTTTTCATCCGCAAGCGTTCCTATCAACAGAGGATCTCAAAAGTCAGCTCACATTCTTTGCATCCCGCTAAACCTGACGTAGTTCACTCAATTCAGCTTCTAGCAGGCAAATGGCGTGTGGCATCCCATGGAAGCTTGCTCGACGGGTAAGGAAAGAACAATAATTTTCTGAGGTGATACTCGTAACCGTATGACAGGCATAACGAGTAGATTGTACCAACCACGCCATTTTTTGGCTTGCTGTTTCTTACAGGATGAACTGATGGAGGCACGACAGGCAGAGAGACAGGGCGACTACTTTCCTCCGCCCTATCCTCCGTGTCCACCCACGGTTGTCATGCCGCTTCGTACAACTGCATACGATTTACCTGAAGCTACATTCGTCACGAGGCCGTGTCCCCGCCCTCGAAAGGCAACTGGACATAAAAATGTTTTCGAACGCCTAACCGACACGGCATACTACACGGTAAGCATCACTGTCAGCCCTACCACTGCCAGATGGGTCGGAGAGGGCTCAACCATGCCGCCTTTGCCAGTTACTTTAACTTTCGTGTCATGTGTTTGTCATGTCAATCTGAATGTCGTCATTTCTCGGTTGATGCAGGGATCACATCGAGAGCGGTTTGACGAGTTTGGAAATGGAAGAGGAATTGCCGGTAGAGAATACTTATATGCGTACGACGGCTTGACCGAGTCTCCAAGCAGATGTCACGAAGTCTATTCGTCTGTCGTGAAACGTCGTAAGTCTGAGTTGGGCTTTTGATTGAAATTGACTATTAATGTCATTAGCAACGGCGATGTACTCAGTTATGAGATACAAACAACCAAGCTCTTATGATTGCTGTACATCACCCCACTGGACTGCTTAAGACAGCTAAAAGTGTTGGATTTCTTTTCGGGTTCGGCTCCTGTGTCGTACCTGCCATTAATATTTTAATGCAAGTGCCGTAGTCTTCGTAGCAAGGGGGAAATTTTGACCCGCGTAGGGTTTATCAGGCTGTGGAACTGCTGTGCTCGAAAGGTGGAGGCGAATGTTTTATGCAAACCTTTCCTTGATGTCCCCAGTCCAACCTAAACCACTGCCGAATTCTGAACGTGCCGCTTTGGCGTTTTCGAAATCTGCATGTTCGCAGCTCGGAAGCCCGTGGTCACACCCGGCACCTTGGGTGTTCAGCGGTTCGGAGTTCAGATTCCAGCTCCTAGACTAATGTGGCTCTATCGCAATGGCGATAAGCACGATGACGGCACTCCCTTCTTCGTCCGCCCCTACATCAAAACCATGGAGTCACTTTATCAACAGATTACTAAGGTTCGTGGTCACGCTTATCGCTGGCCGGTGGTGCTCCCGCATCACCTGGAAGTGGTAGCAACATCGCAGTATGTTTGCTTTTGTGGGTTGCCTGGATATCTGTAGGAAATAACTCCCATCGCTGGACCGGTCAGAAGAATCTTTGACCAAAATTTCCGTGTCGTCACCGATCTGGAGGACATTGTTGACGGTGCGAAATACTTGTGTACCTCTGGTAAGGCTACAGGAGAAGCGGATCTCCCAGTGATCGAGCAGTGAAACTCGTCCACTGCAGAGAGCCTCCTGCAACGGCGTTTCGGAAGCACGGTTTTGCTCATCAGGGGTGCTACATGGGGCTGTGCTATGAACTTTCCCTCTCCCTGTTTTCCTTGTTGCAGGGGAGCCGCCTGCCGCTTATGATCGACTTGAAAAATTTCTGAGCGAATGGGTGATTCAGAAGTCGCAAACTAAGGTTCCGAGCCAGTTCTTTGTTGTTTAATTTGCTCATCATCGGACGTCGAACCTATATTGTTGGGTCAAGTTATCTTGCTGCCACCTTAGATGGACACTACTGCGTCAAGATGGACAGGCATCTGCCACTCCGCTCACTCGTCAGGGAATTGGGGAGCTCGTCACTCGGGAGGCAGCGCCTGCTTTGTGATTCCTCTCTTGTACCGTAGTAGCATGTCTTTGACCTGCTTGTTCATTGCCATAGAAAGAGGCGTCTTCCTCTCCATGTCTTCCATTTCAAGTTCTACAACAAGACCTTCTGCTTCTTTGCTGAAAAGTAGCGATTTGATCTGAGGAGCAAGAAACGTCAGCCTCAGGTGCTAATACCTCTCGGGTTTTCACTCGCAGACATGGTGCAGTGGGCACCGAGGTTTTGTATTCCAACTTACCGCAGCCGTTGCATTCTCTCTGACTGCTAGATGAAGCGGCGTCAACCTGCACGGAAGCCGCATGCAGGTCATGCTGTGTTCTCACGGGGTGATTCGCGAACTGATCATGCCCCCCGTTCTGCTTTGCAAGATGTAAGGCCATGTGTTCATCGGCCGATGCAGTGTTGCAAATTGATGTTTCGAGGGCCTGTGCGAAGAGACCGCCTCACCCTGCGCAAGTCTGGGCATTGACCTCTGCGCCATGCTTCAGGAGAAAGGCTACAGCCGATCTCTGATTCCCCGCACACGCGAAGTGAAGTGGCGTTCGTCCAAGCTTCGTCGTCTCGTTAACAGATAGACCTAGGTGCAGTCACTCATTCGACAACGACGCCACTATAGGCCACGTAACTAGGTAGCAGTAATACCAAGGATTGTAGCTTATTACTGTTTATTAGTGTACCTGCGTCTAGTCCGAGCTGAAATAGGTCGATCTCTCCATAGAAAGCGGCTGCATCAGAATATAAACGCACGCAACAGCAAACTAGCCTCTCCATTGGCCCTTCAATAGGCAATTGCCTCATTTGCCTGTGGGGATAGATCTTACCGGTGAGAACAACACCTACCCACCATGATGGAGGATGGTCATTCCACTCTGCGGATCTCTGACGCTGTAGTCGACGTCAAAAGTCTGTAGCATCCTGTAAAATGCAAAATCTTGCGTGGGTAGAAATAGTTTAAATTGACAGCCGTGACTCAGTGCCTAATAGGAGCCCGCCATGGTAGAATTTGGTCACAATATTACTAGACAGAAGCAACAGACGTATCAAACTCGTTTCAGTCGGGGTGCTGAAAGCACGCTGCACAGGGTGAGCCACCACAGCAGCCGTCACCAACTAAGGCGTAGAGGCAGCAGGTAAAAAACAGTGGATTCCGGGGACAGTTAGGCAAGCAGTTTGCGTCGCTACACATAAAACCATTTTGTGAATAGGATAAACAAGGTGTTAGTGGCCGTGCACGAAAGAGAGAGCATGGAAAGCAACGTGTACTGCCTATATCAATATGATTTGTGAGGTGAAAGCGTGCGAAGGGATGCTGGACTGTGCTCTGCACGATACCTTAGTTTGTTCATATCCGGCGTTTCTTTCATTATCTCGTCTAGGAGCTAAGAACAAACGAAAACAGCAGTCACGTCAACTGTATTTGAAGCGCCACATAGGAGGTAGCTTCAAGAAAGAGTAAACGACCCGGCTGTCTCGACCTTGTTGTATACTAACTTCAAGCTGCATCCGCTTTTTGCTGTTTGTCGAGTTGCCTCCGCGTTTTGAGTCTGCTCTCTGAAGGCCATCGTCGTTGGTCGGTTTCTGCTTTTCCGAAGCGGCCACTTCCGCTCGGAATGGTGACACGACGCGCGACATCGAGCGAACAAGGAAACGAGACGGTGTCCTTTCCCTCGTCAAACAGACGCACCCGTGGAACTACTATTCCACGCCTGATCATGTCCAAACCTTTTCACCACCTTTTTTTCAAGTGCCACTGGTTGCTTTCAAGGATTTGCCGACAAAAAACCAAATATAGTGAAAGGATGACAATATTTCGATTGTTTCGTTGAGTAAATTAAAACTTTTCTTCAACTTAGCAACAACATTGAACCTGCATGCGAGCCTAGTGATGCTGGCAGAAGCTGAAATGGTGATGTGCTGGATCACATCGGTTGAGAGGTGACCACGTTATGCACATGCCAAGCAAATAGCGAATAGACATTTGTATATTTGGTTTCGAGAAGCCACAAACATCTTATTTCTACGGCTGGTCTAATCGATGGAGATAGACGTCCGCGGAAGACGCATTTCACTTTCACTGTATCATGATCTCTGGCTGGCATGGAGGAACGCAATAGAGCATGCAACCAGAAATGCAGGTAGCTTTCCCTTGGTACGAGCTTCTTTGGGCATGGTCGCCGCAGGTGCGCCTGGTTCAACTCCACCCGCCGCTTCAACCCGCGATATGGAAGCTGATACTGCAGAAGGATGGTTCTTCCTTGTGCCCCAGAAGCGATGCGCCAGAGGCTGAACAGATGCAACTCTTGTGATAGAGATCGACAGTAGCTCTCATCAGGCAATTACACGTGCGGATGGCTTTTGCCGAGGTGAATGTTCTTCTGTGGCGATTAACATCATCACGTGCAGACCCCTTGTTATTTGGACAACCCAGAAAGACGCCACCCTTGTCAGGGCAAGTTAACACAGCAGTGCTGGGCCACTAGTCACTTTGCAAGTTTTTCCTGGTTTTGCTCCTACCGAGTGTATTTGCGATAAGGCTAGTCGGATGGGTGATGACCTTACAGTGCTGCTTCATTCAAAGTCGCAAGCTAGGGAAAGGTCATGCAGTGGCACATACTCGAGGAAATAACCCAGCGTGCACATACCTGAGTTAACTGGTTCAAAGCTTCGTTCTCTCCCGCCGCTGTAGAACAGGTGTATTATCGAGGGCCGATGTGTATAGTGAAACAAGGAAGTACCAACTTCCTGAAATGCCTTCACGTCATCTTCGATGGCCATTCACCCAATGTCACAGAAATTACGGCGCCAGTCTGAATTCGTCTACCTCTCTCGAAAGCCCATAAGTCTTCTAAAGATCGTCGAAGCGAGCGTTTCTCCTCCGCAAATCGCAGTGTGTCGAGATGGTCGTCAGCCCTCTCCTCGATATGAATATTCCTGAAAGGAATGGGATTGTCGTCTGGCCATTGCGATTAGTGTCCTCCACTTTCCTCACATAACTGGGTGAGGGGGAACCTGCAGGTCGCCCACGAGGGCTGGTAGCATATCCTGTGTTCAAGTGATTTTTTGACGAATTCCGAGTCCTTGACAAATAAATGTTACTTTCGAACGGCTGCCTGCAGCGACCGTCGCGGAGAGCCAGCCCCATAAGAGTGCGGCGCTGCCCATCATAGTTCTTGGAAGGGACATAGTACAGGCCGCAGTACACACAACAGTATTCGACGGGAAGAATGCAAGAAGGGTTGCGGAAGGATAAACATAACGAAAATGCTACCACACGAGCTTGTTCTGTATATACACGTCACGCCAATAGCTATCCGAGATCAGCCTCTGTAGCAATGTCCGGCAGCGAGCTGCCGAGGCCGAACTGCCTGTCGCCTTCCAGGGATTGTTATACGCACCGGCTAGACCTGGTCGTTATAAACGTCACCTTGCTCGACCGATTCTGATCTCCGCTGAGGAATGTGATGTGCCGTGGCTGCCGGCTAAACCCCAGCGAGAGAAGCTGGCGTCATTGTTCGCTGACTGCCGAGTCGTAGCTTCCGTAATTGCCCAAACGCCACTGCTCACAATACGCCTGATGCTAACCCCTCAATCGAAAACAGCTTCGTGTCCCTCCATATTAATCTGGAGCTGACCAGGGAGTACGGGGAACCTCGATGCTGGCAGAAGCCATGTCGTCACCTCTGGCCACGACACGTCCCTTCGTCCCGGGAATTCTGCTGGTGGTTTTCCCTTCTATCTCAAGGTACTGCTTCGTAAAAAAATGAACTATCAACGGACAGTGTGACTTTTCTTCCTTTGTCGTGGGGGTGAAACTCGCTTAGCTTTAATAGCATGTGAACAGTCTCGGCGTGTCCTCCTGTTCTGTCTTGCCACCACTGCCGAGAAGGGTTTGCTCACGAACCACCGTTTACTATGACAGCTACTGTAACACACCCATCGCCGTTCATATTCAACTCATATGACACATGAGAAAGGTGTGCTCTTCTGTGTGTCCGAGCATCACGGTAGGAAAGCAGTTGCGTATTGGTCGTTGGTGAGCATGAAATGCCTGGCTGACACTCGTCACCACATCAGCTACTGTGCCACGGTCTTCCGAAAGGGAGCCGCAGTACAAAGAGTCACTCTAAAGGCAATGCGGTCTGAAAAGCGTAGCAACGTACACGTGCGACGGTGTAGGCCACAATGCAGTAACAGTGGCAGCACGCTATTTGCGATGCCAGCCGACTTACAGCGAAGTCGATCGATTCACTAAGTTACTCTATGCATGCAGTCCATTCAGTGTTACTGATTGACCGCTTCGAGCTCCAAGGCAGTTGAATGGATTCGGGTTGCAATCCAACTAACAAACGCTCCAGCGACGAAGAATTCTTGTGTTGCGGTTGAATTTGTTGCAAACCCCCGATATGGGAGCTCGCACGGACTCTGTAAGTGGTACTGCTCCTGTTCAGAGTCTTAGTTCAAATCGTACTCAGATCCAGGTGAGTGTATAGACACGGAAGATTAATCACGATTAGTGAATAGAGCTGCATCGGACCTCCGGGTATCGGAAGGAGGTGCATCATAGACCATAATCGACTGCAAGGCGCTTCGTAACGCATTGCAGGACATTTTCTCTCATTGCGGCACCACGTATCCATGATGCTCGCCTGTCTACTGCTAGCTGTCTCATTTTTTGCGTGGCAGCAATGCCTTGCCCAAAACGTGGGCTACAACCTGGGGCCGCTCCAGCAGCTAACGCGGTTTCGCAAGCAGCACCGTAGAACAATTGATGGAAGATTGTGTGCGGCTGCCTTCGTACAAGACGACCAGACTTATACGGATTGCACTGTTGCAAGGGCTCCAGACGGAACAGCAGGCAAGTCTATAAACTCGTGAAAGCCACGTGCGAAAAAATCGAGAGTTTATGTAATTTAAAGTCAGGGGGTGAATGGTGTTACGTCGAAGTGCAACTTTTGGGGAAAGGAGGAAGGGACTGGAATTGGTGTATTCCGCCGATAAATTATGGTGAGCATCTCCATGACCAAATGGCACCCACAAGCGCAAATCACTTGTCTCAGACAAAGTTAGAAGCAAATCGCGCGAGGCGTTCGAGATGAAAGCCACCGAAGCTGAGAAGATGGTAAGTGACAATGCACGTGCGCCCAAGCTTTAGCAAATCAGGGGTTCATTAGATTGCACGTCTGGATGGGAGCATTTCAAGAGTCGACGATATGTTACGTCGGTAAGCCGTGAAGTAGGCCAGCCGACGAAAACGTGGAACTATTCCTCTCCAAAGGCATTCAGCCACCTGCGGGGCACGACACGATTCGGTCGGGCGCCAACTCGAGAAGATTGAGAAAGTCTTGTCCCACAGCCGGACTTGTCTAAAGAAAGTCGAAGAGGCTTCCGGAAAAGTTGATGCTCTAGAAAAGGATATCATCACCATTCAGAATGACATTGCAACAGGTCGCAGAAGGTTGTTCGCGCAGCCAGAAAACTGTGAAAGCGTCCCAGGGTAAGTATTTTAACACCGAGAGGCAACCAATCAAACTTCGTCTGTCTGTGGTATAACAGCTATGAAGATGAGCCTTTTCCTGACGGAATCAAGGGTTACTACTACGGCAATCCTCGTTTTAGTGGCGCTCCCCGGGCTATCAGGATCGACCGTGCAATTGACTTCGTTTTTGCTGGTGCTGGGCCAGTAGAAGGCCTCACCTCGCAACAGTATTCAATCCGTATGCACAATTGTTCCTAGCGCGAAGATCTAGCAATATTTTTGAACATGTTTTGCTCAGGATGGGACGGATATCTGCTGGCCCCGCGTTCGGGTGACTTCACATTCAGCATAGGTAAAGAATGGAGCCAACTCTCTTTTGCACGTGGAGGTTACATGATCTTTACAGAGACAGACAGTGGAGTGCGCGTGTTTCTCAACCAGCAGCCAATAATAGTGGATAGAATGCTCCCGGCAACTGAGGCTGATGCTGTCGGAGACAAGATAGTGCCACTCACCGCCGTTGCGGGACACCCAGGGCGCCATACTACCGAGTCGGTCCCTGTGGAGCTGACGGCGGGAGAGAAATACAAACTCCGCGTAGAGCTAGTACACACCAGTCACTTCAAATACGAAAACGCGGACAGCGCCTACTTAAAGTTAGTTCATTTTTAGTCTGCCATCATCTCATTCTGGACCTGTAAACACCTCCACCACTTAGACTCTCTTGGCAGTCCTCGGGGGTCAAGAAAGAAGTCATTCCCGGCAAATATTTCTTCACCTCCAATCCCAGCCCTCCAGTTAAATTTTCCGGGTATGGATGAATAAACGGTTAAGGCGTATTCTCGAGCTATCCGAGAGATTTTGTATCTTGCCGTCAGACTTGATCCAGATCTGTTCCAAATCTCGTTTCTCTACAGCGGAGAAAAGGCTTTCGCCGACAGTGGACAGTTCGTTGTCGCTGATGTCCCACAGAGGTACCAGGGCATGAAGATGATACGGGGCCCCTCTGACCCTGCAGTGGAATGCTTCGAGTTCTCAGCCAACATGCCCGTCAATGTCTACGTTGCATCACCTGTCGGAGCGACTCTGCCTCTCGCGCCATCAGAAAAGCAACCATGGACGGCTCACGACACAGGCGACGACCTCTCGGTTTACCGTGGAACGAATCCTCTGAGCTTGGCACTTGATAGCAGTCGAATGAAGATACGGAAAATCATTTTCCCTGAAGGAGGCCTCATTTCCTTCAACGTCACTGACAAAGGGGTTCAGTTTTTGCTGTTTCTCGAAGGAAGGAAAGAGAATGCTTTATCGTGTGGTAGGGAGTCCAAACGTTCTTTGACTGCTACAGTATCACCACGCGACTTTTTTTCAGGAGGCCAGCAACAAGTGCTATCTCTTGTCGGCGGTCCCACGTTTGCTGAGTGTGAGGCATCATCAGAGCTGTCAGAGGAATTTGGCTGTCGGGCTGCCCTTAACGGAAAAAACATGGATGTAAAGAACGGGGTGTGGCGAACCGCCGGAGGAAATGGTCTGTAGAATCTTGCGACTCTGCAGGAAAGCCGCACACCAGCATTCACGGAATCATGCAGGCGTTGGGGAATACATAGTTGTCAAATTCAACCGTCCGGTGCAGATGTGAGTTACTACTGCGCTGCATCGCATTACTGTCGGCCGCACGGCTCCCTGCATTACAGCACCCATTTCCGGTTCAAGCCTCGAGGCGATGCAGTTACGTGGCCGTCGGAAATAACATTGTCCTTCTCAGGTAGGCCGGCTCCCTTGCGTGGCACACATTCCTGAAACCATTGCGTATTCATAAGGTGACGGAGATGAGGAAGGAGAGACGTTTGGAATCCTTCACACCCAAAGCATGGAACACAATTCATTCAAGCTTAAACACCCGGCCGTCACAAATTACGTAAGAACCAGTATGATACCCTTGTTCCTCCACTTGGTCGAATGCGTCTTTAGGTCCGGGCGGCTATCTCCCAAATGTACGTCAATGGAGAGGATTCCGGTGGCTCTTTTGAGTTCCTTGGGACGGCGTGCAGCCTCCCAGAAGAGGGAACCACCAAGGAAGATGAAGCGCCCAAAATTGTCATAGACGTAAGCACCCACCAAACTTTGCGGCCCCGTCGAAATCTATAAGTCACGTGCGCAGAGCTGTGCCAGCACGATGGAAGACATTCCAGAGCTGCTACCCGTTCAGGAGGGAGAACAGTTCTTCGCTGTTTGCCCTCGCACTTGCGCCTTGAGCCTGGACGGATACGTTTATGGAACCGATGAATACGCTCCTGAATCAA
This sequence comes from Neospora caninum Liverpool, assembly GCF_000208865.1. Taxonomy (NCBI): domain Eukaryota; phylum Apicomplexa; class Conoidasida; order Eucoccidiorida; family Sarcocystidae; genus Neospora; species Neospora caninum. Next base: position 4,159,313 of record NC_018394.1, on the reverse strand, counting down.
GTCTATGCAAGGCCGCGTTGCATTCTGGAGCGTGCAGCGCATTCACCGCTTGCCGGGTGCTGGTCACAGTAACTGGCCCGCGCAAGTCCTTCCCGGCATCATCACAAAACGGAATTTCATCGTATGCGCACGGCCCCAGCGGGTCGTCCCTTACGTTCTCGAGGATGTCGTGCACCGACTCGATGCTCTCTCGTGCTTCAATTAAGTATAAAATATCCTTCGGGGTGGGTTCCTCTCAATCGGTGAGCACCCGTTCATGCAAGCGGATTGATGTTGTAGCCGTCAACGCGATGGTCATTCAGGGATGGCTTGTGGATAATGGCAGCGTCAAGCAGCGCCGAGACGGTGTCATGTATGGTATGCAAAGGTAGCACCTGCGTTGAACATTGCAAACTTCATTTCTTTTTCAGGCTGGCTGCGGCCTGCTGATGCAACGAAATGTCCTGGATCTTTGTTTTCTAACCCTTTGAATCGAGAGGGAATTATGTTTCCCCCAGCCTCGTCCAGCGACGAATGTAAACGAGGAGCGGTGGGAAGATGTCGTCGTGATACAGTTTACGGCAACTGATTACCATATCCTTTAGGACTGTCGGACGAACTTCTGGTCACTGTCCGTGCCTGAAAACGGGCGTTATAGAGTGGAAGTTCAACTGGGAAATCCCTGCTTGTCCACAGCTGCGAATAACTACCTTCAAGTCAACGGCACACCTGTGGCACAGGGCGTGAAACTGGAGACGGGGAGATTCTACGTGGTGAGTAGCAACACAGGTTTTAGCAAAAGTTGGTCGATGTTACCCTGATACGTGCGTCAACAGGCAATAGCCGATTTGGACGTTAAGGACAAAATCATTGTCCTATCTTCCCTGTGCGACGCCACCGGCAACACGAAGGAGTTGTGTACGGACGCAGTAACAACGATTCTGAATGTGATCATTGAGAAGAAAGAGTAGAGCTGTCTGTTGAGTCTACTCGATAACGACAAGTGCCATTTGAGAACAGTGGTCGCAATAAAACACAACAGAAGCAGCTTCATGACTTGGTCTGGTTGCAGTCATGTGACAGAAGCGAATGGTGGTGACACCCGTCGTGCGTCGCTCATAGGGGCATGTGCGTGGTGAAAGCAACTTTGGGTTTTCCCAGTACCGTACCCTACTGAACTCCATAAACTGCAAAGTGCGGTCCTCCGGATAGAAGGACAGCAAGCCAAAAAAAAATTAGCATATTAACTGGGGTGGAGGAAGCAATGCATCGATCAGTTAGGTGGTAGACGCAGATGAAGGACAAGGTGTCGAAAGTGTGAAAGCCCCGCGGCTAGAATATATCCACGAGGGTATGACGGACACTTGTTGTTGGGTTCCGCCTCTTATGCACCTGTACTCTGATCGGGGTTCCAATGCCGCTGAATGCTGCTTCAAACCAGTCAGCACAAGCGTTGCAGATAAAACGATCAATGCCCATTTAATATTACGTGTAGCGTCAACAGCAGGCTTTTCAGCTTAGAGACTCTTCCAGGAAGTGGAAAAGACCGTAGAACACTGTTCAGATGGAAACACCTCGGGGCACCGGAAACTGGGTTCTTATCAGTTGGGACTGGGTTTCGGCAACAAAAATTCCAGCAACTATTTGTCGCTTGAGTGGGAAGCATTTCGGAACCAGCTGACACTCACACCGTTTGAGAAGAACGACTTCGCTAAGTTTCCCCCAAACCAAACTCCAAGATCAAACTTCGACACAAAGCAAGTCGAGCAAGCTCAGTCAGGAATCGGCATACTTGCCCAGCATACATGCTAGTAAAATCGCATGGAATAAAAATGATGTCTTTACGCACACAAATGTAGCCATATGCTCCTCTGTTTGTGCACCCGCCATGAGCCAAGGGGTGAGCAATCCAATCATAAGGAGCATCCATATACTCCATGTGTTGATACATTTACGATATAGTTTCGGCGACGCCAGATTCGCAAGAGGTCGCGGCAGCTCAGACGTAAAAACAGAGAACAAAGCGGACTGTACACGCGATTAACTTCTTCCTGGTAGATTACTGTGAATTACTTTCTTACATCCTAACCGCCTAGCATTTCGCACGCAGAGTCTTCTCTTTTCTCCAGAGCCAAAGCCCGCCTCCCGGGGTCAACATCTCGCTTCCCTTCTTCCCCAGCAGAACGTTTTTGGTGGGTCTTCATTCGCTTGTTTCCTTGTGACTGAGTGGCGTCGCTAGGCTGAGCTTCGGGGCAGTTCGTCTTGCGAGGCGTTCGCTGGGATGGCCGCAGATCATCTGCGTTTAGCCTTACCACTCCCATCAGAGCGCCGCTGAACTGAGTTATGTCTTCTAAGGAAACCTGGATACAGCAATGCGATACAGAAAAAAGCACGTCTCCGAAAAAACACGCCATCCAGTATACATGAATGCCGACATCTTTATAAAGAGAAACAGAAAATGACGCTCACCTGAGTAGAAATCTTCTTTCTTCCATTGGTAGCCCGTATCAGACATACGCTAGTCTGAACCTTGTCTTCATCCTGAAGAGCCCTTTTGCGCTTCAGGCCGCGAACGCCATTCAGTGCGGGAAACGCTGTAGCACAATGGAACACAACACCAGAAATGTGAGCTCACTTCAACCTTTCGCATTGGGCTAACTTTTGGGAAACGAACCTGCAGACAGTTCCCGTTGCCTCAAATAGCACGCACGCAAACATATCCCTGTGCAGCACACTAAATTTGACACTGGAAACTTACATCTTTTCAGAGTCACCCAGACTGATCCACAGCCTGTCTTGCGGTTCTGCTCGTACAGGCGGCCGAGCTCCTCAAGAAACGCATTGTTATCCGAGAGTACCATGTTGGTTGTGATGGTGATTCAGAGTTCCGGGTCAAGAGGATCGGCAGACCAGGAGAAGAAGCTTTCACATGCAACTAGTCGTTCTGATTGCGATTATGCAACGTATTTGAAACATCAACAACCGAGGCTGCTCTCTTCGTGCCTCTCAAGCGCACACCCCGCGGAAGGGAGAAACCGGATCAATGCTCCCGAGGGCCCCGCGGGCAGTTCTGACCGACGGTTGGAAGAAGGCGCTCTTGTTCAGAGTCCTCTCGATCCGGACATTAACTGCCAGAATTTTACCGTGTCATGCAGGCCGGTCACAGTACCTCGAGGACTTCCAATTTCCGCCTGTAGCCTGATGACATGCAGAGCCCTCAGCTTTCCGATTTCTCCGTTTGAATGATACCGTCCCTACCTCACGAGTAAAACTGACCTGACACTGCCTGTAGGCTGCCGTACACAGAAACCCCAGCCAATTATACATACAACACCGAACATTTGAATGAAGTCCAAGCGGCAGCACTCCGTCTCGAAGGCGACTGATGATTTCACATCGTACACACGAGTGAAGGAATTGGTGTGACGGGAGTGTGCAGCGTAAAAAGCCGAACTAGAAGTTGCTCTGAATGCCGTGCAATGCAATTGCCAGCCGAATCACTCGCTCTACTCTGGCCTCTGCAGGTTTACTGAATCCCTCTGTCTCTTCGCTCAAAAGCATGCAAACGGGGCGTAGTTCATGCGTCGCAGGGGGGTCTGCTGCATGCAATATGGAAGAAGCCAGCTGGCATGCTCAAGCAATAGGAAAGCGCGTGATTTTCGTATGAATGCTTCAGCACTGACCCTTTCAACATGGAAAACACTGGATATTTCTTTTTCGTGGCGTGCTTTTGGCTGCGCACAAAGGCCTGTTGACAAACCGATGCACACTCCTGTGCTTAAGGACGCTACAAGCATTAACATTTCATTCTCTGCAGTGGCTGTTGCGGAGCAACACAGTATGGGCGTGAACATGGGGGACGATTCTTGGAGGAGACTCAGCAACAAGTTTGCAGTTCATGTCTTTCAGAGGCGAGCCTTGTAGGGCCAACATTTCAACGCTTCGCAGAGATGAAACTCATTTTCTTCCGGTAAAATCTATATGCCTTGGTGGAGAAATGAGATTCTTACGGAATACTGCTGTGTGTCTCTGGGTGCAGTATACCGTACCCTTCAGTGACCTTGAACTCCGTACACTGGCAAAATAAAGTGCCTGAACCAAGCGGTTGGTACCGACCTGTTGGGGCATCCTTTCCCATAATGACACCTCTAGAAAAACGTTAACGTTCAGCGAACGCGGACAGCGACTGATGCAGCCACTTGACTATAGACGATGGCACAGAGCAGTGATTTTTTACCGCCCCCATCACACCTTCATTCCGCAGAGATGAAATGGTCAACCAAGCATTGCACTATCGAATCAAGCAGTCTCCTCAGCTGTTTTTAACTCAGGAAGGAGCTGATAGAGTGTCAGAGGCACCAAGGGAGATACATCTAAGATTATGTACTGTACCAAATAAAAAGAAAGGTTCCCGTCCTATTGACTTTCGACCGACAGCATTCAAATCACTGATTACGGTGGCCGTTCTGAATGGTTCTGTAGGAGACACATGCAGCTCGATTCACATTGCGGAGAGAGGAAAAAACCTGCAAAACAAGAGATACGAGAAAGATGATCTCATTCCTATCTCCTTGACATCCCAGTCGCGTTCGGAAGGAGCGCTTGTAACGCGGCGCCTGAAATCTTGCTCTCAGTCCAAACATGTGACACTGCATAGAGGGCTCTCGAGTGGAAGCACTAGCTGAAACATAGGAGGCTAGAGAGGATCAGAATGCAGGGGACCGAGTTAGTCCCATTCTCGTTCCAAATACCCGTTGTTGGCACCTCTGAGCACGTCCATATTTTACAGTGTCCGTAGGCGTCTGGCTACCTTTAGTGCGGACTTCCAGCAGCATAATTTAAATCCATGCTCCAGTCCCGAACTTAAGTCGTGAAAAAACGCGAAAGTAGTGTGGCACCTAAGGATTTGGTCCATTCGGAATCCATAGTGCCGTGGCGACCGCTGTTAGTGATGCCATCGTTCACATTAACGGACTCGAAACATGCGTTGAAATGGAAGCCGTTCGTCGCACAATTTGGTCCCGCTGACTTGCACTTTACCAATAACCGGCAGTGCCGGCGGCTGCCTCTGAAATGACAGATTGCTAAGTGAATGTTAGCTGGTGGCAGAATCTCCAAGAAGCCAGTGCCGCAATTGTCTTTCCAGGCTTCGTCAGAACCCGTGATTCGTCACGACTAGAGACTATAGTGACACACGCCAACGCCCGTCCGGGGCATGAGCCACATATGACTCCACTAAAATGGATAAACGCTTTTCAGGGATGCGCCTACCAAAATACAGTAGCGCGAAACCCGCGGAGCACGCTTCTTTACGTTCCGCTGCTACTAGTTGCATTTCAATGACAGTCCTCTCCCGTCGCAACAAACGACGCTTTTCTGGCTCACTGAACCATACAACTGTAAACGGAGATACCATATCTTTTCCAAGGCATGAGCCGTCATACAGAACCGTGAGCAAGGCACCATGCTCGCTTATCTGGTGAAAGCCAGTTTCCCTCAAAAGTAAAAAAACCCGTTAGCTGATGCGCTTGATTAGAAACCAAACCACGACGCAATACCACCGTCTTCTTCTTGCCGTACATCTTCTTTTCGTCGACCAGAGTCGTTGTCAACTTCCGTGTTCTGCACGGTTTCAGGTTCGTCGTCGTCGTAGCCCAGAGTGTCAACAGCTGTTCCTAAGTACCAGTCCATGGCATACGGTATTATGAGGTCTCTCAATGTCACTCCTGCGTCGTACTCCAGCTTTAGTTTGTCGAGAATCGCGCTTTGCTCCTGTAAAATAAGAACCATGCCAGATGGCAGGAGCGCAAGTTCAACCAGCCAGCGTTGTCTAGCGCGGTCAACAGCATAAGTACCACAGCCTTCACGTACCAGCTAAAGAAATCCTTATTCAGTGACCGCAGGATATACAGATGGACTGCAAACTAACCGTTTAGCTATCGTGACACGGATGTACACCTTATATGGTCCCAGTCTCTGCAAATGCGCGTACTCCGAGCGACTCGTACAAATAAACGTGACACGCGATTGGCCCCTTTTTTTACACCTACAATTGCAAATACACCGAAATAACCTTTAAATAGTTGGCACCCTGACACCCAACCCCCGAAGAAAATGTCGTGTTGGACAAAGCGCGCAGACCAGCACAACGCATTTACAGCCAACTGGAGGACGTTACGTAAGTACGTGAATCAGGAAAAAACCGTCTAATTTGTTTCTCCTGTGCCGGAACAGTCATCGATACTTTTTGCGTTTGTTGTAACCCATTCTGAATAGTGCCACATCTGTTTGCAGCCAGTTGCGGGCCCATGCAAGCGTAACTAATCTCTGCGAATTGCTAATTTCACTCCTTCCCTATGGACCTTCTTTCTGGCTTCTGTTCGCAGAAAGATGAGCAAATCGTTCAGTAGAAATACAAACCTCACTATAACGTCGTCGTTCTGCCGCACTCCGTTCAGGTACGTGTTCCCAGAAAAAATCATCTCATGCGGCGACCTCTTCTACCCACGTCATCCTTAGACAAGTATCGTACGCAAAAAAGAGACTCTTGCGGGTACCGCCCCTGTGTTCCTTACCGCCTCGCTCATTGCATCCAATTCGTCATCTTCTGGAACCACACTGTCATTAAAGAACAAGAAAAAACTCTTTTCTTGCTTTTCCTCGTGAATAGTCCTCACACCTTTGGTCCGCACATTGCGTTGCTTGCGGACGACCACGCTTTTTGTCACATCCTGTCACAAAGCAGCACATGACCAGTTGCACAGAGAGGCCTGTGCAGATCGCCAAGCCGCAAGCGTATAGCATTCGCTCCCTTGACGTGTCCTCGGGTACCCCGCACGGACTTCTTACTTCTTGCTAACTAATCAGAAAGCCTTCTGCACGATGCTAGCGCCACCGCATGGGAGACGTTTGTTTATACTTTAATGTCATGGTAGCTTCCGAAATGTGTCCAACGAGATATTCATACACATGTCTTGGCCAGTCGCGAGGCAGGTTGAGTAGCTTCTCGACACATAACATTGCTACTGCGGCTGCAGCCACATGCCACCAGTACAGCATGTATCCCGCGCTCTTGTGTCTCTTTTCTTACCATGTTTTCATTCCACATGATGGGAGTCCCGACGGTTTTGGAAACAATGTAGCCATCCTCGTCTTGCTTCATTTTGAAGGTCTTTGTAAGAGTACACGGCGTGAAGAATGGATTCTCCCCGAACTCGAAAACTAAGGAAAAGCCGTCCTCCTTGTCTTTGTTTAGCACTCGCCTGATGTTTCGCAGGTACAGAAGGAGTGGTTTGTCGCTGCCGCCTAACATGGACGACAGAAGGCGGTTGTTTTCGAATGCTCGCAGCCAAAATCCTGGAAGGGCCCGAGTGCCCACAGGCAGACTGTCATTCCGAGAAGAATCACCGGCACTTCCCGGTGTCTCTTCTTCTGGGCACGCACTCAGAATAGCAGCACGCTCTTCAAAAATCGGTTCCATCAGCCTGTCAAACTTCTCTCGCAGCACAGCCACCTCTTCTTGAAAACGGCTCTCCATGAGCCTTACTTGCTCTTGATTCCCTTCTAGGCGCGCCACGACCTTGTGCGAGGATGCTAGTCCTTCATACCTCGAGTCTTTGCCTTCCGCAGCAGCACTCGCGGCTTCTTCTTCCACAGCCTTCAGATAGTCTCGAGTCTGTGAGGCGTCTAAACCCACTGCGGCCATGGCTTTCAAGAGGGCTTCTGATACTGGTGCCTTTTCGCCGGCACCCTCCGGAGAAGATGCAGGACTCACTCGAATCTGGAATGTGGGTGCCTCGTCGGCTGGAGAAGCTCCATTTGATTTCGCGAGTTCGTCTTCCAGTTCTGCCTTGGCTGCTGTAGCTGCAGCGCTCTCCGCAGCTTCGATCGCCTTCACATCGCCAACCGCCTTCTGTTCCGCCTCATTTTTTGCTGCCTTCAGGGCGTCCCTTGCTTCTTTCACACGCTCCGACACCTCTTCTTTGCTCTTGTCCTCCGGCGCAGCGCGCAATTCACTTTGCAATTCCTGTGCTCGCGAAATGGATTTCGCCAGTGCCTGCTCGGCCTCACGCGCTTCCTCTGAAGCGACTTCAGCTGCTTGTATCTGTCTCGCGGCTTCTCCTTCTGCCCGCTCTGCCTCTGATGCAGCTGTCTCAACATCCTTCGCTGGCCCATCTGTTTCACGCGTTAAACTCGTCTCCGTCCTCTCACCGAGGGTCTTCTCCCTTACCTCCTTTCGTGTCATATCCACATCCCCCTTCTTGTGCTCCTCCTCCTTTGCCTTCATATCCACATCCCCCTTCTTGTTCCCTTCATCGTTTGCCTTCATATCCACATCCTTCTTTTGCTCCTCCTCCTCCTTTTCCTTTGTAGCATCATCCTCCTTCTTGTGCTCCTCCTCCTTTGCCTTCATATCCACATCCCCCTTCTTGTTCCCTTCATCGTGTGCCTTCATTTCCACATCCTTCTTTTGCTCCTCCTCCTTTTCCTTTATAGCATCATCCCCCTTCTTGTCGTTTGCCTTCGTATCCACATCCCCCTGCTTGTCGTTTGCCTTCGTATCCACATCCTTCTTTTGCTCCTCCTCCTCCTTTTCCTTTGTAGCATCATCCTCCTTCTTGTGCTCCTCCTCCTTTGCCTTCATATCCACATCCTTCTTTTGCTCCTCCTCCTCCTTTTCCTTTGTAGCATCATCCTCCTTCTTGTGCTCCTCCTCCTTTGCCTTCATATCCACATCCCCCTTCTTGTTCCCTTCATCGTGTGCCTTCATATCCACATCCTTCTTTTGCTCCTCCTCCTTTTCCTTTATAGCATCATCCCCCTTCTTGTCGTTTGCCTTCGTATCCACATCCCCCTGCTTGTCGTTTGCCTTCGTATCCACATCCTTCTTTTGCTCCTCCTCCTCCTTTTCCTTTGTAGCATCATCCTCCTTCTTGTGCTCCTCCTCCTTTTCCTTCATAGCACCCTCCTCCTTGTTCCCTTCATCGTTTGCTCCTTCTGTCTTGGCTAGCGTAACGCCAATGCGTCTTGGCTTCGCCACGGCTTCTGCATCTCCGAATGCATCCGTCTCTACCCAACTGGCTGCACGCTCTTCCCCTCCCTTGTCCTTTGTCGTGTCTGACGGGCTCCTCTGCGGACTCTCGCCGGGAGATCCAAACACATCAACGTCAACCGCGTTCGCGTGAAGGAGCTTGCCACCGTCAGCTACGACTTCCCCCGATCCCTTCCTTCGCGGTTGTTTGCTTCGCTCGCTTTTTTTCTCTCGTGGTGCCATATTGTTTGACTACGCGATGCCACACATTCGCCTAAACATAAACGGCGTCTCTGTACATGGTGAAAATGCCCGGCCAAGTCAACTCGTACGCGTTTCGGTCCACGTGCGTGCCCGCCACTGCGATTTCCCTGCTTCGTGGAAATCCCTCACGTCCCGGGTAACGGGAAAAGCATTGATCAGCAGCCTTCAGTAACGCACCAAACGAGAAGAAAAAGGTTGAAAATGAAGAACGACGGACGGCTAGCGCCTTGCTAGCTGGAATCGGCCACATGCAGCGTGAAAGGCCGGAAGCGCCCTCCGCTGGCGCGCAAACCGGCGTTTCGTCGGCTACAGAAACACGTACAAGACAAAGATATCACAGTTACACCCGACAAAAGTTGCCTCCGCTAAAAAGCCAGCGTGGGTGTGTGTCTCTTTCGTGTTTTGTGACATGACGAGGAGGCAAGGCTTTGGGGCTCTCTGGTGGTTCCATGCAGCCAGCGCGCCTCCCGTGTGCGCACGTCACCATCGATAAGAGCCAAACGGCCCTCGGAACAGATGCGCTGTGTGATAAACGGAGCAGAGAGCTAAAAAGTTTCATGCCGTTAATGCTTCACGCAACCGCGTCGTTATCGTTTTATCTGAATTATAAGTATCACGCCTTCCGAAACGACGGACCAGCTGTGAAGCGCCTTCCCTGGCTCATAAGGAATCCAGGCGGTTGGCGGGAGCTTGCTCTGTGAAAAATGCATACCAAGAAGCCGACAAAAGGGCCGGTGCCCAGGTATTAAAAGGAATTGCCAATTTCCTTTGTGTGTTGCCATTTTGTGAGCACTTGGTAGAGTCAGAACAGACGTGTATACTTCCTCAGCATTTTCCCCCTCAGAGGTGTTTGATTTTCTGTAGCAGGACCACGTCAGCAAGCATGCAGAAGCTGTCTGGGAGGTGTATCCCTTCGACTTTGACAGAGAAGCCTCTCACCACCAATTCACCTGGAAAACTCGACTCTGTCGAGTGCTACCGGACTGAATTTCCGTTTCCCTTTTGCTTGTATCTGCTTTCTAAAAAAGAGGGCCTTACTATGAGGCGCCGTTTTTCTGCCGGGCTGTTCCAAACCGTTGTCGTCACTTCCGCCGGTCGCTGGTTGACGGAAATACACAGTCTCTTTCCTTTTCAGATTCAACGGGAATAATTGTCCAACTCCTTCGATTCGGCACTGTTCCAGCACGGTTTAGGAAGAGTGAGCCCGCCATTGGTTTTGAGGAGCTGCCGTGTTCGTGGCTACGCACTGATGGCTAGGCGTTACAGAACGTTTCTGTATCTGTGGCTCTAGTCGTCGGCTTACTCGTTTTCCTTGCAACTAGAGAATTTCGTGGCCAAGCCAAGCGGTCACTCTACAAGCTACCACGTGAAGGCGCGAATAAAAGGGAGAGGCTAAACGCTGAACCCAAAACAGCGTCCAACCCCATGGCTCGCTAACACGGAGCGGTTATATATATATATATATATATATATATATATATATATATATATATAGTGCGTTTGGATGCACTGTGCTTGTATGACGTTCACCCGCAGGACAGCCCTGATAGACGACAGAGATTGGTCCGATTTGCAGGTCGGCGCATGGTAGACACCAGGCACAGCAGGTACAGTCCCGGCGTGAGCATGGCCCTTTCCCGAATACGCATTCTTTGCGGCGACCTGAGCCTCTTGAAACGGCATACGCACGTGCCCGAAAGAGGAAAGACATAATCACTGCATGAAACCGCCGTAGCTGTTTACTGCCTGACGTGAAACAGCTAAGCTTGCCCACCGCAACGGACTGTATAACACTCAACGAATAACTCTCACTCAGCCCTAGGGCTGGGGTTCCTCAACCAAGGAATCACTTCAGTGGCGCTCTTGTGTGCGGACTTTGCCCCACGTGACAGCCACGCTGTTGCCTAGGGGTTTTTAAGCTCACAAATGAATAGTCAGCTGTTAAAGGCCCTGTTGAGTTAACCAGTCTGTCGTTTTGTAGGCAACTAATGGTGGTTCGGTAGAGCGGCGCATGCAGTCACTACCACCCACTCTTCAGTCCCGTATTTTAGAGCGAGCGCTATCCGGATGTTCCGTCATAAGAGCATGCACCCAATTGCCCGAGTCCACTATTGGAGGCAGGGCGGGCACGACGAGCACAACATATTTGGAAGCCGCGATAAATCTCTGCGGGCGCGCTGGTACTGCACGCGCTGTCATCACGGGAGCGCCGCACAGTAGTGATAAACCGAACAGGCCAGCACATACCTCTGACAAAAATGCTGTCCCGCGCAGAACGACGAGAAAGAGTGCACACCATACGGAAAGGTGACGTACCCCACCTGCATATCTTTTCACCGTACATTCTACAGGCGACGGTGAAAGAAGACAGGTGCGCCTTCTTTCCAAGAGTCGGTTGGCCGGTGTTCTTGGTGCCCCAACGGTGGGAGGTGAGCTGTCCGTGTTGTTGTCAACGACATAAGGCACACAGTTCTGTTCTTTCAAAGCTGACGCATTGTTTTAGCGGAGATAGGCCGCTGAGTCTGCGAGCTCTTCTGTATAGTACATTTTGCGATCAAAACTGGATACGCCTTCCTGCCATCCAATCACGCGCTCGACGGTACACTCCTGCGATCTCGTTGTGGCGCCAGGTGTCACGACGGCTGAAAAGTTTTGCTTCCATTAAGGAAAAGAGGCTTGCACACAAGCAGCCGTTACGAGGCGCCGGAGGCCTGTACCTTCTGATCGCAGGGAAACTGAGTTCAGCCGAACTATTCCACAACTGATATGCCTGCGGCAGTTGGAGCTGTCATTCTCTAGTTCGGTTCCTGCCCTTGGAGACCACGTTTATACATGATTAGACGAAAATCACTTACCTATCTACCTATTTCTTTTATACTGGGAGGCCGCTGATTAGTCAAGCACAAGACGACGGTACCCTGAGGCATATTCAAGTTGTCAACTAGTCCACTCGAATCGGCTCCAAATTCAAAACGCCGCTCGTCGTGGCGAGACTCGCCGTTTCCGCCCAGCTGAGAGAGCGCAAGACGGTGTCGCCACCACCAGTCGCCGCGAAGACACTCCACGCGGCGTGGCACGTGCACAGTCTCGACCAGTCAGACTTCTCAGACCGCACACCCGAATGCACGCGTCTCCGCAGAAACGCTGGTCGCTGCAGTCTTCCGGTTTTACGCGGCCTCCCACTGACAAGGTGTCGCGCGCATCTTTCCGAGGCCGCAGCGGTTATAGATCGACGTGACCATCCGCGGAGTGATTTCAGTCAGCACTGCAGAGAGCGGTCGACAGAACAGTGACACATCGCATTTTCTGCACTGCAAGGGCTACCTTTTGTCGCTGTGCGATGCACTGCCGCATGTTCCACGCTTCTTTCGTCTTTGCCCTCGCCGCTGAAGACCTCGTGCGCGCTCGCACCGCCCCAGCACGCAGAGGCATCGTCTCACTCGTTCGATGCGTGTGCACTCTCCCGCAGACACACTTGTGCGCCGGCGGCCCCTGGCGGACGTCTCTGTCTGACGCAGAGGTTCACATTTTGTTCTCAGAGCAAGAAAGAGACAACCGTTGATCCATCTGCCGAGCTGCGGAAACTCGCGGCGCTCGGCCTTTTGAAGAAGAGACTCACTGTGCGGGCCTCGGTGCATGTCAAAGAGACTTCTGGGAAGTGGTGCCTCTTCCCACGGCATCAACAGGCGCAGCGCGTTCCACGCTCTCTTGTTCTCCAGATCGTTCGTGGACAGCGTCGAGCAGGCGTTCGAGCAGAGATCGCTGACCTTCAAGTCTGCCTGGTTCTGCGACTTGCTTGACATGGATAAACTCGTGGAGACTGCGGGGGGGGCTGGCAGCTCTTTCGCCACGTCCACCCTCAGCTCTGGCTGTTGCCGCGAAAAGAAAAAGTTGTGACTCAGGGGATCCACTGCCAAGAAAGACGTCGGCAGCTGCCACTTCGATTGCGGCTGGATATACACGTCCTTGTTCGGGAACCGATCCAAGACAGGCCGTAGCCACGGATGCTGCAACGCGGCGGCCGCTGTCAACCGCTTTGCAGCGTCGACTTCCATGAGCCTGCAAAGCGTACGCAAAGAGCATCCGGTCACTCGGTCCACTGTGGCGGGGGTCTTCACTCCTCCCAACCGTGGCGGAAAGGGGAAACGAGCGCTCTGTGTTTCTCCGCGTTTCCCCGGTTGTCACCTCGGCCGCGCAAAGAAAGGGAGACTGCGCTGAAGTTGACGCGCCCCGCAAGCGTGCACGTTTCTGCTGTCGTCGCTTGAGTGACACCAGATGAACGCACCTCGAGACGCCTAGCGGGCCGTCTCTATTCCTCCACCTCTGTGACTTGAACCCGGATTTACTCTTTATCCTTCTGAACTTGGAAATATACGACTGACCTCGTGAGAAAATCGAGTCCTTGATCACTGAGGAGCTGCCGGCCAAACCGGTCGGTTAGCAAATTCTTCAACTTTGGTTCTGCAGCATCCTTCAAAATGAGAGGAAGAACCGCCTGCATGCAGCAAGACACCCCGAACCAAAAACTGCGGACAGAAAAAGGAAACGGAAAAGCCCAGGGGTTTCCTTTACCCTCCCTTCTTCCCTGTCAGCTGCGAGGTGACCCCAACAGAGAGCAACGGCAGCCTTGCTGCGCAATCCCGCTCCTGCCACATGGCGGAAGCGACACTCAGCCCAACTGAAGGTTTTTTGTGAAGGTCGCCCGAGGCGACTTTTTGCCTAATTCCCTCTTCTGGTGGGGCCTCCGCTCGAAACTTCCTCCAAGACGTACCTCAAGAGCAGTAGGATTTGGAGCAATTTCGCGCAGCTCCTGGGCAGTTGAACTGCCTACGCAGTGAGCAATTCTCGCGAGCATTTCGACCTCATTTCGGGCCTTAAACGGCGGGTGGCCAACCATGATTTCGACTGTGTGGAGACGAACGAAACGGAAACGCAAAAGGTTAGGGCGGGCCGTGGACCGCCCGTTGATGGCAGAAGCAAGGATAGGACCGCTGGGCGGGAGATTCTCGCGCGAGACCACAGCGCCTTCCCAGCTGCGTGACATTGCCGACCACGGGTTTTGTGTCACCACGCACAGGGGGCAAGGTAACCAGCTGACAGGCACCGCCTCGTTCTTTGTCCATTCCAACAGTATTTTGATCTGTGGTTCTTCCAAAGCAGCGACCTCCCTCGCTACAAGCTTTGAACAGACTTTCTGCACATCACGGAAGACCCAGCTGTGCCGTCCCGCTTCTCCATTTGCACGACCCTCCGCAGGAGAGCACAGAAAAGGAGAGCACAGATCCTCCCGGTCGAGAAAAGGCCTCGAGCACGCATTTCTTCACGGCCTCCAGCTGAATCCCCTTTCGTTCCTTTTAGTTCACGATCCGGCAGACCGCGGCAAAGCTGTGACATGCAGGAGGGCAACCTGAAAACCACCGACTTACTGATGACAATCGCCATGGACCAGACGTCAACGGCTCCATCGTAATTTGTGCGGCCCAGCAGGAGCTCCGGAGCCCGATAGAGTAGCGTCACCACTTCCTCCGTTCGGCTGGGATCTGCGGTGTGCGCGCAGCACGCCAAGCCGAAGTCTCCGAGTTTCGCAACCCTGACAGCATACGCGGAAAAGCAAAGAGGCGGAAAAGGCACGGCCTGCAGCCTCAGCGAATCAACCTGGCCCCCGTGCGGGACAGAGGCGGGTCCTCTCCCGTTGTACGGATCGCCTATTTCCTGCACACCCTAAAACGCCCCGAGATTCCGTATTTAGCACCCTGCACACAGAAAGAGAGGGTACGTCCTCATTTTACAGAGAACGGTGACTTCTCTAGGGAAGATTCGTGGTTTGGATATATCGGGAAACAGAGCAAACGAGACAGCCTCAACGAGTCAACCTGGCGGAAGCATCCCGGCGTGAAACTGCACTCGCGTGTACATTCGGAATGGGCCCTCGCGTGTGAGGGGCCATGTCGCAGGCGCTTTTGTCGGCCTTGACAGGAGGCCTGCATCCGCCCTTGTGGCAGAGGCGCGGAGCGCAAAGGGCAACCCAGTCGAGGGTGGAAACAGGCAGCGTTGTAGACGGGGCAGAAAAGACTCAAGACTTCGGTGGTGCCCTACCAGTGCTCCGTCCCGTCTGCGTCGACATCGCGCATCATCAACACATTCTGTGGCTTAACATCCCGATGGAGGACGCCGCGAGAGTGGCAGTAGGCGAGGGCTTGGAACAGCTGCATCGACACCGGGCAGTCAGATCGTATTCACGTAACACCGCGTCGTCAGCTGCGCGTGCTCTGCATCAGCAAAGCGTCTGCCGGGACGAGAAGACGACTGCGTGAAGTGACCATCGGAGGGCGACCTGCGACGGAGTGCAAACGCTGCCTGACGGGCACACAGGAGAGGCTTTTGCGCGCGCCACAGAAAAACACTGCAACCGCGTCACCCCCTTGTGTTTCAAGATGCGTGTCTCCACTCTTTCCCACGACTTCGGTCCCCCAAACTCTCGTAAATGCATAGATATGCGCACGCCTCGGTATCATTTGGATGCCGATACATGCATACACCCATACACACGCAGTTAGGTCGATCACTTTCATATCTGAACACGTTTCGCCGAACACAGTCCGCGGCAACGCGCACAGAGTGCCGCACGAGAGCGTTTTTACGCGTTCGAGTGCTGAGGACTCAACTGCCGCGAGCTCGGCACGGGTTGCACACAGAGTGTAGACGCCGAATCGAGTGTAACGTCTCTCACCTGGTACGCGATTAGCTGAGCCTCGGATTCGGTCAGTCCTGGAAGTGGAGGCGCTTGCCCTCGAGGAGCGTTGCCCCTCACGAGCGGCTGTCTCCCCGCACCACTTTCAGCATCTGTCCGGGTTTCTTGTGAAGCGCCACGCCAGAATTCCAGGAACGCTTTGTACCGCATGTCGGCAAACTTCGCCAGGTCACAGTCGCAGAGCTCGAAGATCATGTAAACAGTTGGACGGTAGAACTGCTCGGGTCTCAGCTTTTTCTTCAGAGCAGCCTCGTGTGCGGCCACAGCATTCTCCTGGATCCTCCGAATCTCCGTATCGGAATCGGCGTGGCGATCTGCCTTCGCAAGCGCCTCTTTGAACGAAGACAGTTCTGTCGACGCAAAGGAAAAGCCGTCGGCCACGCCTTTGCTCCCATCAGTGCCTTCCGAATTGCTCTCGCCTCGCGGCGCCTCGGGGCTTCGATGACTGGATGCGTGTCGCCGGCTTCCTCGCAGGACCGCCGCAGTCACACGCCTGACTGCCGCGCGGAAGAGGCTGCTGCGGTCCCAGGGTTCCAGTTCAAAGTAGAAGGCCTCGAGCTTGAGGATGTTCACATGGCTGAGGCCACGAAGCACTGTGAGTTCCCGTAGCACTTGCTGCTCCATGCCAAACAGGGACTTCAGTTTTGATGTTGGCAGACGCACACGCTTGATCGCAAAGAGGGGGTTTCCCTCGCCTCGAGGTCGTTCGCCGGCTGAAACTATGCCATGGACGGTCCCGTCTGGGTTTCGACTCCCAGTGAAGTCGCCTGGCGCCTCTTCCCCCCGGCTTCCTGCTGCATCCACCCGCCAATTCCTTTTTTGACCATCTCCGATGAACGAACACACGTACACGTCGCCGTACACCCCGCTGCCCAGTTTTCGAACCACCCGATACCGTTCTTCCAGAGCTTTAGGGAGTTTTCCCAGCCGGGACACTCCTTGCAGTGAACGCGATCGCCTTACGAGAGGCGGAAGAGTTGAGGCAGACGCCGACGGCTCTGGGACGGTACCTGAGGGGCCAGAAGGTACGAGGTCGTGCACGCCTTGAGCGTCAGCCGCTCCGAGGCCTTTGACAAGCTGGGAGAAAGCCTGGGGATCAGCGGCGAAGGCGCGATCGTCTGAGACCCGGGAAGCTGCGGCTGAGGAACCTGCATCAGCGTCGTTTCCATAGTCGCAGCCATCCCAGAAATGGCTCAGACGCGTGTCTCGCCGCCTCAGCTCTGCGAAAAGAAGAACGTACAAGGGAGAGCAGGTCGGTTGATCACCACAAATTGTCAGGACACCACCAGCGAACTTTGCATGCAACGTGGTTGACAGCGCGCCGCCTCGCCAAGCAAACGGAGTTTCTTCTTTCCTTTAGTCGGGTACGGCATCTGGGAAAGTGAGCAGCGGCCAAGGCGAAATCAGCTTATCCAGGAACTCCGTGGAGCCGCGTCGGCCAACGCTCTTGTCAGTCATCTCTAGTGTCTGCGACGAATGCAGCCTCTCTGTCTCCTGACGGTCGAGGCAGAGGAATGCTTTGCGTCGGACCTCCCAAGTCTGTAGCAACTCGCCCCCTGTATCTGGCCAGGCGCGATTTGTGGAATTACGTTCCTCTCCCCGTGGCATGTGGCTTCACGCTCTCGCAGATTTCGTCTACCGTCACTGCGAACCTCTCAAGCGCATGCATCAAGATCTCTTAATGCTACCCCAAGGCCACGCCCTACCTGCCTGTCTCCGCTGGCTAGAGACAAAGCTTTCGTCTTCAAGGCGCGGCGAGGATGTGCGATACACAGGGACGCCAGCCGCGGCTGGTGCCGCACGAACTGCTTCTGTCGTCCCTGAGGAAGTCGTAGACTCTCTCTGATTCCTCGCTCCAGAGACGTGGACTGGATAGATGGCCTCCCGGACCACGGAGCACGGCGTTGCATACGGCTTGATAGTTTCCCGGAAGACGTGGTCAGTCGCCCACCGCGAGGTGTGCAGGTCGTCCGATTGCGGAGAGAAATTTCCGGGCGCCACGCCGCCGTGAAAACGCGACACTGAACAGCTTTGGGAAGAAAGGCAGCCATCCTCGGTGGATGCGCGGGTAGAGGCACGACGCGGGAGAGGGGGAAACGGTGTTGCAGCTGCTCGGTGATTTAAACCCGCTCCGCCAGGTGGAGCGAAAGCTCCAGTGGAGTTCCCTCCTTCACCAAAGCCGTCACTTTGACCCCCACCTTCCCCCTGCATTCTCCCGGACGAAGAGGGGAGAAGACGGGGCACTGCAGATGAACGCGCCTCTCTCCCTCGACGAGGAGACTCGGCGTGTGCCCCCAAACAGCGCAGAGTAAGGACGGGCGGCCCAGGCGGCAAAGAAACCGAACGTATGTCGCAGGCGCACACCCTGCGACAGAATCTCGGCAGCGGTCGGTGGAACTGGTGTCAACACAGGAGGGAGAGGCGGAACGGAAGATGGCATGGAGGTCGAGGTCTGACAAGACAGTGTCGATTGCAGGAAGTTGGGACGAACTGTTTGCTTCTGCAGTGCCTCAAGAGTCCACGTTTCGAGTTTTGACGTCGAGACTGAAAAGATTTGCGGGCTATCGTCACGCGTTTCGTGTGTGGAGCGAGGGATTCTACAGAAAAAGCGGTGAAACAGGCCGCAGACCTGTCACCTACTAGTGGCATGCGAAGACAACGGGACAATAGGGGGGGCCTCCAGGGCGGTAGCTGGTATGAAAGCCTTCTTTCTTCTTTACGCAAGATGAAACTAGACCATAGCAAAGCGCCAACGAGCCTTACAAGCTCCAATTTTTTACAGGAGTACAGAAAGTGAATTCGCGCAGGGGTATTGGCCGTGTTCAAAGTTGAAAAACGGGATCGTCTCGAGACCCTGATCGCGTGCCCGACGCTGTTGCCCGTTTTCCACATCTACTTTGCGGTAGCCACTTTGCATGTTTTTTTTCAGTCTCTGAGCGCGAACGCAGATCAGTGGAAACTGTCGGAGCTCAAGAACCTTCTGGGATAAGAACCCGGCAAGAGGAGATACATTTCTTTTGCCTTGCCGTGACATTATCCTCAACAAAAATAGCCACCATTTTGTGCCAGGAATGCGGCACTATCTAAACGGAACTCCGATGAAAGTTGTTGCTCCTCGTTGAACGCACTTTTCTTTCACAACTTCATAGAGTCGCGGACCCTGTTATATTCCGGGAGACCGGCCACAAAAGTGAGGTAGCCCTAAACTCGATACCAACGGAGAAATCTGTCTTTAGCAAATTCGTGTGCCAGCGTCAGTCTCCCGAACGACTATTTACCTGGACGCAACGAGAAAATGAAGCACTTTGTTTGGGTTGCGAAGTCGTTTCCGAAGAAATATCCGTAGAACAATGCCTGATAGCAGCCTCGCCAGAACGAAGTTCATACTACCTTGGTTGCACTGAAAAGCTTGTTACATCTTCTTGCATGACCGAGAGGCAGACAAACGAAACTTGCCTAGCAGACAAATCAGAATCAGAAGACGCGCCAGCCGCTCTGCTCTTCTGACCTCTTTCCACAAGGGCGACAAAGTGGATCCTTTTCCGCACAGGTATGAAGACGACGATAGGAGTGCCGTCGCCTTTGTTTCAACGTGGACCACGAGCACAGGGCAGGAAACTAAAACTATTACTGTTTACCTGTGCTGCCCTCGCCACTCGAAGAGCGAGGCAGTCGCTGGCGCTTCTTGAATACGATGAGGGGAGGGAAAGGACCCCGTCATCGCGGCGTCAGGCAAGAAGATGGTCAGGAAAAGCGAGCAAGCACACCCGTTGCTGGGTTGGAAAGGCCCGAGATGGCCGGCGACAAGGCAACGAGACAGCAGAATGCAAGAACAAGACTTATTTCCTCCTATACCTCCCTGGCCGGCAGCAGAGGTTTGGGTCTTCATGTCGACGCTAGAGCCGGAAAACTGCTGCCGGGTATCACGTGCATCTCTTCGAAGACGTCCTGGTGGCTGGCCACAACATCCCTAATAGTCGCAATCGTTCTGTACAGCTTCTTCCTTTTTCCTAACATGTTCAATGAATACCCCAGAGTTCCTGAGTTCCAATCTTTGGCCGGTCAGCTAGATATAATGAGGAAGACTTTATGTGAAGCGCGCCGAAAAGAACAGCACACGCAGCAGCGGAGCGCAGGTCTCGAAAGCAATGCAGAAATTTCAGCCACGGATGCGGAAACGATAAAGAATGACGGACAGGATGTTCTTCTGTGGCAATCAAGCCCCCTGTCGTCACCCGTAAGGAAAGAAGACAAAAAGAGTACGGAAGAGTTAGACACAGCGTATCACTCGCCCGATGAACATCTGGATCTGTCTACGGGTAACAGCAGACAGCAGCCAGGACTGCCTCAGTCGTAAATGGCAAACAAGAGACAGATTTTCCCGTTTCTCTTTTGGGATTACGCACTGTAACATGGTGCGCATTTCTGTTTACTGTATGTTTTTGGAAAACAGGATTTCGTTGCAGACGCACACGTTGCTTCACGCAGAGAGTCCAACAACCTGTCCAACACCGTTCCAATTAACCGGACAGTACCCGACTGGAGAGTGGCTGAGTGCAAGTATGTTGATGCGTTTCCCCCCTACCACCCGGAATTCCTCTTTCTCGCCATCTAATGTCGTCGTTGAGAGAGGGGATCTTCTGCGCAGGAACCTCTCGGTTCTTCTCTACAGACGCTGATGGGCAAGAGAAAGAGCGTCGTGTTGCTCTTTTCTCCAAGATCGTACAGCTAGGGGATGCTCTACGTAGTACCTATTTTTCCATCACCACCGTTTACACAGCCTTACTTCTACTTTTGAAGATCTTCGCGTGCATATATTACAGCTCCAGAGTCGATTTGAACAATGAACAATGATACACACGCCTTGCTGCTATACCTCCTCAGTTGTATGATGCGTAAACAGTGCAAGAGATGGTGGCATCCAGAGGAGCACTAAATAGCTGCTGAGGAATAACACAGCATACATGTCATTAGTTTATGGTATTGCGTTCAGACTAGCAAAATACGACCTTTCTCTTCTCCCGGCCACGTCTATCATCATAGCCTTCTACAACGAGCATCCCTCCGTGCTGTATAGAACGCTGCACAGTATTCTCAATCGGACGCCGCTCCAGCTCTTAGAAGAAATAATTTTGGTCGACGATGGCAGCACTTTCCCTTTTACCACGGATGACAAGGCACCGCATGCTCTGTCAAAGTACCTGGATACTCTCCCCAAAGTCCGCTTACTGCGCCACCAGACTCGGAAGGGTAAGATGACAGAGTGTCTTCGTCCACAGATGCGTTGTAGGAAAGGCAGGCAACGTGAGGTCTACGTAGTGGGACACGGGGAAGCTAAAAGTATGCCTGTTTCGAGGGATCCCCGCCATGAGCAGATGATTGGGTCGGTATGTATCGCCCAATACCCGCCCACGCCTGCGGATGTAATGAAGCAAAAGCAGTACTAACAGGTTTGCTTTGCCTACTGTGCGCAACAGGAGTGACCGCTGCCCGTTCGGCCGGTATAAGGGCTGCAAAAAGCCGTGTATTTGTAGTGCTGGACAGTCATGTGGAGGTTGGGCACCAATGGTTTGAGCCATTGGTGGCTCGCGTGGCTTCAAATCCGGAGACCATAGTGTTCCCTCTAGTGGACGCAATCGATTCGCGAACCTTGGAATTCAGAAATAGCGGAGTTGGCTGTTCAATGGGTAAGGTGATATGCATCTCGCATTCCGAGAAGAAGTTTCAAACCGTATATTTTGTGTCTCAGTTCCCAACGTACACCTGAAAATTGGGCAGACACATCGAAAGCTCTTTTAGCATAGGCGATCAACTACATCGAAAACCATCTGGGTTCCAAAACATCAATGTCTGTCTTATGCCTCATGAAGAGCTCACATGACTAAAAATGTGGTGACACGAACTTTTGCTGGCATTGATTGGAAAGGTTCCGAATAACATCACTCTTGCTTTGCATGCTGACTACAGCTTCTCTGAATGTGCAGTTGTACCGCTACATCCTTCGTTCACACTGTTTGCGCGCCTTGTCACCTTCAGGGCTGATATGGTCTGTGATGGAGCATGGCTTTGTGCCGACGTCACCTGAGCGTCTAGCATACTCCCCTGGAGCTTATCGCCCGTCCCCGACAATGATGGGCAGTGTGTTTGCTGCTGACAAAAGCTATTTCCTCCAGCATGGGGGCTACGACGAGGGGATGAGATTCGGTGGTGCCGAGAATATCGAGCTCTCCCTACGCCAGTGGCAGTGTGGAGGCCGCCTCGAGTGCTCGCCGTGTAGCCGAGTCTTCCATCTTTTTCGAAGCGCCGGAGACGCTTTACCGGTAATCTGGAAGAAAAAAAACATATCCCTCTGTCTGATCCGAAGACGTTGTGGAATTGCTCTTGGTCGGAATCACAGGAGTGACTCTATCAACAGCTGCTCTGGTCCCTGGATGAGTAATGTGTGAAGCAGAGGCGTTTCGGCCTTTTTTTTTAGCTGACGTAAGACAGAATTTCTTCTCCGCTGGGAAAACTTGCCATCCATGGGGGCCAGCTGCATGCGTCTGCTTTTAGGCGCTCACTGTGTGCGTGTTTCTACAGGTACCCCTGTATGCCCTCCTAGCCAACAAAATGAGGACGATGGCTGCATGGATGGATGAATACGCGGACCTCGCCTGGTAAGCGACAACGGTACCGGTCTTAAAAGGCAATTTCCCACCAAGGAGCGGAGAGTTCCCTTCTCCAAACAGTCTCTACACACGCCTAGTATTTGCAAACGCCGCGGCTTGTCATGGCCTCTTGCTGCAATCGGGCTACTGCGTGTGACTTCATCTTTCGCGGTTGGCCTTCAGCGACAGTCACACGAAGGCGACAGAAGACATGGCCTTGTACACCACTACCGTATTCTGCCCTGAACGTGAGATCATTGCGATACGAATCCGCACCGGACACTTCTGAGCGTTTGTGTACTGCTACTGTGCCCCTTAAACCGTTAAAGGAGGGTAACAGGAGAGCCTCACGTATCTTTCGGAGACATGGGTGACCGTCTGAAGCTGAGAGAGCGGCTAGGATGCAAATCGTTTCAGTGGTTCCTGGACAACGTTTGGCCCGAATCTGATGTCCGAAGCCTCAGTGAGGATGTGCCTTTCATGGGTACGATTTGAAGACAAGTTACATACTGGACAGGACGGCGATTCAGTAGATATGGACCGATAGAAGCGAAGCTGCATGGTGGAAAAGGGTATGACAAACATCTAGTGTATCTTTTCGTCTTATTTGCGTTGTTGGAGCTTCCTCGTGGGCCATGGCTCGTTCACTATACTATGTTACCAAAATACGATGACGACACAGCCCCAATAAGTAATGGTCTCTCCTCTGGATGCTCAAAGAGTCGCGGAGTCCCGGCACGACCTTGGGTTCACCGTTGTAGGGTTTTTGGTTCGGGCGTGGCTTCGTGATATTGGGCTCCACTCTTTTGTGAGAAACGCTTATCACCTAACCGTGGATCCTTCACATGACATGCTTCTTGAAGATCCCCACTGGACATGAGCAACGTCATCCGCACCGACACAGAATTTCTACCTTGCAGGTTTCTTTGTAATTCCTCTACCCGGGAAATGTGTTTTTACGCCCGCACGGAACGCATGAGACACGAGAAAGACTCGGTTTTTTTGTGTTGTGTCACCTTGTGATTCCTCTTCAGGCCCCCTTCTCCTGCGAGATAACACGTTTCTATGCCTCGACGGCGGCCACCCTCATCCGGGAGGACAAACAGCTGATATTACGAATGCCTGCGGCCGTGCAGGAACGCTATTCATGTATTTCGCTCGATCGATGCAAGTCAAAATGGCCCGAAACGACGAGGCTTGTTTGAAAGGCAACCTCGCCATTGCCTGGTGTGAAGAGAACGGTCCGATGATGAAGTGAGTGGACAGCAACAATATCGATAAGGCTGGCCGTATTCTGGACGTCACCAGCGATACACCGATCAACAGGTTGTCAACTACCGTTTCTGTCGTAAAGCTAGAGCCGGAATATGAGCCATCTAGAAGTCAGTTCCTGCCACGGGCTTTGAGCGGCGTACCCAAGAGGAGATATGTGTGTTTCCTGAAAAAACAGTGCAGGACTGTACAAACCCTAGTTGGGTTCCGATTTCGGTTCTTCGGTGTCTGTTTGCTCCACACTGAGCGACAGGGCGTCCACCACGTCGCTTGCTCTCTTTTCTTTCAGGTGGAAGTTTGAGAACAACAGACTGCGTAACTTAGGCAACTCACTATGCTTGACCTTTGCTAGGGAGACGAAATCTGCCTCAATGACTCCTTGCGACGATTCCTCCCGCTACCAGGTCGGCCGTGAACAGACCACAAGGTTACAAGTGCAAAAACTCAGCGCCGTTTTTTCCGTTACAGTGGTGCATAAGGGGCATTTTGATCTTCTCTCCCATTCGTTGGAATGCGGATCTACAGGAACCTTGGCCTCGGCATGAACTGAGCCAGAGGAAAAATGTCGAGTCTTCTTTTCCCCTCCATAACGTCCAAGTGTGATGGTATTAAATTCAGAGGCTGCTGATTGTTTGACTGGAGGTCTTGCTGTCTTAGGTATTAGTAGGATGCTTTGTTCTATTAGCTTCCTTTTAATTCGTTGTTGTCTTGCTCATTTTCAGACTGTGGGTTTCATACTGGTCAGATGCCAGCATAGATGGAGCCTTTGTTGCTTCCGCAGAAAGGCGTTTTTCATTGTTTTTCTGGCGGTGAGGGGTGCAAATTTGCCAGAAAACTTGTGAGTCCAAAGCACGCTCGCTAAGACTCTTTACCGCGCAAGCTGGCCGTTTCTTTTGTGATTCGGTCCATCATCCACGACGGCTTCCAACATGCTGGCTGAGTTTTCGCACTCTTTGCTTTCCGCGACGCTTTCAGGAATGGGCCTGGCCGCCGTATGTGCCCCGAGCGAGTTGGGCTTCGAGACTTGCAACGCCATGACCCACGGAAAAAGAACCAGGAAGCCCGGAATAGGCCAAACTCCTCCATCCGCGGGGGTCGGTAGATAACTCAGAACCTTACAATTCCCTACAGCAACTACGCTGTCTTGGCACGTGTGCGTCTGCCTTCATCGAGAATGAACCGCAGGAAAGCCTCTTCTCGATTGCAGTGTGACCCAGCAACCGACCCTCTTCTTGTGACTCCAGCGGGGCGCAGGACTAGCCGTACTTTCACAAGCGTTCTCGTTTTCTCCTGAAGCTCGAAAATACACGCAGCAGTTTTCTACTCTGCTGTGCCCCTGTGCCGCGGCCTATTTCAGACTCAAACCACGAGAAATCCGAGGTATTAATAGGCAGTCCTGTCACCATGAGAAATGCTCTCACGGCTCGAAACCCCAACAATCGTCCCGGCCCTCCCGGCAGGTCGAAGTTCCCGGCACAGAGCTCAACTGATGGAAGCCTTCATCCGCTGCGGAGAAACACTTCGACGTGCATCTCCTCTTACACTTAACACATAGAGAAGCCTCTATTTGGACGCAGGAGAATCAAGAAGTGACAGAGCTCGGAAAATTTTCTTGGTATGAGAGAGGCAGTGCACCAGCATGTTTCAGTCTGGAGACGGCGAAATTTAGAAACTTTTGCTGAACGAGGAGTAACACTCTCGCCCGCAGCCCATGACAAACCCTCTCAACGGAAGAACCAAAGATTATCACCGTTGCCGGCTCGAGGATTAGAAAGCCTTTACACACGGGGAACCGCGGGAAGGTATCTATGCATTAGAGCCGCCTTATATCCGACTATAAATTCGGAAGCAAAGATGGCAGGCAGGGACAGGGAAGGCAGAATCCGGGCGGTCTCCATTGCACTTTAAATTCAATATGGTAGGATGAAAATCGGGTCAGGGAAAAGAACGCCGATTAGGCAGGACTGGACGGCAGAACCTTCAGCTTGGGACTTGCTTCTGTATCGTCAGGAGGTGAAACGTCATACCCATTCTACACATCAGGGAAACACGCATAGAATTCCCCTCAGCTGCGGAAAATCTCTTGGGAAATGTGGGGACGCCGTTCTTCGTGTCTGTCCACATTTTGAGCGAGTACGGAAACCAACGACGCGCGTAAAAACAACAGCCCCACTACTTCTTTTCTCCAGCGCCGATGTCGACGTTACCTCAAACTCTTCGACGCGTGCCCGAAGAGGATCACTTATGCCGAGTCGCGTTGCCGACAATTTTTTTGAAGAGTGCACCGGCGCCAGGGGCGTGCCGACACAGATATATTGCGATACGGTCTATACACACTGGCAGCGTTTGGTGTTTCTTTATAGTTCTTTGTCCTTCCCCGCGGGGCTAGAATCGTCCAGTCTCTCGTTACGTAGCCATTCTGCCATGAGTGCAGGTCTATCTGTCATCAAACCGTCGCATCCTACACGGTAGAAGCCGTCGCTAAATTCTTCGGTCGTGTTTGTGACCCATCCGAAGGTCACGAGGCCGCGCCTTTTCAGAGCAGCCACAAAGTTTGGGTTCGTGAGAAGCTTAAAAGAGGCCAAAGCATACAAGTAATAGAGACCTCTGAGGATCCCTGCGCAGAACGACGGCAACCTCCGTTCCCACTCCCCTGTCGGCGTGCCGAGCCATGAGATGAAGTAATACTTGCAGATGGGGAATTCCCATACGCGCTCCGGGATTGGAACAAACGGCATTAGGCCTGTGTAGTAGGCGAATACCAAAAACTTTGCTCGATTCGGACCAATGCAGACGATTGCGTCCTTCTCGTATTCCGAAATCAGTTTCAGCGTCACTTGATCGAAGGATCCGAAAACGGTCTTGTGTACACGGTTGTATTTCCGCACCAGATCGAGGGTCTTGTACACACTCTCTGGGTCACCTTTAGCCTTGATATCCACATTTATGATTGTATCCGGGAACTGGGCGAAAACGTCCTCCAACCGAGGAAGAGGCTGAGGAGGGAACCACACGGGGAAACCCCCGAAATCCGACACAAACTCCATGTGGCAGTCCTTCAGACGGTCCGAGTCAAGCACAGGAGGAAGATCTGCGTAATTGGTGTTGCTGATCAGTACTTTTTTCCCTGTGACGCGCTCAATGTCATCGTCGTGTGCAACAACCAACTCTTTATCCTTCGTCATCCACACGTCCAGTTCAATCATTCTGCAGTTGCATTCATTTACGGCGTAGGAAAAAGCCAGGATGGTGTTCTCGGAGCGCTCTGCCTGTCCTCCTCGATGCGCAATGTTCCGTGGAGGATTGCTAAAAATGCGCTTCGTCTTCCAAACAAGACCCGGCCATCGGTTGAGGACCCAGCTTGCGGCTACGAAGCACGAACACACGCCTGCGCCCACCAAGACTCTCGGAGAGAGTGATGACGCCGCCAAAAGGAAGTCTTCCATGGTTCGTTGCACGATTTTCCCGGTCCAGTTACTCGTGGCACACGGGAGTGAACACAGAGTGACGCACACCCTGGAGAAAAACGCCCTTCCCACCTCGAGTTTCTGGGGTAGACTCGAGGAAACGGAGCCGTGCTCAAAAAGAGAGACTACAACTACTTCTTGTACGTTGCGTCCACACAGCAGAAAACAAAAGAAGCCTTCCTCTTTGCACGGGGGCTTCACACACCACAAAGACGTGTACCACGACGACGCCACATACACGCGTTTATATTGGTAGGCACGGTGCGAGTTCGATACGCCGGCGACAACTCCGGTTTCAGCTGTCAAGCTTGACTTCGCAAGAAGACACGCACAGCCGTGACCGCTCCTCACTGACGGAGAAAACGGATTACCAAAAATCAAGGCGAAGACTGGATTTCCTCTTCAGACACCCAGAAGATTAGACAAACCAGTGGACTGCTACGCATCCTCACGACGCGCGCGCGCGGATGAATCCTCAGAACCCAAAAGAAGCTCCACAGAAAACAACACCCCCGTCTGACAGACGCTGTTTTGTTCTCTGAAGAAGACAAGTCTCGGAGACGGGCGAGTTGTGAATCTGAAAATGCCAGGTGTTTTCTAGTTGCATGTCCGAGCGCCACAGAGATGCACAGCTGAGCAGCCCATGCACACAGTGACCCCGCGAGACAGGCTGCCGCATGCGCACCCAAACTGTGTAAAACTTTCCACCGGGAAGTTATTCCGCGGCCTCCTTTGCATTAGAACGCCGAACATCGAACTCTGGCCTTCTCCCTACTGCCTACGCAGAAAGATGGAAGCATCTAGAACACTATGTCGCGCCGCCCGTTCATATCTGAGGGGTTCTCCGTTTCTCCGGATGAGAGTTGCAGTGCTTCGAAGCTAGTATCGACTTGAGTCTTGTGCGGCGCAACAAACGCCCGCCAGATTTCTTCACGTGCGCGTCTGCCTGTTGTCTTTTGCACTGCACAGGCACTCATCATCCCTTAACGTGTACTTTCCAGCGGTGGCCTTTTGACTAGGCAACAAGTGAACATTCCCGCAGACTAGCCGTGCTTGCGCTTTCGCTTGCGCTGTCTCGATCGGCTGATCGCGTGACGAAAAATGGAAACCACCCGTTTGCGGCGTGGAACTCCCGTTCACAGCGAGAATGGGGCATGTTTCCCACCTGTACGAACACGTGAAGCTCCACAGTCCTGAGACACTGGCCCAGCTGCGAGCCGTTCTCTCGACGTTTCTGTTGGAACGAGACTCAAGACAGCAATCTTCCCCACCTCGCGGGACAGATGCCGTCCAGCCCAATCTTCCGAGAGCAGCTGAACAAGACGAGACAGATCTTGTCGCGTTCCTGGTCTCTTCCGCTCAAACTGTCGAACCCCTCCTCCGCCGTGTCTTCCTCCTCTCTTGCCTTCCACCGTGGCCGTTCCTTCCTGCAACTGCTCAGCCTTCCCCCCGTGATTCGCCAACCGGAAACTCCGGGGGCAAAGAAAGTTTAGATCCATCGGTTTCCAATCCAGAACGCGTATCGCCCCTATCTGCCTCGTGCCCAGAAACGACTTCTGCCCGTCAACCGTCGAGCCAGCAGGCATGCATTTGCTGGTACCACTTGCGAAAGTCGGGCCCCATCAGTGCCGCGTTGAGACGCCTGGGGAATACTTTCTTAGCTGCTGAAACACCTCGCCTCGCCATTGCCGCCTACACTGCATCCCTTCGTTTCCTTCCTCTGTCGAACAGCAACGCCACTCAACTGCATGCGGAACAAGTCCAAACTCCTTGTCGCGACCTCGCCGTCATTCTCTCAAACCGCAGCGCAGCGTATCTACGGCTGGGCAATGCACGCGCCGCGCTCCGAGATGGGACAGCTGGAATCCGACTCGACCCTTCGTACCCCAAAGCATGGTTTAGACGCGCCTCTGCATGCACGGCTCTGGCGAAAGCTTTGGAGTTCCACGTTTCTCAGCTTTCTGCGGTGCTTGACGCGTGCTGGAGACGGAGCGAAGCCAGCTGCCGCTCCCCAGAACACTCGCGAGCTGCGAAGATCCAACGCCAAAGAGACTTGACACAAAAAGCTGTTGCGACGCTTCAGAAGGAAGCCGCATATGCGTCTTCGGTCTGTACTGCCCTTAGGAAACGCGAAGACACACTCAGCTGCAAGGGGAGTGTCGCTGAAACACGAGTCGCCACAAAGGGCGGAACGGAGGGATCAGCTGACACAGGAGACGAACTGGACTTGTTGCTCTGCAGTTTGCGAGAGAACAGCGCCTGGGCCGACCTCAAAGAAGACGGTAAGCCCGCATCTGGCGCTTGTCACTGCGTGCACGCTGCAAGGATTGACGTTCCCGAGCAGTCCTGGCGCTGCGGAACCGGAGACCGGGAAGGACAACTCGGGGAGGCTCTTATCACACAGCCATCCAGACCCTCGAAGACGAGCTTTCCCGAGTGCTTTGCGAGCACACCGACTGGTCCGGCACCGCAAAACAGCCAAACGGTTGACGGAGGAGAAGTGGACCAGTTGGACCAACATGTGGCGGAAAGCAACCCGTATCTTGAATATATCCACCCGCGGCTCAGGGTCCGTGAGGACGACACCACAGAAGGCCGTGGAGTCGTTTTGGCGCTGGCGAGTGCACGGAGTTCGAAACGCACTGCTGACGAGGTGTCCAGACAGAGCGGAATAGCCAAGCTGCGTCTTCCCGCCTTCTCAACGGATCCGCAGGTGGTCTTGCGTGAGTACCCTGTCGCGTCCTACTGTTTGCCGTCAGAGAACTCGCCTCTGCCTCGCCTTCCGCCTGGAGGGAGCAGGGAACTTCTCGGCCAAGTCTGGGAAGAATGTATCAGCGAGTCAAGGTCTTCCTGCGGTTCGAAAGCCGTCTGCACAGGTTGCTTCACTCCCGTCGATACCTTTTGGGAGGCTGAGGACGCAGACTGGGGCGGCGAGTTCGATGACGGTCTGAGGCGAAGTCGCCTCTGTTCCATCACCCTGACCACTCCCTGTTTATGGTGCACTTCAGCTCTCTTCTGCTGCGAGGAGTGTAGGGACGTTTCTCACCATGTTGCGACCTGTCGCCACAGCTTCGGGGAAAGAGACGCCGCTACGAAAGAACAAACCCAGTGCGGTCGAAAGGCTCCATCTGCCCACGGCGTGCCTAACACTCCGGAATCGGTCTTGGCAGTGGAGGATGCATCGAATGCCATCCTGGACTGCATCGAGCAGGCTGTGGTCTGTGTCATCTCCGAGTCCGGCAGGTCACCTTCGGACAAGGAAGCACCGGGGCGAGAAGGCCTGGGAACCGAGGCTGCGACCGAGTCACAGTCGGCGACTCACCGCAGGGGTCTGGGCCAGGAGAAAGCGCCGGAAGGCTCGGCCGGGCCGCGCCCTGGACTCAAGTCTGTGAGGGAACGGTCGCAGATGCTGATCCAAGCAGCGGACGTCGAACGGGCGAGAGCCGTCGCCGCCATCCTTCAGGCTGCGCCAATCGAAGCTGACTCTCCCTTGTCGGAAGCAAAAGGTGACCAAGCAGAAGCGCGAGAAGTCCCCGTCCCGGCACCGGAACGGAGCCATGCAGCCGCCCAAGAATCAGATACTTCCCTTGCGGCCGCTGCCGCCTGTGGCGCTGGCAACGCCAAAGCAGCAAACAGTGGAGGCAGGGTGTCTGCTCGCCGTCCTTCTCACGATACTGCGACCTCTGAACCTCGGTCCAGATCCATGAATTTGCCTGTGGCCCGAACCGCCGGAGGGTGCCTCGAAGACAGCACGCGTCATGTGGCAAGACAGATCATGGAGGTTTATGTCGCGTCGCTGTCTGTTAACGGCAGTGCGCTCCGTGGTGTGTTCGAGTCGCCCAGCGATGATGAACGCAACGATAGTCGCGCTTCTCTAGCAGCCTCGGGAGACGAAACGGGCGTCGACTTTGTCCTCCCTGGTTCATCTCTTCGCGTTTCGACTTCGTCCGAGGCAGCTGACGCCGCGAGGCCGTCGTGGACTGCTTCTCGCATGCTCTCTCTCGCTTGGCATTTACCCGACGATGCGGATGCTTTATGCGATTTCCTCGTCAATGCCGTGTGGATTGCTGGGGAGTATTTCTTCGCGCGTTCTTCCTCGACCGTAGAAAGGCTGCGACGGCGAACGCAAAACCGAGAAGCTGGAGAGGCGCAAGACGGGTCAGCGCCGTCAGACGGAGTCGAGGGGAAAGACCTGTGGACACACTGGTTCACCGGAGTCACTGGGAGGCTTCTTCTTAGGGCAGCTCTCCGCTCTTACGGTGCTGTGTGGAGCAACTCCTTTGGGCTTTCTCTACTGCTCGACGAGAGCGACAGCGACTGGAACGTCGGACGCGGCCTGTATCTCTATGCCTCGCAGTTCAACCACTCTTGTCTTCCGAACGCTCTCGCTGTGTTTGGCAGTGGCGGAAGGCCGGCAGACAACGAGGCGCGTCGCGTGGACGGCGCCTCGCCTGGAACAGAAACGGCAACTTGCAGCATCCCATTCGCTACCGGCTGTCCGATTGAAGTTCGTCTTTGTGAAGGATCGCCGAGGGGCGATTCGGGCAAGAAGTCGTCTGAAGTGGAAGTGACGCTGTCCTACGGGCCTGTTGCTGGAAGAGGCCGAAAGGGGTGGGTGGGGCGACAGGAGGTGCTCCGGAGCGAAGCGCTGTTTGAGTGTCGCTGCAAGGTAACCCGACGCAGCACTTTTGTCTCGTGAAAAAGCATGCGCAAAGACCCAGCCACACGTTGCGTTTTTCTCCCACGAGCGCAGTGACCGACACGAACGAAACAACGGATGCTGTGTCTTCTCCGTGCGGCGGAAGGGCCTAGCTTTCAATCCCAACTGCCTTTATGTATCCCACCATAGTCGCCAGTCATTGGCCTGTTCCTTGTCACGCGATTTGCGATGCAGAGTGTGGACGGCAGAGGTACCTCGGGTTTCCGCGTGTCTTGTTCTCGGCCGCGGGCTGTGTGTTTTGGTTGCTGTCAATTACCGGTGTGTGCGGCACGCGTTGAACGTTTCGCTGCGAGGGATCAGCGGCGCATGGACGCCTTTTCTCTGCGAGTCCAAGATGCTGTATTTCCTGTGTATTTCTGCTTCCATAGGCATGCACAACTTGGCCGCCCCTTGCGGAGTTTGGAGGCTCTGAGAACGCACTTGACCGTGGCACTGGGCCGCTGCCTCTCCATCCCGACTTGCTAGGAGGCCTTCCCTGTCCACGATGCTGCGGCGACCCGGCGCTGTGGCAGAAGGTTAGTGCGGCTGCAGTTCTTTCTAATGACCGGGCTATTGGTCTACCAAGGCCGCGCGGAATAGCGGCTAGTGTGTCTGTAGCACAAGGTCGATTGCTGCACAATGACGCTCTGTTAGATGCGGTTCGTGCGTTGATGATAGACAGAGAGTACGAGGGAAGGAAGGCAAACACGCGGGCTGGAAACGGCCCACCGCAGGGTCAGGTTGCTCATCGACGGACGCCGTCGGAAGCGTTCTCAGGACGTTCCCACGGGGGAGTTGCAGCGTTGAGGGGAGGCGCTTTCTTCCTTCGGACGCTCGTCACGGACATGAAAAGAGAGAAGGAGGCTGCGACAGGCAACGGTAGCAGGGAAGAGGTCGCGTCCGCGGTTTCAACGAACGGTAGCCGTCCACGTTGTCCTGACTCCCGCCAGCATGCGGCAGCGGTCGACTGTTTCGCGCGCTGGACAGATTCCGCCATGTTGGCGGTTCTGGGTCACTCCTGCGTGGCCGTGCCGGCACGCGGGGGCCGGGACGGGGCGCCCGCGTGGAGGTGTCTTTGTTGCGGAACCGTGTGGACCAGCGATGCGCAAGTTGCTCGGAGTTTCGAGGGCCCGCGGGCTGCTGCGCTGCGAGGCATAGCTGCGGCACGCTCAGCCGTCCAGAAGGCGCTTCGGCTAGCGAGAGTTCCCCGATTCCCTCCAGGGCGGAACGAGGAGGGCAAGACGGGCGAAGAGCGGGAGCAGACTGAAGAATTGACAGTAGCCGGAGTGCGGAGCTTGCTTGATGAGCTCTTGCACGAAGTGGCTCGGACAACTGGACACTTGTCTCATGAAGTTTGTGAGGTTCTTGATCTGCGTGCCATGTTCGAGAGTACGTGTGCACACTCTCTGTTCGGTTGTGAGAGCGTCTGTGGGGAGGATAACGGCCCGACAAAGGCAGCGTGTCCGGCATCTGCCTCGGCCAAAGGGGGCGCGAAGCCAGTTTTGGCAACTGGGAAGGGGAATCATGACGCAGCCGCGTTCGAGGCTCTTCTCGGAGCCATCTGGGTACTTTCCCTGCGGTATGAATCGGGATGGAGACAACCTGAGCTGTGTGTGGAGCTGTACAAATGCGCCTCATTGGCAGGCAACGCGGGTGCGATGGAAGAGGCCACGGTTCTCAGTTTGGCGGCTCAGAAGACTGCAAACAGATGCTATGGCGTGCACCATCGAATTTCGCAGCTGGTTCACAATCTGAGGGAAGCCCTGCCTACTCGAGACAACGCTGATCTGTTCTAACTGTCGACAAACTGTTGAGAGGGGTCTTTACAGCGGTTACGTTCCGTCGAACACCATGACAGCAAATGTCGAAAACAGCGCCCTACTCGATCAGGGAGGCGAGGGAAACACGTGCTTTTCCTAAGATTCGCTGTGACTAATCCTTTGCAGTGAGCAGGCCTACCGGAGGTCTTTGTGACGGCATGCGCAATTGCTACACACGTGTCTAAATTGAAAACATGACATTGTGTCGGAGGCGATTGGGCCTCGACCTACAACTCAGATGCGCCGCTGGAAAGATGCAAACCCTGCGGCAGGAGCGTGTGTCCATGCCATCGATGAGCGGACGAAGTCCTTTGCGTCCGGGAGCGTATTCACTTCCACTTCTGTATCCTCGGAGATCGCACTCAGGAAGCAAGACAAATGGGCCTTGATACCTTCTGGCTACTCGCGAACTTTCGTCCAGGTGGTTGAAGCCAGTCTGAGTTGATCGGCATTCCACACGCTAGCCCCGTTTGGCCGGCATCGATCCACTCAGAACTTGTTGACTGTGTTTCCCCGTTGCTCCCCTGCTCGGTGCTCCAGAAGACAGTAAACAGCAACGCATCTTCTCACGTCAAGGGGAACGAGTCCGACGTGGAACATAGCTGGATAATGATGCTCTCTCGGCGACAATTTCATCAAGTTACCAACACCCGGATATATACCCCTCGCTTGTAGCACCTGCGCTTTCAGCGGCATTTGCGGCCGGGGAAATAATCCGTCTTTTCCTGGGACTCTGTCAGTGATGAACCGCCTAGCTGGCGCTGCCACCGTGGATAGATGGCCATTCAAAATCTGCTCCCTGATCGTTCATAACTAGCAATTTGAACACGTTCTCGGAAGTGTTTACGAAACACACCGGGACAGCCTGTCCTGACACGAGACGGGTGCGTCAGAATCAGATGAAATACGGAACAGTTGCATTTTCGGTAGCAACGGTTCGACGGAGCGGATCGAAACATCTTTCACAATTGTGTATCCGTGGAAACCAGGTTTCCAGGAAACAATCCTCGAGAAAGCGGAAATACGGACGCGCCGGCAAGAGCGGCTCTTTCTAGTCCGGGGACAGCAATTTTCGTCGCGCCGATACGGTGACGTTCCTAGACTAAGAACGCGCTGACTCCTATCCCAAAGTGGTTCCCGCTTTTGTTCTTCCCTCCTCGCACTTCATTTCAAGCACACCCTGAATGCGTTTTCCAAAACCAAAGGCATCCAATGCCGCGAAAAAAGGATTTTGGACTAGCACGGTTAAAACCCTAGGAGTTTCAGCCCCGTTCTGTGTGGTGCTGATCCGGAACTTTGTTTTGCAGCACACACGTACATCCCGTTTTCCGTTTCCCCTGCCAGCGTTTCCCTGGCACAACTGCAGCTCTTGCTGCCTCGTGCGTTCCACTTGACCTACCCCGGTATCGCCATTCCAACTTGCCGTTCCGGTCGGTTCCCACAGACTCGCGTTCCTTGGCGCGAGAAAAAAAAACAGTCGGAACCACAAAGCAATATCCTTTGGACAAGACTGGGGAACGGTAACAAAGGATTCCACGGCTGCTACAGGACGGCCCTTCCCCCGACAACTCAAAGAAGAGTCTAGTGGTATACCGGGTCGGCTGCACTGCGTTATCTTCACGGACAGCTGGCTCGCCTCCCTGGGTTCTTCTCTATGGGAAGCGATTCTTGAGTCTGGCGTTTGGGATTCCTGCGCCTTCATTTGAAACCGAAAAACACGGTCTGTTTCCTAATCGCAAAGACTCTGCTTCGTCTACCTCGAGTTGCTGAGCTTCTAGCGCTGAGTCTATCAACTCTGTATCCCTACTTTACAGAACGGCAACACTTTTGGTGGCCGAAAACGTCTTTCCGTGGAACTGTGGTGTCAAATATCCGAGGATAAAACGCTTGGCGGGTACCCTTGAAATGCTGAACTACAGAATGCGGACTAGCAAATCACCCTGTTGTACAGGGTCTCCTTCGCGCACAAGGAAATCTCCCACGGTGCCTGCGACTGGCGATACCTGAGCGACAGAAAAAAACGCAAACGTGCCGGCTTCCTCGTGTGCACGAAGATCGAATGAGGCCTCAATAACTCAGGATGCACAGACCTGCTTACATCCACATCCTCATTTTTATACAGAGTCGGGTGTACAGGCAGTTTGCTGGACGCCGTGGCTACGCGCACGCTACGCTCAATTGAAGGCATCCACCACGACCGTCACCTTGTACACAGTACATACACAAGTGTGCAATGCCTCTCCTATCGATAAGGGTTTCGGAGGACGTACCACGACCGTTTCCATCTTCATGGCGGTGATGATAACGACAGGATCGTTTTTGCGTATGACCTGGCCTTCCTTCACCTTGTATTGAAGAACGTTTCCAGGCATGGGCGACGCGATTTGTTTCGGGTCCGCCGGATCTGCCTTCGTATTCCGGACAACGTCCTGCAACAACCAGCCCCAAAAGGGAAACAAACGCGGCGACAGAGCCTCACCTACGGCCGACGTCGACTGGTGCCCCACAAAGCTATTTATACTGAAAGAAAATTCCCCTTGTTGCCGGACGGCTCCACTGAGGAAGTGTCCAAACGGATGCGCATCTGGTTTTTTGGCAGGCCGCGTTGAGAAAACAGCGCCCAGAGCGTCCAGAGCAACAAAGTACCCGCTTCCTCGCTCTCGATCGCTCACGATTCGCTGCGACTTCCTCGAATTCAACAGCCACGAATGCACGCGGAGACAGATCGACAACAGACAGAAAGATGTCGACGCCGTCATACGCAAGTGCATCGAAGAGTAAGATGGCATACAGGATATGGAAAAAACAGGAGTCTCTTGCGCCGAGGTTTAGGCTCTGTATAACGTAGAAGGAAGCGTGGCCGACGACTGGCCATATCACCAACGCCTCGATAAACCATCTACTTCATTAAAAAGCTGGAAGGGTGTTACGCTGTCCGTGTTAACGTCGAGGCAGTTCGCGATTTGCCTCGGCTTTCGTGTGAACTCTCGTGTGGCGCCCATCACACGGAGCACGATCCAACAGCCATACTAGGGAACATTTTTCTCTCGGATGAAAACAGTGAGAAAGTTGTGGACCCGAAATGCGACGAAGCGATGCAAAAGAGATTTCGCTCTCCTGCTTGGCTCCGCTTACCTGGCTGGCATTCAAATCAATGACATTAACGACTCGGGGGAGTCCCATGACTTCGAAGAAAACATCGCGACTGCCGTCTGGTAAAACATGTGTTTTCGCAATGTATCTGAGCAAAATCACCACATAGGAGACCCCAATGGGGCATCACCACAGCACATCTGCATGCCTGTGAACACGATATCCATATATATATATATATATGGATGGCCACATGGAGGCCTTCGCGAAAAAAATTTTGATAGTAGCCTGTGGTGTAAAAGCTGTCTGTTGAGCTGCTGGGGTCAAGTAGGTACAAATCGTACAAGGATTAATTATGTCCATCTGTGCATGCGTCTGTACTCCTGCCTCGGGGCCATCCTGATTCGTTGTCCGGCACTTTGTCGCAAACCCGTATATACATGTTTCCGTGTACACGCGCGTGCATACACGAAACCTTGTGTGTTTTCTATGCACACGGATGTGAATATATGTAGGCATTCTCCCTTCCACACACACACACACATACACGTATGCAGATTTCCCTCTGCCTCGTGTCTGAGTCTCTGCCTACGCAGTCTACGCCTCTATTAATGTCAAGAGGAAAACGTGAGGAATGGTAAAGTTCTGTTAACCGGTTGGATAGCCCTGCATAGGGTCAGTCTCACTTGACAGTGACTTCTCGCCCAGCCATGTGGACTGTGACGGATTCTCCGGGTTGGAGCCCAGTGAAGTAGGCGGCTGTCGGCAGCATGGAGACGTCTCCGAAGTTCTTCAGAAACTGCTGATACTCATCGAAGACGGCCGGATAGAGGACGCTGCTGACCAAATCACAGTCTCGGAACTTTCGGCCGTGGGTGCTCTCCAGTTGCTCGCGGACCACAGCTGTACAGACACGAAAACCCAGAAGGTTCGCGCAGCCCCTGTATAAACTTAAAATCTTCAGTTCTTCGTGGAGTTTCTAGATATTACGAACTACGTAAGTGCCTTCTTTTCAGCAGAGACTCGTGTCTCTGGGCTGCTGATAGGGAACACGACGCGAAGACACTCCCGATGATGAGGCGCTTTACACCTTTTCCACTACTCAGACTCACGCTGCTGCGCGTCTACCTTCAGCGAGGTTTAACCGACTTTAGGTTGCGCCTTTATCTCCGCGTAGCTATATACGCATCTACGCATCACACATGCAGTTTCAGTCTCTTGCCTTTCTCGTCCCGCCCTCCCCTGACCGCTCGACCGCCATTCTGAGAAACAGTCTGTTTCCCTCGTTTGCTGGAAAACATTTTCGACGCATGCACGCGCCCTCACTCCAGTCAATCGGAGCCAGGCTCTCGCCTGGACGTCCTTCAACCGTCGGCAAACCCTTGAGGGCCTTTGTGCGCAGAGGCTCTGGGAAGCCGAAAGGCGGCTGGCCAATGTGCCCTTGAAAATACTCAATCACGGAGGAAGGAAAGGAGAGCTCTTCAGCACGCGCCAAAACTGTCTCCTCGTCCAACTTGTTCTGCACGAGAAACTGCGCCAGGTCCCCCACCACCTTCGAACTAGGCGTCACCTTTGGGGGGTTGCCTGCAAAAAAAAAAAACCGCGAACCACCCAACACACTCTTATTCAGAACCATAGCCCTCCTGCGTACACAAACTCAGTCAAATCTCCATACACAAACAAATACACGCAGACGCATACTAAAAACCCTATCTACCTATATCTATCTATATCTATCTATATCTATATCTACCTATCTATCTGGCTATCTATCTATATGCATATGCGTGTGGCTCTTTAGGGAGAGGGAGGCGTTGGGATCGATCTATGGTGCGAAATCCGCTGTGGAAGACGCATCTGGATTTGCCTGGCACGGCCCTGCTGGTCTGTCTCTGTCTCCCCGTGCCGTCGCCAAGTTGTGGAACCTGACCAAGGAGACGGTTGGCAATGCAGTAGGCGCGCTTGATCTCCCGCCATCTGTCAGCCATGCCGAGGGCATACGCCTGCATGTAGAGGTTTGTGTACTGGCCCCCCGGGATCTCGTGCTCGTGAACCTCGGAGCTGACATTCTTGACGGTCGCCGTTGCCTCAAACGGCGCGTAGAAGCGCCGGACCTGATCCACGCACCGCGGCAGAGCGATTCCCCAGTCGAAAAGAACATCCACAGTTTTTATA
The DNA here is from genome assembly GCF_000208865.1 of Neospora caninum Liverpool. Lineage (NCBI taxonomy): Eukaryota > Apicomplexa > Conoidasida > Eucoccidiorida > Sarcocystidae > Neospora > Neospora caninum. The sequence continues at coordinate 4,120,115 of NC_018394.1, read as the reverse complement.
GTGCTCCTGTCCTGCTTTTGAACTGTGTAAAACACATCGTCTGTCTGCCGGGAACCATAACGGCGTCGCCGGCCTCCAAGGGGAGGCGCGATGCTCCGTTGGGTAAAAAAAAATCCGGTGCCTCCCGAGCCATGCGAGAGGAGCGCCGTCCTCCGCCTCATCTCTGTTGTGGCTGTGGAGGTGCGCCGCCGGGCAAGGGAAGCGAGACAATCCATCGCCGTGCCCCAAGCCAGCCGACGCAGCGCCCGGCTGACAACGCGCCAAGAAGCTTGCGGCGTTTTCGCTACTCGGCAGCAATGGTCTCGCGCACGGAGACAGCAGAACCTCCCGATCTGTTTCTCTCCACGTGGCCTAATAGAGGTTCGCCGTCGAAGAGAGCTCTGGCCTCCGCCGACCGCTAAGTTTCTCTGTTACGAGCACGAGAAGTGTGTCTTCTTTTGCGCGATTTTGTCAGAGACTGGCTGCAGCGAGAAGGCCGAGAGAGGACGCCTTGCTGGTTCAGCCGCAGACGGCGCGGGGCTGTGTGCGACAGACTCAGGCGGGTGGCGGGTCTGTTTAACGCAATCCTTTTAAAGTTCCAGTCTACGCTCTTCCCGCGTGGCCATGCTTGCCCGAGCTGCGTCGCGCGCGCATGCGCGTTCCTCACCTGCTCAAAGTAGTCCGAGAACTGGGAGAGGATTTGCAAGTCCATCTCTGTGTCCAGCGCCGTGTGCTTCAGAGCGGAAACGAGCGAACCCATGCAGGGCTGAGATGTCAGGCCCGACAGAGAGTCGACCGCAACGTCCACGATGTCTGCGCCTGCCTCCGCTGGAAAAAGGAATCAAAGTTGCGTGGACACACAGACGCAGAGCCACGTGGGACGCCAAACGCATCTGTAGAGGGGTGGAGCGAAACGGAATGAACGTGCGCTGCGGATGTGGAGGACGAACCACACACGCGCCGCAGCCGAAGGCGCGACGAACCCCTCCAGGCGGCACTGAAATCCGCGTGGGAAACGGTTCCACGCCCCTCGAGAAGAATCCATAGACGCATTTGTATTGTCGTGTGTGGATGTGCGGAGGACCGCGTATCCGGAACTCAGCTGTGAGGCGTTTGAAGGGCGTGTTTCCAGTTCGCGCGCGAGAAGGAAGGCACATACGGTCCCGCGGATTCGACACGCGAAAGATGGACAAACCCGCGGAGCTTCAGGGCGCCCCGACACATGCTTTAGAAAGCAGGGAAAAAAGGCGATGAAGACTGCTGTACATTCGTGAGAAACCCCACGGTCGAGACGCCTGCGGCAGAGGACAAGGAGGCCAGACCAAAAATCGAGCAACGAAAACGCATCAAATCGAGTAAAGAACACACTTGCTGCCAACAGGGACGCGACACCACACCCGCCAGTGTCGTGCGTGTGGACGTGTATGGGAATGTCGGGAAATTCGCGTCGCAAAGCGCCAATCAGAAGCTGCGCCGCTGGAGGCGTCAGCAAGCCCGCCATGTCCTGCGGAGACAAAGAAAACACGAAAAGTCCGAGAAACCCACTCGGTCGCCGTGCAATGCAAAGACGTGTCTGCGCGTCCCGCACTGCTCCGGTGTATGTACACCGGCCACAAGGCCTTCGAGGCAGAATGGTCACGTTGGCAATCAAAAGTTTCCCTGTCCAGGATGCTCCCCAGCGTGGAGAGACACGCTTCACGAGAGACGCAGACACTGCTACCTTGCAATATCGGAACACAGAGAGCGGAAACGCGCAAACTTTTCACAACTCTCAAAGGACCAGGCGGAAAGAGCAAGAGCACCCAATGCAAAACCGGAAACGCAGCATCTCTCCTCCACCACCTCAACACAGAGCCAGGCAGCTGCACAAAGCCGAGCGGCAGCGTGTAGTTGCCGTCTCTTTGTCCCTCGCCGCCCTCAACATGCACTTACTTTGACGCAGAGAATGTGGCAATTCGTGGCGACAAGTTGCGAGGCCAGGTCCAAGTAGTAGTCAACAGTGTACGGCTTCTTTTCCGGATCAGCGACGTTCCCCGTGTAGGCGATCGCAGCTTCCACGACTCCGCCGGCCGCCCCCGCAGCCTAAACAAAAGGACCGTTGAAGGAAACGCATTCCAGAGGGAAAATCTTCCTGCAGCGAGGATCCGACCAGGACAGTTTTTCCAGATTCGCGCCTCCGAGTTGCCTATGCGGGTCGCGACGCGGACAGCACACCGGACGCCCGCGGCGACCGCCGAAAGCAACAGGTGGGAGCAGCTCTAGGCACGTCCGAAAGACTATCGGAAGCGCAGATGTGGACAGAGAAGGAACCGCTTGTAAATCTCAGAGGCACGAGGCAGTGCCAGGTCCCCAAAAAAGGCCGTATCTTCACGAAGCACGTTTCCCGTTCTCTCCCTCTTTTCCCTCTTTTGTGTTTGTTGAGGACGCTTACATGTATCCCGAGCTTCAAGTTCTCCACGTAGTTGAGGGAGTCAAAGATGCGGAAGACGTCCATGCCGTACTGGACCGCCTCTCGGCAGAACTTCTCGACTGCGTTGTCGGGGTAGGCTGTGTACCCCACAGCGTTGGCGCCTCGAAGCAGCATCTGAAACGGAATGTTCGGGATCGCCTCGCGCAGCAGCTCCAGGCGCCGCCACGGCGACTCCCGCAGGAAGCGGTAGGCCACGTCGAAGGTCGCGCCTCCCCTGGAGAGAAGGCACAAGAAAGCCAGGCGTGTCGCGAAAAAAAGACAGGGAAAAAAAGACAAGAGGCGAAACCAGACGGGCGACAGGAAAGGAAAGGACTCAGCGAGAGAGCCAGGGAAGAAACGCGAGGAGCGTTTCGACGCATCTCCCACGGTTTCCGGACAGGAAAGCTGCCTCGCCGTCTCAAGAAGTCCTCATGCAAAAGCGGAGACAAAAAGAGCGAGACACACACGAGACAGAGGCGCCTCGGGGATCCGCAGCGCAAGCAGTTCAATTCCATTCAGAGATGTGAAGGTATGTACACCTAGATATACATGATCGTTTTAGTCTCTGCATTTGGTATTTCACTCGTATCGATACGTGTGTCGCTGCACATAAATTTTCCTTGTGCGCGAGAAGGCTGTTTACCAGTTTTCCAGGGAGAACAGAAAGGGGAGCAGATGGGCGTAGGCGGGCGCAACTTTGAGCATGTCAATTGTCCGCATGCGTGTGGCGAGGAGAGACTGGTGACCGTCGCGCAGAGTCGTGTCGCATAGGAGCACGCGCTTCTCTGTACGAATGACGCGCGCAAAGCCCTCGGGTCCGACCTCGTCCAGCAGTGTCTTGTAGCCTCTGACGACAGCGACGGCGCCCAGAGAACGCATGTTCCGGGAACCATGCTCGGCCCGTGGGGTCATTCAACTCGGGAGATCCTCGCGCATCCCCGAAAAACTGCCAGTCGCCGCGTCGTGCTCCCGCGATGCGGGGATATCCACTGGAATCGCCAGGAACACTCTATTTGAAGGCAGTCCCCCTCCTTTCCAAAGGAACAAACCTCCAAAACGCTTGCACACGCAGATATGCATATAAATACACAGGTACGTACATGCACACGAACACACGGGCTTCTCCATGAACCTACCTTCCCTGGCACTGTACGAGAATGCATATATATATATATATATGCATATCTCTCTATATATTTACATGTACGTACGTAAGTGCCGCCTGAAAGAACTGCATATATATATGTATATATCTATATGTGCAGAAAGAGACGGGGCACTTTGGTCATTCGTTCTCACCGCGGGGCGCCCTCGGACGCGGCGTTCATGATGCGTAGGTCGAGGTCATCTGGTGCGCCTGCGAGGCTGCCTGCTCCCGCGGGAATGGAGACTCGTTCTACCGCAGAGGGAGGCAGCGGCGGCGGCGTTGCGCTCGTCTTGTCAGGCGTCGCCTCGGCGTTCACCAGCGGGGTTTGGGGCCCGTTCACAATCACGGTCGCGAGGTACTTGCCTGAACAGCACGCAGCTCTGGAGACGCCGTGAGTGCAACATCGCCTGAACCAGCCCTCGTTTTTGGCTGTGCCGTTCTTATCGAACTGGAGCATTTCCATCCGCGTGGCGCTGTGTCTCTTACAGCCTTACACATTTATGCTTTTACGCCACGATCACCATGACTTCTCGAGAACGGAAGAACAGCTCCGGAGAGAAGAAAAAAAAAGATGTAACTCAAGAAGAGAGATCTCAAGGCTCCATACCCCCAGAATACATGTGTGTGTATAGAGAGATGGAGATGAACGTTTCCGACTTCGGAAAGAGCATACATGTTTGTGCGTGTGCGCACATCCATATATATATATATATGATTATATGTATATATGTGTATGTGCCAGTATGAACAAGGAGGGCTTCCGAGAGGCGTTAGATGTCTGCGCAAGGGCGTTGAGAGAGCGTCGCTTGCGTGCAGGCTGTAACAGCGGGCGGTTTTTTCGGCCAGCCTTCGAGGCCATGCCTTACAGATGTTTTGCGAAGACATGTCGAGCGGGTCGTAGAAGAGCAGGTCGGGTTGCTCGTCGATGAATCGCGTCGTTGCCGCGCCGCTCAAGAACTTGGGGTGCTGGAGAACATTCAGAATGAAGGGAATGTTTGTGGTGACGCCGCGGATCTTCGTCTCTCGCAGGGCGCGAGTCGCCCGAGCTACAGCTTCCGGGAAGTCGTGGGCCTTCGAGATCAGCTTGACCAGCAGTGAGTCGTAAAAGGGAGTTATCACTGCGCCCGAGGCTCCGATTGCACCGTCCAAACGGATGCCTGGACCTGCGGAGCACAGGCACACACGGCGGCAACAGCGCGACAACCTACGTGAAAAGACGGCACACAGAAAGGGAGAGCTCGCGAGATGCAAACACATCGGTCGACTTAGACTGGTGTAGACAAAACGAGACAAAAAGCGACAACTACAACGCGAGACCCGTAACAAACACAAGAGCCTAGCCCTCTACTTCACGATTCTGACACACACACACACAGGCAGGCACGTGGAGAAAGCGACTGGGGTGCGTATGTAAATGCGCATTTTTGCAGCGGCGGAAAGACCTCGACGGGAAGCGGTGGGGGAACGGGCACTGTACGTGTGCGTCTGCGGGCAAATTTCCTGGCGCTTCTGGGGGGAATTGTGTCTCGAGTCCGAAAAACAGCCCCGCCGTCTGGTGCGCCTCCGTTGCCTGATTCGGTTCCCACCAACCTGTCGACGGCTGGTACAAGTCGATTCGGCCCGTGGAGGGCTGGAAGTTTCTTTGGCTGTCTTCCGTGGTGATTCGACACTGGAGGGCGACGGGGCCTCTGTGCCCAGTGATGCGGTCCGTGCGGACGGCTGCGTTGATGGAGTCTTGGGAGATGCCGAGCTGAGGAAGCGAGACGCCCTGGCGCACAGCGATTTGCGTCTTGACGAGGTCGACGCCGGTGATCTCCTCAGACACCGTGTGCTCCACCTGAAGTCGCGCATTTACTTCGATGAAGTAGTGCTCGTCGCCCTCGACAAGAAACTCGACGGTTCCCGCGTTCTGGTAATTCACAGACTGCGCCAGTTTCACCGCATCGGCCAGGATGCGCTCGCGCACACGCGGGGCGAGGAACGGCGCAGGAGCGACTTCGATGACTTTCTGGTGTCTCCGCTGGACGGTGCAGTCGCGCTCGTGCAAGTGAACCACGTGGCCGTAGTGGTCCCCCATGATCTGCACTTCAATGTGGACGCCGTGCTGGACCAGCTTCTCGACAAACATTGCGCCGTTGCCGAACGCAGCTTTCGCCTCGCTCGTGGCGCGCTCAAAGGCCTCCTTCAACTCATCCTGGACAGAAGCCGGCGGCAAACCGCCAGGAAAAACAAAAAGAGCCGGGCACACAAGAGTGAAAACGGATTCGCGTCGAGCGAAGGGACAACAGAGAGAAAGGAGAGATAGGATTGACGGGGCTCAGAGGGAGAGGTTTGGCTGCATGGCAGTGGGGAGCGCGAGGAAGACGAAAAAAAAGACGAAGATCAGCATTGGAAGCGGCGCAGTTGCCCCAGAACCGGGAAGGAACATCTTCGTCTTCTTTGGTCCGGAAGGAGGAAGCGCCCTAAACTGCTTAGCTCAGACAGCCCAGAACGGTTGAGTCCCTCAGTCTCGACAGAGAAACCCTTGTTGGGAAAAAAATCACACCCACGCGCAAGACTTTGCACATCTTCATGCGCATCGCCTTAGTGTTTCAAGGCCAGCAGGCACCTCACAGCTGCGTCAGGCCAGCAGCCCATAACGCTCAGCCGTGCGCCTCTCGGAAGGTTCCCCTTTCTCGGGTTCGCGCTCTACATTGGTCAGAACTGTCTCTGGGATGAACACCTGCCTTCCCGCGAAAAAAGCTGTTGAAGTGTGGGGAACCGCGAGCTCGCCGTTACATGCGCCTACGTTTCTGCTGGCGCGACGCACGTCGAGGCCTCTGCTCTTTGTCTCTTCGAGCGCCTTACTTCGCGGAAGACTCTTCGCATGCCCCGGCCGCCGCCGCCATACGCAGCTTTGAGCATGACGGGAAAGCCGATTTGTCGACAGACCTCGGCTGCTTCGTCGAAGTTCGTCACTGGCTCGTTCGTCCCAGGGACTGCCTGGACGTTTGCCTTCTCGGCTGTCGACCGCGCCTCGACTTTGTCGCCCATGAGACGAATCACTTCCGGAGGAGGCCCGACCAGCATGATCCCCGCGTCTTCCACAGCGGCGGCAAACTCTGCGTTCTCCGAGAGAAAGCCGTAGCCTGGCAGCCGAAGAAATCGACAGAACACCAGACGGGGCACAAAGTTTCCGCGCGCCAAGAAAAGGAGGCGCTCGGAGAGACATCGAGCGATGGCGAGTAGCCAGACACAGCGGCATGCGTCGACGCAGGGATCCGCACACGTCGAAGCAAACGCAGATGCTCTCGCAGCGATGTGCACAGGCATCCGGCCAAAACAAGAAAGAGAAGGCAAAGTGACTGGTAGGATTTTGGGGCGTTGACTATGTAGAGACACCTACACGGACCGATGCATAGGTGGAAAGGACCGTGGGCACCAGAAAGACAAATAGTGTGGAATGCTACAATGAGGGGTTAGCGAAATTGCTGGAGGCGGAACGATGGAAAGACAGACCGGTAGCCACACCACGTCGATAGAATAGGCAGCTAAGATGGTATGAGGGGCCCAGCGGGGTCGCCACCCGTTCCAGTCACGCCACTTTCTTGCCGAGGGAAAAGACAGAGATTGTGCTTCCTGGTGTCCAGCGTGCACGTGCTTCAAATCTCCTTCCGCACATCTGCACTGGCCTCGAGAGGGAGCAACTCTACTCCGTCGCTGTCACGCTGCAAAGAATCCCCTGCCGCCACAGCCTTCCAGTGCTTCTTTCTGTCGCCTGAACGAGCAAAGACCGCTTTCGTGCGTTGTGGATTCGAGGCACAGGGCCTGGCGGGAAATCGAACCTCGAAATTCGCCTGGCCTGACCCCTTTGCGTTTCTGGGCCTCCCTCTTTTACTTAGTGCATTCTGTGTCCGTGTAGACGCTCGAAATTCCACGCGGTGTATCTCCTTACCAGGATGAATGGCGTCCACATTGTATCTTAGCGCGACGTCGATGATATCTGGATAATGGAGGTACGCTGCGACTGGAGACAGTCCCCGACCCACAAGGTAACTCTCGTCGAAAACTTGACGGTGAAGAGCCTGGGAGTCTTCCTGGGAGTAGATGCCGACGCTGGTAATGCCGAGTTCTTTGCATGCGCGGTGAACACGTACAGCGATTTCTCCTCGATTCGCCACCAGCAATTTCTTGATGGGCCGAACAGGCCGTTGCCACGTGCACGCCTCCGCTCCATCGCCGTTCCCAGCACCCCCATGTTGCAGTTCCGTCTCTCCCTCGGCCTTTCCCGGTGTACCTACACCGGAACCACCCTCTGAAAGCGGTCCGGGAACCGTTTTCGAAGAGAACTGCCTCCCCGGCTGCGGGCCGACACAGGGCAGGAACGCACGCGAGACTGTCGTCCTTTCTGCGAACGGGAAGGATCCATACGGCCACCTGGAAGAAGAGCGAAAGGAATGTGCGAGAAGAGCGGCAGTGGAGGCGATCGATTGGCGCGCATCGGACGACAGAGAGACTCGCGTTCCCTTTAAACGGCAGATCAGATCGCTGGAGAAGAGGCTGGGTAGAAAACGCGGTGGTGTAGGCACAGGCTGCGTCGGGGAAGGGAGACTGGACCGGGAACTCCCGTTCTGCAACGGGCCAAAGGCTGGGGAAGCGTTATTTTTGAAAGCACGCGAACCGAAGCCTATGTTTTTGGTTCGTGCGGAAGTTTTGGCGCCTCGCAGAGATGTGCACCATCTTGTTCCTGGAGAAAAGACACTCATAAATGCACTAAAAAGGGACGAATTTGAGGCGGTTGCAACCCTGTGAGACTCGGACCGCCGCAGGAAGAAGGGACCAAGAGCCATCGGCGGAGCCGGAGGTGCCATGTTCAACGGTACATTACACGCGAAAAAACCTGTTTTACCCGAAAAAATCTCGCGGAGCCAGACTACGGAAAGTCCATCGAGTTCGGCTTCTCTGAAAAACTTTGAATCTGGAGAGAAGACGCACACTATCCCCAGCCTTTTTTTTCTGCAAGGAAGGACTTCTTCACTAGGAGCATTGTTTTCAAAATCTGTTCCCCTTTCCTGTGTTGGTTTGTTTCATGCAAGACGAGGGTGTTCCGTAGGAGAGGCCGCCAAAAACGGAAGTGGATGAACAAAGTGGAGATATCAGCTATTGGAAACAGTCAACCTCCAGGTATGCATTCACAAAATGTCCCACCATTTTTTTCCCCATCCGGCCCAGAGTGTGTCAGGGCCTTCGGCACGGACGCAGGCATTCGCGGCGCGGGAGAAACCCCCAATTGGGAAGCCGCTACACGAGACACGTTGCAGATCGAGTCACCGAGCTGAGGGTCCCCGAAAGCTCCAGACCCGTTCTCCACTTGCTAGGCGTTGGGTGTGGAGCGCTGAGTGCAGAACAACGCTCTGCCCTGTGAGAACAAACGGGAGAGAATGAACATTGTGGAAGGAAATAGGAAGAGCCCGACCCCTTTTCCCGAGGCGGACCTGGGGTGGTGCGTTGGGTCGGTGTTTCGTCTCCGTGGCACGGAGACGGAGACACGGACAATCAGTCTTAGTCTCGGCCTGCGGGGGAACGGTGGACGTCGTTGTCCGTCGTCAGGGCAGTAGTCAAGCATTGTGGGAGCTTTTGTCCAAAATTCTTTCTCATAAAAACGCTGCGGGGTTGGAAGCCACAAGGAAAAAGCCGGTCTAGCCGGAGCTCCGACAGTGTCTCACGACAGTATAGACCTGGCGCTCCCCCCGTCGAGATCGATCGTCACGGAAGGCTTATCATTTACCGACATTGCGATAGCCACCCTATTGAGGGGCTTGGATTAGGCCGTAGTTGGGGAGAACACGAGACTACAAGGACTGCGTTTCTCTGTGGTCGATGTCTTCAGTCCGGTGACATTATTCATGCGGTTTTCCAACTGTGAAACCGCAGCTGTCCGGTCGCTCCCTCAACTGCCGCGTCACAACGCGAGTGTTCTGCAGACTACAAGGAAGGTACAGGATTGGCTCCACAACTGACTCATGACTTCTTATGTTTTCTTCTCGGCAGAATCCAAGCTCCTTGAAGTGTTCCAGGCGTTCTGAGAGCGCATGCTCGAAACTGGGCAATCTCTCGCTGTCACTCCTGTGCCGTATCGTACGATGCTCGGATCTAATGAAATGCGTTGATTAGTGATAAGCTGTGAGTCCCTGTCCCCGAAAAGCCTAGAATGAATAGCTGGGTGGTACAGGCATAGCCAACGTGTGAGCATGGTTTTGGACTCTGTCAGTTCGCGAAGTTATTTCTCCGCTGGCTCGTCCAGGCCAGTCCCCGAGCCAGTGGCAGACTGCGCAGCAGCATCAACAAGAATCCTCTGTCGGTTTTTCCTCACAGCTAACAAAGGCCTCAGTGCACGCAAGCTTGCCGTCGACCAATCTTTTCGAGCAGATGGGTCACTGAGAAACTACATCGTATGGGGACGGTACGCGTGGGTTTCAAGCAAGTAAGCAAATTGAATCAGACTTTGAAACACGATTGCAGGTGAACGGTAAACGCTAGATTCAGGTGACTAGAGTTGCTAATTCTTAGCCCTCTTCGGTGAGGTGGAAGCAAGAAGTGTTATAAGGGCGGATAGTTTGTTGTGAGGGTGGAAGGGTACCGTATGGACAGGCCTGGAATGGGACAGGGTGTCTTTATGGCCCGCGCGAGGGCACCTGTCCGGCTACAACACTCGAAGTCCGTTCTTTCATTTCATCGTTTGTACTCTCGGCTATCAATGAAAGGGCCTCGTCGCTGCCAGGAGCACACGATGTTTGCCTGGGTGTTTGCACCAGCACGCCTGTTGAGGCAAACTAGAGTTGAGGTTACGCTTTACTGCCCTCATTTGAAGCAAGCATTGAGGATCGTATCCAGGGTCCAGTGACAATCGCTAGGAGCGCAGTGTCGGCGAGTTAACGTCCACAACACACATAATTGGCCGTACAGAGTGGTTACAAACTCAATGGGGAGGTTCTAAGCTGGGTAGGTTTACCGTCCAGTTGGAGTGAAGAAGGGGATCCGCGTGAGACGCTGCAAGGTGGATACATGGGTGTTTACTGATTGTTGAAGATCCCTCTACCTTGGAAAATCTGGCCGCCAGAAAAGAAAACGTCACAGCCCCCACTTCAGGATTTTGAAGGTCAGTGCTCGTTACAACCGAACCAGAAGAAAGCGAACTTTTCTGTACAGCAGGGTACCTCTTTCCAGGGATGTCGGTAGAAACGGGAGTGACCGAGTATGGATAAGTGAGGCCGAAACTGCCTTTCAGAACGGTTTCCCCTTTTGCAATGTTTCTGACGGCACGGGAGGATTCCTCCCACTTCCGGGACCGTTTTGTGTTAGATGCCCTGTCAAAATGTGTTGTTTGGTACACCCTCGTCTACCAGACGCTGTACCCAGTCAAATGTACGAAAGAAAATCCACTTCGGCTAGATGAAGTCTGCGTCGATGCGGCTGTTGTAAACGGTGGATCGCGGGCATGCCCCCCCCCGCTGACCTGCAACTGGGCACAAAGGCACACCAGGTGCTCCTCAAGGAGAGTCACCAACCCGATGTTCCAATCGGTCACGCTAGCACTGTGGCTTCGAAGCAGCATAGATGACGTTTTGAGTGGCTCCATAACCAGTGTTCACGGCGGCGGGTGAGCCTGCCTGAGACTCTTGACTCCGCTGGCAAGAAACACTGCATTCCGCGTGCTACGTTCTGTGTGTGTGTTTGAACGGGGTCCTTTTTAAGCTTCGTACGTCCCTTCAGTTTTGTCACGCCTTTTACGCGCTACTGCAGGACCCCCGCCCTGAAAACTTTTCAGCTGCAAGCGCCGAAGAAGTGGCCAACGCTTTTCTTGCAGTGTACCCACTTTTGTGTGTGTGAAGGACTGGCCAGGGAGATGTTGCTCTGCTTTGTGTCTGAAAACTCGTGGAAACGGCGATCTTCCAGCTGTCTCGAACCCCCGTCCGTGGCCACGCGTTGCCAGTCAACGGGCTGTTGTTTGATTATGGTCTGAAGGGCATAGGTACTATGCGGGACGCATTGCGCGTTTGGAGTCAACCGTGTTCGATACGTGTTATTGCAGAAACGAGTCTCAGTATCAGTGTTAGCGAGTTTATCCACAAGCCGCGACAGCACATGCGATCACGTCTCGAACGAGAATGCCCGTGCACGCCTTTTCCAGCGTCGGTTACCTGCAATTGTGCACACATTTTCGACCCCTGCACACCAGCGTGCTATTGCCCTAGTCGAGCTCAAGGGTTATGGTCTGAATCCTCCCTTGCATTAAAACTTACAAGCGTTCCACCCACCGCCTGACTTGCAGAAGCCCGTTGCAGGCTACTACCGCTCCCAAAAATAATCCCAGCTGGGTCACACGTTCTTGTTTCACGCCGTTTGGGAAACGAGGTAACTCGAAACCCCCCCTGGCTACGCTCCCGAAGAAGGCGAGATAGCTCGTAGTGACTGGTAAGGGTTCCGTGTCTGTTTGGCTGCGTCTCTATTATCCGCCCGCCCGCGTTGGTTACACCACTAGTCTTTTTGAACAGAAAACTCCACACAAATCTATACCATCCACACTACGTGCACGGAGCAGTGAGAGTAGTGCCATGACAACAAATGACAACTACGGAAGCGTTGTTTCTCTGATAGACGCGACGGACGTTTCCTGTGAAGCTTCCTCCGAGAATCAACCATCAGGTACATCCAACCCCCAGTCTGTCGCACGGTACCATTTTTTTTTTTTGCCTTCAATTCAACGTGCAGAGCACTTGACAGGAAGCTCCCCAGCTACTCTTTTTGCTGTCCAAAATTTCCCCCTTTTTTCCCAACGGGAAGGGTGGCTGGAGACTGGAATGCCGGCCATCTTCAGAGCTCGGCGCTCAGACTGCGTTCGCGGTTCTCAATCCAACGTCGCGGTGACAGCAACGCCGGGAAGTGCGCCTGATTCGAACAGCAGCAGAGCGAGCAGGAGGAGCACCCTCGTGCGGTGGCGTTTCGGACGAAAGTGTGACTTTCTTCTTTTTCTGGATTTTTGCGCGCGCACGGCAGCTGCTTTTTCTTCCTTCTTGAACCGTTTCCTGCTCTCTCCTGCTTTTTGTCTTTTCTTGTTGTCTCCCCATTCAACTGGGCCGCTGCCATTGCCCCTTCTCCAGAAAGTTCGTTTTTCCGCTGTTCCCCTCTCTACTGTAAACATCCCCAGTTCCCCGTGCGAGATTGTGGCTGCAATTTCACCAAAAGAATTAAGGGTAACACGCGGAACTTTCTGCCCACACCTGGGCGTATTGCACGCTTTTCGTCTCGTCTGACAGATTCCCTTTTTTTCTTTTTCCTGTCTCCCGCATCGTCTACCTCCACCGCACATCCCTCAAGCGGGAAAGCAGAAACTTCCTGTTCTGTGCGAAAGTCTCTTTCTCGCTTCCCCCCTGGAGAAACGCTTCTTTTTCCAGCACTTTTCTGTTTTGCTGTTTTGGGTTCGCCCTGTGTTCAGCCTTTTTGGCCGTCTGTTTCCCCCTCCCCCGGTTCAGGGTTCGGATTTTTCGTCCCCCTAACTGTTCCAGCGTACTCCTGTGCGGCGGCCTCTACATTTCATATGCACAAAAAAGTAGCAACCTCGGCCCGTCTTCTTTTTTCAGACAGCAGGTCGTTTGTGTCTTATTTTCTGAAGGTATTCGCTTCAGAAGACTGAAGACTAATACAGAGAAGCCTCCTCTGTCTGGCTCCGCACTGCACTGTAGCTACAGCGGGTCCACTTTCCCGTGCGAGTGATCGAGGTCTCTCTTTCGTTAGCGACACGTTGTGACTCACATTTTCCGTGACGTAAAGCAGATTCGTGTATCTACACGCTCCACGTCTCAGTCTGTTCAGATCGGGCATTATCTCCCGTGTGTGCCGTGTATGTCTTTCGGAGTGTGCCGAGGACATTTTCTTGGACGGCATCCGTTATTCGTTCCTGCTGAATATCGTGCGAGACTTTCTCGATTCGAGTGACGCCTGGCTGGTCCTCCCTTCTACCACAAGCTGGCAACCAGGCTCCTCTAGTGCTGTAGCATCTTCTTGCACGCATGTGAGGATTCGCTTCGGTACGGAAAGGCAGTTAGGCGAGTTTCCGTTCTCGCTCATTTTTGTGGAGGGGACGTGAGTGTTAGCCCATTCAGTATCTCGGCGTGATTCTCCTGTCTGCTTCCGTAGATCGGACAGAAGAGCCCCGTATTGTTGCGGGCGTGTGCTTTCCGATCCCGCTGCCGTGCCGCTGCGATGGGAGATCAGCTAGAATATCCAGATTCATCCAGTGTACTGCCAGTCTCCGGTGATATCCATAGCACAGCATCTTTGGTGGCCCCGACTGCTTCCAGGTTGCAATCGTTTCAGGGGGAGAGTCCTGCATGCCCCTCTTCTCATTGTCTTACCTCTGTCAATCCGCTCCCATCTGAAGAGCCTTTTCCTATCCAACCAACTGGAGGCGTCGCCTCGACTTCGTGTTCGTTTTCTCGCTCCCTCTCTCGGGGGGCTGCAGAGCTGGAGAGCGCGGAGCCTCCTGCCTCTCAAATTTTGGACCCCGGCGCGGTCGCGCCTGCTGTATCGCAAGGAAAACTTACATCGGTCTCTTCTGAACGCACACAGGAGCAGGATGGTGACGGGAAATCCTGCCGCCTCGGCCCTGCCGCCGTAACTGACAGCTCTCCTTCCGTCAGGGGAGGAGAGGGGGGAGGAGAAAAGGAGACTGCTCGTCTGGGAGTTTCAGGGTTGGAATCCGCACAGGGTGAGGTCCGGTGCGTTTCGGGTTTCGCTCCAACATTTGCGGAAGGGAAAGGATTCACGGAACCCGGCTTGGAACACACAGGAACGGAGAGCAGTTGTGGGCAGGATGGGGGAAAGGGAGGGAAGACTGAACAGGCAAAAACATCAGGGTCAGCGACTGCTGGCTTCTCAGAGGAGGAGACAGGTCAGTATCTCGCAAAGGCCGACGTTTCCGCAGAGCGAAGTAAGTGCACCACTTTGTGTTTCGGCGTTGTCTGTTTGTGGACACAATGGCCCGTCCGTACAAGTCGCAGTTGCCTGTATCCTGCCGCCACGCTTTTTGTCTGCCGTTTTCCGGTGGGCTTCAATTGGCGTGATCATTCTTTCGCTGGGGGGGGGGGGGGGGGGGAGGGGAGGTGGTCGAGGAGGTTCTTGCAGGCGAGAGATTCACGTGGGTTGTTTGCGGCAGAAGCTACGGGCTGTCAGTTTTCGTCGGGTCCAATCGTCTCCTCTGGATCCTGGACTCAACTGTGTCACCCGGATCCGTATATAAAGCCTTTTGCTTCTTCCGTGCGCCGTTCACGTGCCGTGTGATGTACAGCCATCTCTTGTTTCTGCCGCTTTGCTTTTTGAGGTACCTCGGGAGCTGTTGTGACTGTTGTCTTACGACAAAATGTGTCTTTCATCCTTGTTCTTTTGTTTGTCCCGTGTATGTGTCCGGTTTGTAGTGCCTGAGAGCAGACAAAAGGAAGCGTCAGGCGTCACTCAACGTCGCTTGTCAGGCACCGAATTAGGAGACTTAGCAACCTGTTCTTCCTCGCTTGCGAGTTCGACTTCTCCTTTTCGATTGCGTCTGAACCCTCAGTACTGCAAAAAGGCAGTTGTGCAAGATTCACTCGCGGGCGAGGGCGCGTTTCTGTCTTCTCTCGAGGCACAGGATCTGCCGCCCCAGTTCTTTCGGCCGCCGAAAGATTCAGGCGACAGGGCCCCTCCGTGCGTTCCCGGCTTTGTTGCGGACTCTCAGATGCACGCAGTCGCCGTACCCGCAGGTATATTCTGCGACAGAGCGGGAGAAAAGCGGGAACAAAACGGAAGCCTTCGAGTGGGCTGAGCGGCATGCGCTGCGGCCTTCACTTCCTCAGACTGCGTCTCCGTTTCAGTCTCCCTGCTCCCGAGAAACGTAGCTGGAGAATAGACCAGTAACCACTCTAGTCACCTTACATGCTGGACCTAGGCGACTGACATCCACAGGTTCCTATCTAGATAGCCTAACGTGTGTACTATCTATGTGCATGCGTATAGTAACATATACCCTTTCGTCCCTCGTCCATGTACAGGTATAGGTGTATGCGCGCACCCGCCGTTGTGTCCACGTGTGCACACCTGTCTTGTCCATCGAAGACAAGGGACGGCAGCGTCGCATGCAGGTATCGAGTGCGTGTCTCTGTGAGGTTGCATGTTTTTTCGGGGGTCCGGCGCGCGACGTTTTTCCTTGGGTTTTCTACGCCTTTCTGCCTCCATCAGGCGCATTGCTGTCTCTCGCTGGGCCACATGGCTCTTCCGTTCCTCACGACCCGCGCCGGTTCGAAGCATCGGACGGAGACGCGGGCGTGTCTCCTTTGGGCCGCTCGCGTCCGAAGCGACGGTCGGAGAGCGTCTCCCCTCGTGTCTCAGAGGGGCAGATTCTCTCCGGGAAAGAGGTGACCTCGGTAGAACAGTGTGTCGCTGACGAGAGCGAGCATGCGCGTCGTAGTCCTCTGAAAGCCGTAGCGTCGTGGGAAGTCGCGTGCATCTCGCCAAGCGACGAAGCGAGGCAACTTTCTGTAACAGAAAACGAAAAGTGCGCCAGGAGTACCCCAGAGAAACCCCGTCTGTCTGTGTTTTCGCATTCTCGTGATGTGCCGCCCCCCTCTCTGTCGGAGCACCATGTGGAGTCGACTTGTGCAGCGAGCGTAGGAAGCACATCCATCGGAGATTTCTGTCCAGGGGCGGGAAGTGTGTCGGAAATGCCGTCGCCGCTGGCGCCGTCGTCTGGATGCTTCTCTGGCAGCTCTGGGGCATCCGGAGGCGCATCGAGCAGCCGTTTCTCTATCATGTCGCATGGAGACAGTCCCCTCTCAGGAGGCGACCTGGAGACCCGCTTGCCACGGCCGGAACAGCGCCCAGTCTCCTCGCGGACTTCGCGCGGAGGGACAAGTGCGGAGCGGGGCGGACGAGGTGGATGCAGTACGAGTGGTAGCCACGCGCCAGGCCGGGGAAACGGGGCACCAGGCGAGAGACATCTTTTTGGTTCTCCAGGCATGCAGCCTTCCGGACGTGGAGACGCCAGTTTCCTCGCCGGCTCAGGTGGAGACGCGTCGGGGTCTGGAGCCGTCGGTACGAGCACCCATCGGGGACGGTCACGCGGGCCAGCCTACCACATTCATCACTATGGCGGTGCCGTGTCGTCCTCGTCTCAGTTCCCCAGCCGCGGGGGGTTTGCCCCTTTGAGGCGGCGAGAGAGAGAAGATAACGGCTTCGATCTCGAGACGGTAGACGACCGCGTTGTCGGACCGAAAGACCGAGACGCAGGCACGCGGCCCGAGAAGACAGGCGTCTCGAGGTCCGGGAGGTCGACGGACGCTGGAAGGTTTGCGGCCGGTCGTGGAAGCGGAGAGAACCCTCTGTTCGCTTCCGGGGCACCGGCGTTCGGGGACAGTTTGCCTGCAGCGACGCCCCGTGAGGGCGTTCAGGAGCGAGGTCGCGGCGCCGAGAGATGCGTGGTCGGCGAAGGCGAGGCCGTCTCCGTGGCGTCGTTCGCGTCTTCGTATTTCGTGTCTGTGTCGGGTTCACGATCCGCGGCAGACCAGTCGCAGTACACTCGCATGTCGACATGCACGTCGACCGCCGTCCACGTCTTCAGCTCTTGTCTCGCGTCCCACGCGGGCTCGCACCCACACCGGGGGCCGAAGGACGCGGGAAGAGGAGCGGACGACGCGGGCGCAGCCTGGCTCGGTGCCGGGGTGGAGGCGCAAACTGCCGCGGGCTCGGCAAGAGAGGCCCTCGGAGCCTCCCTTGGAGCGCAACCAGAGCAGCTTGGAGGCGCGACCGCGGTCGGAGAGGGCGGCCAGACAGGCGGGCGTGGCCACAGGAGACAGAAGAGCGCCAGTCGCAGCCATCATAGCAGCGCGGCGAAACGAAAGGGCGAGCACTCGAGTCGCGGAGGAAGACAGGTGTCGGGGACGCGGAGAGGACACCAGAGAAGCAAAGGAAGAGAAGGAAACGTGCCGGGAGGCCCGGTGAAACTCACTGCAGAAGTGTTGTTGCAACTCGAAGAGATGAGTGCAGCAAGTAAGTCGGCACAAGGAGTTTATAGGATGCATTTCCCGTTCGTTTCTGGGAAGGACCAAAACTTGATCTGTGGTGCTTAGGGCGACCAGAAGCATGCACACAGACGCCGCTTTCGAAATGCCCATGCGTCCGTTTCTTGGGGTGTAACTGCCGTGCACGTCTCTCTCTGTGCGTCGTCCTAGCGCGTCCGGAAGTGGCGGCCTGGGAGCCGGGCGTGTTAGACTCCCCCTTTTCGTTTTTTGGGGATCCGTATTCCGTCCATCGTCCTGAAAAGATACCTAGGGTAACTGTCTCGCTCCGGCTGTGTCTGGTGTCTCCTTCAGGTGTCGGGTCTCCGTCCACAGCTTTTCCGTGTCTCTCTCTGGGAAGCGCGACCTCGGCAGCCTCGCTTGCCCCTCGTGACTCGGATCGTTCTTCTCTCCACTTCTACAATGCCTCGTCGTCGCGCTGCGGTCCTTCCGCAGGTGTCTCGAATTCTGCATCTCGAAACGAAGACGATTTCTTCTGGATGGTGAAGCGTCGCGCCGAGGAGCTGCGCGACAAGTCCGGGGAGATCGGGCGCCGCTGCGCCGCGTTTCAGCGGGCCGAGGGCCTTGTTTCTTCTTCCAGAGGTTCTGGCCCTCACCAGGAAGAAGCGAAGCTGGACATGCAGCGCGAGAACCCTCGCGGGGCGGACCCCACAGTCTCCCCGGGGCCAGACGACGCGGGACAGCGAGACGGCGAGGGCCTTGCGGCGGGACCCAACGGGCGCGTCCGCGAGGCCGGAGACAGGAGACAGCCTGTGGGGACCGAGGCGCCGCTGTCTCTGCTTTCGTCGCTGTTTCCGTCCCTCGCAGGCGACTCGCGGGGCGACAGACGGACGCAGAAGGGTCCGCGAGACGACGGGGCGTCGAGCGGAAGCCAGGCGAGCAGTGAAGAGAGCACGAAAGGGACAGTCAACCACAAGTGCCGAGACGACAGCAAACTGATCAATTTGTGCGCGAACCCTTCGGACATGTGGTACGGCCTGACAATGTCGGATGGCAAACCGGTATGCGTGAGGCCGCGCCCCAACAAGTGGCATGCGAACAACACGCGGAGACAAAGGAAGCAGCACAAGGACTTGCAGAAACGTCTCGCGCAGGCACAGACCAAAGCGACTGTCTCCCAGGCCGCTCCGTCTCGGTCCGCTTCCGGGCACTTTCCCAGCAAGAAGGCGGCGGGCGCGTCTGCCCACCGAGCTTCTGGAGGCGCCGCGCCCAATTCCCACACCGTTCGGTACCCTCACCACGCCGGCAACGAGGCGAGTGTGAGTGCAGGCCTCGGCGCGGCTTCGAGTGTCCCTTCCGTCTCTCTCGGAGGGCCGGTGACGCCCGTCGTGGGATCCAGCGGCTTCGTGCATCCAACCAGGATGAGCCTTGTCGCTGGTGTGGGCGCGTCTGCAGGCGCGACGCGGTCGCCCCGCGTCGGGCCTGCGTCGCTTGGAAAGGGTGAAGAAGGAAGAAGAGACGCGTTCTCGCTCCCCGTGGCGTTTCCTGTCTCTGGAGAGTCCCAGCGGGGCCAAGCCCCCGGAACGCTCCAGACAGCGACCGCGCAGGGCGGCCAGCCCGCGCGAGAGCGCACCAGCACGATCCACCGCCGCCACCGAGAGCACAAGAAGCGCGGCAGATCCTCTTCCTCGACCGCAGCCACTGGAGTTGCCTCTCCGTTTTTCCCGCCGGTGCCCGCTGTGGGCGCAGCTGGGGGCCCGCAGTTCGGCGGCAGTCCGGGCACTCCAGGCGTCGCGGGAGGGAGCGCCGCACACGCGGCGCCGCTGCCCCAGCACGGCAGCACGCGAGGCCGGAGGAGACACCATCGCCACCACTCGAAGAAGAGCGCGGGACACGGGCCAGGGACTGCGGCCTCAAGCTTGCCTGCGGGCCCCGGGTTGGGCGCGGCGGGCGTGCAGGAGCCGAGTCTCGGATATGCGTTCTCGCCGCCCCCACCGAGTTTTGGACCGGGCGACCGAGAGAGAGAGAGAGAACACCCCGGCGGTGGTGCCTCGGACGATGTGGCGCGTGTGAACCACGCTGGCGGCGACCGAGAGAACGGGGGGAGAGGAGCGGAAGCAAACCGCGTCGTCTTTGTGGCGCTGCCTGGACTCGGAGCAACAGGGCCTTCCGGGACTGCGCGGCCAGCGCGGACGTCGCCCGCGCCACTGATGAAGAGCTTCGCTTTTCAGGCGGGCTCGGGGTTCCCTCAGAGCACAGGCGGGCCACCGGGCGGCGCAGGCGAAGGGCGCGGAGGCGCGCAGCGGCCGCTGAGGCGCGCGCGCCTCGATGAAGCAGGCAGCTTCGTCCCGATTTGTCCCCCGGGGAAAGGTGCGGCAGGCCGCTCGCCGCAACTGGGGCCCGTCGCATTTCCGGGAGAGTTCAAGATGCCGCGGCCGGTCGTTTTCCCCCCGGGAGATCGCCGCCACCGCCTACCCAAAAAGCTCCGCGCCGGAGGCTCAGGCCCTGTCTCCGCGGGAGTTGCCTCGGGAGGCGCCGGCGCGCAGTTGGGAGCGGGCGGCGGGGCGGGCTGGGTGCCCAGCGGCGGCGGGCGACCGGACACTGACAAGGGACTAGGGTCTGTGGGGCGCGCAGAAGACGTTTCGGCGACGGCTGCAGCTGCGGCGAGTGGCGACACCGACGCAGCTGGAGCGCTCGGTTCGGACACTGCGAAAGACGAAGTTCGCGAATCGGAGCAGACTGCTTTCGCCTTGTCTTCGTCTTCTCGTCGGCCAGGCGTGCCGTCGTCTCCCGAAGTGTGCATCTGTCGACCTCTGCCGTCCTACGGCGACCTTGAGGGATACGAGGAAGGGCGCAATGGCGCGAAGCAGCGCGCGGCTAGAGGCTCTCAAGTCCCGTCAACAACGGCCGAGGAGAGGTGCGCGTCGTCCCGCGATCAGCCCGCAGCGCTCGCGTCTGGCTCGGCCTCGGCGGCGCCGGCTCCGCGGCCAGCGTCCACTTCAGGGTACGGCGTCGTGGTAGAAACAGGGACCGTGGGTGTCCCCTCCTCGGCGTGTCTCTTCCCGTACCAGCGCAAGAGTGCTCCGCCTCACACGCCTGTCTCTTCGGAGAGACGAAGTGGGAGCGGCGGTGCCCCGCGCAGCCGCAGGCGCGAAGACCGGAGCGGCGCTGGAAAGAAACGGACCGGAAAGAAACCGAAGAAGTCGAGAGCCGGCGAACCGCAGAGATGGACAAGTGCGCGAGAACGCGTGCAGTGGCATCTGGCCAAAAGTCGCGGCATGATTTGAGGAACGCGAGAGGAGCGGGAGAGTCCAGGAGGACGAAGAAAGAGAACAGAGAGGAGGCAGAGAAGGCGGTTATAGACGGAGATTCTGAGCGCGGCGCGTGTGCTTGGATGTTAAAGGACTCGCTGTTGGGACGGGATGCGCGCATAGGAGGAGTGTTTGTGCGAGGCTGCTGTTTCTCTGCAGTGGAATGCGGTCGAGTGACACAAATAGGGATGCAGTCTCTCTCTGCCTCGGCTGTGGAAGACGAGAGAGTGTGGAGCGACGAGCGACAGCTTGAGAAGTCGCCGACGCGGTTTGGGAAGCGAGGCGCTCAAGGGAGAAGACTGCACGCTGACTAGGGGAACGTTACGTTTGTCATCAAACGTGGAGAAACACAAAACAGGGACGATTTTTTAAGACTGGCGAAATACCGATTCGTGGAGAGGCGTGCGCGATGGTGTCTCTTCGCAGCGTGATTGTGTGTGGAGTAGCCTGCCCTTTTCAGTAAAGGCAACTCGGGTTCGTGAGGGAGGCGTTGGCCGTCGTTAAGGTGTAGAAACGGAGAGAACGAGGTTCTTTCCCATTTTCTCTGTCGAAGCACGGAGGGTTCCGTGAAGCAGGTTCAAGAGTTGACGTTTGTCTGGCCCTCCGGTGAGGAGAGAGGAACAAGCAGGTGGTAATTGGAATTGGACTTTTTCTTAATTTCGTACGCAAACAAGACAGCTACTGTCTCCCGCGTTTTTCGCGTCTGAGATGTCTCTTTTTGGAGCGTGCAAAGAGGCGGTGCGGGCGTTCCGTTTTTGGAAGCCGCGCGAAGCGAGGCGTTTTCGAGAACAGACCTCGCTCTCGCCGCTGAAGAGAAGATCGCGCATGGAACCCGGAAGGCGTGAAGACGCAGAGATGCCTCGGAGTCTCGGCGCTGCGAGCGAGCCGCGTTGCGAGAAGAAAGCGACGAGGCGCAGAAAGAGGAAAAGGACAGCGGAAGAGGGAAACGCTCGTGCAGGCGCTGACAACGAGAGAAGAGCCTTCTCGCGTGCGCTTCAGCCATGGAGGTTGTTTCGGCGCCTCGAGACAGAACGCGTGAGCACAGAACGGTTGTGCCACACATGTCCATAGAAAGAGAACGCACTACGGTCACCTGTATTTATGCATGCGACTGGATGCATATACGGGGAAGGCAGAAGGGATGTGGTCTTCTGTCTAAACAGAGGTGGCCCTTGGCGGTTTGTGTGGTCTCTCTCTGTCTCTGGAGACTCTCGGTTGCGAGAAGGGAAGCGTTTTCCAGGAAGTATCCCCCGTTTTGAGATCGCGTTCTCCGTTTTTCCCTGTGGGAAACGCGCGTTCTCTCTCCTGCCTTCTCGCTTTCAGGCGTCTCGCAACCCGAGGTCGGTTACGACTCTTCTCCAAACAAACGCGAGAACTCGGAAATGCTGAAGGCGCAGAGTGCCCCGTCGCGACGCTCCGATCGCCACTCTTTGCACAGCTCTCAGAAGGGAATTCCTATTCGCAACTTTCTCTATTTTCACTCTCAATCTCTGCGTCGCTGTCTCTCTCTCGTGGGGACTTACGTGTGGGGCGCAGTGAGTTGACTGTCGAAGGAGCCTGTGTGACTGAACTAGTCTCAACAGTCGTTCGTTGCCTCTCGTACAGAAACCGTGAAAAGGACAGCATCAAACCCATTCACTTCCCTCTCAGCAAACAGAAAGGAGGAAACACAGAGAAATCCCCCCTTCTTTGTCTGTGTCTGCATCTCTCTTCTCTGCCTCGCGCGTGCTCCGACGCCTCTCGCGAAGGGAGAGACTCCTCACATAGCGGCCTCGGTAGAAGCTAAGATGCCCACCTCCCTTGCCGTCGGAAAAAAACACCAAAGCTGAAACTGGTCGGAAGGTGTTCATCTCGCACGTATGCACATCCACAAATACATTCTATATAGGCATTTTTGTTCGTATGCCGATCTTTTTACACATGGGTATCAGCAATTGCATGCTTCATATGCATATATATATATATATATATATATATATATATGGACTCCGGGCCTGTGGCAGTTATATTGCTCTTCCTCAGTTGTGTTCCGTTTCCTGCTGTTTCTCGCGTTGTCCACCTCCGCGTTTCTCTCCGCTTCGATGTCTAGATTCGCGTGCGTTTTAGAGCCTGTCGTAACAGCACATCACTTTCTCGCTTTAGATCTATGAGCATAGATTGCTGGCATTCCCTGCTGACTCTTTCTGACTTGGGCGTGGGGGTCGCGCCTCTCCTGAAATGCATACAGTCGGGAGAGAGACGCCAGCAACTGTGGGGCACATCCCTTCGGCTGTGTCGGCAGATCCGCAAACGAAGCGCCTTTTAGCCAACTTGAAGAAATCGAAAAAAAGCTGTTCGACGCGTTCGATTACACCAGAAGACGGAGTCAGAGACAAACGGAGAAACTCGCTTCTGAGACGTGTGCGCTGTCTTTACAAGATTGGAAGCGCATGCAGAGACCGAGGAAAATACGCAAAGAGAACGAGAGTCGCGCCCCTTCGGGCTGTTTAAATAATATATATATATATTATATATATAAGCACAGAGAAGGCCAGCACACAGACGAAGAACCAAGAACGAAAGAATCAAGAGAAAAGACGACGGCACGCCTTCTGCCTGCACCACTCCCTTGAACAAACCGAAAAAATCACGCAGACAAACAGCAAACAAAGCACCTAAAGCGGTGTATCAAGAGAGGAAATGCATATGTACACATGCCTATAAAACTGCCTATCCCTACATCCATACATTAAAATAAGTTTCTCTAGGTAGGACCGGTTGTTTGAGCCTGCGGTGGCTGCGGGAAAGGAAACAGAGTCAAAGAACTTGTTTCTCCCGCAGGAAAGCCCCTGCATCACGTCCTCCTGCCTCGACACGAACATGTACATGCATGTATATAATATATATATATATATATAAATTACATATATGTATATACATATATGTATACTCGTATACAACTTGGTGTAATGATTGTCGCTCTGTATCTTTTCGTGAGATGGCTTTCCGAACTCCATGTCACATATAACAGCTCTGCACGGGAAACCGCCGAGCAAGAGAAGGCGGTTGTGCACTGTCGCCGGATGCCAGGAAGCAGAAGCTGCGGCTCCGACATATTTTCTAAAGTGGATATGCGTGCGAACCTCCCCACCCTCACGCATCTGTACACATAACCACATATATATATATATATATATATATGGATATGTATATATGCATGTCTCTCTATATACGAGGGTATTTGTGTATCGGCAAGTGGATCTGACGGGGCACGAGCTCGAGAAGAGAAAGAGGCGAGGGAGGAGGACGGAGCGAGAGGAGACAGGGAAGAAAGGTGCTCTGAGGGCCATTTCTTTGCACTCAGGGCATCTTCAGCTGTATTCGGATCCCGCGGAAGGCGATTTCTTCCTTGTATGGAAGAGAGAAGAGGAGCGGAGAAGCACTCTCTACTTTTCACATGGCCGCTGGGCGGCAAGGGTAGAGCAAAACGGGGCGGTTTTTTTTCTGTGGAAGACAGTCGTGAGGAGGAAAGAGGCGAGACCGAGAAGCAGAGGAAGACAACGGATAGGCGTCTGCATCGGTGGATAGGGAGGCAGAAGGAAGAGCCTGTCTCTTGTGCGAAGCGCCGCTCGACGGTCTCCACTCTGCCCTTACGGCGCCTCTCCCTGGTTCTGTTCGTCACTGCTTGACGACGAAAAGGTTTCCACAGGAGCAGACCGCGCTGGAGAGGGAGAAGAAGAAAAGGTGCTGAAGGAGACACCTGCTGCCTCACCACGGGGGAACATGACCGGAAAGAGCAGAGGCGAGCGAAGCAGGAGAAGCGACATTCACCTTGCCTCCGATCCCGCCTTGCCTTTTTATGCATGTTCTACATTAGCTGCTGCTTTGCTTCTCCAGTCGCTTCTCCTTTTTCTGCATGCAGAAGCGAAGATTCGTCGGGAGACAATCGAAGAGGACGCAGCTGCATCGACGGAGCATCGCGTTCGCGGGAGAGAGCGAGGAAGGAGCGATTCACAGGCAACAGCCTGACGGGCAATCGGCAGAAAGGCGACAGACACGCGAAGAAAAATCAGCAGAGGAGGAGCGCACACATCAAAGGGAACTCAAGGCCCCAGAAGGCGAACAGGAAAGGGAAAGAGGCGGAGGAAGAACGAAGCGAGACGCAGCCGCCCACCGACGAGGCAAAGAAGCTGGGAGGAGAGGGAAATGGGAAAGGAAACGCGAGAGACCAGAGACAGAGCTCACAGCAGACCGCGAGGTGCGAAAAAAGTGTGGACGACGAAACAGACGACCGCGAGAAAGAGATACGAAACGAAAGCATTCAGCAACAAATCGACGTGCACGTATTTCGATGCGCAGAACATACATATACATTTTTTTCAGGTTAGAGAGAAAAGCGTTTGTATGTGTAGAGGACGCGAAAAAAGACACGGCAAGCTGCGTGGTGATGTTTGCTTGTGGCGTGGGAGTCCGAAATGGGAAGTGGAGATGCGTCGAGAAAATGAGGGCGACAAAAGAAGAGAAGGAACGGAAAGAGGGGAAGGAGAGAAAGGAGACAGCGGAAGGAGAACAGAGGAATGCCACCGAGAAGAGCGAGAAGCGGAGCAAAAGGAGGGACGGAAATCGAGGAAAAAAGAGAAAAGGAACAAGACAAGATTGGGACCTTACCACCGCCATGAGGGAGCCGCACCGCACACATCAACCAGGGACGAGTAAAGCGAGCGCGTCTCGTGTGCTTCGCGCTTCAAGACTTCGATGCCTGAGAAAGTGAAAGCAGCCGAAACGTACCAGATTCACAGTTTCCACACTTTGCCACCTTCAGGCTCAGCACCTGTCTTTTTTTTCCCTCCTCTCTTGGTTTGCGTCACCCTTTCTTTCTCTTTCGTTTGGGAAACGCCGACCCATGTGAGGGACTCAGAATAATTACCTGTGGTGTTTGAGCGGATTGCCGACAGCTGATCGAAGAACATGATGAGGGTGAAGAGGCCAAAGACGAAGGAGAACATGAAGACAAACTGCAAAGAAACGGCGAGACATGCGAAGGGGCGTCGGTGGAAACGAGAAGGCACACACAAAAGACGGGCCGAAACTCTGAAAGAAGCCAAACCGGGCCCTCAAGGAAGCGTCGGACCAACGCCACAGCACTTAGGTGCATGCAGACGTCTCCGTTTTGAAGTTGATTCTCGCAAAGAGATACTCCGCACGCCACGCAGCTCAACAGGCGAGAGACACTTCTCGGATGTCCCCTGGAGGATGTGCCTTGTTGCATGTGCGGCAGAGATAAGGACAGAGCGATGCAAGAAAGGGATCACAAACACAAAACCCGAGGAGCCAGCACCCGCGCATCTCTCGAAAAACAAGGATGTACCGCTTGCGCCTCCAGCGCCTTTCTTTAGCCACTCGACGCTGTCTCTTCGAGATGTCGCTTCTCGGCGTTTTTTTTCGCGCTCTTACCACGCATGCGACAGCTTCCAGAGGCTCCAGATTGCACTGCACGAAAAAACGAGACACAGCGTCACGAAAGAAGCATGGAAATGAATAGAGAGCTGCGAGAACAGCAGGAACGAGCACAAGGGCGGAGAAAGAAACAGGGAAGGATTCGCAGGGCGAGATCTGCATGCAAAGTCTAGAGACGAAAGAGCAAATCACACGGGACACCTCAGATCTTTTTCCTGTCTGCCTTTCTCTTCCTCCTCTGTTCCCTCGCGTGAATTCTTCCGGTCTCACGTTCGCTTACTGGAAGAGACAGCGGTTCAGTGATGATTCGGAACGGCGTTTGCTCGGCGTTTGCTCCGTTTCTTTCCCGATTTGCGCCGAAGAAGGATTTCCGGGCGTTTCTTCGCTCGTCGGCGACCCAGCTTCCGTAGGGTTCAGCGCCCGCTCTCTCCTCTCGCGAAGAAGAGCCTCGGATGTCTCCGTCGCCACGCGCGGCGCGCTCCAAGAGAATGTCGATGCCCCGCGTCAAGCTCGGCAGAGCAAAGACGTTGATTCGGCTGCGGTAGGCGCGCGCAGAGAGGAGTGGCTGACCAGCAGACTGCGCAGCTTGCGGGTCTCCAGTCCCCTTGGCCTCGTCTTCTAATCCAGACGGCAGAAGGGGATAATCCGCGTGCGCAGCTTCGCCCGCGTCTTTCGACACTCGAAAAACCGCTGTCCCGCCTTCACTTTCGTCTTCTGTTCTTCTGTCTTCCCCCTCCGCCCGTTCCCCTCCACTGCGCCCTCGCCGCGGAGCCCCGGTCCCCTGTTCTCGCTCTTGTTCTCCGCCTCCACCACCTTCTTCATCTCCTTTTCCTTCTGTATCTCCTTCTCTCTCTCTCCGGTCTTGGGCTGAATCCCTGGAATCGCGTAGGTCTTGCTCGGGCGCGCCTTCTCGTTTGTGTCCTTTCTCCGTTTCGGCCGTATCGTTCTCCTTCGCCCCGCCCGCTGCGCTCACCTCAAGCGAAGAGGCGGAAGCGTCTGTTTTCATCCGAAGCTCGGGAGGCTGCGCTCGCCGTTTCGTTTCTTCTGGTCTGTACACGGGCCAGCCGCCGCTGTCCGTCGCGGGCCCCGGAGCCGCCAACGCGGCTCGGAAACTCTCCGAATATAAGCCGGGCGGCGGAAGTGGGGGCTGCTCCTGCAAGAAGGAGACGGTGCGCACGATGAGCGTCCCCATCGACAAGGTGCACATCGCGTTCACGTAGACGAGAAAGAGCAGGAAAAACTTCTGATTCGTCTGTCCAACGCAGTTGTTGATCCAAGGGCCTGCGCACAAGCACGAAGCACAGAGACACACACAAAACCCCGACTCGACGCGCCAACGCCACCGACAAAACGCGCTCCCACACACCTAAAACATATATACATATATATATATATATATTTACATATATATATTTACATATATATATTTACATATATATATTTACATATATATATATATATATATATGTTCCTCAACGCGGCTGCGGGCTCATGTTTTCGCCCTTTCCACTCGAATGGACCTTTGCGCATTTGCGCGTCGCCTTCTTCGCTCGAACGGGCTCCGACGTTTCCACTTTCTTACAGTGGTGGTCCATTTTTAGGATGCATCTTTGACAGACAGAGCAGTGGTGTGCTCGAGCGGGTTTTAGACTCCGGCACTTTCGGCAGCTCGGCGGATGGAAGCCGTTTTCGAGGCTCTCCTCGGCTGCTGGCGTTTCGAAGGCGAAGGCGGGCGAGGCTGAGCGACAGGGGAAGAGCCGGCGGAACGAGGGGAAAGAGGCGAAATTTGAATTTACAATGAATAATATACATACAGATTATGGTTACGGAACATTATTACTTTAGCAAATACATTAAAAACAATCGTACACATAATTTTTATAATTCTTACAGAAAAGTAAAACACGGCTGGCGAGAGGCTGCAAAAACAAAGAGGGAGTGAAAGCGAGAGAAACGGAAGAGAAGCGAGAGAAGAGACACAAGTCGAAGCCAGGGAGCGACACACACAGTCTCTGTATCCTCGGCGTCGCGGTCACGTGCCTCGAGATTGAAAGAAGTGCGCGAATGGCGAGAGCAAACAAAGTGGTACAAGAGAGCCAAGACGCGAGAACCAAGACGCGAGAACAAAGGCGGGAGGAAAGTCGAGGAAGGAGACAAAGAAGAACAAAAACGAAAGAAAGGGAGCGTTTCTCTTTCGCTCCGCCGTGCGTACTCGCAAAGAAGAGGAACGCCCTTCGCGCCGCCGCGAGAAGAACCAGGAGACCACCAATGCCCCAGCGCAGGCTTCCAGGGAGGGCGAGGAGGAGGAGACGGACGCGGCGTCTCGCCCTCAAGAGCCACATTTCTTTCTTCTTGTCCTTGGCACGTTTCTCGCCGTCTTCTTCGCTTGCCAGCGCCTCCATCTCCCTCTCAGATCGCGCCTCGCCGTCGCGGTGGCGGACGTGCAGTCTACCGCTTCGCAGTCCGCTCTCGTCCTCTTCGCAGCAGGCCTCCTCGTCAACCACGGTATGGTATTTCCGCTGCGGAGTTCTTCTCGCGTCGGGTTCCGCCCCGCGGCATCCTCGGTCACACCACCGGTTCTTGTGCGGCCGCGCGTCTCTCGTTTCGAACGCGAGGGCCTCGCGGCTTCTGGCTCCGTCCAGCAGCTCTCGGCTTTGCTCTCCTGCGCGCGCTGCGGTCGGATCGAACCCCGGCGCGCCCAGAGACGAGACAGAAGAAAGGCCGGTCGCCCCGCCAACAGGTCCACAGTCCCCCCCAGGTTTCTCCGGGGACAGGGCGAGGGCGGGAGGCGCGAGGCCGCGCGCCGCAGACTGCGGAGCGAACGGAGAGACAGGAAGCGGAAGAGGAGGGGATGCATCCGTGAGGCGCGAAGGGGACGAGCGGCACACCAGCACGTCGTCTTCGCCACTGTCCACGTCTGTCCATTCTTCTTCGGGCCGGGCGGAAGGCATCTCTACCCACGAGCAGCTTCTTCGCCACTGCGAGTCTTCCTCGGCGTCCTTTCGAGCGTTCGGCCTCGCGACGTCGGCGTTGCTGGACTCGGAGAGCGCGGAAGCGTCGAGGACTGGAGGCGGGGACGGGGCAGAGAGCGCAGGCGGGAGAGGGAGATAGGGAACTGCGCCGGGATCGGACAAGAGACACTTCAAATGGGACAGCGAGGCGAGCAGCGAGAAGAGCTGCAGAAGCAACGCGAGGCCGTACCGACAGAGGCCGAGACTCGTCCTGAGAGAAGAGAAACAGCGGACGGAAAGAGAGAGAACCAGAGGAAGATGGCGAGGAACGCGCAGGAAAGGGGTACCAGAGGCGAGGGGTCCGAGACACGGGAGAGAAGGCAAAGGGGGAAGAAGAGAGATGCAGCGGAGAAACAGCGGAGAGAGAAGCGAGACACAGAGTCTCAAAGAGAGAAGAGCGAGGAGTGGAGAAGGCGAGAGGGAGACACAAGTGTCCAGCACAAGGAGAGGACGAAAGAGACAAAAGAGCGAAACCGAGCGCTTGTAGAACATGCACAGAAGGACGAATTCACGTCGTGAGAGAGCAGAAACAGGACGAACGGGAAGAAAAAGAGAAAAGGACGGGGAGAGAGAGGAAAGAGGGGAAAAAGGAAAACGAGGAAAA
Source organism: Neospora caninum Liverpool (assembly GCF_000208865.1). Classification (NCBI taxonomy): domain Eukaryota; phylum Apicomplexa; class Conoidasida; order Eucoccidiorida; family Sarcocystidae; genus Neospora; species Neospora caninum. The sequence continues at coordinate 4,090,154 of NC_018394.1, read as the reverse complement.
AAGAGAACGAGAAACGAAGGAGCAGGAAAAAAACGCGGGGCACTTGAAAGGTCGATCCAGAGTGTGTCATATGCAGATTTGAAGAGAACGCGTATGACGGCCTTCTGGTGTCTCGCCTCGTAACCTTGAAAGAACGAAAAAACGCGAAAGACAACTTACCATCTCAGGATAACGCACGTGCAAACCGTGTAGCACGAGAAGAAGATGATTGACTGAGCCTGCGGAAAGCGAGGACAACGGTTCTCATTCAGGTGCACTTTTTCTCCGAGACAGCTTCGAGTGTATCGTTTCGACATCTCAGATTGCGGCCCGCGAACTGTGTTCGCTAAAATGCGCAAGTGGAGAGACCTCGGAGGCTTGGGATGTCGTAAAAAGTGTCTGAGTGTTAACCCTTTTTTCTTTCCCTGTCGCGTGCTGTGTCTCTTTCCTATTTGGAGGCGCGACCCAGGCTCGAGTTGAGACGACCCGTATTCTTAACAGGTCGTCCCTTCCTCTGCATCCTCAGTCTCCCTCTCTCGTATGCCTTCACGGCGCCCCACCGAGGGCGCGAGAGTCTCTCTCTCTGTCACGTCTCGAGCGAAAAGATCCGCGCTCTCTGGGCGGTTTCGTTCAAAGGAAACCGCAAGGGAGACTTACAAAGCATGCGCAGACGATGCCACAGACGTCGCGGTTGAACCACACCGTGCCGCCGACCACCGCCGACCCCGGACCGTGTGGCTGGGGCGCACCTCCCATTCTGATTCTGAAAAAAGTTTGAAACTTTCTTCGTCGCGTCCAATCTCCTCTCTCGTGATCCGCCTTCAACGTTTCCCTTTCATTCTGTCGCCTCTCGAACTCCTCTCTCCCTGCGTGTGTCTCTTCTTCTTGGCCCTCGTGTTCTCCTCCTGTGAGAGCTTGATCTCTCGCTCTACGGATGAGCGAAAAAGGAGAGCGAGGCGAGAGTGGAGAGGACGACGAAGACGGAGGGTGGGGGGGGGGGGGGGGGGGTCATTCGTTACCGCTCTCGCCTTTGCTTCTAGCTTTCTCGTCGCGTCTTCAGCTTCGTTGCCAAAGACAAAGATCGTGACGCGACAGACGCGGGTCTAATCCCTTTCTGTTTTCGCACAAGATGCAACTAACAACGGAGAAGACGACACAGAGAGAGGTGAGAGGCTACGGAGACGTGAGAACTGAGTGACGGCTACGAAAACCATTTCGACAAGCGCAAAGATCTTTAACGGACTCGCGTATTTATAACTCGTCAAGCGAAAATCCAGGGGTGATGGCAAGCAAAGGAAGGAACGGAGACGAGAGACGAAAAGACAGCAAAACATCTGGAAACAGCTGAGAGGAGACGAAGAGAAAGGAGGAAGACAGAGGCGGTCTCTCTCCCCTTGCAACTCTGCCTCAGCCGCACCTTTCTCCTCTCTCCCTTCTCCGTCCTTCTGAGCCGAACGGAAATTGGAGATTGTTACGTTGTACTGGAACTTCTCAGGCCCTTCGAAAACAGCAGAGCCAGAAGACTCGTGGATAGCTGAGGCAGACAATGCAGCGCAGGAGAAAAGCTGAGGACGCGAGTGCAGCTTTGCGCAGAAACAGCCGCACAAAATGAGAACGGAAGACACACACGCGACGAGACACGGAGACCAAAGGGAATGTTCTATAAAGAAACGTTTCTTTCTCTTGCGTGTGCCTTAATTTTCTTCTCTTTTCTTTGCCTTCTTCTCTTTTTCCTCTTTCTCCTCTTCTTTTCCAGGCTTCTCCTCCTGCTTGTGGTACCCCCCTTTCCGCCCTTTTCTTACGCTTCCTCTTTCTCCCTTTTTCGCTCGCCCTTCTCTTCGCCGCTTGCTAAGCATGTGTGCCGCCGAGAGAGGAGACGAAGCACCGACGAAACCCCCTGAGGTCTCGACGCGTCTAGACCGCTTGACGAAGACCGAGACAAACTCTCTTCCTGTTCTTACCGTTTCTCCTCAATCTTCGAATCAACTCGATTCATCTCCAATTGGGAAGCTGCCTGACTCCCCTTCATCCTCTTGTCCTTCTTCTTCCTCTCCTCCTTCTTCTTCCTCTTCTTCCTCCTCTTCTCCTTCTTCTTCCTCTTCTTCTTCCTCCTCTCCTTCTTCCTCTTCTTCTTCCTACTCTTCTTCTTCTTCCTCTTCTTCTTCCTCCTCTCCTTCTTCCTCCTCTCCTTCTTCCTCTTCTTCTTCCTCCTCTCCTTCTTCCTCTTCTTCTTCCTCCTCTCCTTCTTCCTCTTCTTCTTCCTCTTCTTCTTCTTCCTCTTCTTCTTCTTCCTTTTCTCCTTCTTCCTCTTCTTCATCGCCAGTCTCTCTGCCTTCTTCTCTGTCAGACAGGCGCACAGGATCTTTTCTCTCCGCGTCTGTTCTCTACGTCGCAACCTCGCTCATTCCAGGCGCCGGCCAGGGTCTATTCACCTCGCAACGTATGTCTCTCTCTAATTCTTGTGTTTGATTGTTTTCTCTTTTCTCTGCTCTCTCACATCCCTCATTCGCTTTCGCTCTCCTGCCTTTTCTTCTTTCTTCTCAGTCTCTTTCCCCTTTTTTCTCTTTCTCTCTCGTTTTCTCCTCCCCCGCTCTCACGCTCTCTGCAGTTCCCCCTCCCTGTCGTGCTCCTTTCGTTTTCTTTCTCTCGCGGCTGAAGGTAGATTTTCCCCCTCAGTTTGCTGTCAGAGTCTCCTTCGTATCTCTGTGCTTCCGTCAGGCCTTCCGAGAGACTCCTGGATTTGCGAGTATCTGGGAACGCGTCTTAGCCTCCGGTGAGGTGTCGCTCTGTGAAGGCTGTCTTTGAAAACTTCGAAAGACATTTCGTAGAAATAGCCAGACTTCAAAAGAGCATGCTTCCCGTTGTGGACGTAGAAACTAGCTCCAGAATCGGTTCGAGGAGTCTGAACCGCTCTTTGTCGCCGAAGAGGACAAGACTTTGACGTCTCGCTGCACGACACACATTTCAGGAGGAATGAGGAAGCTTTTGCCGGAATTTTCTCCTGCATGCATTTTCCCTTTTCTCGCTCGCTGGTAGCCCACCTTCGGTTGCCTTCGCGTCTGTCTCCCCGGCTTCCCTTCGACTGCCTTTCTGAGGCTTCTTCTCTTGCTCTCACCTCTCACGCGTCTTCTTCTCTTGCTCTCACCTCTCACGCGTCTTCTTCTCTCTTCTTGCTCAGTTCACTGTGCTTTTCTCTTTTCTTTTCCGTTTTGGTTTTTCCGTCAGAGACGTGCTCCAGGAGCGAGACCGGACGTACGTGATTTGCGCAGGGACTCTAAACGCCCATCTCGACGCGAAAACGCATCCGGAGGTGAGGAGCCGGAAAAGAGAAAACATCGGTCGCCAATCGCAAGGTGCTGATGTGGACAGGCCTGCGGCCAGATTTTGTGTTTTGTCACTACCACGAAGGCAACAGCGCGCGCAGGCGCTTCTGGGGCTGGTTCTGCTAAAAAAGTGGCGAACGGAAAGCTGTACAAAAGAGAGAGCAGTCTTCTGGAAAGATAGCCACAATGAAAAGCAAATGAGGTGTATGTACACTGGGGACAAGCCTCGCGCACACATGCGCGCTTGACAGACCAGCAGACGGGCGTTTGGAAGCGCATGCGGACACAACGGTGCGTTTGTTTTTTCAGGTGCTTGCGCGTTACATCAACGACATTCGCGAGACAGATAAACTGAACGCTCGATTCGTTAAAGACAGGCAGCGCAGGTGAGACGGAAACACTCGCCGCAGGGCGCTGTGGGGGCTCATGCTGTCTTCTCCTTCAAAGTCTTAATTGTTTTTCTTTTCTCCCTTCTTTTTCTGGTGGCCTTGTTTTGACTGGACGCATTTCCTTGTGTTGGCAAAATGCCTACACAGTCCTGTGGGTGGTGGTGGGTGTCCCCCATTCTTGTTTCGGTCTCTCCTTTCTTCCTGCTGTCTCCCTCAAGCGTTTCTGTTTCCACGCGCCTTGCTTCGTCTCAGGCGCGTGTTCGTTCAAGCGGTGCGAGACATCGACGCCGGAGAGGAAATCTACGCGTTCTACGGCGAGGTGAGAACCCGCCGAGAGGGAGGGCGAAAGAAGAGAGAGAAAGAGAGAGAAGGAGGAGAGAGAGAGAAGGAGGAGAGAGAGAGGAGAAGGAGAGAGACCGAGGAGATGGAGAGGCAGAAGGGGAAAGAGGGAGAGAAGGAGAAAGAAAAGGAGGAGAGAGAAAGAGAAAGAGAGATGCGCGTAAACCGATTGCGCTACACACACTCTTGCTCGCCTTTTTGGCTGGGGGGAGGGAACAACGCCCGGTCAGAAACGGAGATCAAGCAGAGAATCATCCGCGAGCCTTGCGGCCTCGAGGCTTCCGCTGCAGTCCGCGTGCTTCTTGCGCTTGCCTCTCTCTCGTGGGCGCGTGCTTCTCGCACCTCCCTGCCTCTTTCTCCGTGAGGACTTACAGCTACAACAGGCAGCGCAGGGCTTTGAACCGGGAGTTATTTGGAGACGCCTAGGAAAGAACAAAGCGCACTTTCAGACCATACGCGGGTCCGATGAATACGGATTCGCTCTTTTGTTGGGAAGCCGCCATTTGTACGCTCAAGCATGTTGGCTCCACAAGCATTCGTATCAGTGCGTCTCTCTCTTTCTCTGTCTCTATCTCTGTGTCTTTCTGTGTCTCTTCTTCTCTCTGCCACTGTCTCCCTCTGCCTCTCTCTATGCCGGCCTGTATGTCTGTATCGCGCTTTGGTTTCTTCAGGGCTACTGGAGAAATCGGCCTTTCTTTGCTCCTGGCGACGAGAGCATGGTGCCTGTTGCGATGAAAGAGGACAAGCAGGGAGAAAGGAGATAGGCGCGAAGAAGCACATGAAGCGGGAGGGCGTTGAGACGAGCAAGAGACGCGAGCGGCGAGTGGGAAAGAGAGAGGGTGTGCTTAGGACGAGAAAAAGCGTGGACAGAAGGAGACGAAGAAGAGTGGTAGCTCGGAAAGGAAGAGAAAGGACGGAGAGCGGCGAGCAAGCGACAGAGAAAGAAAGCAGACGCGCGGGGAAAAGGGCAAACGAGAAGACGAGCGGAGAAGAAAGACCAGAGAAGAGGGAACTGCACTTTTGCGTTGCTGACACTCCTTTTGAACGCGTCAGAGTCTTTGCGGCGGTCATTTGTCAACGAGGCCCTCGCCTTGCGGCGTGAGGCTTCTGTCTTTGCTATCTGTTTGTCTCTCCCTTTTGCGTTCGAGTGACTTCTCCGTCTCCTGGACCTCACGCCTGTGCCTCTCTGCGTTTTGCTCTGGCCGTTTGTCCTGCGTTTTTGGCGCCTCGCTCTTCATCTCGTCTTTACATTCTCGCGCCTCCCGCCCTGGTTTCCCCTCGGTTGCTTGTTACGCTCTTGCTTTCGCCCGCTTTCGCGTGTGTCTCGTCTATCCTCTCTTCGGCCGCTCGACTTTCTTCGAGAGCTGGACAGAGAGACCCGAAAAGGGACTGGCCGGCTTCTGCCGCGCACGCGTCGCAGCGTCCTTCGCCGAGGTTTCGAAGGGAGACTAGGGAGTCTCCTGAATATAAGCCGAACCCTCCGTCGCATGCCTTCCCTTAGTCTCACACGCATACCTAGAATGGTTGGAACAAGGAATTGGCGATGCGCGCGGAATCTAATTTGACTGTCAGGGTCGGATACTGTAATCAGAAAACTTTTGGCTGACTTCCCCAGTCCAGTGGGGAGGTAGACAGCAAGGTGGAAGAGCCACGAGGCACAAAATTCGCTTTGACTCTGTCGGGGCCGCAAACCCAAGAGACATTCACGGAGGTTGCTCCGCCCTTTGCGAGCTCTGGAATTTCAACGCTGAGACGAAAAAAGCGAGGCGCATCGGAAGATCGGGGAATCAGGAACTTCAGCGCGGTAATGCCGGCAACCGACCGAAGGCAGAACGCGAGTACATGACTCATAACCTGAAGACCCTCCTGTGGAGTCCCTCACCTACGCGAGGTCTACACATATTTACATGTAGATTTATGCATGCATGTGTACACATATATCCACACATATATGTATCTCTGCGTACGCATGCATATATATATATATATACAATGATGTACGTTAATGAATATTCAGGTTTCTTCTTGGTGGCGGTTTCAGACGTCGGTGAGTGCTGAGTTTATCGCCTCCCGGTGGACCTATGAGAAGCTTTTCTGAAACGAGACAGTCCTTGCATTCGCTTTACTTCCGAGGTTGCTGACAGGAAAGGCTCTGCATGCAGTAGAATGACTGTGTACATGTCCGACTTCCCTCAGCCTCAAAAGACCCTTCTGATATGACTCAATACAAAAGTCTAAATCACCAGAGAAGATGTATCTGTATCGTGACAGTTTTCGTGTGTATATGTACTTACGCCGTAAGATATGTATATATATATATATATATATGTGTCCGGTGATTCTAGTTGGCAAGCACTCGATGCATGCAGCTCTCAGCCTATTTGTTTCATGCCAGTGTGTAGGGAGTCCCATTTGTTTCGTGAGCACACAGGGAGTACAGTCACTGGGGGGGGAGCATGACTCACAACATCTATCTTTTCACGTAACTATGGGGGGAAGCTTTCCATAACCGCATGCGTCGAGAGGTATCTAGCTCTCTGCATTCACACTCACTTAAATATATATATATATATATATATTTATGAGTATCTCAACAGAAACAGGCGTATGCAGATACATGCACAGGCGTATGTGTTGCAATATTTTTGGGGTTGTCAGGATGATGCGAAGCCAGTGTTTTGTGCGGGTGAAAGAGCGATTGAACCTGAAAGTTTTCCTTTGAACGGCAATTGAGAAGAGAATCCGTCCCAAGAAAATGCGGCATTCTTTTCAAGACACGAGGTCTCGGTTGCGGAGATGTGCATGCAGCGCGAGAAAAATCCTTGTGCGCATGCAGGCAGTTCTGTTGCATCTGAGTGGCCTTTCTCGAAAAGGTTTCCGTTCGAACGTGAAAAGAACACCTGAAAAGGCTTCTCTTGCAGCATTCTTGTTCCTCTCTCTTCTCTTTCTCTTTCCCCCCTTCTTCTTTCTCACTTTTTCCCTTCTGAAGCGTTCTCCAGCCCCCTGCTTTGCGCCACGTTGTGCACGGCGGCTGCCTTGAGGCAGAGCGAGGGAAAGAGACACGCGCTGCTTGCGAGAGACGCTTCCTATCCATGTTTTCATTCTCGTTTGAAGTCTATTCGTCATGCAAGGGAGAGGGAAAACTTTTCCCTTTCTTTTTCTGCTCTCTTTCGGCCTCTCTTCTTGGGCTTGAGGTCTTCGCATTTTCCTCCTGGAGCCTGAAACACGCGGCACGGCCCAGATACCGTTTTGTCTGTTCTCGCTCGTCGTTTGTTCCTTTTCTCATTTTCCCGTGCTGCTTTCTTTGCAGCCTTTCTGTCAAAAAAGGGAGTGAGACACAGGCGGCCGCCGTGCTCTCCTTTATGTCTCTCTGGTCGATTCCTTGAAATCTTAACTTCTTTTCCATTTCGCATATCGACCTCCGTTTGCCTGGTTCCTCGCTGTTTCCCACCATTTCCTTCCCCGTCTCGCCTTCTTTCTCGCGAAGGAATACTTGCCTGCTTTGCCCTTTTCTCTGTCTTCTTCCTCTTGGTCTTCTCATTCTTCTTCTTGTTCTGTTACTTCCTGATTTTGTCCTGCCTCTTCTTTTCTTCCTTCTCTTGTCCCTTCTTTTCTTCCTTCTCTTGTTCCTTCTTTTCTTCCTTCTCTTGCTTTTTTTGATTCTGTTTTGTCCGTTTCGCGCCTTTTGGTGGAGAGGCGAGAAAATGTCGAAGCCGTCAAAGGCGGGCGGCAAAGAGGGAAGCGGCTCCTCAGAGGCCGCGAAGGACGCGAGCAAGAAGGGGAGAAAGGGCGAAAAGGATGCCGGTCCAAAGAAAGAAGAAGGAAAAAACGCGTCTGCCAGTGCATCCAAACATGACAAAAAAGGAAAGAAAAAAGGCGACGCGGTAGGTCCAAGAAATCTCTCTCTCTATATATATATATATAGTTATTTACGGTGAGAGGAGCGGTATTTGTACATTTTTTAGCTCGTGTCGAGATGAGGAATGGTACAGAAAGGCAAAAGGCGCGGGAGCGTCCAGGTGAAGAAAAGAGAGGAGAGAAAAACCTGCCTTCGGCGCAAAAAACCCGAAGGAGCGTGGGGAACACAGCGGGACGAGTGCCGCGCAGACAAACGCAAGACGCGTCCTGCAACGCTAGCCCTTCACACCTTGTCGTTGCATGTGTAGGTTTACTCCCGCTGAGAACAACCCCTCTATCTGCGACACGCTTCGCGCTTTGCTCTGCAACGTTCGCCGCGCTTAGACGCACCCCGGGAAAACCCCGAGCGTCTCGGCAGTTTCCCGCGCATTAGGCGCCGGCTGCAAAGTGTTTCGCCCCTTCTCTCTCCTGCCTTGTCTCTGTTTCAGGAGCCTTCAGCTGCCGGCGACAAACGCCTCGACACTTCTGAGCCTCTTCCTCCCGGGCACATTGAATTGAAACCCTTTCAACGAATGCCCAAGCAGCTTCTTCACAATTACTGCCAGAAAGTAGGCAATGCGGCAGAACGGTGCTTTCTGTTTTGCCGGTCTTCCTCTCTCGTGTTCCGTTTCGCTTTCGTCTTTCCCCGTTTCTTCGTGCCTTGCGGACTCTCGTCGTTTCGCCGCCCTCGTGCCCCACAGCCCGAGAAAGACACATTGACGCGTGCTGCCGCGCCTCGCCCTTCTCTGATCGGCACCGTCTCACTCTAATTCGTGTTCTCTCTCTTTAGTTCTTGCTTGCTCTCTCTCTCTCTCGTTCCTGTTTTCTCCCTCTTTCTCTTCCGCGTTCTCGCTTCTCTCGACGCTGTCTTCTTCCAGGAAGTCTGTTTCGTCACGGAGTCTCTTTGAGGGCGCGCCTGGGTCCTCGCCGTCTTCCTGTCTCTCGCGCCTGTGTGTGCTCCGGAGAAGGCAGCTTCCCCTTTTCTCTGTTTTCTCCTTTTTTGTCTGACCCAGCACAAGCTGCCGAAGCCGCGCTTCGAGCAGAAACGGGCGAATGCACCCGGGCACTTTCGATCCGAATGCGTCATGCCGCATGCAAAGGACGCTTCCAAGACGATGCGGTGAGGAAGTGGACGGGAACGGAGACCACGAATCCAAGGGGAGGAGAACTTCGCGGAAACCGTCCAGAGCGAGACACACGTGTCCTTGAAGCGATTCACAAGAGCGAAAAAACGAAAACAAACCGCGTGGAGACGTGCAGAGGCTGCAGACCTCGCGACGGGCTGAAGGCAGGAGTAAATCTGAGGAGCCTCGTCTCTCTGTCTTCCTCGTTTGGTTTCAGGTTTTTAACAGAGCAAGACTGGGAGTTCAAGACTCACAGCGAACACTTCTCTGCTCTCCTGGCCCTGCACTTCCTTGAGCCCACACGACCCTACGAGAAACTTTTCCCTTCCCCGTTCCGTGAGGCATGGCTAGCTCTTGCTCCCGCCCCAGCCCCCGCCAGTGAAAAACAGGCGCCGAACCGACGATTGCCCGTTGCGTCTGCCTCTTCTTCCTCGTCCTCTTCCTCTTCTTCTTCGTCTTCTCTGTCGACTTCTGTGCCGAAACAAGGCCTTCGTGAGAAGAAAGACGTCCCTTCACAGCCAGCGGCACCTGCCTCTCCGACTCGCCCCCCTTCCTCTTCTTCCTGTTCTTCCTCCTCTTCTCCCTCTTTTTCTTCCTCCTCTTCTCCCTCTTTTTCTTCCTCTCCTGCTTCCTCTTCTTCTGCTTCTCCTGCTTCCTCCTCCTCTTCCTCTCCTGCTTCCTCTTCTTCCGCGTCTTTTTCTGCGCCGACGTTTTCGATCAGCAGCGCGCGGCAGTTTGCGTCGGAGTATCACCGAAAACAAGAGGCGCACGCCCAGCGTTGCGCGCGCGCACAGAGGGAGAAGAAGCGAGAGCTCGCGCAAAAGCAAAAAGAGAGTCAAGACCCTACAGTCTTTATGGCGTCTGCAGTCCGCTGTGCCGTGCGAACGGTTCTCCTCAAGGCTCTTCGTCGACTCGCCCTCACGGCGTCTGCCTCCTCGACTTTTCCCTCTCTCTCCGCTTCCTTCCCCTGCGACAGCGTCGCGCAAAAGAGCCCGCCTCAGGTTTTCCCGCCTCTTTGGCACAGCCTCGAATGGAGAGGGAAGTGTCGAGCGCTGCTCCTCGCTCCGGCGAAGTCGCCCTCGCCGCCCGCTCTCGCGGCGGGGCTCACCAGCCAGTTTTTAGGCGCCCTCACAGCGCAGGGATTCCCTGAGGATCGGGCGCGCCTCGCGGTAGACGCCTTTGCATGCGTTCTGTGCGCCGAGGCAGGCGACGCCGGACCGACACAGGAAAGAGGGGAGAGACAAACTTCGCAAGTCTTCAGCGAGGCTCTGGAGTCCCTCGTCGACTTCATCTGTCTCAACGAAGAGCGGGAAGACGCGCTGCCGCGCGCCTTCGATCCCCGTGGAAAGCAAATCGAGGTCCACGTCTTTTCAAAAGATTCCCCGAAGGTCGAAGACGAAGAAGACTCAGACGAAGCGAGCGCCGGAGAGAGAGAAGAGTGGCTACGGGAGTGGAAGGCTGCCACGAACGGGCTGAGAGGGGACGTGAGAGAAGAGTCAAGAAGGAAAGGCGACGCGGACAGCGACTCGTCGATGGACCGTCTTTTCCTTGCGTCGCTCGGGTCAACTGACGACGACGGCGAGCACACACACGCGAAAATGACGCAGGCCGAGGACGAGACGCGTGCGCGGCAGGTGGAAGAAGCGGTGAAACGCCTCGAGGCTTCGCGCAAGAGCCTTCGCTCGCTGCTTCCCGAAGCACTCGCCGACTCGGCGCCTCGCCCGTCTGCCCCACAGCGGCGCTTCGACGCGGAGACGAAAGAGACAGGCGCGAAGCACGCAGGATCTGTCGGTGTCCCTGCGAACTGGGAAGAAGAGGAGACGGCGGAACAGACCGGAGAAGCGGGTCAGGGGGCGGATGCGAGTTCAGAAACCACCAAGCAAGTCGAAATCGCGGCCTTCCGCTCGCTCTGTGAAGCTGCGAGTCTGTACGCGCCAGCGGCGACTCTTCTCAGGGAATTTGAGAAGAAGCGCTGCGAGCAGAGCGACTCAGTCTCCCTTCTTTTCTACCGAGCCATGGAGGCTTGCCAGGGTGCGAGGAAGGGAGAAGGACACCAGGGCGAGACAAAGGCGACACAGCGAGACGTGGCGTCTTCTCAATCTCTCGAGGCGTTAAAGAGTTTGATTCGGCAAACAGAGACGACTCAAATGCGATTGGACCAGGTGAGAGAGATAACACCCAGCGCTACGCCCGTGCATGCGTCTGCCGTTTTCGTGCGTCTCTCTTCGCGGCTCCTATTCTTCTTGTCGCTCTCAGCCCTGCGTGCTCTCTTGCGCCTTTCAGGAAGACTCGAAACCACACGGAAACAAGCCGATACCGATTTACGCATCTCTACGTGCGCATTTATCTATCTATCTATCTATCTATCTATCTATCTATCTGAATCTCTCTCTTCATATATATATATATATATATGTGAGGATCGAGGAGTATCTGTACAGCTCCTTACGTGAGTTTACACATACGGGTCCGCAACAGCTTCGAGTACGCTCAGACGGGAGAAGAGGGTATCGAAACACCAGAGAATGGCCGTTTTCTTTTTCTGTGTTTTCTGTTCAGCTTCTGATTGCGGAGAAGGAAGCGGTTGAGTGTCTCTTTCCAGAAGCGTCTTACCAGGTTGTCCCCTCGGCGTCTTCGATTCCGGGAGTGTTTGTGTCCCTCAACGTTGGGAACATTCCGACCGATCCTCTTTGCTCGCTTCTCCCTTCCGTTGTTTTGCCGCCTCTTCTGCATGCAAAACTCTTCGTGTATTCGCCGCCTGACAACGGCCTCTACCCTCTTCTTCCTCCTCTTGTCTGGGTACACCTTTCTCTTTGTTCGTCTTCTTCTTCTCCGTCTCCGTGCCTTGGTTTCTTGTCGTTCTTCCTGTCTCTTGCGGCCTCGCGTTTCGCCGTCACGCGTCTTCGCTCGCCGCTCTCTTCTCTTTTTCCTGCTGGTGCTTCCGCGTGTCTCTCTCCTGTCCATCGCCTCCTGTGCCCCACGCAGCCAGCCCGCGGTTCCGCTTCGCCTCGCGCCTGCTCTTCGCTTCCCGACGAGGGCGCGCTTCTCGCGGCGCTGGAAGACGAAACGCTGCATGCGTCGCTTCTGGACATTTCCGCCTTTCTGCAGTCGCCTTCTCAGTTAAGCGAAGCCTTGCGGGAAGTCGACGCCTTTTTCTCTCCGCGAACGCGCACGGGCGAAGAACACCGCACGCGAGAAGCAGAGGAGACAGAGGAGAGAGAAGCGGAGCGACGTCTTGTGAGACGGTGGTGTGCGTGGCTGGGGCTGTGCGAGGCGGGGGATCGCCACGAGCAGGCAGGCGGGGGGTGCGTTTTGAAGAGTAAAAGCCGAGACGAAGGCAAGCGCAGCGAGCGAAAAGGAGGTGCGAACGCCACAGAAGCGACCGGGAAGGCGAAGCCCGAGCCTCCAGAGCGACGAAAGCGAGACGAGAAAACAGCCGGAGAACCTGACGGACAGACGACTCACGTGCATGCGAGCGAGAGAGGGGGAGGAGACTGCCAAGTCGCTCCCGGCCTGGCGAATAACAGACAGGCGAGAGAGACAGAAAGACACTCCGGACGAAGAGAGCGCGGGAAGGAGGCGGGAGGCGACACAGACGTCTACCCTCTCGCGCCTGATTTATGCAAACAAATCCTGGATGGAAAAGTTGCAGAGAAGAGTAAAAGAGAAGCCCTCGATCTGCCGGTCCGGTCCCAAGAAGACTTTCTTCACGAGTTCATGACCGACGGGAGTCGCCGCGTGCTGGTGCTACAAGGGGAAACAGGGTGGGTCGCTACGAAGAGAAGGAAGAAAGCAAAAGAGCGAAGCGCCGGAAGAAGTGGAGAAACGGGAGAGGACGTCGGGAGAGGAGTGGCCTCGGCAGTTTTCAGGCAGGGGATACGTACAGCGCGAACAAGGGGAAGAGGGGGAAGAAGAGCGGAATGCAATCGGAAGACGAGGAAGGTGCTATCGAGCCGGAAAGTGCAAAGACAGAAACGGACGCGAAGGGAAACGGGAGAACCAAGGAGAGGCAGGGGTTATATACTATACCTCTACAGTGGTATTAGCAGTATCTAGTGTTGATGTACAACAGACGCAGGGCTGCACTCCAGGGAACGGAAGGAACACATCTCGTGGCTGCCTCATCCATATATAGATATATAGACTTATAATTGTAAATAAATAAATGTATATATATATATATTTGGTGTTTGAATCACTATGGCTGTACATTCGTTGAGAGTGACGGTACATGCAGACATGCACTAATGTATATATGCGTACATCGCTGTGCATGCAGTTGTGCCGATGTTGCCTTTCTGTTCAGTTCAGGAAAAACCACTCAAGTCCCCAGGATCCTCCTCGAATCTGCTGCGCAATCGGCCCTCACCCAAGACTCTCCTTCTTCCTCTCCTTCTCCCTCTTCTTTCTCGCGGAACTGCTTGATTCTGTGCAGTCAGCCGCGCCGGCTGGCGGCAGTGTCTGTCGCGGCTCGGGTGTCTGATGAGATGGGGACTTCTCTGGGCGACTTGGTGGGTTACCAAATTCGTTTGGAGACGAAACTCTCGCGCCGCACAAGGCTACTCTTTTGCACCCACGGAGTGCTGCTCAGAAAATTTCTCAGCGATCGGTGAGGTCCACATTCCCCCCCCCCCCCCCCTACTCAAAACTTCCCCAAATGCGCGTGCGTGCAGGCGCAAAAGCGACGGCCGGACTCGCTGCTCCTATTCACTCTCATCTCTCTCTTTATATGCATATATCTGTATATGTGTATGTATATGTGTATGTATGTATATATATGTATACATATGTATATATATGTATATATATATATATATGTATATATATGTATATAGTATATATATATATATATATATGTATATAGTATATATATATGTATATAGTATATATATATGTATGAATAGATACTTATGCTTGGACTTGGTACGTGCAAGTCGTGTTTCAAGATGTTTGGCGACTCCAGAGGACCACGGTGAGAGCGTGTGCGCCGCGGGTTTGTCTGGCGCCGTCGGCTGTTACGCGAAAATGTTTGGCGCTCTCGGAGTTTCGTGGTTATTTTGTTTTCCAGGAACCTGGCTGACGTCTCCGTCGTGATCGTTGACGAAGTCCACGAACGAGCAACGGATGTGGACCTTCTTTTGCTTCTCCTCTCAAGAGCTCTCGTCCGGAATCCCAAGGTGCGAAAGAGGCGAGACCGAAAGCGCCCGCCCTACACCTCCGCCTTCTGGATGGCGCGCGCTCTTTTGTTTTCGCTTCTGCGCTCGCCCGTTTTGCCGTCCTTCTCTCCCTTCTCACGAGCGCGGAAACGCGGCTCTCTCGCGTTTCTCCTGCTTTCTGCTGTTTCGTTTCTTCTTCTCCCCTCTTCCTTGGTGTGTCTGTTCTCGGCGTGCGGCGACGGCGGTTTCTGTCTCTCTCTCGAGTTTGCGTCGCAGTACCTCGCGACCAACTTCCGCCCGCTTCCCCCGCGGCACGCCTCGCTCACGCGCGCTCCCTTGCGTTTTTGCGTTGTTGTCGAAATCCCTGCTCTTTTTCCTTTTCTCCTCTTCTCTTCCTGTCGGAGGCCGATCTGTGTCTGCGTTCTTCCCCCGCGGTGTCGTCATCGTCGTGGGGAAAGCAGCGCTGCTGATGTTGTGGGTTTTAGGATGCGACATTTGCGCACGTTGCACGGTGTCTCGTTGTTGCCTCGCCCAGTTCCACTGCTGCTTCCCGCTGTGGACACTTTTGCGTGTGGCGCGTCTCACGCTTTTTCCCGTCCTCTCCTCCTCTGCGCGGTGCGTGCCTCTTCGCCTTGCAGCTCAAAGTCGTCCTGATGAGCGCCAGTGTGTCGGTCGATTTCTTCGCCTCCTACTTTCGCCGTCTTCCCCTCGCCTCCCCTTTCCCCGTTACCGCCCAGCGCCGCCACGCTTCCTCCGCGTCCTCTCGCTCGCCTTCTGCGTGCGTTACGACGTTGCATGTCCCTGGTCGCACGTACCCCGTGTCCATTTTTTACGCGGACGACCTGCGGCGTTTCCTCAGCAAGGAAACCGGAAAACCGTGTGCCTGCGTCGCGTTCGCCCCCGCTTCTCTCGCGCCTTCCACCACCACGGCGCCGGTCGCGTCTGGGAGCGGCGCGGGCCCTGAACGGAGGCCTGGCTTCGCTGCTGCGGAGACAGGGACGGACCTAACGTTCTTCGCTTCCTCCTTCTCTTCCTCATTCCTCATCTCTCCACTGCCTCAGGTGATTCAGTTGACATGCGAACTCATCCGCTTCATCCACACGAGTCGCCCTCTGGCCCCAGGTCCAGCAGCCGACTCGGGCCGTGCAAACGGCGGGGGAGGCCGGCTGAGCGAGGCCCGAAGAAACCAGACGCAAGGACGAGGCGCAATCCTCGTCTTCCTCAGTGGCGTCGGAGAAGTGAACAGTGCCTGTCGCGCATGCGAAGACCTAAATCTTCCGCTCTGGGTGCTGCCGTGCCATGCCGCGCTCCCTCCCTCCCAGCAACAGAAAGTAAGTTTTAAACAAATGCGCCGGGGGAAAAAGGACACAGAAAAGCCCGAGCAGAGAGGCGGAGAAGCGACAGGGGAGAGGCGCGCGCGCGAGGGAAGAAAGAGAAAGGCAGAAGGGAGAAGATGGAAACCGGGAAGAGAGAGGGAGAGGAAGAAAAGAGGAAGAGAGCGTGAAGGCTGCCTGCTGTGGAGGCGAGAACGTGTCTGATGGGAGTTGTGTGCCAGGTCACCGCTCAAACCGCAAACAAACGGCCTATATGAGAAAAGGAAACGAGAAGGAGGAGGGAAAGGAGAGGCATGCGAGGGACGTTTTTGGGTTTTGTGCGGTCGATTCCAGGTCTTCCAACCAGCCCCTAGAGGCCTTCGCAAAGTTGTCATCTCCACCAACATTGCTGAAACATCCATCACCATTCCGGTACGCTTTCCGTCTTTGCTTTCGCTGTGCCTCGCACGCTTCGTTCATGCCCCTCCTCATCCCCACTGGCCTTTTTGATTCCTTTTTTCCCCTTCTAGTTGCCCGTCGCATGCTTTCTCTTTTCTTCCTCCCCCGCGTCATTTCCCTGTCGCTCTTGATCTCTCTCCTCCCACGTCGCGCGTATTGTCTCTCCATACCGAGTGTTAGCATCATCTCGCGCGTCGCTTCCGCTTTTCGCCCTTTCCCTTCTTCGTTCACTTCTTCTTTCTCTTCTTTTCTCTTCTTCGTTCTCTTCTTTTTCTTCTTCTTTCTCTTCTTTTCTATTCTTCTTTTTCTTCTTCTTTCTCTTCTTTTCTCTTCTTCGTTCTCGTCTTCTTTCTCTTCTCCGTTCTCTTCTTCGTTTTCGTTCTCTTCATCTTCGCCCTTGTTGTCTGTCTGGCTGTGCGTTTGCCAGGACGTTTCGTACGTGATTGATTCGGGGCTCCACAAGCAAATGGAATTCGATTCGTGTCGCCGGCTGAGTCGGCTGCAAGAGCAAGCGATTTCGAGGTCGGCGGCCCAACAGCGATCAGGCCGAGCGGGTCGCGTGGCCGCAGGCGAGTGCTTTCGACTCTACGAAAAGCACACCTTTGAGAAATACATGAAACAGTAAGTGACAACGGAGCAGAACGAAGAAGACGGGCACACACGCGCGCAGAGAAGCGGGTGCGGAAAAGAGCGCCGAAGGGAACAAGAGGGGGGAAAGGCGCTCAGAGACGTTTAAGGCCGTACACGGTTTGGGAACCACGTTCGCGCCCCGTCTCTGTGTGAAGAAACCAGTTGCGGAGAAGGGTGGCGAGAATGGACTAGCAGAGAGAGAGAAGAGGGAGGTGAAGAGAATCTGAGTAGCACAGGATGCAGGACAGAAGAGAACGGAACGAGACGCGCTCGTGTGTCGTCCTGCTTCCGCAGATGCGAGACTCCAGAGCTGCAACGCCAGCCCCTGGAAAATGTCTGTTTGCAACTCAAGGTGAGCGGAAACAGACGAGGAGAGGAAAGATCGCGAGGAGAAAGACGGAAGAGTGAAGGCAGAGAAGCAAGGAGAGAGGTGGAAGGAGGAAGAGAGTGAAGGACGAAAAGTTCGATAAGAAAGGAAAGAAGCGCGAGGGTTGCTGCTCAAACAGAGGATATGACACGAAGAAGAGGCAAGGCACGAAGAAGAGGCAAGTCGCAAAGAAGAGGGAACTGCAGAAGCTGAGAGAGAAAACGCGGGCGAAGGGAGAGAAATGCGAGGCACAGCAATAAACGAACTGTTCTTTCGGTGTGCATTTCTTGCCCGTTTTGCCGGCTGTCTTTTTCGCTCTCTTGCGCAGGCGATTTTCCCCGAGGACCCGTTGGAGTGCATTCTCGCGGAATGCATCGAACCTCCATCGCAGGCCAGCATTACCTCGGCCATCAAGTAAAAACCCCGCCAGAGCCTCGTTTTTATTCCCCCATCCTCTCCTCTCCCTTCTTCTCTCCCTTCTTCTCTCCCTTCTTCTCTCTCCCCTTCTCTCTCCTTTTCTCTGTCTTCTTGTCTCTTATGTCTCCCCTTCTCTCTCCTTTTCTCTGTCTTCTTGTCTCTTATGTCTCCCCTTCTCTCTCCCCTCTTCTATCTCCCCTCTTCTCTCTCCCCTCTTCTATCTCCCCTCTTCTCTCTCCCCTCTTCTCTCTCCTTTTTTTTCCTCTTCTTGTCTCTTATCTCTCCACTCCTCTCGCATCTTGCTTCCTGTTCAGTTTCCATTGGTATCTTTCCTTCTCTTTTTCCTTCGTCTTTGCGTCCGTGTCTTGCCTTTTCTTTCCGTCTTCCGCTGCTGCTCGTCCTCGTTTTTTCGTGTCCTTCTCACCTTCTCTCTCTTGTTTCCCTCCAATCCCTGCCTTTTGCTGCGCGCCCTCCTCTCTCGCTGGTCGTCCAGACCGGCGTTTCTTAACATCTTCTGCGATGGAAAAAACCGCCCAAAAAATTCAGACACTTTGGTCTCATCACGTGCGCTTCCCGTCCGCGTTTCTCCCCCCCTCGTCCCGCACCTCGCTGTCTCTTTATCTGTCTCCTAAATTGTCTCCTTGTCCGTCTCCTTATCTGTCTCCCTTTTCAGAAACCTCGTGTGCCTGGGGGCTCTCCAGTGTTCGGCGTCGTCTGGGAGACAGTCGGACCGACACCCCAACGCGGCGAGCAGCGCGTCGCAAGAGCGCATGCAGGATCGAGAACGACTGACGAATTTCGGTCGCATTCTCTCGCTCTTCCCGGTGGACCTTGCCTGCGCCCGCATGCTGATCTACTCCGCCGCTCTCTCTTGCCTCGAAGAAATGACGGCGCTCTGTTCCCTCATGGCTGTGGAAGGCTCTCTCTACGTCTCCCACCTCGTCAATCCCGACGCCTCGGCCAACAGGCAAAAGGTCGGGGCCCAAGCAAAAAAAGAGAGGGACCAAGAAACGCTCTCTGCAAAAAACAAACACATGTAATGCGCAACGAAGGTTCTTACAAAAACCGAAAACCTGCAGCTACGGATACAAGAAAAAACACACGTTTAGGTTGCCACTTACATATATATATATATATATATGTATATGCGTAGCGCCATGTATGTATGCATTAATGTAGATGTACTGATGTAAAAAGATTAGAAACCGTGCATGTCCCCGTATGTTTTTGAACTTTGCAAGAGCGCGGAGACGCGTTTTTGTGTGAGGCAGGTCTATCCTTAACGGGATCTGCGCCTGGTCGCATCCGCGCGACGCCCTTTCTCGGATTCTCCTCGGCTTATACGCACGCGCATGTGTCGAAGGAGCGCACTCTTCGTCTTGCTCTCCGTGAAATCTGTTTTGCGTGCGCTCTTTCAAATGCGTTTTTCTTCTTCTCCGGTTGCTGCTGGTCAGCATTTTTCTCGGAGCCAGTCGGACTTCATCACGAATCTTCGGGTCTTCTTCACGTGGCGCATGGCGCACCGAAAGGGGCGGAAAGTGGAGGAGCATTTTGCCCAAAAGTTCGGCGTCAATCCACAGAGCATGCGGAACGCCGAAGAGCTCCGGAGACGCTTTTCGCGGCTGGTCGAGGAAGTCGGACTCGCCGACCTCGCTCTCGACGCGCAGGAAGCCGAGAGTAAGCACAGGCCGCAAGAGCGGCAAACCCCCGGCGGGAAGGGCGACAGCGAGAAGAAAGCGCGCGGGAAAGGCGAAAGCGAGGACGAAGCAAGGAAGCGAAGAAATCGAGGTTTTTGTGACAGGCGCGTGTGTGCGCATGAGCGCATCTCCCTTGCGTATCGCTGACACGCAGAGAGCAAACAGAGCAGACGAGATGATGCGTTTTGAAGTTTCGGGACGCCTCGCAAGTCCTCGCACCGCCTCTACCACCACGCCAGAAGAAAAACACCCACACATCTGCAGATACATACTTTTACATACGTGTATGTGCAGCTGTCGAAACATGTATACACAAATATGTATATGCATAGATAAAACATTTATTTCTAGAGATAAAAAATGCACTTGCATGGAGCAAAGTGCGTCTATCAAGATGCATGCAGACAGTGTGCGGACTGTGCCGCGTCCGGCGCTGTCTCCGCACCTCTGTCCGTTTCAACGTAGATGAGGCGGAGCCTCGCGAAAATTCGCCCTTTTCCTCGTGCCTTTGCTCCGTTGCCTCGCTGCATGGGTTTTCGTTTTTCTGTTCTGGCGAACTTGCCACGCTTCCCCTTCGTTCGCCTCTTCACCGCTCTCTTTCACAACATTTCCTCAACGTTTTCTGAGCTGCGCTCCACTTGCCTCTCTTTCCTCGCGATGTCTCCCTAGTTCAGTTCCTGCGTCTCCTCTCCCTCGCCGTTCGTGCCTCTTCGTCCTCATTCGTCTCGCGTTCTTCTTCGCGTTTCGGTGTCCTCCCTTGCTCCTTTTTGCTAGTGGTTCGTGTCCACTGCTGTCTCTCGCTTCGCCTTCTGCATTTTCCAGAGAGACAGGGGCGAGCCTCGCTCAACCCGACGAGAAGCGAGGCAGACGCACGCGAAGAAGAAATCGACAAGCGAATCTGCGCGACGCTTCTGGAGCAAGAAACGCTGGCGGCGTCTCTCCACCCTGGGGGAAATCTCGCAGAACGAGAGTCCTCTCTACCTGTCGAAGAGAAGGCGCGAGGCGCAAAAGAGGCGAATCCCGAAGAAGGGAACAGCAGAAGCATTTTCTGGCGCTTGAAGGCCTGCGTTGTGGCAGGTCTGTATCCTCAAGTCGCTGTCGTTCGCGCGCCGAGAAAACGCTTCGTGGTAAGGCCCAGGAAGAGCCGAAGAAGAAAACGAGGAAACAGGGAAGGGAGAGGAAGGGCCAAAACAGGAAGGAGGGAAAGGGGACACGGAATTGGAAGGAAAGTCGGAGCCCGACCAGTGAGGGAAAGGAGGACAAGGCGCAAGGATGACCGAAGGAAGGCAGCAAGAGCGGGAGAGAGGAAGACCGGCAAGAAATGCCGTTTTCGCTTCTCCACCGCCTTGTCGAATTTGGGCCCGTTTGGTTTGTGACGCCTCCCGTCTGTGCAGCACGTCGCTTCCGGCACTCTTGAGAAGCCGCCCGAGCCGTGGGAGATTAAATTTTTCACTCGCGTGGAAGACGATGCATCCGCGCGAGAAGGCGAGGCTCCTGTCCCCTCTTCTGCGCAGGCGTCTCCGCAAAACCAGCTGCAACGGTGAGAGAAGAGAGAAGACGCTTCCGCTGCTTCTCAGAAATCTATCCTCTTCTCTCCGTGCAAAAAGTTCGCGACGAAACATATATATATATAAATATATATATATATATAGGGCCTAGGTATTTGTACACTGTGTTATGAGCCTGCATCCACCATTTTTATCTCCGGACTGGTCAAACTATTTCTTTCGTCCCCTCGACTCCTGAAGAGTGTGCATGCTCGCATGTTGGAGGAAGCAGACGTTTGCGTTTCATCGGCGCATGTAGATGCGTATAAATATGTACATATAAATATGTATATTTTCTGTTTCTACATGCATCTATGTACATGTAAATACGTGTAGTGGTCACTCCACTGTTGGAAGCCAGGGTGTAGGTTCATAGGCGATTTGCAGCTTCTGTAACTTCCCTTCTCGTTTTCGCTCTCTGCGCGTTTCTCCTTCGTATCACACGCCCCTGAGAGTGTCTCTTGACTGGAGGCGCTCTGTTGCCTTTTCCGCTCCTTCTTCCTGCTGTCCCCAGAGTTTTCATTCACCCCTCGAGCATTAACTTTGGCAGCAACCGCCTCGAGACGCAGTGGGTGGCTTTCCTCGAGAAAGTGCAAACGTCCAAGCCGTTCATCAAGGAAGTCTCGACAGTCTCTGTCTTTGCTCTCATCCTTCTTTCTTGTGAGTCGCGAGCCTCTCTCGCTGTCTCCGCCGTCTTTCTTTGTGCAGCTCTGCCGTTCACTCGCTGCAAATCTCCGACAGATTGTCTCCCGCATCCTGTCTTTTGTCTCGTCCAGCCCCCCCTTGTTTGTACCTTTCTCTCGCCTTCTCTCTCCTCAGTTTCGGTCTTCCCCTCCCTCTCCTCGTCCGCTTCTGCGCCTTCTCCCTCTCTGTCAGTTTTCGCCTTCTCTTCTCCGTTCCTGGCGCTCGCCCTCTCCCTCAACTTTCGCTCTCCCTCAACTTTCGCTCTCCCGCCCGGTCTGTGTGCGCGTTCCAGGCTGCGAGATCGAAGTGCTCGGAGCGCGCGGCCTGCTGCGCCTGGACGGGTGGATCGACCTCCGGTGCCCCGGCTTGGTCGGCAGTTACATCCGAACCCTGAAAAGCGTCTTTTCTTTGCTTCTTGACGACTGGTTTGCTCGCGTCCTGAAAAGAGGCGCGCTCCGGAACGGCCGCAGTCTACCGCGCCCAAGAAACGGCGACACAGCGAACCTGGTTTGCGCCTCTGCGGGATCTGCTGGATCTTCTGGCTCTGCTGCCTCTGGCCTTTCCTCTGCTTCGCACGTCTTCGGTTCCCGCGCAGGGTTGTTCGAGGGAGAGGAAGGCGAGAGACTGCGCAGAGAGCTGTCCTCCGTGGTCAAAACGCTGGTGGAATTCGAAGGACACAAGCTGTAAACGTAGGCCGGGCAAGCGGGGAAGGGGGGAGGTAAAAAGGCAGGGAAAACGGAGAGTGAAAAGACCGGAAAGAAGCTGCGCGGGCGGCACGGGCCAGGACGAAAACGCACCAGGGGCGTGAAAACGAAGGCGGAGACCGGAAGACAGCGATTTTTGGGAAAATAAACCTGGAAGTGGAGAGGGAACCGGCCCTGGAGGTGCGGCGTATCTGCCAGAGGAAAGAGAGGCAGAAGAGGGAGGACAAAGCGAGAAAGAGGAAAAACGAGAAGATGGAGAGATAGAAATCGAGAAGCGGTAGACGACTGCCACAAACGGTTGTTGACACCCGGGAGTCTACAGCTGGTGGAACTTCCTGAACACCGTGGCGACTCAGATGAAATGCAGGAAGAAGAGAGAAAACAGAAGGAGGTCTTCGAAGAAAACGTTGCATGCGTGACTGGAGTGACAGAGATGCGTACAGACACCTGATCGAAAGGGATTCCTGGGTCTTTCTGCCGACTGCCTTTTCCGTGGATTTTAGCTTCGGGCGCCACGAAGCCACTCGTAAAGGAAAAGCGATTCTTAACAGGCTTGAGACGACTCCGTCTCTCGTAGAGAGGCGAGGCAAGTGTTGTGAGCAAGAAAGAGAAGACGGAGAGTGATTCATTGTTGCGGGCGACACAGAGTGTCCCAGGGGTGCGTTTCCACGATCCAGAACTGTTCAAATCAGAGACATTGAAGTACTTAGGATTCTGAATGTAGGGTTCCAGTTATTCAACGGAGTGGTTTATGGTGGATGTACACCACTAACGTTGTGGCGTGTAGGGGAGAGAACGGTTTCGTTAGAGAGGAGCAAAGCTCTTAACGCGAGAAACGCGAAAACTCTTCACAAAGACAAAAACGACGCACCAGCCTCGCTCGAACGGTTTACGTCCATCAGAAGGATCGCAGAACGAGGAGGGCTCTAAGAAGAGTCTGCCGCTTCCCTTGTGCGTGGCGCCTCCGTCGCACGCGCTTTGTCGTCAAATCCCCGCCCAGTCGCACGAGAAAAAAAACACGATATTCATTTGCGAGGACAAGTGAAAATGGACTCTGGAGCATTTGCATGCGCACCGATACATCATATTCCCCATCGTTTCAGGCTTGGCAGTCGATTTTTCCAGAGTCGACAAGGCCTCGCAGAAGCGCCTCCTCTGCCGTTTCCGCGAAAACGGACCTTCGCATTTTTCTTCGCTCTCTTGGGTTGCTGATCCCGAGCAGAAAACTCGAAAACCTTTTTCTCACAACTGAACGGTCCGGCGGCTCGAGATGGGCTGAAATGCCACAAGATTCACGCCACGCATGTGTGTGGATGTACGCCAGACCACCTGCAACACCACAAATAAGTATATATATATATATATATATATATATATATGTGGGCATAGGTGCGTCACCTGTTCTGTGTATCGATGTTTGTATTTCATTTGTACCGGTACAGTGTCTCTCTATGCACCTATGTGTATATGCAGAGATGCACATATACATACATAATACTTACACATATATAGCCATATATATATATATATATATTCATCTCGGCTGTTCTCGTAGCGCAAGTCTCCATTGGGTATATGAGAATGCCGTTTTTTTTTGTAGGGATCGTGAGCAGCAGAAAGATTTCACGTTACCCTCTGAAAGACCTCTCCGCTTTCAGACTGAACAGAAGAGTATTGCGGTGCACAAACGCAAACAAGTTTTTTGGACCAAAGTCGACGCGCTTGTTTCATGAGGACGACCTCGATGCGGCAATATGTGTTCTCACTCTACACTTCATTTTCTTTGTCGCCTTTTATTCATTTCTTCAAGAACGCCGATCGACATTCAAATGCTTTCCTATCCTCTGGTCTTCCCTGTCTTTCCCCAGCTCTACCAATCTTCTCTGGTTGATCCCACGATTCGTCAGCATCGCCGGACACGAGACTCTCTTCCGGTTTCTTTTGCTTCCCCTCTACCTGTCTTCTCTCTCTCGTCAACACATGGCATGCACATTCTCCCCTTTTGCCCAGAGGGGGGCGGGGACGGAGAATCGGAGAAGTTGAAGGAAAGCGAAGGTAAGAGCGACTCTCTTTCCCCTGGCTCTTCCGCGTTTCTTTTCGTCTCTTTTCCCTCTCTCTTTTAATCTTCCTGTCCTCTCGGCTTCGTTGGGCACTGCGGAGCAAAGATGCGTTGGGAGATGGGCCATCTTTTCGCAGGAGAGAGCGCGGGGAAGACTTTCCGTCCTTTTCTTCTTTCTCGCTGTCTCTGCACTTGCAGCTCACAACAGCCTTTTCTCCTTCTTTGCTGTCTCTCCCGCGAGAACAGTCTCCAGAGGCGTTTTGGGACAAACTGACGGGAAATCTCCCAAGCAGAGAACCCGCAGGCACCCACCGCGAGAAGAGAGTGCACTCTCGCTGCTTCCTCGATCGCTGTTCGTGCCGCGTCTGAAACAGGAAGCACAAACGCCCACGACGCAAATCCCCCTTCTCCGGGTCCCTCTATCTCCTTTCTCTCGCTTTCCTCCCTCTACCTCCTTTCTCTCGCTTCCCTCCCTCTATCTCCTTTCTCTCTCGCGTTCGTCCTTCTCTGTGTCCCTCCTTGGTCGCGCTTGGAGGTTCGTTTTTTGTCAAACAAAGGCAACTCTGGGCGTTCTCCGCAGCTGCCTGTACACTCCAGCTTTTGCGAAAATTCGTTTGATCGTATTCCTCCCTTTTCTTGCCTTCGTGTCTCTGCGTGTCGGTCTCCACCGCCCTTCGGCGTGGCGGCAAGCGCCTCGTCCATCGAAAAGACCGGAACCTTCGCCGAGCAACTGACATTCTTCCTGTTCTGTTCTCTCGGCTGTTTTGAAGCTCTTCGCTCTCTTCTCAAGTCTTTCCGCTGTCTCTCCTGTCGCTTCTCACTTCTCTTCCCGTCTTCGCTTCGTTGTCGCGTCTCCCTGCCGCCCTGTCCCCTCATTTGCTGTCTCTCGCGGAGCACAAATCCACAGCCCGGGGAGAAGAGCCGAAGAAGCGCCACCGCCAGAGGAGTGTTTGTTTTTTCGAAAAAATCGCAGAAGAGGATGGACGAGCTCATGGATTCTCAGGGCCGAGGCCCCAGCTGTGAGAGCAGAGAAGAAGCGAAGGAGGAGAAACCGGAATGCCTCAGCGGCGACGAGGGCGAGGGAATCGAAGGCGCGAGTAAGACTTCAGGCGCACGGCCGACAGAGAGAAGAAACAAGCTCACAGCAGAAAGCGTCCAGTGTATCCATCCGGTTCTTCTCGCCGTTCTTTGCTTCTCTTCTTTCGCTTTCTCCTCTCAGACGCCATGTCTCCGCGTGTACCTCGAAGTAGTGTCACTACACGTCTTGACTCCAAAATGGGCGGTCTCTTTCTTTCGGGGGGACTTCCGCCTCGTCCCTCGCGCGCCTTCTTCTCTTTGGGGTCGGTCTTTTCTCGCAAACTCCGCGCGGGTCTTCTCTCGAGAGCCCACATCGCCCTTTTCCCCCTCCTTTTCCCGTGCATTTCCTGCAGTTTTTTGGGGGCCAGCGCGACAACTTGTCTCTGCCTCGGGGGGGGGGGGGGGGGGGACTGTCTGAACCCCCGTGTGTGCACTGGCCAACCCAGCGTTTTTGTCTCTTGTCTGTTACTCAGCCAAAACGCTTTATGTCTCCAATCTCCCGTCGCGCATTTCCGTCGCGGAGATTCGGCGAATCTTCGACGATGTCGCGGAGGTCCAGGACTGCCGAATCGTCAGCAACCCCGTTACTCGGTAAGCTCCTTCCCCTCTGAACACTTTGCGACGTGCAGAGTCGTCTTGCGCTTGCAAAATACATACGTTTACGTTCATGTATACATCTATGTTTATATAAATGTTGCATGTGTCTCAACGAACGTTGTGTTTTGGTTCTTTCACAGCGAGTCGCGAGGCTTCGCATTTGTGTCCTTGCGCGATCCGTCCAAGTTGCAAGAGGCGATTGAGCGTCTCGACGGGAAGGTGTTTCCTGGAGACTCGAAAAAACCCCTCCGAATCGAACGCGCGAAACGCAACCGACCCCATCAGCCCACGCCGGGATACTACAAAGGACCGCCAGGTACACGCCTTTTGCGGCGCCGTCTCGTTTGCCGCTGAAATGCCTTCGAAAATGCTCTTGTCCTCTCCGCTCTTTGGCATGCGTCATCTCTCCCTCGTCTTTGTGTCGCGCTGATGCTATGCTCCGTATCGGTGGTGGTCCCGCGTCTCCCTGCTCTCGCGCGTTCTTCGCCCCCTGCGGCTCTCTCCCTTTCTCTTCGCGTCCGCATGCTCCTCTCTTTTCTCGCTCCTCTCTTTTCTCTGCTCTGTTCTCTCTCCTCTTTTCTCGCTTCCCTTGGGTCGACTCACTTCTCTCGCTGTGCCTCTCAGCCCCCGCTTCCTCTCCCGACTCTTTTCCTCTCTCTTCTAGGAGCGAGTGTGAAGTACGACAAGTCGGGCCGTCTGCGCCCTGGCTTCTTGCCGTACTACGCGGTTGCGCCTGGATCCTCGCGGGAATTCCCTGCGCGCGCTTGCGGCCGCGGGGGTTCAAGTCGCGAGAACGGTCACCCGGCTGCGTCCTACGCCTCACGATCCGCCGGCAGTCCTTCGCGATTCATGGCACGAAGCGCAGCGCCTTCCGCCTGGCTGCCTCCGATGTACGGCTTCGCTGGTCGAGCTGATCCGTACGCGTTTCACGGGACGCCCTACGAGTTCTTTCGCGGCGACGCCTTCTCGCGAGACCCATGCCGACCGGGGCGCGCGAGCGAAGAGGGCGACTTTTTCCCTGGCTTCTTCGGCTCTGCGCCGTACCTGATGGATCCGAGAATGGTGCCCGCCTACGAGGGCGACCGCCGAGAGCGTCTAGACCGGCGGGGCGTGCACAGATCTGCTAGCGCAGCCAGTCGCGAGGAGTGGAACCGAGACAGAGAGTACCGAGGCAGAGAGAGGGGAAGAGACTACCGCCGCGGAGACAGCGGCAGCGACGGATTCCTCGACGAACGGGGGCTGCCTCGAGACCGAGACGGCTACCCGGAGCGCAGAGCAGGGGGGCCGCCCTACTACGACGCCAGACTCGACGAAGTGTGAGAAAAGAACGAGGAATCGACACGTCCACACAAAGCTAGAGAACGGAGAGAGATGTGAAGGGAAAGAGAGAGAAAGGCAGAGAAAGGGAGAGAAAGGGAGGGAGAGCGTTGAGTGTGTGTATGCTTGTGCCTGTGAAGAAAGAAAACACAGGTGTTTCCAAAGCTGGAGACGCGTGCGCGGTCTTCTCGTATACAAGCCGAAAAGGCAGAGTGGAAAGAAGAAGAAATGGCGGTCGATCGAGGCGCGTGCGCGTGGCCAAGCAGGGGCTTTCTTCTGCAGTGTTAGGCCTGGGTTTTTTTGAACAGAAGGGGTTCTCAGCTGCAAAATCCTTCTCAGAGAAAGGGGAGAATCGGCAAAGGGGAGCGCCCAGAAAAGGGCACTCGAGGCGGGGGCGAGATGAGAGACATGCGTCGACACACATGCTTCCCATTCACACAGAAACAGAGTTTTTCTGTCTATATGCGCCTATATCGCCTACATATATATATATATGTATATATGTACATATACGTGTATAGATATGTATGTGTAAATATACCAGTGGTTGTGAGTGACAGGCCTTCTTGTCAATTTCCAGAGGGGTTTTGTGTGCGGGAAGCCGTTCTGTGTTTCGGCGTCAAGGTGTGCGAATGCTGAGAACGAGTGTTGTCGCTGTCTTTCCCTTCGCTTCTTTTCCCTGACCAGATCCTCGCGACGGGGCTACGGTGACGGCGTGCGCGGGCGCTCTCCGGGCTTTGAAGGCAACGGGGGCCGAGAGAGAGAGCGCGGGATGCGCGACAAATCCCGGTCGTGAGTGTTTTTGAGAATTTCCCGCGTCTCTGTCGCGTCCTCGCTTCTCGCGGAAGACCTTGTCTGGCGATGCTTTGCGGCGAGACAGGAACGTTTTGCCTCAGAGAAAGATGCGTCATGTCTACAATGCACGGATGGCTTTCTTTACTTGCACTTCTTTTGTATCTCCCTGGAACCTTCAAACACTTGGGGGTGTACAGGGATGCATATGGCCAGACACCTTTGTGCCGACTTCGATGCATGCAGAGGCATGCCAGTCTCCTCTCTGCGAGTGTAGGGAGTCTTTTTGTTCACCTTGGATACCGACGAGATGACTTGTGCAGTGGTGATGTCTGTTATGAGTGTTGTGCTCTTCTCTACTGAAGGCTGCTTGACCTGTCCTTGTTTCCATCTGCTACATCGTCTATTGCTTGCTGAGTTCCTCGTGTGGCTGCTGATACTTCTAGATCACCCTACAGGAAGGAAAAAGTTTCTTGGTCCTACTGTGTCAGGCTTTTAGGCTTCTTCTCCCAGAGAAACGGCTGTGGTCAGTTCTCTCGTTTTCTGTCTCGCTTTTTTTTTGCAGAAGAGACCGAGGCGGCCGCCGGGAGAGATGGCGCTCTGTTTCATCGTCGCCACGTCGGCGATTTGCCTCTCGAAGATGAGGCGAGAAAAAGAGAAGAAAGAGCAAAGGAGAGGACGAGAAGAATAGCGGAGACGAAAGGCACAAAGTGGCCAAGAGAGAAGGAACAGGAAAGAAGAGAGAAGCGTTTCAGGAAGTCTGGGCTAGTGGTGGAGTGCGTCTTTCCTCAGGTGCTTGCGCGTGACGGACGTGCAGAGAGCGCGGTGTCAAGTGCTAGGTCCATCCTCTCTGTTCCTTCAAAAAGTGCTGTGTTTTTCGTTGTCAATTCCGGTTCCGTAAATTTCTGCTGCGTTTTCATTCAGTGTTTGTATCTTTCGGGCGCGTTCTTCTCCCTGGCTGCCCGATCTCCGTTGTCGCGCTGTGTCACCTGGCGCTCTCTCCGTTTCCCTCTTGTTCTCGCCTCCGACCCTCTTCTCGTTCGCCTTCTCGCCTTTTCTCTTTCCTTTCGCTCTCGTTTCTCTCGAAAGACAGTGGAGGCGGCTCGAGCAAAGACGCCCGAGAAATCGGAAGAAAAGAAGAAAGAGAAGACGAGGAGCGAAGAAAGAAGACCCAGCTGGAATTCTCGTTCTCTGAAGGGCGAAAAGTGCACTCGAGAGAGGCGGCGCGAGAACTGGAAAAGACAACGCGAGACAGAGAGAAGTCAACCGTTTAAAAAACGCGATTGGTGGATGCTCCAGGGATGCGCAAACCAACGGTTTCTCTCTGTCCACAGTCGCCTCAGCAACCGTTGTATGTATGTGTCGATACAAATGTGTAGAGTAACGGATTTCGCTGGCGATGAGGGTCTATGCCTACAGAGCCTTCCTATCCACCTGAACAGGGGCCGGGAAATGCAAATGCATACACAAAATATCTATCGATTTGTACGTGTACCCTCAGACATCCAGCCGCATGCCCGGTAGTATGCTTGTGGATGGCGGGGTGTCTACCGAACGCGATGTGGCAGCGCGGGCGAGAGGCGCCGGCGTCGATGGCGCTTGACTTGCGAGAAAAAACACTTTCTTCCGAGACCGGCCGTGTAGGGGAGAGCTCCTTTGGCGAAGTTCGTTTTCATCTCTTTCTTCTCTGGTTTCCCTGGCTGTCTATCCATGCACACATACGCAGATAGGCACACAGATGATATGCATATGTCTATATATCTATTGGTACACGTATATATATGTGTGCATCTTGATAAGTATGCAGATGCTTCAAACGCTTATCCATCGATGTTCCGTGTTCCGGGCTTTTTCTTCTCGACAACTCTCGTGTGTAAGGACCGTCTCTTGCGTGTGGGTTGTTTCGCTCTTTGCGCTGTGTGGCTGCTGCTTCGTCTCCCGTCGCGCCTTTCCCCCCCCGTTTTTGTCTACGTTGTCTCCTGTCTCTGCCTCGAGGCGCTCCGTTTCTTCCTCGCGTGCGCTCTCCATTTGCGTTTCCGCTCTGGCGTCTCAAGTCGCCATCGCCATGCCGCAACGTAGGCGTCTTTCCGCGTGCCTGCATAAGCTTCTTTTCCTTTTTGGAGTGCGCGTGAGAGGGTGTCTCCCCCACTTTTTGTCTCCACTGAGGCTATGGAGAAACCGTAGCCGGCAGGAGCGGCTGGTCTGCGCCGCTTTCCCCGTAGGCGTGCGCACGCACCGGTCTCGCTTTCTGCCTCGCTTCCGGAGGGGTTTTCACGCGTTTATGTCCGAGTCGACACGTACACTCGCCAGGCAGGAAAAAGGCGATTTCTGTCGTTCTCAGGCAACCCCCCAGAACGCACATCCGACTGCACTCCCAACTAAGAACAGCCCACAGTTCTCGGGTGTCTTGGTGAGCGTCCATGATCGTCCAGATCGCGCGACCCGTTTCTCTCGCCAGAGAATCTTGTGCACGCGTCTTGCGCTTCAAAGAGAAATCCGACTCTCCTACCAGGGAATTCCCAGCTAAGAAGGACTCTCCAGTGACATGTGCTTCAGCGCGCGGGGCGCGGTTTACGTGGTGTAGAGAGCGGGGAAAACGACTGAAAACGAAGCCTACAGGAGGAGCGACGGGAACAAAACATGCGGGGAAAACGAACGGAAAAGAGGCCTGCAGATGCATGTCGCCAGGTGCTCGTGCCTTTGAAAACTGAAACAGTTCATTAAGAGAGGAGAAAAGCGAATGTTCTGGTGCGGCTGGAGAGCCAAACAGGCGCACCGGCCCATGAAATAAAGTTTGACAAATACCTAGCCGATTAAAATTCAAGCGATTCGAAAAACGCGATTCATCCCCGGAATGTGTGCGTCTCTCGCGCCGGAGTCACCCTCCAGATACAGGTGTGCATCAAATATGTGTAGATATGCGCGCGCATCTGGAGACCTAGAAGTTGCGTTTTCCCTTTTTTGCCGGAAGAGCAGAGTGTTAACACTTGGAAGAGAAGTGGAGGCATGGAGAAAGGGAGTCAAATGTCTATTTCGGCGTCTGCGGATCAAGAAAGTAACGGTCAACCACGGCAGTTATCAGCCTTCTGACAGCTTCTCTATCGTCGAAGCTCGCGAAAAGGCCTCGAAGGTCAAGCGTCGACACAGGCAAGAGCCGGACGGCAGGGCCCTCAGAGAGAATCCCTTCGCTGCACAAAAAAAGGCGATGCGCACAGAATGCTCAAGCAGCAACAGCTCTTCATATCTCTTCAAACAATAACAACGCTATGCACGCAGATATATATACATATATACATACATATATACATATATATATATATATATATATATATATATATATATGTCGGCAGATTTCCCGGAGGGCGCGCTGCGTGCAAGTCTCCGTTTGATACGCATCTGCCTTGTGCTGGGTAGATTGGAGACGAGAGACGTCTGTTGGCCTCGCTCGATTTCATCTATCCTCCAGCAGTTGTCTTGCCCTCTCACCTGACCGAGGCAGCGGAATCTTTCGCGCACGCATGGGACTGTGTCACGATTTTATCTGCAACGTAGAGCTCGAGAAAGAGCCTCGGGTGTAGCACTGTCAGAGTTACAGGGCGAGCTGGGGAGTTTCTTCCGTGCCTTCCCTGAGTTTCCTCCCCTCTGTGCGTAACCGCGGAAGAGCCTTCCTCGGCTCTTCGCGTCGCCCGCCCATCGGCGTTGCGAGCTCCAGCCGAGGAAGAAGACGCAACGGCACTCGTCGAGGCAACCGAGACGTGCGCGCTTTCTCCCTCGGCTGGGAAAAACGGCGAGAGGGTCAGCAGAGACAGCGAAGAGGGGAGAGAGGAACGGCGTCGCCGGAAGACGGGCAACACGAAACAATCGATCGGGGCGACGAAGAAAAAGTAGATCTGCAGGGACCGAACGGAGAGCGGAGCCGGGAGGGGTGATTTGTGCGAGAGAATGCAACAAGTGTCTCCACAGAACGGCCACAAACACTCCACATCTGTCGGGTCATTCTCTCTGCATCTTTTGCCTTCTTCTCGCTCGGTCTCGGAACCCACGAGCGACACCCGCTGGGGTGATTGACGCTCGCTGCTCTTGCCTCAGACTGCGCCGCGTCCTCAAAAACCCAG
This sequence comes from Neospora caninum Liverpool, assembly GCF_000208865.1. Taxonomy (NCBI): domain Eukaryota; phylum Apicomplexa; class Conoidasida; order Eucoccidiorida; family Sarcocystidae; genus Neospora; species Neospora caninum. The sequence continues at coordinate 4,058,172 of NC_018394.1, read as the reverse complement.
AACGGCCGTGGGTTTCCCCTTTCCGAAGAAGCCTCCTGCAATGGACCTACGCGCATGCGATTTGACGACACGTCTCTTCCCCTGGGCGATGGCTGCGGGCGGGTCTTCTCTTCCGTCGCTTTCCCTAAATCGACGCGAAGGAGACTGCGGCCTGCGACGGACACCACGCGCCAGCCGTGCAGCGCCGGAGAGTCAAAAGCCCCGTTCCGTGCGTGCAGGCCGTGCGCGGCGGCGAGGCGAGTCGAGGCGTGCGAGGCGCCACATCCTTCGCCTTCTCGCCGGCCCAGAAGTTTGTCGGAACCAGGCGAGGAGCAAGAAAACGCTGTCTCGCGCATGTCCTTGTCTTCCTGAGACTCGCAAAGGGACCAGTCGCCGTCCGTCGCCCTCTCGTCTCGAGGCTTCTCGCCTGCGCAGGCGAGTTGTCCCTCGCCCTCCGACACGCGGTGGAAGGCCCGAGAAAGAAAGGCTGCAGCTGCATGCGACGCTTCGACGCTTCGCCGGTGAGACCAGCAGATATCCCACGACGCTCGCCCTGCGAAACCGAAAACGGGGGAAGTCCACAGGTCCGTCAAGCTCCTGGTGAATGTCTGTATAAATGCGTGTAGGGACATGACATGGATATGGAGAGAAGAAGGTATGTCTGGTGGCATGCATTTGAGACGTCAAGAAGATGCAAAGCGAGGGGGAAACGCCCCCCTCCCCTCCCCTCGGCGTGGAAGAGAGCGACAACCGCTCTCACTGTCTGAGCGTCGACGTGCAAACCGTTTTCTCTGGTGTCGGCAGTAACGCCTTTTCTTCTGATTCGCGTCATGACCTTCCCACCTGAGGCGCCGCTAGCCAGAGTCGCTTCGGCACGCAACGGCGCCTCGAGACGCGGTTGGCATCGTCGGCCGTTCTCCGCCGAACCTGCGAAGCTCAAACCTCCTCCTTCTCCCCGTCTCCCCCCTCCAGTCTGAACCGCAGACGGCAGCAGCCACCTTTCCGTCTCCTTTCTCTTCGCCCTCTCGTTCTCGCTTCCCACTCGCGCCCGCTTTTTCTCCACTTCCGCCTTCGCCGTCGCCTGCACTGCTGTCCCCACCAATGGCGTCTCCGCTCTGCCGGAGCTCAGCTCAAACTGCCCCGCCGGAGACAGACCCGCGGCACACGCGGGTTCGGAGGAAGAGCGCAGAGGCTCGGGCGACGGACACGCGTCGGCTGGTCCGTTTCTGTCTGTCGTCTGGGCCAGACGAGGCGCCTCGTTCTGACATTCGCCGAACAAGGCGGACCCAGCCGGCGAAGCTCCAGGGCGGGTCGCCCTCGCGATCTCTTCAGGCAGAGACAAAGGGAGACTGGCCGTGCTCGACGAACGCGAGAGAAGCACAGGCAAAAGAGAGGGTACGCGCGGCGCGACGGGGGGAAGCCCACAGAACCTCAGAGAAGGGCGTTCGTCGTCTCGCAGAGACTGCAGGCGCTGCAGGGACGCAAACGGCAAGCGCCGCAAACTTGAAGACGCTGAAATCGTGGCTTGTTTCAGCGCCGCGAACTAGACCAACGCACCAGTGGACACACAGACGCCCACACGCCACCCCTCACATATATAAATACAAATGAGAGAGATAGACCTTTTCTCTGAGTATCAAATAGCACTGAATGCGTCCATGGAGATGTGCGTGTACATGCATGTCGCCAACACGTCAGAGCTTCTTTTCAGAGGTCCAAAGGGCGACGTGGCGGGAATCTGGAGAGTCGCTTCGAGCGGTGCGAAAGACGTCGGAAACGCGGCATTTCACTCCCACACGGATTGACGCAAATACCAGCGTTTCGGCACAACACAGATCTGTGCATGTCGGTTGAGCTGTCTGTATAGCGCGCAGCGTGCCTCAGGACGGCGCATGAGCGCAGCAGGAAAAGGCGCGCGTCAAACGCGTCAGAGTCTCCCAGAGTTTCGCGTTTCTTCCTCGATGCGTGTTGTCCCTGCGTTTGCCCCGTTCGCAGTATACCCGCAAGTGACGCGCAAGAGAAGAGCCGAAGCGGTTCCAGAGCTCGGGCTGCAGGAACTGGAGGCCGTTCAGAGCGAGCGAAAGTAGCGAGAGAAGCGGAGCTGAAGAAGAGACAGGAAAGGAGAAGAGGTGACAACGGATCAACACGGCGACCACCCAAATAACAAAAGCAAACTGCGCGCGCAGCCGCACGGAGACACAGAGAGACGAGAGAGACGTGAGGTGAGCAGCGACACGCGAACCGGAGGGGTACGGCCAGGACAGTTTAGAGCGTAGAAAGGAGTGAAGAGGAATGGGAACGAGTTGAAGCAGCAAAAGCGGCAGCTGCGAACCACGAGGGAAAGTCGACCCTCTGCAGGGCGAGGCGCGGGGACCAGATGAAGAACAGGAGTGCGCAAAACACAGAGACTCAGACGGAAGGGAGGAAACAGGCGGTTCATCGATCGGCTACGGAGGCGGGCTCTGTACATACACCGCGCAGACACACTATGTGCGGGGTAGTGCTGCGAACGCTTCCGTTTTGATCCTTTTTCACTCTTCTCCCTTCCTATTGAGCGTCGCACCCGCTCGCTCTTCGTCGCCGCCGCTCAGTCTTGTAGTGTCCAAGGCGCGAAGAAGGCGAACGAAAATTTCTTTCTCCAGCTCGCTTTCTTCCTCTCCCGTTGCCTCTCTTTCCACTCCCCGACCGATCTGGTCGGTTTTGTCCACTCCTCTGTCTCCCCGTTCTTCTTCTTCTTCTCTTTCTTCTTCTTCTCTGCATCCTCGCTCTTGGCAGTTGTGCGGTCGATGCTCCTGCCCCGCTGGGTGGCGAGTCTTTTGCGCGGCCCAGCGGCTCGCTGTGGACTGGTCGGTCTCCTTCTTTCTCTCTTCCGCGGCTGTCTTCCCGCCTTTCTCTCTGGCCGCAGAAGGGCGCGAAGCCGCGCAGAGAAGCCGGCGCAGTGAGAGGGTCAAGAGATCCGCCAGCAAGTCGAGAAGGGTGGCGAAGGAGAGAGGCTGCACGACGGAACGAGAAGATTCGAGGCACGCGGAGAGAAATGCAGAAGCGCCGAGGGGGGCCGGAACAGAAACGGTGCAAAAGGATCGCAGAAACGGCCGGAAGAAACGCGCGAGCGGAGCGGAAAACAACAGAAAGAGGGGAAGAAAGGAAGAAAGGGGGGAAAGGCAAAGACGGGGAGAATGCAGAAGGGAACAGGAACAAAACAGGGAAAGACAAGGAAGGAGAAAAACGAAAGGAGAAGCGAGACCGAAAAAGAGGCGACACTCGCCAGCGACGGCGAAGCAAAAAGGAAAACGAAGCGAACGGCGGACAAGGGAGGAAGAAACATGAAAGGAATCGGAGGAGAAAGCACCGGGGGTGAAGTCGTAGGAAACCCGGACCTTGATGTTGTGGGAAACCGGCGTTGTGTCGCTTGTGAGAGTTTCAACTTTTTGCTGGCGTGCTCGTCTCTTCTGCGATGCTTCGTGTCCATCGACGTCTCTTCTGCTGCGCCTTCCGACGCGAGGCGTTCTCTTCGGCTCTCCTTCCCCTTGTCTCTGTTGGGACGCAAGAGCTTCCAGGAGAGCAGGGAGGGCCCGCGAATAGGCAGCCGAGAGAACTGAACAAAAAAACAGAGAGGAGGCCGCACAGCGAACAGAGACACAAGCGTGGAGAGGCAGAGTGCGGCACAGGCGAAAAGGCAGAGAAAAACCAGGGAACTGATCTGTCCCTCGGGCCGCTCCCGTCACAAAAGCGGAGCCGCGCGACGGCGAAAACAGCAAAAGAGGAACGTATCTGGGGAGGGGCCAGCGTTTCTCTTTGCATCCCTTTTTGCCCACCGTTCTTCTCGTGTTGCTCGACTGCGCAGACAGCCTGCTCCGAGAGAGAAGCCGAAGAGTCCGACAAAGAGGAAGGCGACGTCGAAGACGCAGAGAGGTCCGAGGAAAGCGAGGACGAAAGACGCGAAGGCGACGGCAGACGAAACAGGAAAGGCGCGCTGCATCCTGTGCGGGCGAGGGTCCAAACTGAAAGACGCGGGAGAAGAGGAGCAGAGGAGGAAAAGAGTTTGCATCCAACGCAAGAAGACACGGAGACACGCCCAAGCTGCGGAAAGTGAATCGCAGAATTCAACACACCACGCACGCCAGAAATTTTGTGGCAAGGCCTTCGCTGCTGATGAGACAGAGTGGGAACCGGGTCACGTGAGAGAGTCGCCAGTCGACGAAAGGGAAGAAATGCCTTCCTTTCCCTCGTTTGTCTCGCGCCTTAAAATCCGTCCTGCGCCCGGCGTCACCCCCTCTCCTGGCCAGCTGTCCCTCGTGTGTCTGGTTCCCCAGCAGATGAGCCGCTCTTGTCGTTGGTGTGCTTTCTTCACTGTCTCTTCTTTGCCTTCGTCATGTCCCGTTTCTCCTGTCTTCCCTGTTTGCTCTTTCACTTTCATCTTCCTCTCTTACCTTCGCTGATGGCCTTCTGGATGGCTCCGCTTGGTTCTCCCAGGTCTTCGGGATCTCTTCTCGCATTCTCTTCTGTCGCAACGCGCGCATGAGACGTCTCCTCTCGAGTTCCTGCTCTCTTCTCTGCCTCCTGGGACGGCGCCGCGACCGCGGGAGCGAAAAGCGCCCGAGGACACGCAGACGAGCTGGGAAGAAGGACACCGGAAGAGGAGCGCGACGAGCGAGAAGACGCAAGACGCGGGCTCGCCTCCCGTAGCAGGAGAGGGAAGAGACGGAAGAGCGACAGGGATGCAGGTGGACTGAGGGGAGCGAGAGACGAGAGAAGAGCCGAAAACGGGGAAGCCGACCGGGAAGAGGCGCACGCAAGCTGAGCGTGCAGCAGGCCGATCGTAGTCTCGAGCGCCTGAAGCGCAGAGCAGGCAGCTGTCCCTGGACAGGAAACTTTAGAGGAAAACGAGGAAGGGGAGGACGCGGTGGAGGAAAACGGCGGGACGGAGGCTGACATGCTTTGCCGCGTTTCCGTGTCTTCTCTCTGAGACGAGAGACGAACAAGAAGATGAACAGAAATCGCGAAAAGGCGCTGAAGGCTAGACCGATCGACGGCGAAGAAGGCGGGAGACGCAGGGTGGTGCGCAAGACAAAGAAGGGCGTGAAAGAAAGAAGGGAGGAGACGAGGAGGAGGGAACGGAAGGAACACCTGAAACAACAAAAACAGAGACCCAGCAAACGTTATCCCGTCCTGCGGGTACAGACCTCTCAAGCACAAATGAAGCCCACGTATATCGATCTCTCAATCCAAATGTACGTGAACGTAAGATTATATCAAAATGTATGTATATATATGCACGTAAATATATTTATTTAGAGAGGTTATCTGGATGCAGGCGAACACAGATAGACATGCATATCTACCGATGCGTGAATGACTCCATGACGCTATGCGTCTTCACGTGAGACGTTTTGTGGGGCGAGAGCGAGACACTCACCTCTTCGCGTTGGCCAGCGTGCGGGGCAAACGCGAGGAGAAGCGAGGAGGGTTTGGCGCACTCTCGCGCGTCCGAGCCGGGAGGAAAGAGCTGAGTCAGTGCCTGCAGAAAATCGGCGAGTTCTCTCGGCACATGGTGCCAGGGGGCGAGGAGGCGCAAAGCTGGCAAAGACAAAGACGGAGAAAACGAGGCGGAAGCGGAAAAGGCAGACGCAGGGAGCGAGTTTCCAGAGGGTTGCGAGTGGGTGTGCATGCAAACGCGCGGCAGGAAAGAAGCGCTGTCTGTGGGCCGGGAAGAAAAGAGAGACAGTGATAGGAGACGCGAAATCGCCTTCTCTGCTTGGCGTTGCAAAACCAGCAGAGTCTGGTCTCGACTTTCGACGAAGCCGAGGAGGGCGTCTCGCGTGTCTCCTGTTTCGCGTGACGGCTGAGACAGGGAGGCGTGGGACGAAGCGTAAGGCGAGGAATGCCCGGCCGCAGTGCCTGGCTGAAGGATCCCAGCCGAGACGCTCTCCGGGCCTTGCGCGGCCAGCCGCAAATCTGTGGGGAGGACGGCCAGAGACCGAAGGCTTCGAGTCACCTGCGACAGAAAGAAGCGAGGAGACGCAAGGCCCGAGGATGCAGAGACCAGAGGCAGAGCGCGGTCCCGATGATGATCGCGAGACAGCAGAGAAGCGAGAAGAGCAACAGAAAGCGAACTCTGCAGAGAGCAAGCCAGCGGAGAGAAAGAAGACGGACATCAAGCTTGGTGTCCCTCTCTCCTTGATTTAAGAGGCGACAAGAAGAAGAGAACGTGGAAGAAAACGACACAGCGAAGCGGCAAGGGGGTTGGTGGAGGCATGCAGACAAGCAGAGCGATGTTTAGACCATGTAGCGTTACTGTCACATTATAAGTAGTCCGTGTCTGCGTACAAATGATCCGCGATCCAGAACTGTATAACCCAAATCGAACAGAGACATTAGAGTACCTAGGATACTGATTGTGACTCCAGTTATGAGACACAGACAAGCAAGGTAGGAGCGGAACACAGAAACACAGCCGACTGCGGCATCTCTCACGTGCGCCAAACTGTTGAGTTCTCTGCTTCTTCGCTGCAAAGCCTTCCAAGCAGCCATGAGGAACTGAGAGTCGAAGACCTGGGGAAAACAGGCATACGGAAAAGAAAATATCAGGCGCAATTCCCCTTTAACGTTTCGAGTGGTCCACTCGAATTTCACACCGTGTTTCCCCTTTCTACACGTAAAAAAAGGCCCGCCGCTTCGCCTTCTGTATCAATGCCTACCTAAATATCTTTATCTCTGTCTCTCGCTCTCCCTCTGTCTATCTCGCCCTACCTATCTTTATTGTCCTCTGTATCGCTCTCTCGATCAATCTCCATCGAACTACCTCTATCTCTTTCCACTCCTGTCTCTGCCTGCTCTCTCTTCGGATCAAAGAAAACGATTGACTGTTTCTCTTTCCTCTGTCTCTCCAGGCAGTCCTCGTGTTGTCTCGGCCACGAAACCGCTGAGTCTGAATTGGTTCTTCTCGCCTCGCGAACGCAAACCGGCTCCACTTTCCTCCCCTTTTCCCCCTTTCTCTCTCGCTCTCTTTGGCTCTTTCTCTCTCGCTCGCACATAGGGCGAGAAGGACAAGAAAACAAGTTCGTTCTTTCTGACGAGTCTGCGCTTCTTTCCCAAGCCTTTCACCCGCTCCCCGGTATGCCAGAAAGCTGAAACACACTTCAAACCGTGGCGGTGTCGCACCGCAAGGAGAGGCTACGGAGCACTACTGCTCTTGTGTCTTTTCGCGTTTGTCTTTTTTGTCGAACACTCGCAGCACGCGAACGGCTCTTTCCTTGTTCTTTCTGTAAATCTAAATTCATCTGATAACTTTGGGGTATGAGTTGCAATGCCCTCGGTACCCCACCGAATCACAGGTGTCGCCCTAATGTTTATAAGCATCCGCTTCGGACTTGTCGCGCTATCTGCTTACGCGGAAGACGCTGTGGAAACGAAGCGTCTCAGTGAGACAGTCGAGAGACATTTTGTGGAGAGCCCGCGAAGTCTCCACGAAGCGTGCGCATGCGTCGACAACGGAGGGCGAGATGCCGCCTCGAGGCGGCGGCTGACCCAAAAAAGACGAAAAGAAGAAAGGGGGGACGGAAGAAAAGGTGGAGAGCAACGAGTAGAAGCGAACGGAGAGAAACGGAGAGAGACAGGCCCCAAGACGAAGGCGGCAGTTCGAGGGGAGTCGCATGCAGTTGCGTGGGAGCGGAAGGACGGATAGAGTCGGAAAACCGAGACGAACGAGGAGACAAGAAACCAAGAACAGAAAGTGAGGAAGAAGAGGAGAGGAAAGGAAAGACAAGTGAGGAAGACGGGAAGGCGCTGGGGAAAAGAAGAAAGAGAGAAGAGAGAGAAGCTAGAGCAGTGGAAGGAACATACCGATCGAGAAAGGGTAGCTAGCACGAGGCGCACGTGCGACGCGGAGAGTTTGTGAAGTCGGCCGTGATCGAAGAGGAACCTGAAAAATCGAGAAGAAAAGACGCAGAGAGGGACACCCCTGTCGACAGACGCTTTGCGATAAAGAGGCAGGGAACACAAAAATGCTTCGACTTTCGGGCTTTCATCGCTTGAAAAAGAGGTCCAAGTGCATGCGTGCACAAGCGAAGAACAGCCAGGATGATTCTTCGCGACCGTGTCGCGTCTTGCGCGGCGCCGCGTTACCTGAAGAGCAGACTCTGGGAGTTTCTCCTCACGACGGACGGATGCCCCAGAGAAAGCGCATGGAGCCCCATAGCTATCTGCTGGCCTGTCAGCTGGTGAGCCCGCTGCTTGAGCGCTCCCGACAACACCGCGAAAGCCGAACTTCTGCAGAAACGCACAAACGGAAGGAGGGAAAGCCTGAGCCGAGTCGCAAAGAGACAGGAGACGGAAGAGGATATGACGAAGAGAATGAAGAGAAGAAGAAGAAGAAGAAGAAGAAGAAGAAGAAGAAAGAAGAGAAGAAGAAGAAGAAGAAGAAGAAAGAAGAGAAGAAGAAGAAGAAGAAGAAGAAGAAGAAGAAGAAGAAGAAGAAGAAGAAGAAGAAAGAAGACTCAGAGAGGCCCGACGCGAAGATCTTGAGAGGTGTCTCGCTTGCCGCAACAGGTGCAGAGATGTGGAAGAAAACGCCAAGAAGCAGAGTCGGAGCGCGAGAAGTTCCTCAAAAAAACAGACGCACTGACCGTCTGCCTTCTGCGCTTCGACTCAGCGCAGAGAGAAGGAGAACGATGCTCTGTGGGGACGCGTCGTGCAGCTCCAGAACCCCCTCTTCTCCCCGGCGTCGTCCTGCCTTTCTCGAGGCGAACGTTTCTTCCTCTTCCGAAACCTCTTCTCGCCACGGCCTTCTTCGTCTCCCTCTCCCTCCCTCTGTAAGCTTCTCCAACTTCTCTGAATCTGCTCCATTCTCTTCGTCTCCAGGATTCCCACCGCTCGCCCTCGCCTCCTCCGCGACACCCCAACGTGCCTCGAGAGCCCGAAGGAGGACCGCAGGAATGTCAAGACGTGCCTTTGCAAAGGCAGCTAACACGATCGCAATGTGTCTCAAATCGTCTTTTCGTCCTCGGAGATGTCTCCGTCCTTCTGCCGTCTCTCCATCGGGTTCGTGCTCTTCCGGATTCACCCGACGCAGCGACATCTGCGTCGCCGCTTTCCGCCCCAAGAGAAGAAAGAGAGTTGGCGTGGACGCGGCGAGAGCGAGCGAAGACAGTCGTGGATGGCAAAGACTCTCCGACGCAGGCTCTGTCTCCCTTCCCGGCTTCGCACGCGTCCCTGCTTCTTCTGCTCCACCGGCGCAAGTCTCTTCGCCAGGTCCTCCTCTGTCTTCTCTCTCTCTTCGTCGCGTCCCCTCTCCTCCCCACATGTCCCGGCTACTCTCCTCACGCCCGCGCACCTCGACTAACCGCCTGACTGTCTCCTCTCTCTCTGTTTCTTTCTCTGTTTCTTTCTCCGTCTCCTTTTCTGTTTCTTTCTCCCTTGCTGCTGCGCTGCGGGACCCGCCTCCACCGTCGTTTCGCGCCGCCCTCTCCCCTGCAGGAGCATCCTCTTCTCCAGAGAAGTCGAGTGCGCGTGAGAGAAGAGACGCGTCTTCGCCCTCGTGCCGCCAGCTCTCCAGCGCCGCTGCTTGCCAAAGTGCATGCGCATGCAGGACTGCAGCCGTCACACACAAAGGCAACTCCCGGCGACGCAAGAGACTCTTTCGGCCGAGCGAGACCAGCATGCGGTGCACGTGAACCGTCAACTCCTCAACATCGCCTCTCTGTCTCCTCAGAGAGACAGCAGGCTCAACCGGAGACGAGGGCGACGACGCAGAAGAAGAGGGAGACGAAAAGGAAGAAGAAGAGATAGACGACGAGGGGGAACAAGAGGGAGAAGAGGACGGAGGACAGGAGAGAGAAGGAGTCGCAGACAAGCCCTGACGAGGAGTCGCAAATGAAGGGATGGACTGGGGGGACGCGGGAGGAGGCTGCGCATCGATCTCTGGAGAGGAAGTCCCTTTGTCGCGCCCCTGTCTCGGCCTGTCTTTCTCTCTCTCGCCCTCCTTTGCTCTTGGTGTCTCGCTTTTTGTCTCTCCTGCCACCCTCCTTCGGTGCACGTCCCCTCTCGAGTCTCTGCTCCACCCGGCGTCATCTGCATCATCTTCGGCCTTCGCGGTCTCCCAGCCCACCCCGCGGAGCACTGCAAGGAGGTGAGACGCATGGAGAAGATCGTCCAGCGAGGTGAGGGCCGTGTTTTGAATGTGAGAGAGGACTCGAGACGCCATGCGGGCGTCTTTCAGTTGCTTCGCCTCCACGAGGGCGAGAAGAATGTCGATCCACGGCCGAGCCGGGGTTTTCGAGACGTCTCTTGAAACACCATTCACAGCTTCTTCGCCTTCATTCGCATCGTTTCTCCGACTCGGCGTTCGATCTGCTTCGAAGTCTCCTTCCGTTTGCGCGCTCTCTCGCCTCCCTCTTTCTTTCGGGTTCTTCCTCGCGCTGTCTTGTGTCCGTCCTTCTTCTTCCCCGGCGGCTCGCTCTCTCGCTTCTCGCTCTCGTGCCGTGCTGTCCTGCTTTGCTTCCTCCGCTCCCTGCGCCCTCTTTGGCTGCCCAGCCCAGTTGCCGAGTCCGCGCTCCCGGGGAAGGTATGCGAGCGCACAGGCGGTGAGCGACTTCCAGAAGGCAGAGTCTCTCCGAGGCGCTGTTTTGTTTTTCGCTGCATGCAGCGCAACTTCGGCGATCTCCTCCAGAGCGAGAGCGGTCATCGGAGAGAGGACCACGACGCGCTCGCGCCAATCTTCTGGGCCGACAATGCCTCTTAACGCCTCGTCTTCTTCCGGCGAAAGCAGGCGCACCGCCTCTCTCTGAGACTGGTCAAGCACCTGCGCGTCTCTACGCGCGTCGTCGAAAAAGAGAGACGAGCGAGGGACATGCTTGCCTTCGTGCCTCTGGGGCTCGGCCGAAGACGCACGATGCAGAAACGAAGAAACTGAAACGGGGGAAGAAGGGGAAGTAGGGGAAGAAGGGGAAGTAGGGGAAGAAGAGGAAGTAGGGGACGAAAGGGAAGTAGGGGACGAAAGGGAAGAAGCGGAAGAGCAAGAAGCGACAGGAAGAGGAAAAGGGTGTTTGGCTTCAAAGGCCTCTCTAAGGAAAGAAAGAAGAAGCTTCTCAACACGACGATAACAGAGGCTGGAGAACACACGGAATCCGTGATCGCTCCGGATCAGAGGAGGAGACGGGAAGCACCAGTCGCGTCGCCCCTCCGCTGCGCCTGCCACGCAGAGGACCTCTCGGAGTCTCTCCGCCGTGCGTTGAGCCTCTTGTGCTTCCTCGATCCACGCTTCGTCTCTCGCACTCCTGTCCCCGCGGGAGCGATCTTCGAGTTCTCTCTTTTTTCCCTCGCCTGCGTCTCCGACATCGTTCGCGCTCACTCCCCCGCGGCTTCGATCGCCCCTTTCTGTGTCCCCATCGAGAGGCCAGGAGAACGGAGACAGCGCAGGCCAGCGTCTCAGCAGCGCGTTGGCCTCAGCCACTGCCGCGCTGAGGTCGCCGAGCTCCGCCCGAGAGGGCTGCGAAGAAAGCGGAAAGAGAGGCGACGAAGAGGAAGAAGGTGAAAGAGACTGATCAAGTGAAGGGCCAGACAGGGTGGAGGAAGAAGTCAACAAAAGAAGGCGAGTCGCGCTCGTCGCTTCTTGGGAGAGACACCGGCCTGCTTTCCTCGCAAAAAGCCTAGCAACCGTGCAAGACGCAGGAGCGAACGCAAGAGCACGCAGGCACCCCTTGCCGCTGTTTTTTCCTCCCCTTTTGTCTGTATAGCCGAGAGGTTTGTGCGTCAGGAGCAAATTTCCCTCCTCTGCATTTGTTTCCGCCCGTTTCGCGCGAGAGAAAGAGGCCGAAGAGCTCGCCGCGCCTTCGCCCCTGTCCGGGTTCGTCTTTCGCTGCAAGGTGCGGGATGACAGAGAGGAAGAGCGGGAAACCGAAGAGAGTACCGAGAATCTCCGAGGGGAGTCGGAAGCGCTGGGAATGAAGGGAGGAGACGAGGGATAGGACGAAAACGGGCGAGAACACGCGGCAGGAAACAGAGAAAATGGAGAGGTCAGGGGAGCAGAAAAAGACTGGACAGACAGTGAGTACGCAGAAGAGGAACGAAGAGAAGAAAGCGAAGGAGAGTACGGAAAGCGAGAAAACGACAAAGCGGAGAAGGAAACATAGACAAGTGCCCGAGGTTGGCACTGAAGCTCCGCCCGCCCTCTCGTCAAAACATCCGCGGGCTGTCGAGCGCGCTCCTCGTCACTGCAGGCTGCCTTTCTGCTGTTCGCTGCATTTTCTTCTTCCTCTCGCCTTCCCGCCTCTCTCTGAAGAGAAGACGGGCACGGAGGAGGACGAGCCCATAGTGTAGAGAAAGAACACGAGGTAGAAGAAACGAAAGGAAGAGCAAAGAGGAGGCTTGGGTCACTTGCCTCGAATTGTGGATCTCTTCTCCTTCGCCCTACAGTCGGAGAGAGAGAACACGAGACGGGCGAAAGCGAGGAGACGGCAAGGTGAGCCGTCCCCGCAGCGGAACGCTCCGGGAGCCGTCTCTCTGTGGCGAACAGAAAGGGAAAAGATGACGCCTGCGGCAGTGCATGCCGGCCCATTGAAAAACGCAGAAGATCACCGAGAATAGGGGCTAAGCGAGGGAGAAAAAAAAGGACCGAAGAAGAAGAAGAAGAAGAAGAAGAAGAAGAAGAAGAAGAAGAAGAAGAAGAAGAAGAAGAAGAAGAAGAAGAAGAAGAAGCGAGGCAGGCGATGTTTTTTCAGCGGCAGGTTTGGCTGCGCGCCAGGCGCGGAGGAAAAACCCGGGGAAGTTGCGGGAAAAGAGAAAAAGAATAGGGTAAAGATGACGGGAAACGCGCTAGGCAGAGTCAGAAAGAAGGGGGAAACGCCCTCGAAAGGCGAGAGAAATTCCAGGAAACAGAGCAGCGGAGAGACACTCTGTTCCCGAGAATGGAGACAGGGAATAAGCGAAAAAAAAAACAAAAGCGAACGCAAAAGAAGGGTGACGCGCCTTTTCTACACTTCACCAGAAAGGGTTCAGGCCGTTGTACGGGAGAACAAAAACAGGATCGATCTTTCTCGTCCGGTGACTCCGTCTGTCTCCGTCTGTCTCTCTGTCTCTCTCTGTCTCTCTGTCTCTCTCTGTCTCTCTGTCTCTCTTGCCAACGTTCTTCTGTTGATGAGATGCTTGTCGCCGCTGTCTTTGCTCACTCTCCCCAGTACAGCCTCAGAAGGACACTGCTGGATTCGCCGGGTTTTCTTTGTTCACTGATGGCAACGGAGAAAAAAACGTTTTTTTTCAGCTCCTTTCCCGTTTCCCAGGAAGATCGGTTGTTTTTCTCTCCGTGTCTTTCTCTCCAGCGCCGGGGCTGTTCGCTTCACCCCCAGTTTTTCCTCTCTCTTTGCAGAGCATCAGCAAAATTGCTCGACGAAGCTTTGCGTAGAAGCGTCTCGCCCGCGCAGCTGTGTCTTGCCGGAGATCCCCGCCTGGCCTCTCGAGCACCGAGAGGCAGTTGCCTCCATAGCGACTCTTCACACCCTCTACCCCTCTTTTCTCTCTCTCTTCTCCCTTCTTTTACAAGCCGTTTTCAGCTCTGGGCCTGGTCTTTTTTTTTCTTTGAATTTCCTCTGTTTCCCGTCTTTAGGCTTCTCGCGACGGTCCCCGTCTCTGTCTCCGCTTGGCGACGATGCCCGGCGACTCGCCCTCCGCGACGCCTCTCGCGGTTCTGCTGCGCGGCGGTCCGAACCCTCTCTCCTGGCAGTTCCTTCTCGTCCTTACCTTCCTTCCCTTCCGTCTCTTCCGTCTCTTCCTTCTCCTTCTTTTCTCGTGGACAGAGAAGTCTCCGCCGGAAGAAAACGAGAGAAAGGCAACTCGAGGAGCTGAAAGCACCAACAAATAGTGAGCGCGCGTTGACCCTCCATGGTTCGTTCTCGCCGCTGCTGTGTCTTCCCCTCTCGCCCTCCAGGCGGTTGGATCGCAGTGCAGCCTCCGGGTAGACCTGCTGAAACAAATCGCCGTCTCAGCCTTCCTGCCTCGCTCTCGTGTTTTATCTGGCTCTTCTCTCTCGCAGAAAGGACGCAGCAAAAACAAAGGAGAGCGCCGGAGAGATCTACTGCGCGAGAGCCTCAGAGAGTTGGGTGTCTCTGTTTCTCTTCTCAGCTTTTCTCGCTGGGATCTACCGGCCAGCTTTTCGACAGCAGGTGTGCGCGAGCGAGAGACGGCAAGCGTCGGTGTGAGCTCACAGCGGAAAGCAAGAAAAGCGGGGAGCAGAAAACCGCTTTTCTTCTCGGGCTTTCGCGTCCCGCTGTCTCCGCTCTTTTCCTCCTCTCGCCTCTTTCCTCCCCGTCGTCCCCGAGGGGACGGAAGCTGGTGCCTCGGTGGCGGCGAGCGACAGCCAATCCGGAAGAGAGCAGAAGCGAGAGCCTTCTCTCTCCTGCTGTTTTCTTCTCTCCCGCTCGCAGAGAGACCGGGAGAAAAGAGAAAAGCGAGTGCATGGGTATTTGCGTGGGGAGATGTGTTTGTGTGTGTTGACTCGTGGCACGTTGATGAGTGTATGCACGCCAAGAGTGTCTGCTTCCTGTGCTTCCACACCCATCGGGGCGTCCGCATCCTCCTTTCTTCTCCCGCCTCTGTCTCTTTTTGCTCGCTCTTTCCTCTCCTCGTCCTGTTCTCGCGTTTTTCATCCGGACGACTTGTCAAATCTCCGTCTGTCTCTTCCTCCGCCTCGCCCTGGAGCTCCTGTTGGGCCGAGGATCCGTGCTCTTCCCGGTCTTTCGGCGGGTGGCTTCTCTCTTCTTTCCTGGGCTTTCTGGGCTCTCTGTCTACCTTGTTCTCCGACGCCCGCCTCGTCTTCTCCGTTTTCAAAGTACACCGAGAGCGAGATTTCTTCCCTTCAGAAAGAAACCTCGCTCTTTGTGTACGTCGAGATATGCAGCGATTGATATACATATGCATATAAATATATATATATATATATATATATGTAGATCTAGATAGGCATTCGATCGGAATAGATGTACAGATTTATCGCTATAGATATGTAGATGTGCATTCTCCTTGAGAATGGATCTCTAGGTTCTCACCTCTTGTGCTACCACCCCAGAAGGAGCGAAATATGTCGGTCTTTTTCCTCGACAGGTTGCAAGAGAAATGAAGCGACAGAAAGCGACAAGACGTATTGGACGATAGGTAGAAGGAGAGTGACAGAGAGACACGGGAAAAAACTGAAGGGAAGGAGTGTTCTGGTGTAACGTGTGCATGCGCCCTCTTGCAGAGAACAGGATGTGCGCGGAAAGGCCCGAGTGTGTGTTTGGAGGAAGTCTGGACCGCCGTTTGAAAAGGAAGCCTTTTTGCACACGCCTCCACGCGCATAGGTGTTTCTTTGTGCTCGTGTCTCGGAGCGAAGAAAACTCTTTCAAATGAAGCGCCTGCTGTGGTTCCTCTTTAGTGCACCTTTCTCTCCTCTCTCCCCTGTCTCTGCTTCCCCCGTTGTCTCCTCTTCCTTCTCTCTCTCTGCGCCCTTCGCTCCTCTTGCCACGTCTTCGTCGTCTTTCCCTATCTCTTCTCCCTTCTCTCCGTCTTCTTTCTCTTCTGTCTCCTCGTGCTCCGCTCCCTTTCGCTGTCTGCCCGAGTCTCCGTCCAGCTTGTCTGTCGCCGCCCTTCCCCTTCTTCACTTTTTCTCGTCCCCAGAAAGCTTCCAGTCTTCGCCTGCATGCGCGCGCGGACAGGAAACGCCAAAAACGAGGGCGAGAGAGAGCGGCGCCAGGATGTCTCCGGCCCTCCGCGAATGGACGGTCTCTGGCCGGCCGCGACTCCTGAAGCCGGAACGGCGACGCTTCGCGCTATCATCCGCGCAGCCGGCCTCGACTCCTTTGCACATCTGTCTCCCGCGAAGCGAAATGCGCCTCCAGCGAGCGCCTGCGCCTAGACCGGGGCAGTGTTTCTCTGAGCCGGTCCACACGCTTTACAACGCGTTCCACCTGCCACAGGAGAGACACCCAGCATCGCCTGCCGTGCGGTCTCTCCGCTCTCTTGTCTGTTCTCCGTCCTCTCTCCGTTGTCCTTCCTCTCTCCGCTGTCCTTCCTCTCTCCGCTGTCCTTCCTCTCTCCGCTGTCCTTCCTCTCTCCGCTGTCCTTCCTCTCTCCGCTGTCCTTCCTCTCTCCGTTGTCCTTCCTTCTTCGCCTCGCTTTCGCCTCCCTCTCCCTCTCCGCTGTCTCCTCCGTCTCCCGCTACGCCCGCTGAACCGAGCGCTCTCCGACTTCCTCCCTCCGCTCCTGTGGACAGCGAGGCGCCTGCCGCCCGCTCGTCCGCGCTGGGAGAGAGAAGAACAAAGCAAGTGTCTAAAGGCACCGCGCCTCGCAGTGAAGAGCTAATGGGGAGTGCGCCGCAGCTGCGGAGAGAGAAACGCGTGCGTGAAAGACCCCAGCACGACGCAGAAGACGGAACCACCAGAAGCGAGCGGTCGTCTCTTTCTTCTCTCTCGTCTCTTCCTTCTCGCTCGTCTCGTTCTTCTCTTTCCTCTGTTTCTTTTCTGTCCTCTCTCTCTTCTCTTTCTTTCCCGTCTTCTCTCTCTCCGCGGGCGTGGTGTCCCCGTTCGTCGTCTGCGCTGCGGCCTGTCTTTTCGCGCGCTGCTGCTGCGGTGTCGACTTCTTCTCTCGCTTCCTCTGTTTCTCCCTTCCTGCAATCGAAGTCGCAGGCGCGCGTGAAGGAGCGCGAGGCGCTGGCAGCATCCTCGCTCGCCTCGCAACTCCTGTGCGAGGAAAACGGCCGGAGTTCTCCCCCTCGATCGACCTTCCCCACGGCCTCGTTCCTTTCTCCCGAGTGTCTCTCTGCTCCCTTGTCTTCCCCTCTCCGACCGCCTTCCTCTTCCTCGCTAGCCTCGTCTTCCTCTTCCAGGGCAGCAGACCCGACAGTCCAGAGGGAGACAAGGACGGTAGAGCGGAGTCTCTCTGCGCGCACGGAGAAGACAAAGAGGGAAGAAGCGACAAAGACAAAGGGGGAGAGAACGCGCAGGTCGAGCGCAGCTTCCAGCGAGAGGCGCCTCGAGGGAGGGCGCGAGCTATTGGAGGAAGCAGGCCATGCAGCGCATGCACGGTCTGCTGGGGAGAGGAGTGAGAGGGTCGAAACCGAGTTCTCAGCGAGTGAACGCGCGCTCGATGGCGGGTATCCGCGGTCTCCCTGCGTCGCGTCGTTCTCAACAGCAGTGAACGCAGAGCGCAAATGCGGAATGGAAAGTGCCCATCGCTCAGCGCGTGGCCAGGGAGGGAAGAACAAGGAGGCGCCTTCTCAGCGCGCAGGATGCAGCGAGAAGGGAGACGAGAAGGGAAAGCCAGCAAAGAAGAGCAGGCGCGGCACTACGAGACAGCGAGAAGAAGGAAAGAAAATCCTCGCAGTGATTGACGGGACGTGTGTTGTCTTCCGGTCCCACTTTGGAATGCCCGAAGTCCTCGACGGAGGCGGCGTGCCCGTCCAGGCCATCATCGGCTTCTTCCGCTCTCTGGCCGCGGTGAGCAGAAACCGGCGTGAAAGAAAGACACAGAGAGACAGCTGAAGCGAGAAAGAGACAGAAGAAGAGACACAGAGTCAGGTAGCAGAAAAGGAGACAAACAGGCAAAGAGACAGACAGGAGAGAAAAAGGGGGGACCACGGAAGCAACGGGGATGTGCACGAGTGAAAAGGAGTTTGCTGTGTTCTCAAGGGATGGGGAAACGCTTCTCGGGAATGTGCTTTCCTCGTCTGGCCGTTTCAGCGACGCCAGCAGTCGTAGGGAAGAAGAAACACCATGCAAAAAGGAAAGAAAGGAACAGTTCTTTTCCATCTCTGTCTCCATTTAACGAATCCTTGTCTCGCGACACGGATCGGGCGTGATTCTCCTGGGAAATGATTTACCGCTTTCCTTTTCTCTGGTTCTCGCGCCTTTCTCGTCGGGTGGTGTCCCTCGGGCGTCCTCGTCTCTTCATTTTCCTTTCCTTCTCTCCTCTGCTCGCAGATTCGACGAGCTCTCCTGCAACCTTCGCACCTGGTGGTGGTATTCGACGGCCCGGAGAGCCGCGAGTCTCGGAAGGCGATTTTCGACGGCTACAAAGGCCACCGATCCGAGACGCCCGCCAGCTTGGTCAACCAATTTGCCATCATTCTCCGCCTCTGCGAACGCATGCGTAGGCGACCAAACTTTCTTCTCTTTTCGGTCCTCTTCTGGCTCTCCTCTCCGGTTGGCTCCAGTGTGGTAGACGCAACCATGCAAAAAAGTGCATCCATCGAGGCTTCTAAAGAGTTACACGAACCATACAGCCACAAACCACACATGCACCTTATATATATATATATATATATATATATATATAGATAGATAGATAGATAGATAGATAGATAGATAGATATAGATATAGATATAGATATATATATATATATAGATAGATAGATAGATAGATATAGATATAGATATATATAGATATATATATAGATATATATATAGATATATATATATATATAGATATAGATATATATATATATATAGATATATATATATATATAGATATATATATATATATATATATAGATATAGATATATATATATATATATATAGATATATAGATATAGATATATATATATATATATCTGCTGTCGCATGCATGCACAATATACACACATGTGCATGCATATGTACTGATATATGCATGTGGGTGTCTACGGAGAAGATGCATGTTTGTGTTTTTCAGAGATCACAACTTTGTCTGAGCCTGGCGTGGAGGCAGACGACGTGATTGCGACTCTGGTGAACCGCGCGTGTCGCCTCTCTCGGCTGGCGGCAGAGAAAAGAGCGCTCGCAGCGGAGGAGGAGAGACAAAACAGAGACGGCGAGGCAGAAGACGAGCAGAAAGAAGAGGGTTCAGGGATTGACGGCGTGTGCATCGAGTCGCAGTTGCAGGGCCGGTGCTCGGGACGCACAAGCGAGTCGCGAGCAGCCCGCCAGAGAGAAGACCGAAGACTTTCTGGAGACAGCAATGACACGGATGTCGTCTTTGACGAAATCGTCGTCGCGACGGCGGACAAAGATCTCCTTCAGGTTCGTTCCTCGCATCTATCTCCTTTCGTTTGTCTTCTCTCTATCTCCCTTTTCTGTCTCGATACCTTTTCTGTTTCCTCTGTGTCAACCTCAAACCACGGGACGCGAGTCCCTCATGTATAGCGGCCTTCGTCTTCTTATCGTCGAATGGCGTTACGGTTGTCTTGCCTCGCCTTTTTCCCATTTTCGTTTTTTCCTTTGTCTCTCTCGGTCTCCCTTTTCTCGTGTTCTCCGATGCCCTCTGGCGGCTCAGAGTCGTCTGTTTGTTACTTTTCTCGTCCTCTTCTACCCTCTGGTCCCCTCGTTTCCCTTTTCCCCGAGAAGTGACAACGTGCGCGGCGACAGCCTAGTGTCCCTCGCGCGTGGCAGGGTGTCTCAGGTTTTCAGTCCCGCTTCGCTTCTTCCGTACACGCGTCTTTCCCGTGATCACCGCGTCTCCTCCCTCCGGTGGTCAGCTCCTCTTCTCTTCTCGTCGATTTTTTCGTTTCCCAAACGTCGCTCTGCCTGCGGGAGGCATCGTGCTCTCTTTCAGGTTCTTCAGCACAACTACATGGAGCCTACTGCAGTCACGTCTTCCCCCTCGGCCGGCCCGTCTGCTCTCGCGCCTTCTCTCACGACAGAGGCGTCGAACTGCATGCGAGAAGGGACCGCCGCAGCAGGCGAGAAAACGCCGAGCACGCGAGGAAAGGAGACAGTTGCGAGGCTTCTCGCGGCTTCTGGCGAGGCGGCAACGCCCGGTGGAGAGGCCCCGGAGACGCGCAGCACGAAGCAACCGAAAATCCGTATCATGCAGCTACACAAAAAGATGCAAATCATCGACGATACTTGGGTGAAAATGGAATACGGTGAGTGATTCAACGGTCCGCGTTTCTCGCGTCGGCGCCCACCACGTTTTTCTGGAAAGCTGCTCGGTTTCAAAGACCGAACCGCGCGCCCGCTCTCTGCCGACCCAGCTTTCGGTCTTTTTGCGAGCTTTTTCAGGCGTGGCGGCTCACCAAATCAGAGACTACCTCGCGTTGACAGGAGACAGCGTCGACGGCATCACGGGCTGTCCCAGCATCGGCCCAATCACCGCCCAAAAGATTGTCTCGGCTGCCTCAGGAAATGTGAACGTAAGCCTCGAACGCGCCGTCCAACAGCGCGCGAAAGCGAAGCACCAATCACAAACACAGCGCGGGGCAAAAACAGTGCCTGACCGACGTCTCACTCTGGAGCGCTGGGCGGCGGCAGCGAATTTCATTGCGTGCAGACGTTTGTCTCTCGGAGAGGGTGCGCAGAACAGGGGCAAACTTGAGGCGGAAATGCTAGATACCGCAAAAACAAAGTGCGAGTCGTGGGAAAACAACACCTTTACACTTCCAGCAGTCCGGTACGGGACCGATGTGTTTACAGAGGCAAATACACGTGTAGCCAATCGCAGGAACGCGCACGTATATCAGAGTATATATAAATATATAGGTGCGCCTATATGTAGGTATTTTCATCGACGCACGTGTATACCTACCTGCGTATGTGCCACTTTTTTCCCACAATACTGCAGATATACATATAGACGTGGCCCATAATCTGCTTGCTTTTTCTCTCCTAGATGTGCTTGTAAGCATGTACCTACATTTATATATATATATATATATATATATATATATATATATTTATATGTATATAGTGGTATGGAGGGGGACGATGACAACCCGTGCTTCTCTGTGTGTTTTCGAGAGCTAGGTGTTTTCCAAGTTTTTTGTGTTCAGGCGCTTCTCCAGAACGGGGCCGCCCTTCGTCGCTTGTTGAAGCCGAGCCAGGTGAAGCATCTGAGCACGTTTCTGCCGCTCTTTGAGCGAAACCAGCATTTGGTTTCTCTGAACTACGAAGTGGAGTCTCTGTCGAACATTTGTCTCTCGCGCTTCGAGGTCAAGAAGAAGGCGAGTTCGTTTGCCCCTCTCTGTTCGCGCCTCGCCACGCCCTCGTCGCATGCCGCGAAGCCGCCGTACACGCACGCGCTCCGTCAACACGTGAAGGCGGCGAAAGACCTGGCCGAGGGCGGGAAGTTCAAACGCCACTCAGGTTGCTCCTTCTCTTCGATCGGGTTGCCGTTCTTCCGAAGCAAAGCGAGGAAGCCTGCGCAGTCGCGACAGACTTGAAGCGAATCAAAGCGACGAGCGGCAAGAAACCAGCGCACGAGAGAGAGACGGAGAGAGACGGAGCACGAGCATGGACACAGGCAGAAGAAGAGAGCAGAAGGAAAGAGCGAGAGAAGGAACAACAAAAAGACGGCGCAGCACGCGCAAAGGCAGGAAGGCTGATGGGGCGAAGAAAGAAAGCCGCAGAGAGCCAGCAAAACGAGAGGCAGAGTCGGGTTTCCATTGCCGCCTGTGTTTCCCAAAAGAAGCCTGGGTGATCTCTGGTGTCTCCACTTTTTTTTCGATCTTCTCCGAGAGTCCCCTGTGCGTGCGATTTCTCGGGCAACCCCGTAGACACCCCGGCGAGGCGCTCCCACGGGGAGTTGTCTCGTGGGGGCGAGACTCTTTTTTCTCTTCGAGGCAACCCCAAGAAATGACGCGCCTCTTTGCACGTGCATGCAGGCGTGCGTGTAAATATGTAAATGTGGCCGCGTGCATGTGTGGGGAACAGAAAGATCTCTGTGTGGCATTGTCAAAACTTGAAAGTTCTCTCGAGATTTCGAGCAGGCGTCTCTGCGCGTTACCGGAACGATCCTGGCGGTAGATGTGTTTCTCCGCTTGTCTTGAGCCTCTACTTCCACATGGGTTCATGGAAAACCTAAAATTCACATGTAAATAACGAAGATTTTAAAGGATGTGGAGTCGTTACGTATACAGCCAGGTTAGCTCAGAAGCCGGTTCCCTTTAAAAAGTGCGTAAAAGCTTAACATTTAGCCGCTAAGATACAATCCAAGATTTTTTCTGAGCGTCACGAAGCCGCCCAGGGTTTCGCGCTCCTTTGCAGTATCTGCCTCGCTCTTCTCTCTTTTCTGTCATGTGGAATCTCCACCCTGCCTCTGTCCGTCCTGTATGAAGAGAGAAAGTTGTGTTGCCGCTCTTTGACGCACGCAGCATGTGAGCTTTTCCAGTCGTTCACTTGAGAAGAACGGCTACGAATAAGAACCGGAAGCGAGTGCCTTCGGCAGTCAACGCCCAAAAAGAGAAAAACGAGTCGTGAGAAGCACGAGAAAGAAAGGAAAACCCGCCTGGGTTGGCGTTGCCGACGGGCAGCGGTAGACATTCAAGTCGAATCAGTGGCTGAGACTTTCTCAAAGAGAGGAAGTGTTCGTTCTCCGTCAGCAATGGACTGATGCACGCGACGCCCTCTTTTGCTTCAAGGGAACGAGGAAGGCGAAGGCGCGTTTTGAGACAGAGAGACAAGCTTTGGTCTCTGTCTCTTCAAAAGGCCAAGCACGTGGCGAAAACACTTCAAACTGCCAAGTACACCCCTGCATCCGCGCAGAGCCACAAAACACGAGATCTACCGAAAGAGACGCTACCCACATACATAGAAATGTATATGTATGTACACATTTGTATATATAAATGTATATATATGTATCTGCATATCCCGACAGGGTTTTTCCAGGGTACATTCGAACCTGCGACGGATATGTGAGTCACCTTCCTAGCACGCCTCCAAGCATATGACGCAAATGTCTGTGCAGACATACACGTGTTTTTACGCATACATGTACATATGCAAATACGCAGATATGTACACACATATGTCCACCTATAAATATATATACATATATGCTTGTAGGTGTACGTGTATACGACAGCGTCAAGTTTGTCGGTTTCCCTGTGCGGCATGTCGACGCTGATGTTCGTCCCCCCTGAACAAGGCGTCTCTTGCAAGGCCTTTCTTCCTCCTATGCCGCGTCGCCCCCTTTCCTTTGAAAGAGATATCTCCTGCACGCCAAAGCGATTCGTTCGGTCTCTCTTCTCTCTTTTTACACGTTTTTCTTTGGGGGCGCAAACTTGAAAGCTTTGGTCAGGAAGCGAGGAGAGTGGGGGAGACGGGACACCGAGGCTCTTTCCTCAGAGAAGCGTGCGGAAGTCCGGATCGGCCATGAAGGCACTGCTGACGTCCTCAAGCTGCGGAGAAGAAACAAATGCGGTGGAAGAAACTAGGAGAGGAACGCGACTGGGGAGAATGCGGAGACGAAACTCTCTGGAACGGGCGGAAAACGCGCGAGAGAGAAGAGCGAGCAACCGACACAGAAAAGAACCCAAGACTTCACAAAATGGAAGGCGGAAACAAAAGGAGCAGAGAAAAGAACACGAGAAGTCCAAGCAAAGAAAAGACACGGTTCTTTTCACTTACAGGAACGGCGATTGCGACTTGCATGTCTCCGCCGCGTTCGTCGACGAGCGGGTCGACATGGAGAGGGCCGAACCCCTGGGGAAGTCCGAGAGAAGACGCAAACGCGTTTTTCGCGTTTCGGCGTTTCGGTGGGGAGACACTTTGCGAGAAGCTGCGCTCTCGGTCTCCGTCGCTTCGCCTTCTCGCCCCCTTTTGGGGACTGGAAAGAGCCTCCTCAGGAGACGGCATGCAGTCGCCCGTAGACAGAGAAGCCGACTCCACGCGTGGCAAGCAGAAGCCGAGCCGCACGACGTTCAGCTGAACCAGCTGCGCAGAGGCCACAGCGGAGAAGAACAGCCCCACCCGGGTGAATCGAGCAGAGACAGAAAAGAAGAGAGAGAAGAAACAACGCGATATGGAGGAAGGAGATACAGCGCGGAGAAAGAAGATAGAAGAGAGACGGACGCACGGAGAGCGGGAGGAAACGCGAGAGCAGCGAACGCGCGCGCAAGGAGAGAAGGAAGACAGCAGGCGGTGTCAAGCGTATATTTGAAAAACCAACATTTGTATACAAGCTGTACGAATATCATGATATTCACTTTGGTAGTCTCCGGAGAGGGAAAAAGGAACAGACGTGATGACGGGAGGCGGGCGGGGGGGAAACGTGGAGTTGCCTGGAAGAACTGCATATCCAGATTTTTCCGCGGTGTGCGGTTTCGTGGTTTCGTACCCAGGTGGACCGGTCCGGTGGTTGTTTTTCTCTGCACTTACAACGTCAACCATGGTCTTGAGTTCGTCATAGGCAACGCCCTGGCCTGTCGCGAGCGTCGCGCGCAAGTCGTTTTCGCGTTCTTCACGTGCCGTCGCGGTCTCGTCTTTGCCCCCGCCGCGCACAACTGCGCCCTGTCCGCTGGGGTCCGACTGGAAGGACATCGTGGCCAGCAAACCTTGGAAACGATCGCGCAGCTGGAGAAGCGGGACGCCCCCCCCGTCCACGCGCTGGGCTTGGAGGAGACAAAAGAGGAGGAGCCTGGCAAGCGAAAAAAAGAGAGGAAAAGGTGCCGAGAAAGAGAGACGGAAAGAGAGATAAAGCGAAGGAGAGACGGAACGAGAAAGAGAGAGATGGAAGGAGAACGAGAGAGAGAGATGGAACGAGAACGAGAGAGAGAGACGGAAAGAGAGATGAAGCGAAGGAGAGACGGAACGAGAAAGAGAGAAATGGAAGGAGAACGAGAGAGAGAGATGGAACGAGAACGAGAGAGAGAGACGGAAAGAGAGATGAAGCGAAGGAGAGACGGAACGAGAAAGAGAGAAATGGAAGGAGAACGAGAGAGAGAGATGGAACGAGAACGAGGGAGAGAGATGGAACGAGAACGAGAGAGAGAGATGGAACGAGAACGAGAGAGAGAGATGGAACGAGAACGACAGAGAGAGATAGAAGGAAAACGAGAGAGAGATGGAAAGAGAACGAGAGAGAGAGATGGAACGAGAACGAGAGAGAGAGATGGAACGAGAACGAGAGAGAGAGATGGAACGAGAACGAGAGAGAGAGAGAGATGGAACGAGAACGAGAGAGAGAGAGAGAGATGGAACGAGAACGAGAGAGAGAGAGAGAGATGGAACGAGAACGAGAGAGAGAGATGGAAGGAGAGATGGAAGACTAGAGGCGAGTACGATGGTCTTCATTTTGCCTTCGTGTCGGAAGCAAAGGAGAGAGCTGAGAACAAAGAGTTGTAGAGACGAAGAAACACACGGGTAAGGCGGAGGAGTTCAGCGTTCCAGCACTGGTTGCTCAACGGAAAAAAAGAGGTGGAGAGACAGGTGCGAGGCGAGGCGGCGAATGGGAGACACACACGGATACACAAAGACGGCGAAGGGCTCTCACGGAAGCTCCGTGCTTACTTTAGGCCCCAAGGGAGTGCGGTGATGGCGTCTTTGATTGGCTGGGAAACAGAAAGACATCAACAGCCGACAAAAGAAAATGGAAAACCAAGCCTCCATACGAGACGCGAACTGCAGGAAGCAGCGAAAAAGGCCAGACCGCTGAAAACGGAAGGAAAAGAGGGGTAAGCGAAGAAGAGAAAGCGAGAACCCAACGATCGCACTTCCTGCCTTCCAGTTCCTCTGTTCCTTCCTCTCCATTTTCTTCCCATCTCTCTTTCTCCTTTAATCTCTTTCACTCTTTCTCCTTCAGTCTCTTTCGCTCTTTCTCCTTTAATCTCTTTCTTTCGCTTCTTCTCCTATGATCTCTTCCGCTCTTTCTCCTTTAGTCTCTTTCGCCCTTTCCCCTTTTCTCTCTTTCCTCCCTTCTCTTTCCCCTTTTCTCTCTTCCCCCCTTTCTCTCTTTCCCTTTTTCTCTCTTTCCCTTTTCTCTCTTTCTCCTTTGATCTCTTTCCCTTTTCTCTTCCTCTTTTTGCCCTACCGAGTCGAAGAGGTCGGTGGCTGCCTTGGCGATGTCGGCGGGCTGCATGCGCGCAGAAAACACAGACGCGTCAGAAAACGGTTCCTTGTGGCGTTGGAGAGGAAACCGAAAAACGAAATCTCCGGAAGAAAACGAAAGAGACAGCAGAGAGGATGTCCGAAGACGTGGGCGGTCAATCCGGAGAGAGACACTCCAGGGCACGCGCAGGAAGATGAAGAGCGCGCACGGGGGTCATGCGAGAAATATTTCTTTCACAGTTTGTTACAATTGAAACAAAACTCCTTTGAAGATCTAATATCGATTTTGTTATACAAAGTTTTAATTGGTTAAATCTATTAACACCTCTACACAAAGTTGATTAGTGTATAACAAGGCGCAGAAACGAGACATGGAGCGGACAGGACCGGAGGTGAAGAACGGAAAGACTGTTTTGCATCCCTGAGTTCTACCTTAGGGCCATCTGCTCAGTGTCTCTCAGTGGAAAGTTGAAAGCGGTATCTAATTCACAGATGAACTTGACAGATTCAAAGAATAGTGAATTCTTCAGGAGCGATACCATGCAAGAGTCAGAAAGTCAGTTATGTCCGTTTGTGCATCCAAGTTGGTACGATGTGGACTCCTGGTTTCGATCTTGAATGTCTTTGTTTTCTACCGGATAGCGGACACCTCGATGAAAAAAAGTATTACGCACGGCGCACCAAGAGCAGAGAGATAACACCGTGGGCAGTGACAGGGAGAAACGGGCGAAGCAAGCGACAGCACGAGCAGCTGAGAGCGATAGGGCATATGCTTCACACTCGAGCAACACTGGGAATAGAAAGTTCGGGAAAACGTGAAAAGAGGGGAAACAACCGTACGTGAATGACGCCCTCCGCCTGCCGCATTTCCAAGGCGCGTCGAAGCACCTGCAGCGCTCTGCGCAAATCTCCGAAAAAGTTGGCCACTTTTCTCGCGCAAACTTTGATTGCCGCTCTAAAAGGCAAAACAGGAACCGCCGCAACAGCGAGAACACGACGGAATTGCAAGAGAAAAGACGCGAGAAACACGCACAGACCAGTGCAGGAGCCGGGGAGACGAACCGAGGCAGAAGAAGTCCAGCGGAGGAAAAGCAGATTAGGGAGAACAAGGCCAAGCACGAGAGAAAGAGAACAAGATCAACACGGCCAAGCATGAGAGGAAGAGAACAAGATCAACACGGCCAAGCACGAGAGAAAGAGAACAAGATCAACAAGGCCAAGCACGAGAGAAAGAGAACAAGATCAACACGGCCAAGCACGAGAGAAAGAGAACAAGATCAACACGGCCAAGCACGAGAGGAAGAGAACAAGATCAAGAAGACGGGGCTGAGGGAAAGCGGTTGTAAAAGGCCAAAGCTTTCTTCTTACTCATTGAAGAGGTGCTTGCATTCTTGGAGGCGAGCGAGGAGAATCTCTTCGATTTGTTCTCTGGTGTAAGGGTTGAAGGTGAGGCGGCCGAAGCCTGAGAGGGCGAAGGAAAGAGCGAAAAGAGATGCATGCGCTGTGCACGCCCTCAGGGTTCCTCACGCGTCGGGGGTACTTCTGTGTGTTCTGCCGTGTGCGGCTGTCTCGCTCACCGACTCTGGACGCACACCTTGACGAAAGAAAGCGGTCGGGAAGATCGATCGTGTTGGCGATGCCGACGACGACGAGCCGCGCGTTGCGGTGCGTCGGCCAGTCGAAGAGCGTGTACAAAACGCGCTGCTTCTGGGTCAGCAAGCAGTCGACTTCGTCGACGATCAACAAGCTGAAAACGACACCGCGGCAGAGAGATCCAGAACTCCAGAGAGCGAGGGAAGAGAGACAGAAACCGTTTGCGAGGAAACTGCAGAGGACACCGAGACGCCGGCAGAACACGTGTCGCGGCAGAGAGGAGAGCATAGCGACCAGAAACCCCAGAGATGTTTCTACACTCAGATGTGCAGAGACTTTGGCACAGATCGAGGACACAGATCGAGGACACAGAAGGGACACACACATCGACAAGGTGGTTGTCTCGATTGGTTTACGTTCTACGCACCAAGGCCTCCTGTCTCTTCCTCGCCGCACGATTCGCTTCGCCCAGTCGCCCTGGGAACTCGCGCCGCGACGCCGTCCCTTGCTGTCGCAGTAGGTCCAGTAGCTCTCGTCTTCTCGCTCTTCCCCGTCTTCTCGGTTTTCTCTGTCTCCTCTTTCTTCTCTGTCTTCTCTGTCTTCCCCGTCGCTTTCTTCCTTGTCTCGGCCTCTCGCCCGAACCCTCTCGCCGCGCACTCGCGAAGAAGTGAAGTACCGATCCAGAGCCGCAAAGGCCTGTTGCGTGCTCCGCGCCTTCGTTCCGAAGAAACGGCGATGCAGGACGGAGAAGAGAAAGTCCGGATGAGGCAGGCGCATCGCGTTCACGTCCACCACGTCAAAGGGCGGCAGAATCTGAAGAGGAAAGCGGGGCGCAGATCCACGCCATGCATGCAGGCTCAGGAAAAAGGAACGCGTGAGAGGCCATCGCAAAAACAGACACGTGTGCGTGGATTTCCCTCGACCGCAAAACGTAGAGCTCTCTTTTCTCGGTCCGTTCCCTCTCTTGCGTCTCCGCCGCGCGGCAGTCTAAGGGATTTTCGCCCGGTTTCGTGTCTCTTCAGGGCTCCCCTTTTCCCACGCTGTCGCATCTGCCTTTCGCCGTCACCAGACCGCCCCCCTCGCCGACTCACGCCTTGCTCGACTTCCTCTTGCAGGCCGCGAACCACCGTTTGGACAGTCGCCGTCTTCCCTGTCCCCGGCAGCCCGCTCACGTCTGCATGCGCACACAAAAAAAAAGTTCAGGAAAGGGGCGAGAACGGGCGTGAAGAACGGGCGAAGCGACAAGGTGGGAGGACAAGAAGCAGAGGGAGGTACGAGCGAAGCCGAGAGAGAGAAAAGATTTGTGTGAAGAAGGTGCGTGCAAGAGAGGCGCAAACGCTGAAGACTCACAAAGAACCTCGCCGTTCCCGGATTGCAAGACGCTGCTCCGAATGAACTGCCGAACCTGCAGGCACTCCTTCGCTCTGAAAAGCGAGGAAACGGCAGGCGATTCACAGCAGAGACGCGCACATACAAACAGAAGAAACACAACCGAGTGGGGAGGAGCCTCAGATGCCCGCATGAACAGCCGTCACTCCCGTTCGTTTCAGTCGACGTTTTTCTCTCCAGGTTCATGTCTTGATTTTTCTCGGTAATGCAGTGTATGAACCTAGAAAACTTGGGACGCAGTCTTATCACTGCAGCTCCTGGCGCGAAGTTGGCCGAGAGTTGCTGAACTTAAACGCCGAGATGTTCGAGAAACCGATATGAGAAAAAAGCAAATGAGTCACTGTATTTTCAAAACCGGGCCTTCCTACCTGCAAGGAAGAGTGTCGGGGATGTTGTCGAGCTGAAGGCGCCGGACTGCTCGCTGGACCAGTTGATCTACGAGCAGGAAAACGCATGCAGTCTTGCATGCGGGTCTGCATGCGGGTTTGCATGCGAGTTTCTCAGCCTGTCCAGCCGCCCTCCTCCAAATGGGAAGCCGATTGAAGGAGCGACGCACGCACAATCGAGGCTGGCTCTCCCTCTCCATTCACATTCGCTCAAAAAGCACGCATGAACAGGGTTATACACAAAAGTAGAAGAGAGCGACAGATATGAATAGAGATAGATAGTGTATCGGTAGTGTAAGTAAGTACGTCTCTCGACTAGGCCGTAGGTGTGTATGCATACATGCACACAGACGGGAGTTCTCTTTGTGGATGATGCCCTCCCCATCTATCGGTGTGCAGAGTGTTTTGGGTTATCTCTACGCAGGCGTTTGGGGCGTCGTAACGTGTCGCGGTGCGCGGCCTACGATGGGAAACGTCTTCTTTCTGTCCTCGCTCCTTCTCTCCAGGCAGAGGGGCTAGAGACGCGAGAGAAGGCCCTCCGCCGCTGGCTGGGAGAGAAGACGTCGGGTCGTAGAACCGCAGATAGAAGCGACTGCAGCGAAGGAGTTTCTGCGCAGAGAAGGCCGAAAAAAACACGCTTCTTTCTCCCTCTCCGCTGCTAATGCGTGTCCCAAAGGCTGTCTTCAAAAGCCGAGAAGGCCAGAGAACCCCTGTGCTTGGTCTCAAAAAACCACGCCCACACACGCAGATACGTACCACCAAAGAGAGACAGGAAAGAGCGAAACGAAGGCCCATATGCACCACGTATGGATATATATAAATACATCTTTATATGTGGACGTGCATATGCATATATGCACGCATATATGCATAAATACACATTTACATAAATACATATATAAATATATATGTATATATATATATATATATTCAGAAAGAGGTGAACTGCCGCCTGCTTAGAGAGATGAAATTGAGTTACAGAGACGAGGGGAGAGATGCAGGAAAGAACTTAGGCTCGGTTGGCAGCTGCGGAAAGAAAAGCTTTTTTCTCTTTTGCTCATACCTGGAAGAACGAGTCAGGGTCCATCGTTGCGAGCGGCAGAATGGCGCTTGTCTTCGTGCAGAAGAAATGCGTCACGAGGATAACTGATTCAACCGCTTCTTCTTCCTCCGTCTCCGATGCAGAAGACGCGTTTTGCTTCTGCCTCGCCACCGCGTCCGCGCGTTCGCCTTCAGCTTTCTTCGCCCTCTTGTCTTTCCTTGGCTCTACCGCGTTCTCGCGATTCTTCTCTTCCTTCTCCTTTGCTTCTTCCGCTTCGAAGAAGGCGCTGAAGGAATCTCGATCGTAGTGCGCCACAACCGCCTCGTCAATCAAATCCGCGGGGAGGATTTCACACTGAGAAAAAGACCCACAACGCCCCAGCTTTCACGTTTGTCCTCTCTCTGTCACGTTCTTTCGCGGTCTCTTAAACTCGCTTACCACCCTTCTTTTCTCCCTCTTCCTCTTCTTCTCGTCTTGTTCTTCTTCCGTTTCTTCTTCCTCTCCTGTTGCCCTCTCTTCTCTGTCGCTCTTCCTCTTCTTCCTCTTCTCTTCCTTCCTCTTTTCTTCCTTCCTCTTTTCTTCCTTCTTTTTTTCTTTCTTCCTCTTTCTTTCTTCCTCTTCTTCCTCTCCGTCTTTTTCTTTCTCTTACTTTGTCGGAGTCGGCGAGTTCCCAGCTTTCTTGCGGCAGGTCGGAGTCGCTGACTGACACATTCATCCACCAGCAGTGGTTTTCGATGTCTTCGCGGTCGTACAGCCACCGGAGCTCTACCATGATTTTCCCCTCTTGTCTCCCGCGGCTTCTTCCTCGCTTCTTCTCGCGCACCGGCCAATCCTGTTCGCCACGCACAGACAGGCACGGCCGAGAGAGGAGCGAAAACGTGAAAAGAAAACGCGAGAAACGTAAAACCCAGACAGTCCGCGCATGCATGCACGCGGTACCAAGGCCGGACGCCGAGGAGAGAACGAAATGCGTTTTTTAACTCGCCTCTTCTCTCACTTCTTCACGCGTGCTCCCTCGCGCCATATACGGTTTGCATGTATATATATATATATATATATACCGTCAGAAATACAGATATAATACAACCAAAATACAAACCAATCTGCAACTCCACACGTGTACGGTGTCTTGTCTGTATTTTTTGCGTGGGTTTGGGTCCCCCGCCAAGCCACGGTCACCCATCGCTCTTTCTCATGACGCGCCTCTAACGCGCTCAGCTTCTTTCTCTCGCTCGTTCTCTCACTGCGCGTCTAACGCTTCTAGCCACACTCCCGTAAGTCTTCAGTCCCTCCTCTCCGACAGGCTAGAGCCTCAGAGCCTCGGCGGCGAGCCTCGGCGGCCGGTCTCTCGGCAGGTTGGAGATTCTAAACCTTTTTTCCAAAGTTTTTTTCACCGCCTTCCTTCTCTCCCTACCTGGAAAATTGCCATCACTTGCGCTGCGCCCGACAAACACAAGGCAGGAGACAAAACAGCTGAAACCGTCAACGCGAAAACGCACGACACTCTTCGAGAACGAGTCGCATTCGAGACTCCACGGAGACCCAAGGAGACACACATGGAGACACACATGGAGACACACAAGAAGGCACACGGAAGCAGGCAGGCCAGCGTGTGGTGCACTGGAAGGGTCGACCGTCCTCTGAAGAACAACGAAAGGCGATAAGCACCACGACTCGACCGCGTCGGATAGCTTGCGAGACGGAGGAGGCACATGGAAACGCGTCTGGGGTCCGTGGGGTCGCATGGCGCTCGAGATCGAGGCGGCCGTGCGGGAAGCATGGACTGAGCGCGGTCGCTTGACTCGGTAGCTTGCGCCACTGTTGTCTGTGTTCTTACCTGTTCGGTTTCTGTATTCGACGGGTTTCCTTCGCTCGGCCCCGTCTTTTCCGCGACGCCCCGCTTCGCGATCTCGGTCTGCGACGGCGACTTCGACGTACTGTAACACCTTGATGTCGGTTTTTCGTCCGTCCACGACTTTATCTGTTTTGTGGCGCTCCGTGACCACAATTTTCCGGAAAAATTTCCGCGTTTTCTCCCCCGCGAGAATCGGAATCTCGCACACGAGCTCCGCTGCGGCGCGTTCACACTCTAGCCAGCCGTCGTCGTCGACCCCGTCAGGCGCTGGTTTCCCTCGCTTCTGCGGAGTTTCGCGTTTTGTTTTTCGCGAGGAAGCAGGCGTTCCGCGTGTGCCGGTTCTCCCGCGTCGACGCTTTCGATCTCGCGCTTCACCGGCGCTGTCGCTCTCTGAGGAGTCGTCAGAGGCGTCTTCTGCCAGGCTGTCGCTGCTCGACTCGTCGGCGCTGTCATCTCCAGAGTACGACGAGGAGGAGTCGTTCTCTTCCTCGCTTTCGTCCGTGTCGTCGCGCCCATTCGCCTTTGAATTCCTGGAACGCGTTCCCTGGGGTTTCTCCGAGCCACGCGATTTGCACGGAGAGGCAGACGCGCTCGCGTCTCTCTTCTTGCGAGGACTGCGACGCAGAGGAGAGTTCGCGGAGGAAGGAGAGGCAGGAGAAGGGGGAGAAGGGTCGAGCTTTTGATCGAAGAGGCGCCGCGAGCGGCGGGTAGCCAGCGGAGATTCTGTGGCCTCGGAGGGGCCAAGCGTTCGACGACGCGTCGGGGGAGGCATGGTGAACAACACAGAGAAGCGGAAGCGAAGAAAAAGAAGAAGAGAGCGAAGAGGGACGGGAGACGGAGAGAAGGAGGAAAGAGAAAAGACACCGCGCGTGTGGGAGGAGAGACGGGACGAAAGGACGGGATTTAAAGCGGAGAAAGAGGGAAAGGAAGAGCTCAAACAAGAGAGAAGCCGCAGGGGGTCCCAGAGGGTACAGGCAGGAACTTGCCGAGAGGAGACAGGGTGAAGACATAACAGAGGCAGAAGAAGGAAGGATGGAGGAAGGAAGGCTCTCTGTTGTTTTCGGAGAGAAAAGGTGGAGGGCGGGGCTGAAGACAAGAAGGAAAGAAAAAGGGAGAAATCTGGAGAACACTTTCTCACCAGTTGACCGCCAAATCGTCTCCTTCCTTTCCTATCGCTTTCGCGCCACCACAGAGAAGGCAGCCACAAAGCGAAAACGACGAAGAAAGAATTCGTTTTCCTGTTTCGATCGAGGCCCCTTGGTCCGCTTCCGGGTTTCCGAAATTTGTCTTGCAACGAGAACGAGGAGGGTGTTTTTTCTCCGGCGGAGTGCGAGTGCATGCGCGGCCTTCACGCAGCATCCGAGACTCTCCTCCTCGCTGAGAGTCGCTACGCTTTTCTCTCTTTTTTCGAGGGAGATGCCTCTTCGTCGGAACCTCCTGAAAAGTGATCGTCCCCTTCTTTCCTGTTCTGCTGCGTCGCTTCGGGTCTTTTGCGTCGATGCGCGGCCGGCAGCGGTCACTGCGGTGTGTGTGCGGTGTATGTACACCTCGGGCGGATGCACACCCGGCGGCACGGGGGTTTCGCGGGTTCCGCGCGGCGAAAAAGAGATAGAGGAGGCTCTTTGGCGAAGAATTCGTGGAAGCCCGAGAGAGTGGGAGAGCAAACAGCTGGGAAACAAAAGACACCGTCAGCACGAGAAACACGGCGGGCCATCGACTCGTGCAGAAAGCGCGATCGCATGCAGGCCGTCCTTGCCGCCAGGCAACTGCGTCTGAAAGAAAGGGTTGTTTAACCGGGGTGAGCGGTGAGGCAGCGAAGCCTCTTGTTTAGAGAAAAAGCATGAAGAAAGGGGCGCAGAATGTGGGCGTGGAGGTGAGTGCGGAAAGAACCGAAGAGAAATAGAGCACGGGAAATAAAGACGAGTAACTCGACGGGAGCGAAAGGCTTCGGCTCAATCTCGCCCGTATCCGCAACAGCTGTGCGCTTCGCCCAGGCCGAGTTGAGCGTTCTGTTCACATAAAACATCGACGAGTGTGGAGTTCTGTACAGACCTTCTAGTGCATCCACATATTGATATCTACATATATATATATGCATGTGCGTGAGTGAATTTATATCTTTATTTCTTTGAGCTCCTTTGGAAACACAACCGTTCAGCTTGAGACCGGAATGGGAAGGCCACACTAACAGGAATGCTCTCAAGATACAGAATCCAACCGCCTTCACATCCTATCGCCATCCACATAATAGAATATGTAAATATATAGATGTATATATATATATATGTGTGTATCTGTGGTTATATATGTAGTTAGATGTGCTCGCCACGCATCTCGTGGGGAATGTGTAAAATGTGCGATCTGGACCTATCCTCGATTTGTGTTTGACGAGGAAGACGGATGCGACAGGGCAGTGGTCTGTGGAAATTCCTCTCGTGTGTGGTGAATCGCAAACCCGTCAGAAAAGAGACTGCTGGACAGACACCTGCCACAGACAGCACTGTGGGCAAGAAGATAGGGAACTTTGCGGCGAAGTGGAGAAAAACAACGGGGTATATATGCCCACCCCTGGGAGAGGGAACGTGGCGTGGTCCTTGTGAAGAGACAGGTGGGAGGCGAGACTCGCCGATTTGCCCCACTCGCGAAGGTGAAATTCCAGAAAGAAGAGGAGGTGCTTTCTGGAAAGGAAGAAAACGTTTCAGAGTTTTCGAGACCCCTGGGCTGTGGCCTCGCTCTCGACAGAGCCCTCACACCAGGAAGCGCACAGACGGAAAAAAATTGAAACAGGAGGGTGCAAACTGCGGAAATTGAGTGGAAAAAAACCATGCAAAAAAAGCAGTCCAATCCCTCCTAGAGTGTCGCGGGCGACGTGGCAGGAACCTCAAACCATCGTTCCAGTCGCGCGTTCGCTTGGTTTTCCTTTCGTGTGTGCCTAAACCGGAGTCTTCGAGGCCTCCCCATCGGGCCCTCGACCCAATACCATCGGTCGCCGTCTCTTCTTCAGCCTCTCCCAAAAGCCGCCTGTCTCCTCCGACGCGTCCTTCCTCTTTGTTCCTGGTCCCCCTGGTCCTTCGCTGCTTCCCTTTCCCTCCGTCGCTGCTCTGCTCTCGCCGTTCGCTCTCTTCCTTTCGTCTCGCCCCTCTTCCCTCCCACCGCCTTCGCCATTCTCGTTCCCAGGGATCTCCTCGCGACTGGCCGTTGATGCCACACGACAGACAGAAGAAGAAGAAGAAGAAGAAGAAGAAGAAGAAGTGCAAGGAGGCGGTGGCGAGGAGACGACAGGAAGCAGTTCGGGGTAGCAAGCTCCGACTGCGGCGTCAAATTCACTCGCGAACGTCTCGTGTCTTCCCTGTGTGCACAGGCCTGCAAACAAACGAAGCAGGGGAAACCGAAAGTTGCTTTTCAACGAAGCAGGGGAAACCGAAAGTTGCTTTTCTTCTCCAGGAACACATCCCTAGCAGAGACCATCTCCGCAAACACCGCAGGACACAGAACCTTTCTTCGCGGTGTCAGAGCCACAGGCTGCTCCGCCCCAAAAAGAATCCGCGGTGCGGGTACGGTACAAAACGGCCCTTGCTGCGCTGTTTCGTTTTTGGCCTTAAACATCGAAACCTTCAAACTATGATTTAGTCAAAGAATCCGAAAAACATCCGCACGAGCATGCATATACAGATTCTTGTATGAACACTTCTATTACAGAGAGATGGGTGGCATCATAATGAGGTCAATACATAGGTACAGATATAGATGAATAGATCGATGGCACTATGCAGATGGATATGTGTGCAGTTTGATCCGTGGATGAGTCGGCACAGTGAGAGTTTACCGGAGATCTGGTCTTTTTTGTAGTGGAGGAAAGATCGGACATTTTGGAGAGTGACAGGCGAGACAAAGTTTTGCGTGACTGCGATGGTGTCGTCTTCCTCGTTGAGCACGCAGTGCCACCAACCTTGGGGAACGAAAATCACCTCGCCCTCACGAACAGAGCCCTCGATGGGGGCGACGCCTCCTGAAAAGGACGCACGAAAGCTCGTCGCCCGAATCCGAGGCACCCAGCAATCTCCACGGACGCGAAATCTCTTTCCCCCTTCTCGCCTCCTCTGTCCCTGGCTGACTCCTCTCGCGAGAGCCCGCATACACTCCCATAAAAACAGGTTCAACACACACATCTTCGCCTGGTCGGAAAGGCCGCAGACCCCCGTGTCGGCTGGTGCAAAGTGTTTCCTCCCTCCTTTTTCCGACCGTTTCCTTCTCGCTCTCTTCCCCCTCTGTCTGCCTCTTGTTCTCTCCTACCGGTGTAGGGGTAGCCTGGCGCATGGAGTGCGTCGAAGTAGTAGTTCATCAGCCACTCGACGAGGGAGACGGGCTGTGTGACTTCGCCGCCGTCTGGAGAAGGAAAGACGCCCGGCGGGCAAACGGTCGGAGGCAAAAGAATCCAGCGTTTGCATCCCTTGACCACGGCATTCCACGCACTCGTCTGATTCGGATCCACGTGCCACTTGGAACCGGACCGGCAGTTGCCCACGAGCATCCACCTGGAAAGGAGGAAAAGACAGAGAAGAAAGAAAGAACAGTGATGAAAGAAAGACGGAGAGAAGGAAACGTTGCGGCAGTGGAAAAGCGCATTCCCCCTTTGTGTCGTTGCGTCCTACAACGCGCGCATTGCCCTGAGGGGATCAGGAGAAGCTCGGAAGGCACTTCAATTCAAAGGGTCAAGAAAAACGCTCCTCTATCTGTATATGCGCAAAGTTTTGCTTCGCGTAGTGTCTAAAGACACACACATGTATAATCAGGGACCGTTAAACGCGCCACGCGCTGTGCCTTTTCAAGCATGGCGACAGAGCGAAGAAAAGAAGAAAACGACTTTGTCACCAGCGCCTCTGCCGTTCCATAGCCAATCTGTGCCTGCCTTTGAATCTGCATCTTTCTGATCCGAATAGGAGAGACACGCGACCCAGCCGTGCACCAGCCCGCCCACAGCAGAGCCGCGAAGAAAAGAGAGACTGAAGAGAAGCGACAGAACAAGAAAGGAAAAGACAAAAGACGAAAGGTGAAGGCCGGCGCACCTGAAATTCGGTCTGCGCTTTCCAAGGCAAGCAAACAGATCGCGCGAATCTGCAAAGTACGGAGGGACTTCGTAGTCCTCGGCCAGCGACCGCACGCAGTCATCGTCAAGTTGATTCAGCCCCATTTCGTCCCTCGAGGAAGCCAACGGGGCAGAAGAAGAAGAAGAAGCCAGGGCATCTCGAGTGGATTCAGCGAAGCGAGGATCGAAGATGAAGAGAGGCGCTTCGTCAAAGTTGGAGCCAGCGTACTGGTAGAAGGTCTCCAGGCGTATGTTGGATGCTGTAGCGAAAGCGAGGAGAAAAAGGGCGAGAGAGCAAAACACGCAAGGAGGAGGCTTGGTAGGGTGGACGAGCATGCGCAGAGCTGTCAAGGAACAATCGAGCAAAAGAATCTAAACGGAGGGAAAGGAATGCCGGGAGAAAAGCGGTGTACGAGAGAGGAGAGGCCAGAGGGAAGCACCGGATGGAAGGCGAGGAAGAGCGACGCCGGTCGAATGGGTAGGGGAACACTCAGGAACTCATGCTGTTGTCTATCTAGGCCACAAAGAAAAGGCGTGATTCATTATTCTTCTAAGGTTCAGAATTCTTTCAAAGCCTCACCGGCGCCAGCGTTGAAACGCACGTCGCCAAAATGCCGACGCAAGTACTTCTCGTTCCACTTCCCGAACGCAGGCCACCTTGACACCAAGTCTAAACAACCAAAACAAAAGAACAAGGCGCATGCATGTCAACAACGACGCTCACATATACATACATATATGTAGATAGACAGGTGGATATTTATAGGTAGATAGATAGGAAGTTAGATGCAGAAAAAGATAGGCGGATGCATGAATGGATATGGAGCGACGCAGTGGCAAATGTTCGTACAAAGATGTCTACGTATATGGAGATGGAACTGTATGAAATGCCTGTCGACTTGTGTAACATTGGCATGTACATATATGGATATACATGCATATAAATATATACATATATATACATGTAATTTCTGTATTTAAAATAGATACGCACACGCAATGATACACGAGAGAAGGTCTCGGATGTGTTTTTGGAGAGATCAGAAGAAACGCCTCGAAACGCTGACGGCAGATCGAGAGAGAACGATACACTGTCGAGAGAGAGAGTTCCCTTCGTTAAGCTTTTGTGACAAAGCAAAGAGAGAACAGCATCTGGCAATCAGAGAAGCTTCGTTGCCGATAGATGGAAGCATAAGTAGAGAGTCAGCGAGTCAGGAATCTGCAACATAAACCGCCGACCTCCCATTTTCACCCAGGAACGAACCTGTAATGACGACCGGTTTATTGGGTTTTTCGTAGCGCTCGACGAACTCCTCGACACTCAACTCGGAGGCGGGGACTCTCTCGAGAGTATCGTAGTTCCGGTAAAACCTAACACGAGGGGAAGGAAAAAGGGGAGAAGCCGAAACAGAAAAGAAGTTCCACACCACGCAGGTCTGCTCTGTTCAGCCAAACTTTTCTCGTCCGACAACGGGCGCCGGCATGTACATACAGCGCGGAGCACAGGAGAGCAGCGCAGCAACCGACGCCCAGAGATCAGGGGGAAAAGACTCCGGGAAAGATGAGCCTTTCTTCCTTGCAACAAGCCAGCATCCATAAATGGAGAGAAACGTAGGTAGGTAGGTAGATAGATAGATAGATATGAGGGTAGCAATATCTATGGGCGAGTCATGGCACACTGGATGGAGCAAACTTGATCTAAGTCAGTGGAACATTTGTCTGAGACGTGGCATGCCATCTACAGACGGCGAGTCGCGTGTTTACTCTCTCGACTTCCAGGATCCGTGGCGTTTCTTAGATCGAAGGAGAACCTTATCTATCGCGACAGGCGTCTCCACATGTAGACAGATCGAGGTCCAAATATCCATACAAACATATAAATATATAGATATGCATATCTATAAAAGCGTTTAGGCGCTGTGCTCATTAGAAGAAGTAAGTCAGAAGCTCCATCTCGTGATTGGGAAGCAACGAAAAGCCATCGCCATGGGAACTCTTCTTCTTCCATAGAATGTCCTCGGGGCGTGTCTGCGTCGAGAAATGCAACACTCACAAGCTGCTGACATCGACTGTCGCACAGAGCCACCGTTGAAAGAAAGTATCCGAGCAGACGCCCTGGAGAACGGGGAGAGGCGCTTCTCCTCTGGCGTTCCCTGCTTCCGAGCTGTCTAGACAGCTCATCTCCGGCGGGTCCTCCCCGGGCGAACCGGAGGCCGAGGAAGCATCGGTAGCATCAAAAGAGCCGGCGGCGCGCGGTGTTCTTTGGCGCGCGATTCTCTCGCGCTCTGCACGCAAGTAGGTGAGTTTCCACGTGCCCCGCCAGGTGAAGTCTGAAATGCCGCAGGTCGCGTCTTTCCTCTGCCGCTCTTCGCGTTCCTCGGCGAGGCCAGCAGTCGCACTGGCCTCGCCGCAACATCCTCGCTTCTCCACTGTCTCCACGCCCTTCTCGTCGGTGCGCTGATCTCTCGCAGCCGAGAGAGGAGAGGAAGCACAGGTAGAAGACTCTGGCGAAGAATCGGGTAAAGAGCGCGGGCTGCTCTGCTTCTTGAGCGGCGAGTTCGCGGATGGAAGAGGTGCGTCTGGTGTCTCTATCGGAGACACCCCGTTGTTCTGCGCTCCCAGGGCGCCTCTTGCCTCTGCGCAGCTGCCTGGAGGCTGAAGCCGAGAGAGGAGGAGCGACTGCCACAACTCTTCATCGAGGAGCGCTGCGAGGAGATATTTGGAGGCGCTGGAGAGAGAGAGGAGCGCAGAGAGAGGAGCGAACTCCGCGAGGGTGGAGAGGAAGACGAGGAGAGTCGCGTCGTCCAGAGCCGCCAGAGAGCCAAGTGAGGCAGAGCGTTCGACGACGCGCGAGGCGCCGGAAGAGACAAACAGGGCGTTGCCGGAGGGAAGAAGCTGAAGAGAAAAGGAAAAGAAAGGAAAAGACAGGGGAAAGGGCGGGAGACTGGGCGGCGAGGAGAGATTGGGCGGCGAGGAGAGACAAAAGGCGAGAAGATGTGGAGAGAGAGAGAGAGAAGAGCTGTGACGAGAGAGAGGGAAAGACGGGAAGAGAGAGAAAAGATGGGCAGAGAGAGAAAAGACGGAAAGAGAGAGAAAAGATGGGCAGAGAGAGAAAAGACGGAAAGAGAGAGAAAAGATGGGCAGAGAGAGAAAAGACGGAAAGAGAGAGAAAAGATGGGCAGAGAGAGAAAAGATGGGGAGAGAGAGTGCCGGGGCCGCAGGATGTAAGCGCAGAAAGAAAAAGAAGACAGAGAAGGGCGGCGTAGAGAGAAGGAAACGACAGTGGGGCGAAAGAGAAGTGAACGTAGGTGAGAGAGGAGCAATGAGAGAGGGAGAACTCGAACACAAAGAAAGAAAGGTAAAGACGCGGAGAAGGGGAAAAAGATAGACTCGGCAGCAGCGAAAAGAAGACAAGACAAAAGAAGGAAGGAGACGCAAAAAAGCACAAGGGTGTTTTAGAAAGACAAGGCATGCATGAGAGAAAACGGAAAACAAAGACGGGGAAAACCTACTCCAAGCGGATGCTTCGTCAAAATCAATCGCGGCTTCTTCTTCTTCAGGCTCTTCTTCCTTCGTGCTTCACAGGCGTCGCGCGCCGTCGACAGTCCCTCTGTTGCGTCCATCTTCTACGCAGCACGCAGAGATGGAGAATGAAAACTACGGATTTTAATCTTCGTATTTTAGGAGGGTGCTAATATATATATATATATGCGTGTCGGAAGTTCGGAAGAGAAGAATACGTTTAGGAAGGAGAACACCGAAAGAAAAAAAGAGATGGAAAAGAGCACGAGAGGAAATCGCGGCAATGCAATGCATGCATCACCGGATACCCACATATATAAATATGTGGTTTGAAGAAATCTAGGTTTGTGTCAGTTGCATAAATGTAGGTATCGAAGCTGAGTTTCTATTTAGATACGAAAGCACATCTATCTTTATAGACAGATGTCAATATGTTTTGTTCCATGACGGGGAAAACGCATGCACGAGCACGAACAGAGACGGGATGAAGTGAGCTCTACCCACGGTCGGGGTCTTCCTCAGTTCCTCTAGGAGAGATGAAACGAGATCCGAGGAGAGATTCTGAGACGCCTCATTTCCAACTTTTTTTTATGGGGGAGGCTTTTTGTGCACATCGCCCGGTCCCGTCAACGCATGCAGCGCTCGTCACATCGCACATCGCTGAAGGTTGAAAATGCGCATGCGGGAGAGCTTAAGGAAAAATAGGACCGACTCGGTCCGATTTTCCTCAATTTTCCATCGAAGATTGACGGGGAAGAGCGAAACAAAGGGGGGAAACGCCATGAAAACAGAGAGCACATGCGCGCGGAAAACGCCGCACAATGGCAGAGAGGGGAAGTCCATGTTTGACCACTGGAGCATGCGCCCAATTACAGACAAACCGAAGACCTTCAGAGGAAAAGGAGGAACGGAGAGGATGAAAGTGAAGACAGTGGAAGGGGAGATCGAGAAACATAGCGAGGAGAAGGAAGGAAATTTCAGAGATCGAGGTGTCTTTTTTGAGCGACAGTGGTAGACCGGGAGAAGGGTAGGATGGGCCGGTTACGCATTGATAGCGATATCAATGCGGAGGTTGCGAGGGGCGGTGAACTCCGGAAAGCTGCGCAGCGGAAAAGAGATAGAGAGATGTGGGTGTTCAGAGATAGCGAGAGATGGAGAGTAAGAGGGATATAGGAGGGCGACAGAGGAATGAATGGAGGGAGCCGAGCCTCCCCGCAGTCCAGAGCATTTTGAGGCGGTGTATCTGTGTTCTACCGTCGATGGCTGTTGACAGTGGCATGCGTGGTCATCACGACATCTACAGCGTGAGTGCTGCTTGTAACCCGTCTGTGTGATGGAAAAGCGGATCAAGAAAAGTGTGGCTCCTCAAAAACGGGCACGGTAGAAGTTTCTCCTCTGTAGCGAATGGATGACTGGAGTGGAGAACACACACTTCATCGCTTGGGGCGAGCACAGGCAGGTGGGTTGTGCCCTGTATTCTACGTGATGTAAGGGGAGGCAGAGGGTTTTGGAGTTGGCCTGGCTAACCGGCGTCCGATGACAGCTTGACTCTTGCTGGAAATTAATGCAAGACGCATGCGCATATGCACAGATCAGTACATCTGCGCACGTTTGTCGGGTTTTCTGATTGATTCTGTTTTGCGTAGTGCACGATGGAAAAGCATGCACTTTGTACGAGGTGTGGGTACTCAGTCTTGGTTCGGCCACTGGAGAAGACTGCGCGAAAGAGAGGCAAAACCTGTCGTGTATTCCTTCAAAAGAAACGGCTGGCGGGCTCCAGAGACTGAAGCCGCGAGGATGCTAACAAGTAAAAACAGATGCTCTCTTTTCGACAAGCAAACGTCCAGGTGCAGTCTTTTTAAGAAAGGGTTCGCGGAAGCAAAGCCAAGTGGGTACTGACCACATGAACATGGAGCATTGGCGGTGCCGTCGAACTCCCGAGAGCTCTATGTGGTTCTCTCAG
Source organism: Neospora caninum Liverpool (assembly GCF_000208865.1). Classification (NCBI taxonomy): domain Eukaryota; phylum Apicomplexa; class Conoidasida; order Eucoccidiorida; family Sarcocystidae; genus Neospora; species Neospora caninum. The sequence continues at coordinate 4,015,593 of NC_018394.1, read as the reverse complement.
GATCACGCGAACATGGCGAAGAAACTCTGGACATCGGGGAAACAGGAAAACAGTCAAGCGTGTCTCTCAAAAACCTTGCAGTTTTGTAAAGGATCGGGTTGTAGCTGCACTCACACCGTACTGCAGATGGTTTCTCTGGACAGCTTCCGTCGGCATGTTGCGAGGGAAACATTTGGAAGATGTTCGACACGAGAGGAGGTCGGCATCGATACCCACGTTCCCCCATCTCCGACACATCACTCACTCTCCAGCGTGCTGTGGTCACAGAAAAAGTCTTCATCCCCGGTTTCACGCGCCGTTCACTCGTGGCAACGTCTTTGTCAGGAAAAGAGAGTCCGTACCCACTCAGTGCAGAACTGTGCTTCGTCTAAAGAACTGGTTAATAAAATCACATGCAGCCTTTCTTGTGAGTAGGTGTGTCCCGGGACAGTAGAATCATAATGGAAAGCACTACGTGGACTTCCCACGATTCGAAGGTTGCGGCTGATCGGCCTCGCGAACTGCTCCACTGTCTGGTTTTTCGTTGCCCGAGCTCTTCAGCCATACGCAGGGGAATAACTGGTTCTGTTTCAACCAGTTACAATGACGAATTGATCTAAAAACAACCGGGACCGTACTTCTGTCCCCATAGTCGTCTGACAAAAAACTGCCACCTTTTGGCCGCAGGTCACCGTGTAATGTTTCATTTTTACCCATGGTGGTGGTGGGTTTGCATCCCACATGGCTTTTAAGATCTCTCGGAAGAATCTCGCTGAAGACCTCTCAGCTAAGACAAAAAAGGATGACTTCGAAAGCAGCGTACCGTCTGTTTGTCACACTTTGGCTTTTCACGACCAGCAAGACAGAAACGTGTCTGTCGTACCCTCATGCATTGCTGATTTGACGATTTTCACTTTTTGGCAAGTCTGTCCCTTCTGTCTTGCAGCGGAAAACATATTCGGTTCTGCGATGCTTCATTGGGTTTTCTAATTATGAATCATGCTGGTCTTGCCAGTTCGCGATATGTCCAGCAGTCTCCCGAAAGACCGAGCCTAGTTTGCTGGGGCGTTCTTCTCGGTATCTTTGCACGTGTCTAGCGTTGTCTTTCCGTCATTTCTACAGGCCCATATGTGAGCAGGAATGGGCGCAGGCTGCGCGAGAATTTCACCGAGATTCTATAAACCAAGTTTGTGTGTAACCACTCACTGTCCATTTCGGTCCTTCGCACCTGTGAGACCGAGTTCAAGACCGAAACGCCGTCCGTTGGCCGAGGAGTTGCTTCCATTTTCCCTCTTCAAAGTCAGCAGGAATGGGAATTTCTCGATCTTTTCAGCAGCATTGCCTTACTGTGTTTCTGCTGGTCAGCGGAATGCCTGCCTTCTCTCCCACATCTAACTGTTTTTCCGTCGCCGCTTTGCCAGCAGCTGTCGCTGTTCGTGACTCGACCGTCCCTCGTGCCCGTCCTTCTCCTCATGGCGACAGCCGAGCGATGCAACGATGTTCAGGGAACGCGTCTAACGACGGAGTCGCCTCTTCCCCGGTGCCGTGCCAGCACGGTGAGGCAGAGGGAAAACGGGAGGATCGGCGGAGCGCTGAGTCAGAAAAGCCTCTGATGGTGGACGCAGACCACACCAGAACCGCTAACTCTCAAGGAAAACCTTGTCTGTGTTTGTGCTCGGAGAATCAGTTCCACCGACCCCCTCCTGGCTGTTCCACAAAGAAAGCAAACGGGATGCAAGTTGAGCAAAAACCCTGCGGTTCCCACGCCTCTCTGCGTCGGCTTCCTGACAGTGAGGCTGGAGCAAAAGACGTTGCTGCGGGGGACCGTCTCCGACAAACAGGCCAAAATGACAAAGAGGCAGCAAAACGGAGCACCGACACTCCTGCCCCACAACAAGGCTCAGCACGAGAAGGTCGGCGGTCGCATCTGCAGCACGTAAAGCAGGCAGAACATGCAGTGGTCTATGTTCCCGTTGCAAACGTGTTTCCGTTGTTCGTGACGCCTGCACAGCGGTGGAGTTCCGAACGCCTCGCTGCACTGGTGGGAGGAGGATCCCTCTTCGCGTTCAATGGCTTCGAACCTCTTTACTGACTGTGGCACTCTTGACCTGGCGCATTCGACGCCAGTTGAGAAACGTTTCCCGTCTGCTCTGAGCCGTAAGGTTTCCACCTGTACAGTTGCGTGTGGACGTGACGCAAGTCTCCGCGAGGCCGTGGACAACGCTTTCAGTGAAACGCGAAGCGGGCAGAGTTGAGATGATAACTATTGTGGGGAAGTATAACCAATTGAACACCATGTATTCATATAAAAAGGTAATCAGGGTAAAGATTATCGAATATAACGGTATGCTCCTGAATGTCCCGGCAAAGACAGCGTAACCACGAAAAAGGCAGCGCATTTCTCCCGTTCTTCCTTGATGCCAGCATGCCGTGCTCTGCGGTCATTGCAGTTTTTCGACAGCGCCACATCCCTTGGATTGCGCTACAATACTTTACTCAGCTGATGGCTGAAGATTAGCTTCCATAGGTCCCCACTTTCCCTTGACACATCGACGCCACCCGATAATGCCACACGGAATTCAGTGAGCCTAGACGCTCGGCAGCACGTGGACAGAGGCTAGCTACGTGGAGCCTGAAAAAGTAACAATCCATACAGTTGCCACAGGACGTGCTTCGAAGCGCAGCCGTGCCTGTCAGTGAACCGCGCGTCTCTCGTCATGTGGTGATGAACACGGCGGGTGCTGGGCAATTTTTTTCTCGTGGAAAGGGTCGTAATTCCCGTCCGGTAACCAGGGGGAGTCGCCCCTCGGCACCGGTGGCCCCAATTAAACTGGTCTCGCGGGTCATACCTAATCATTTCCGGAACTCACGTTTCCCGGTCGACCAGTCCTGACGAGCGCATTGTTCGCGCGAACCATGTGACGACGCTCAACACTTACGAAGGGTCAAAACTCTATTCATGTACTCGAGATTGTCCACAGAAAAAGATGGCAACAAAGCCCGAAAACTTGCGCACTGAGCTGTCGCCGAAGACTGTTCCGCTTCTTGACCACGCTGTACCGGCTAAAACACCGCATGATTTGTTCACGACAAAGGGTCCTTCCTGGGAAGTCCTCCAACGCAGAAAGGACACACGATTCCGCCTGGCACAGAAGCGACGCTTCGACGTCTCGCTCTCTGCACACTGTCGCGCTGCGTCGTCGTCAGACACCGCTTCGGGATCTCGGGAGGCAGTCTCGTTATTGGCGCGTGGTGTTCTTGCCACGAACTAATTGCCAACGGGTTTTCGCAAGAGACAGATGGAGAGAGACCGCGGAAATCTGGTCCGGTTGTCATCTCTTCACTTGCTTTTGATTTCGAACGAACGAAACGCGCGCATGTCACGCGCAGCGACGCTTCGCAGCCAAACAAACTGCCACAGCTGGCGGCATCGCGTTCGACAGCGTGTGCCGTTTCGCAGTTCAAGCACGGCTGCTCATTCCTCTCTCTCCTTTTCCCTGGCATCCTGGACGGGTCTCTTCTTTAAAATCCAATCCTTGAGTCAAACACCTACACTTTCGCTTTTTCTCGATGAACTAAAGACCTTTCGCGTCGTTCTGGTACCCCCCACAAACGCGGTGAGCTGTCGGTCACACTGCATGTACACTTGGCGATGGGAAACGCGGATCTAACCGAGAAACAAACTTTTCCTGTGTTTCCTTCTCTCCTTTTTTCTTCTTTCCCTTTCACTGTTTCTGTCGCTTACCATCTGTAACCTGACTTCACAGTCGCCTTCCTCCCGGAACCCCCAGTTTTCGTCCCCGCGCACATGTCCACGTCGCCGTGGACCGCCCGCGCCAAGTGTTTTCTCACTGCAGATTCTGCAGCCTAAAAGTCGGTTTTCTCTCTCTTTCGTTTTTCCAAAATTCAAGCTCTTCCTTCTCCGTTTTTCGCTCGTCTCCGTGCTTCTCTCTCCTCGCTCCGCTTTTGTCGCCCTCTCTGTTCCGCGAGGCTGGCGCGCCCAGCCTCCCGGCCCGCCCGCAGGCTGTGTGCACCGGACGTCGCAGACCACGGGTTCTCCTCCTCCCTCTCCCTCACTTCTAAAGGATGAACGATTCCGGGACACAGATGCGTGCGTCTTCTTCGCGTGGACGCAAAGATGCGCCGAAGAGCGACAGACGCGGAGGCCGGGGGGGCCGGGGAGGGCGAGGAGCGCTGAGAGGCTCGTCGCGCGGGCCTCGCGGGCGCTCTGTCGAGTCAACAAAGGATCGCTTTTCTGGAGCTTTCCGGCCTCGAGGGGGACGAGGGGGGTCGCGAGGGAGATCGGCGCACGCAGCTGGCTTCACGCGCGGCGCGTCGAGGTCACCACCGTCTGCACTTTCCACCAGCGACAGAGGCTTCAACGGCCGCTCTCCACGGGGAGGCCGAGGGACTCGAGGAGGAAAACAGTTTGAGAGAGGTAGAGGAAGAGGTGGGTTCCGAGGGCGAGGAGGAGCGGCTGGTCGGGAGAGGTCGAGAGACGATGCCTCCAAGCCAAGGGCCGATCGGGAAGAAAAAGCCGGGAGTGTACGCACTGCAGAGGGGGAGACCGAGAGCGACGCTGAGGCCGAGTACGAGAAAGGGAGCATTCTGGCGCTTCTCAGCGGCCAGGACGGAGAACCAAGGCATCAAAGAGAAAAGACACCCCATCTGCACGAGGGAGGACGCAGGAAAAAGGGATGGCACGAGAGTGCTGAAGCCGGCAGTCGTCCAGTGGGGAGCGGGGAGGCCGACGAGGGCAAGCAGTTGAAGAAAAAGAGAAAACGGGACGGGGACGCAAGCACCTCGGTGGCGCGTGGGGCCGGGAAAGGAGAAGAGAAGGGAGAAGAGAAGGAAAGGAGCAAGAAGAAAGAGAAGAAGGGGAAAGGACTTTCTTCTGTCAGCGGCATTTTCGCGGCGACAGGCGACTCCAAGGCGGGCGCAGAAGCCGACTCAGGTCTCAGTCGCCTGACCGCGCTCTTCTCAGGCTCTGCGCTGGCTTCGTCAAACGAGAAACACAGCCGAAACGAAACGGACGCCGCCGTGTCCAGCGCGCCAGCGTCCCTCGCTGAGGCCTCATCGTCTTCGTTCCATTCGGAAGTGGCGAACCCGGCTGATTCGAAGGCCGACCGAAAGAAGAGAGGTAGGAGAACCAGGGGACAGGGGGCGGCAGCTGTCGCGCAAAAAAGAGAAACCGAGAGTGCCGGGGTCTCCGTCTGTCCTGAGACGCGCGCGAGGAAGTGTCTACTCTACGGTTCCTGAGAGAGAAGGAAGAGCAGAGACAGATACTGAGGAAGAGAGAGGGAATGCGTTTCTTGGCGTTCCGTGTGTGGGGAAACGGAAAGACGCGGTGGGTAGCCAGAGGCACAGAGTCTCCTTGTCGCTCTCACTTCTCTCCTGTTCTCTCCTCTCTCTCTCTTTCTCGTTTTGTCTCCTCTTGGTTCTTCCGTTCTCCTTCCTTACGTATCTTTTTCTTCTCCGCCATCTTCTTTCTGAGTCTCGTTGCCGCTCCGTGCGCCTCCCGTCTTCTCCCCGCCTCGCCTCTGAAGGATGCCTCTCTTTTTGCTCCGGTGCGTTGCAGGAGACGCGTTGCAGAGTGCAGTTAAGAAGGCGAGAGCAGTCGCGGCTCGCCACCGGAGAGAGGCGATGGAGAAGAGGTCCTCGTCAGAGGAAGGGGAGGAAGCGGGCGAAGAGCCCAGCAAGAAAAGGCGTGCGAAGAAAGGAGAAGAATCTCGAGACGAGGGCGAGTCCTCAGTGTCGAAGCTGCAAGAAGAGGAAGGAGAGAGAGAGGAGTCATCAGCGGAGGACGACGAAGACTCGGGGGCTGGCGAAGCTGAGGCAGGATGGAGAGAGACCGACAAAGAGAAAGAGCGTCGAACTGTCTTCGTCGGGAACCTTCCTCTCTCCGGGTGGAAACCTCCTGCGCTGTATAAACACCTGGGAATTGGGAGAAAGGACGTAGAATCGGTAAGAGAAGCCGAATCGCGCGTTTTTCCGAAAGTCATTCTCTACAGCGAGGCAGACGCAGCCAGATATGGCCCACACAACCGCGACTCTCCAACAGCGCTTCGTCTCGACACCCCACCGAGCAGCTTCTCTTGACTGTTTTTCTTTGCCTCCGCAGATTCGTCTTCGCTCCATTCCGGTTCACCCCAAATTCAACAAGTGCCGTCTGGGGGGCATCGTTCAAGGCCAGTTCACAGTGAGGCGTTTCGTCCGTTTCGATGGCCGCGGCTTTCTTCCCAAAGTTTCTCCTGTCATACGCGTCCCTGTCTAGCCTTCCACCCTTCGTCTCTCTCGTTTTCCCCCCTTCCATATACAGATCTAGGTGCTTGTGTGTTCTTTCGTATACGTAGATATATTTATATACATGTACATATATATATATATATATCACACTTGTGTGGATGTGTATCACGCGTGTGTGGATGTGTATCACGCGTGTATGTATGTGTATCACACGTGTATGTATGTGTATGTGGGGGTCTCCTCCCCAGAGAAGGGTGTTGCTAGAAACTGCCGAGCTCTCTGTGCGGCTTTGTCAACCCACGGAGTGTGCTCCTCGGTGGAACAGCGCAGAATCGTTCGTGGGTCAATAAGGCGAGGTTTTTTCTCGAAATGTATGCACACATTCCGACTCTCTGGGGGCGCGCTCTGCTTTAACAGGATCTGAAGGATTTCCAGAACGCGTACATCGTGCTAAAAGACAGGAAACTGGTCCGCGCGGTCCTTCAGCACGACGTAAGAGGCTGTTGGGTCGCTGGGGAAAATGGGAACTGCGCGAAAAGGAAGAGAGATGAAGGAGGGGAACAAAAGGGGAAATAAGCTTTAGGGCGGACAAGAAGGAGAGATGGAACAGTTTGTTCACGGCCGGGAAGAGCCTTTTTCGGCAGCCAAGTGACAGAAATATCAGAAGACGGACGGGGAGAAGTCGAGACGGAGGAGAGGAGAGAAGAACAGGGAGAAGGAAAACAAGAAGGGAAAAGGAGAAGAAAGAGCAGAGAGCGTTATGGGTGAGGAGAGCAGACAGAGAGATACTGGATTGAGACTGCGTTGCGCCATCCGGCAGAAACTGGAAAGTTGCCCTTGCGTGGCATGGAGATAACTCTGAAGTCTTTTTGAATCCGCTGTCTGAAAGCAAGCGGAAGAAAAGTAAGAGACAAGGTGTGCACACAGCGCTGTGCGACAGTGCATCTCATCCGAGTCAGAGCCGTGTGTGGTAGGAAGAGGCCGGGAAAAGCTGGAACACGGATATTTCGTGTTTCCACTTTCTCTGTCCCTGTTCACTTGTTTGTGCCCGTACACAGGGTTCGACTTTCCAAGATAGGCGCCTGCGCGTGGATGAGGCGGGCGAGCGGGGACAAAATGTCTTCAGCCGTTTCGACAGGAAAAAAACAGTTTTCGTCGGGAACCTTCCTGCTCGTTGTTCCGAGGAAGACCTGCGAAAGGCGCTCGAATGCAACGGAGCAGTCAAGGGTGAGTCAGGCGCACGTGTCTCTCTCCTTTTCATTCAAGGGCCCTTTTCTCGAAGAAACGTTGTCCGGTGTTGTTCTTTGCGTCGCACTGTGCATTCCTCTGAGAAGATGCGACGCAACGCGTTTCTCCCCGTGGCAGTCAAAATCGCTCCCGCCTCCTCTAGCTTTACGCATGTACATATAAACTGTAGGCTATAACGCTTCAGCCCCGCGCCGCCTTCCTTGTGTGGCGGGAGCACATCTGGGTGGGGACCGCCTGCGGCGAGCAAACAGGCTCTGAGTCTTCCGAGGGTCGCCGAGGAACTGGGCACCGCAGAGAGCGCCTGCATCTCCGAGGCAGCGTGTGCGCGGATTCGGGCTCCCTGGCAGCGCGCGCGTCCTGTCTCCCAGTCTCTTGTCGATGTCGTTGACGCTCTCAACTCCCTTTTTCGGAGTTTTTTCCGCGCCGTGTTTCCCAGCCGTTCGCATCATTCGAGACAAAGTGACGACGGAGTCAAAGGGGTTCGGCTTCGTCTGCTTCGAGGACCGCGTGTCGGCTGCGCGGGCCGTTCTCGCCAGCAACGGTGTCGCGAGTCTTCAAGTAAGAAACCAAAGTGCGGCACAACTGCCGCCTGCTCTCGCCCACAACAGACCAACACACTCGTAAACCCTCTCCCGAAACTATATATATATATATATATATATATTTGCAGGTGGTGGATATGCATATATAGGTAGATATATATATGGATATATATGGATATCTATAGAGAGAGATGTAGATGTATTCGGTAAAATGAGAGATTTCGGTCCTGCGTTATATACGCATGGGGCCTTTTGTAGGTGTTAACCTCCTACAGGCCCTCTATACCGCTGTGCACATGTCTCCCCGTTGTCTTTTCCCCGAAGAGGAATCCCAGCGAATTCGAGAGTGAGCGCATGCGTCGGGTTTCGCCGCTGCATGCAACGCGTCAGGTCCTCTTTTCGTTTGCAGGGCCGTGCTCTTCGAGTGACGCGTGCACTAGACGAGGTGACATCAAAAATGGAAGATGCGAAGCGCCGTCACGAGAAAGAAAGTGAGATCTCTTACTTTGTCTCGTGCTCGTCCCGCATTTTTCTCTTTCTCTTTCACCGGCTGTCTCACGTGATCTCGAGAATTCTTCCTCTCTCTCGTTTCCCGCCAGTGCTCAAGTCTCTTGTGGGTTTTTTCCCAAGTTCTCGGCGGTTGCCGGCGCTGAGGGTTGCAAAGCTTTTTCACACGTTCTGCGCCCTCAGCTCCGTTCGTCTCCTTTTCCTCTCCGTCTTGGTCTTGCCGTTTGCGATCGGTTGCCGCGGCTTCTCCGTTTCCCGTTCTCTTTGTCGCATCTCGCGCGTCCTTTTGTCGCCAGTGTAAAGCTGCGCACGCGGCCGTCATGTAGTTCGTGTAGGTCGAGGGAAACGGTTCTTTGAGAAACAAACTTCTCTCCAGAAATCTTCAAAACCTGTCTTTTTGGGACCTGACGACCGTCCGGTTCGTCTCTCGAGTCCTTTGTGTTTTCCGCCTCCCCTTGTTAACTTTCTTTTTCGCTCTTCTCTTTTGCGGAAAAACGCTTGCAGAGAAACGCGCTCGGCGAGGAGGCGTCGGCCGAGGGGTCTCCCCGGCGGTGCGAAGGATGATGCAGAAGAAAGTAGGTCGAGACGACTTTGCTTTCTAAAATGTAAAGCTTTTTTAAAAGCTTGACCCTTCAATTTTTTAGACAGATGTTCGTTTTGGATGACGCGAACGTGGCTTCGACCAAGCATCCTTCTCAGAAGTTCGTTCCTAGGTTTTACGTCTTTCCCCCTGGTGGTCCAGTGCGAGCAAACAGCCATGGTTTGCTGGCGTCGCTTTCGGTTTCCTGCGTCTTCTTCTCGTCCCTGGAGACGCCCCCTCATCTCTGCTGGTGGGCTCATTGTCGACTTTCGTCTGTGTTCCGTTCCTTTTTCTTCAACAGCAACGCAAGATCGCAAAGCGCTACGAGAACCGCGGGTACACGAAAAGTTGAGCGTCTCCGGGCAATGTCTATCTTCCAGAGGGGAATAAATGGCGAGAGTTGTCTGTAGGGATGCACTCTTTGCCGCGGGGTACGAGGAGAGACGCGCGTCACCACAGTATTGTCCCTCTGTGGGGGGTTCTCTCTTGTCTGCGATGTGTCTTCGGCGCCGGCGTCTCATTCCTCTCCAGTGTTGCTTCTTTTAAGGCCAGCTTCTGCTTTCCCAAGTACTTCTGGGTGTGTTTGGTCGGAGCTATGCTCCCCAGTGAGTTCGTTGGCTGATTATTCGCTGTCTTCTGCGCTCTCCTATCCCGTTTTTCCGCTTGTCGACTTTTGCAGTTTCCCTCCTCTGCCCGCTTTGTTCTGCGCTTTTTGCGGCTTGGTTGCTGTGTGTTTCTCTGGTGTCTTGTGTCCATTTGGTTTCCGTCGTCGCTTCCTGTCTCCGGCTACCAATCAGTTTCCGGAAACCGTGTGAAAACGAGAACGCTTCAATTGCTGCTGCTCGAGCGTGTAAGAATTCATCGGCACATTCACCATTTCTGCCGTGGACGGCGTTCTTCCGTTCGGGAATGGCGAAGGCCACAGGCAGTGCTAGCGGCACTTCCCCACGAGGAGAGCAAGGACGGCTCTCTGCTGTTTGCATGCGCTTCCTGCATTTTCTTCCACTTTCTTTTCCGCTTCCACTGTGCTGCTTGAACCCGCGACTCCTTCTCGCATCGAGCTTGTGAAGAACGTTGCCGAGATGGCTGTGTTTCTTTGACTACGGAGAAGACAGCCTGTTTCTCTGGTTCCTGGCATGCTGCCTGGCTAGTGATGCCCAGTGATAGTTACACATCGCACCTCCTTGGTGAAAAAGAAGGAACGCCTCCCCTCGTTTTTTCCCCTCCAAGGGACTTAGCGTGTGGGAAATTCGGTTAAATTTTTCGGCTCAGCTGGCGAAAAACACACAGTATGGTCTCCTGAATGAGCAGGGGCAAATGCACACTCCACAGGCCGCATCGATTCCTTGCGGCTCGTGGAGCTCTGCTTTCTCTGTTTCGTCCAAAGTCGCGCAGGGTTTCTTCAAACACTTAGGAGACAACTTGGTGTCCATGCGGCGAGTCTGCGAGAGTCAGGGAGTGGCAAGTCCACGAGAGAGAGACCGGGGGATCGCGTCCCGTGTGTAGTGTTGTGTCTTGAGGTTCTGCCCATCAGACGGGGCTGAAACGCAGGTTGCTGCTTTCTTTTTAAAGGTTTTTCACCGGAGCAGCTACGGGAAGCTTTGCACACAACACCTTCGCGTGGGGCTTTTGTTTTAAGTCAACTGAAGGAAACATCGAGTTGGCTGTGTTCTTATGCCGTCTCTGCTGCGAAGTCAACGAATGAGACGCAGGATTGGGAAAGACGTTGCCGGATGGAAATACACAGAACTTCACTGATGGCTGCACTGATACACCGAAAAAGGTAGACGCCGCAGCTGTGGGAAGTCAAAAGAAAGCCTGAAACACTGAGAAGACTGGCTTAACCCTGCTGAACCGGAGTGGGTAGTTCTGGGCAGGCAACCCGGACAACCATGTCAAAGCAGGAGCTTTCGTCGTCAAACAAATGACCACGCTCTCTCCAAGGGTACACGTCCTGCTGCCTCCGGTAGGACTTGAGACGGGTACAAGGAACGAGAACGGCCAGGCCTGCTTCCTGCTCACAGGTAACATATGCGCTGCGGTCACGAGAGGAGAGGCGATGCTAAAGCCGGCTGGCATGTGCCAATAGATCACGAAAGGATGAATATCTCGAGGTGTCCATCGTGTGAGGGACAGTATGTACAAGTATCGTTAGGCAGCCACCGGGCCGGGCAACTTTGCCGCATACGGGTTAGACAAAACCAAGAAAATTACGGCAATGCTCCAGGAGAGCGTTGTTTGTCCCGATGACCAACTCAAATGCTCCCAACGTAAAGAAGAAGTGAAAGGGAAAGCGGTACACGCAGTTCGTCCCTCACCACCCACTGCATGAGACCCGCAGAGGAACCGGGGCACCAGAGGGCGCCGGCGGTGATGCCGCCGGGCACAGGAAGAGCCTGACACACCCCGTCTCCTTGCTCTCGCCACGGAACTTCGGGGGATTCAGTAGCAGCTGCTTCCCTAGGTGGTCGGCTGTGAATCGCGGGTGGCGTTGGTGAGAACCAGTTACATCCCCTACGTCAAAACTGGCGGCAGCTCTCTCGAAGAAACTGTGGTCACTAGGAGCAGATAAACTGTACAGAGGGTAGCACGGTCAGCGAAAAACAGCTATAAATGTCAGAGCGGTTAATAGTTGGATCGTTAAACGGCTCTAAGGGAGAACGTGAATGCAGAGGGTGTTTAACGGGTCGCAAACAGCAACACATTATCCATTTTCTGCCTCGCCGCCAGAGGATTCACTCTACTCACTCACGCAGCAACAGCCGCCACTCAAATCGATTGGCGGCATTCGCGGCCTGTAACCAGAGGGAAAATTGCGACAACCTAACAGCAACCTTTCTTTTATAAAATAGGAGAACAATTGCCAAACTTTGGGGCCATGAGGAACGCCAAAACTTAATACATTTCCACAATCAGCCCTTTTTTTTCCAAGATGCCCCCTGAATCACCGACAAGATCCGTTTTGTCTCCGCTCCAGTACTATGCGCCGATTCTGGCCGCGACTGGGTGGGCTCTTTCAACACCAGAGGCTGTTCATACCTTCTCGGCCTTTTGGCTATGATCAAGTGTAGTATCTGTTCTTATCAGTGTGACAACTGATATGGGTCCAACTGGACCCAACTATGTCACATCAATTTTTGTTTGGGGAGGTTCGGTCCCTGAGCTTGCTCAGGCCTTCCTCAAGCGTCGCCTTCCTCCTGCACTCCCAGGAAGAGCGGTGCACCCTTTCGACCCCTCGGGGTTAACAACTCGAAAAAAACGCAGAAATCCGCTATCGGTTTACGTTACCTCCACTTTTAACTCCCTCAAAAAAACTAAAAATTACATTCGATCGCCTTGGCGGCGTTACGCATGTGTGAACGGGCAGCCCTACCGCCGCGTCTGAGTTGACTGCAGCTCCTTCTAATTTCTTTAGGCGGTGCAGCTTTTTGTCCCCGTTTTGTCTCAATCTGCCATTCCTGCTAGAGGGGGGTGCGCTGGCCCCACACCTTCTGTCTTTCGTCGACTGTACTCGAACAGGATCACTTCTATAGTAGATCCGCTTGTTCACCTGCACAGCGACAGACAACACCTTAAGTCGTGAAGATGAGTTGTACATCCCGCCATCCCTTGAAGGGAGGCTCCCTGTGCGATGGACGTCTCTGACTGACTTCCACAGGGCAGCTTTGATGATACTGGGGCAGCTGGTGAAAGCCGCCTGCTCCAATGGCGAGGATGATTCTGAACGACATAAAATTTAATTCTTTTTAGTGTTGTTTGTTTCAGCTGTGCGATTCGTCGCCATCAGTAGCTTGCTGGATTCTAATCAGTTACTCTTCAAATCACGAGATTCTGTTGCTCAGTTTGCAAATTTGAGATATATATACATTTTCTGGCATACAGGGCAACCTGTTCCAGCGGTATGCTTCTAGTATGTTTATCCAGAAGTAAACAATTTCCCTACACGGATAGAAAGGCCGACGTCTTCCAGACTTTTAGATTGGTTTTATCGTGTCGCTTAAGAGCAAAAAGTTACCTTCTTTTCAGGAGAACACCTAATGTTCTCGGCAATTTCCAGGCATTTTATCAGCAGCTTTTATGTCAAAAGTACATTACTTTGACAGGCTTCGCTTGAAGGTAGCTGCGGTGAAATTGGGGTTATCCAAACTTCAAACTGGTTTTCTACCCTCGTCAAGAGCGCTTTGTGACGGGGAACTCGCAGTTGCTATAGATCGTTACGTCTAACGATTTCCGACACGTGCCTAACATAGAACTTCCAGACGGATTTCCCCCCTACACAAATGCACCTCGTGGCTCAAACTGTGGCACATCAGTGCCCCCACTTCAACAATGTTTGCGGCAGAGGAGCTCGACAAAGGCAGAAACTGTCGTTGTCATGCGCGCTCCGTTTGCTCCGGTCGCCATGCCAAGGCCGCTTTACTTCTGTGCCTCCCTAGAAAAAAATTGCACGCCCCCAAACGACTTGTGCCTACAGTCTTTAGCAAAACAAAGTTCATGTGAAGTGGGAGCTCTAAAATGTGTCTGATCGTACACATCGCACGGGACGAACTGTACAGTCAGCGCCTCGTTCCCCTCTAGTGGTCCCTCTCTTTTTTTCTGTTTGTGATTTTCCCTGCCGCCTGCAAAACGAATGGCTTTGCAATTATTTGCGTGTACGATGCTATCCCTACTGATGCATTTCTTCGTGCACCGACGCCGCATTCGTCTCTGGATAATGGTCTTTACCAATATCTACCGATATTTCTAGCCGTAGTTCCGAAGCGTTTGATTGATGGTTTTGCTGCGGTACCTAATTTGGGCGGGAAAAAAACTCTCATGAGGAAAACTAGCTGCCTGGAAGCAGCTGTGTTTTGCAGTTCTTCAGGAATCAGCAAGACAGAGCAGTGTAGGTCTCGTTACGGAAGAAGAGCAGCGAACCATAGATTCATGTCCACTACTGACGGCCGGCACTTCTCCATTTTCTTTTTCATAAACACGGAGCTTAGCAGAGCTCTCCTTTGCTTCGGAGTATGTACCACCCCCCGGGCATGCCCCGTGGCAAGGTCAAAAGCATGAGCGTGAAAGATAGGCCTCAGCAGCACAAGAACGAGGCACTCTACGTACTGGGGACGTTGAAGAAAAACCGTACCAGCGGAGGAGTGAAGAAAGACAAATGAACCAGTTACTGTTAGCACCATAATACGATGACTCGAAATGTGACCAGGCTGCCTTCGTGTGCTTTTTTGTTAGACTCTCATAATTTTGTTGTCACCCTTTCGGTAGAAAAGACACCAAACTGACATTACAAGAATATCGAGGTCTCCGGATGTATCAGCTACTGGCAATGTTTACCTCCCTACCGCCGCAGAAAACTTGGTATTACACATGAGGTCGAACGATATTGAACAGGCTATACAGAAAACGTACGCTCATTTATCTTCTCTGTCTGAAAGGAGCTCATGCCATGGCTCTGTGAACGTATAACAATAAAATGCACATTCATGTTGGTACTTTCTCCTCTGTAAACAGCACATGCAGCAATGGACTGATCGGGAATTGAACCCGAGACCTTTCGCATGCGAAGCGAACGTGATACCCCTACACCATCAGCCCGCGGTTGCCTGCTGAAAACTCTTAGCAAAAAGAGGGTCAGAGAGGTTCCCCATAACACATCTCCGGACTTTTCACTGCATTAACATGACGAGCAGTGATTTCTAAGTTATCCCTGTAGTGTGCACGCAGGACCTTGAAGAAGTAGTCCTTGCCACACCGACAGGCATAAACAAAAGCTGTACACGCACGTTGCGTAGTTCCATTCTCACGACTATCGCGTTTTATCGCCGAGCACGACTCGTTTCCACGCGATCCACGTTGTGCGAATGAAAGGCGGCGAAAGAAGACGAACTCGGACTCCTCTCGGTATTACTGGACGACATGAGAACACGAGAATCGAAAGGCACACGAGGCAGTTCCAGATAACATGACGAAAATTAGTCTACTGTAGGTTCGAAAAGCAATCATGGTGTCACGAGCGTGGCCATCGAATCGTTTTTGGGTGTCCTGGGCCTGATCTCTTGCTGCCTGCTCCAGGAAGGCGCCGTCATGCTCTATGGGCACAGGATGCTGCTCGACCGACCGGGGTCGGCTACGGTGTACGATGTGTTGGAATGATACTTCGCCAGAAAGAAAGCGTTGATTATGGACGAAGCAAAAAATTGTGTATCGATTTGTAACACACCTACATTTATTCCCCGGCCCGATAATCACAAGAAGGATCGTCGAGCGGGACCGCGGCACGTGAACGGCAGGAGCTCTTCCAGCAGCCAAAGAATCAGCTGCCGGACTGGCACTTCAATTGGGTCAACGTTAAAGCGACGCCTGTGGAAATCCACTGCAACTCGGTAGTTCCTGGGCAACCGTGAAGGCCACGAGACAATGTGTTTTGGAGAGTCCTTCGAACGCCTCCGTCGCCGCAGTTCATTCCCTCTATGTGCACGCAAGCATGGCAGGAGAATACTCCTTTCGGGATGTGTTTGTTGGGCAATTACTAGTGACGCGAGATGCTGGATAAGATTTGGTGCAATACGCAACCTACGGCAAAAATTCTTCTGGTACTCGACCCCACGCTGTGGCCCCTCACGCCTTCCACATCGGAGTCATGTCTTCACTGGCGGAGAAAGGAGAACGTGCGCTCCTGTTTGTCCGTATAGGCCTCAGTTTCTCTCTGGCTCCGGTGTGATTAAATATTTCCGCGGCTAGAAAAGACTAAATCACGTCCATTTTTACTTTATCGCCGCCTGCTTATGTGCGCACGACATGCCTCTAGGGCGGCAAACGCGTTTTGAGCAGCCCGTGGGGGGAGTAGAATTTTCTGGCTCTAGTTCCGGGAGACAGGTGTTCATTCCTCAAGCGGCAATCTTCTGCGCACTTCGATTTATGCTTACTTTCCTTTTGTGTATGCTGTGGTAGGAATGAAATGGGTTGAGGCATCTGTTCCAGCGTCGGTCTGTTTATGTATGTCGCATGCCGCACGGCTCGTTTTGTCGCACACCCGATCGGCAAGGAAGTGTGCAAGGAAAAGAACTGACCGCCACTAGACGGCATTCTCGTTGCCAACAGGAATTTGATATGACATGGGTCGATGTGGATTCATACAGCTTTGAGAAATTTTCTTCCGAAACGCTTCACAAATCTCCGAGGCTCGCGCAGAGGCTTCCCTGCGGTCAAACCCCACACCTATGCGCCATGTATGGCCAATGCATGTGGTGTTGCTAAGCAGACTGGTTAATTAAACTTACCTGGCAGGCGCTCGGGGTGGCTCACGCATCACCCTGTCGTAGTTCGGAGCAGGGCACTGCACTCTGCTGCTGTGATGAGCTATGGGCTCCCAATCGGGGGTGCCAACTGCAGAATTTCTGGTAGCGGCAGGTTGCGTTCGCGCGCTTGCCATCAATTTTCATTTCAATCAGAAAATGGCAAAGGTTTTTCTCTTGACGGGTCGTGGGTTTTTTTGCACGTCTAGTAGAAGTGACACACTATCAGGCGTAGTACGTACGGCAGTTATCTGTGTGTAAAAGGAGCACAAGTCTGGGGACGCCGCACACACTTTTTCTGTTGATGTAGCACGGGCATTCGGTTTAATTTGCAACGTTCTTTTTGAACTGTACAGCGTAAAGGGATCCAGGTCGCAGAGGCATATCAAGTCTTACCGGCGGTTAATGCAGCTTTAAAGTGGCAGATACGTTATTGATGCGTTTCTGTTTCCCCTAAGCACGTTCGGCAATGCCTCTCATATTGTAGGGATGTTCCGAAGGTAGAAATGGGGGGCAACTACTGGGGAGATGTTGGATGTGATCTGAGGAAGTTTAGAGCGCGGTGTTCCGTAAGCGTTGGCGCATAACGCGTAGCTACGGTAGAAACGACGCTTGCGTGAAGTGAACCGGGTAGTCCGAGTTGGGTTGCACGGGAACGGGAGTCACAGTAGGTGGGCCCAGGGGACATCCTTCTCCCGCTTTTAGATACTGCGTCGCAGTCTCCTCCGACACTCGAAAAACAGAGAAACATTGTTGGCGCCGAAGCGCCCCAAAAATTGGTATACAGACGCATTGGATGCGGAGACGACACGGCAATCTTTAGTAAAAGGCGAAAGATTGATGCGTTCTGTCGTAACCGCTGCGCTGAGAGATGTTGTGGGGAGGGGAGGCCAACCTGAGAGTGTGGATGTTCGACCAATTGCGACCTAACGGCGACCACGACTTGGCCTGCGACTTCAAACCGAAAACCTTCAAAAAAGCGAAAGTCAGCGTTTTTTTCGCTTTTCTTTTTGAAACAAAAATCAATATGTGAAATTGCACTCATCCTCTGATGAATGCTGGTGTGCAGCGTGGATTTTCCGTTGGAGCGTTCCCCAGGCACACGCTAGAGTGTGTGGCGACCAGCAGTTGACTTCAGCACTCAAAATCTAGGAAGACGAATGTGTCAGGTAAGCGTTTCGAAGTCTCCTTCGGTCTGGAAAATTCGATGAGTTAAAACCACATTTAGGTGAAAAACGGGGTTCACTTGCCCATAATTTCCCGACTCTTCAGTATAACCAGCTTTCGTACAAACACTGCCGAACCTCAAGACAAACCCCTTAAAACTTTGGGTTGAACCATGACTTTTTCTTCTTCCAAATAGATTTCATGGAAAACCTAAACTTTCAACAAGCACTTTCCTTCTGCGTGGTTCCAGGCTCCAAACGGTCTATAGGTCCTAAAGTTTCGTATTTGTCTTCGCAGCAAGTTTTTATTTATACCAAGACTCGATGGCAGCGGGCTGAAATCTGTTCTTTCGGTTCGTAGCAGCGAAGCTAGATTTCCAAATGCAAGGCCCCGCTCCTTCAGGCGGTGCACAATCCTAACTAACTGGATGCTTTTTCTTTCTCAGTGTCGCTCAAGGCATTGAGCACGCTCTTTTCTTGGTAACTGCTTCTCTCGTCGAAGTCAGTTCCCTCTGGTTGGCGCAGCCCCACGACTTTTCCAGGTGTAGTTCAACAGCTCTCGTCTCCCAACATCTGCTGCTGTCCTCTCTCTTTGCGGCCACTGATGCTGTCATTTCAAGAGCGCTTTACGTGATGCAAACAAAACGGATTGCAAACAGATTCAGATTTCCTAGGTGAGACACATCCTAGCGGCCGCCCAATGTTTCTGCGTGACTAAGGTCCTTATGTATGATGCTGGCATCTGCGAACTCCACACGCCAGTGGCTTCTGGAGGAGACCAACCAACTACGTGTCACCGAGAAGGGAGAGAACTAATACACTTGCACTGAATTTTTTTTGGCGAGAAGAGACGTCCACGGACGTTAAAAAGTGTGTTTTCTTCCGCATTGGTTCCGTGCTTCTTTGTCACATGAAAATTTCTTCCATCAGTAAACGCTGTCAGATAGCTATAGCTGGCTTCACCGTACACCGTTGAGAAGCGATGGATGCACCTCAGTCCAACGGCACAGAGAAGAAATGACGGGAAGACTAGCCAACCTTCTTTGTGGTACACGCTGTTTTAAAATCTGTCTTCACGGCACGTTTCTCTGCTTCGATTATGCCTCCTCCTCTTCGTTCTGAAAGGCATCGTAGTTTCCTATGTCTCTCTTCCCCTCGATGCCCTCGTCGCCTGGCCACTCCGAGTCTGGAGTGAGATCGAAAACGTCTCCGCTCTGTGTCGGGTACACTTCGCCACCCTGAAATTTGGGAAGTGGAAGAGAGATCCTGGTGTGCTCGTCTTCGTCTCCGTACTCGAGTGCCTGTCCCTCGTCTTCCCCGTAACCCCCGGAAACCGTGTACTGCTGCGACGTGCAGTCTTCGTATGGCGCTTCTCTGGCCCAGTCAGAGACGCTGCCCACGTGGCTGGTCGCCTCCACTTCATACGCCTCGTTCTCGTGGTTTCCCCCTTGCTCTAGGATGGGATCCTCCTCCGCGGTTCCCGTCTCCTTGTTTCCCGCCTTGAGAGCTCTCAACTCGTCGGCCGAAACCGGAGGCCCGACATCACTCGCTTTAATGAAAAACTCAAAGTGCCCGCTGGACATCGAACGCGGTCCCCACCTCGCTCCTCTGCCTTCTCCCCCGCCTCTCTCCGTTCCCTCTCGCCTGCGTCTGCTTCCGGGTTCGCGCAGCTCCCACTCTTCTGGTAGCCACCAATCTGGCGTCTGCGTCGCCTTGGTCACGCCGCGGGTTCTTCCTGGATACCACCCCCTAGGACAAATCTCTTGGCGCTTGTGACCCCGACGAGACGCACTGGACAGCGCCGCCGAAAAGCGACATCTCTCCGAGTAAGTGGATCGACGCACGCAACTGTTCCGCGTTGCGTTCAAGCTGAAAGGCCGGTCTTCTTGATAAGGCAGCGGCCTCTCTGGGCCTGCGGTCGGAGCATCTTGGTGGGAAGGCGACAGGGCTCTGCGCGGACTGCGTCTCCCGTCTCGATCTGGGGCCTTCCATGCCGCTGGGGCAGTGCCTCGGCGCTCCTGTGGAGACAAAAGACGAAAGTTGTCTCGTGCGTCACGCGACACCCGAGTGAAAACGCATCGGGGAGGTTGCGCTCTCTCCTTTCGAGAGCGGTCGCTGGCGCTGAGGCCTCGTGACTCCGTTCCTAAGACGAGCAGACACACACGCAGACATATAGACAGGAAAAGAGACTTAGCGACACACGGCGTGGAGCACAGGGAAAAGATCACATGTCCGCATGCCAAGAAGCAACCGGTGCGGCCGACCCCACACCGGCGAACCGTATGCCCCCCATCGAAAAAATACACGACGAGAAAGAAACCGAAACTACCCTTGGCACCGGACCCGGGGCCCTTAAAAAACGCACCCCCACCTCACTCTGTGTTTGAAGCATCTCCACTGCCAAAAAAGATTTCTGCCTTTTCCTGTCGGGAAAGCCAGCTTTTTATGCGGCAACTAGATGCAGGATGATCGCACTGAGACGCTTCTTCTCAAGATTTCGACTGGTTCGAGGACCGACTGTGCACCCACTGAAACTTGAAATTTCCGTCTCTGAGGCCGACGGGTAAACACGCGCGAAAACGAAATACCGGCTTTTCCAGCGCTACTCCCACGCCGACGACTTCACGAGAACCGTTTTCTCTGCCGCCAGCCGCCGCATGGGCCTTTCTCCCCTGTGCCTTTCTATGAGGAACAACCTAGGAAAACTTTGTTCTTTCCTCAAACCGCGAAAACACAGCACGGATCCCGCCTCTGTCTCTTTTGCTCTCGAGCTTTTTTCAACTGACAGGCACTCGACTGCGGCGCACCTCCGGCGTTTCGAGGAGAGACCGCCCTCCGCGAACCAGGAAGACTTTTTGTTGCGGGGTCCGGGACGGAGCTGTCGTCTCTCGATTCGGCGGACACAAAGAGGCCTGCTTCCTCGCTTGGTGACAATTCCCCCATCCCATACAGTCCTCGGGTGGAGAACGCCTGCCGGAATCGGAAGACACAACTAGCCACCGCGCGACCGCGAGGGTCATCGCTGGACCAGCAGATCACCGCGTCTCGCACTTTCTCCGTGATGGGGCGGCCATTGAGAGACTCCAGAAGCGGGCACGCGAGCATGCAAAAGCCCTCGAGCTGAACAGAAACGGCAGAAAAAACGCGGGGGGACGGGAGAACCGATGTGCGGGTTCCAGATTCGCCGGCCTGGACTTGCATGCCCAAGAAAAGGGGCTCTACTGAAACGGAAGATGGGTTTGCCTCTGTGAGTCCACAGCTAGGTGAGACTTGTGCATGAACAGGAAGATACGGAATGGCGCGGAAAAGGCACACCGCGGGCCCTAGAAAAAGTTAGGTGTAGACGGACGGCTTGGGGACACAAACAGGTAAGTGCATGCATACACAGCCGCATGTGTACAACGTTCCCGTACACACGAGAGTGAGGAAAAAGAAGGTGAGATCGACTGCGTTCTCACACGCAAAGGTTTTACCGCTGAAACAGAGAGAAGAGGGGAAGAGGACGTTTCGGAGCGGAACTAGAACAGCACAGGGCCGGAGCTTTCCACATGTAGATGTGGGGTGAAGCGACCGTGTCGAAGCATAAGACTCCATCAACCAACCTGACTATATTCATGCTCCATAGGGGAATCCCGCCATGAGGCGGGAGACGGCGCACGACACAGCACGTCTCGAAGGGCAAAAGAAACAGAAACGCGCAAGACGCAAGGCTGTAGCCTCTGAGGGGGGAGGCGTACTCGGGGGAACTTCGGAATGACATCCAGCGGGGCTTTTGAGGCAGCACGGTGTTTTTTCCAAAAACGTACCACGGCGTTTCCTTGGAGGGGATGCTCCTCCACTGGGTTGCCGCGCACGTCGAGCTCTCGTAGTTTTTCCAGCGTGACCAGAGCCGCTAGCCCTCTCAGATCCCTACATAGGCAAGCACACAAATCTGGTCCTGACTCCTGATTGTTTCCAGAAATCGGGAGCCGACGCAGAGCTTTCCTTGTTTTTTTGCAAGAAAGTCTGTTTCACTCTTCGAGCGGTGCTCCGGGGGAGCAGGAGGAATAGACAGTCGTCACACAGCGGCAGAAGAGAAGTGCCAGCGGACGGCACGAACAGGCTTTCCAAACAGTTTCTGAACAACGGGAAGGAGAGGTCAAGAGAGGACGAGACGCGAAACTGGAAAGAGGGAAAAGGACTCAGGAAGCACAAAACAGACTGGGGAAGGAGAGGCGAACTGAATGTTGAGTTCGAAATGCAACAGAGACGGGGCTACATTCCCCCGTTTCCCGCAGGAGTAAAATTTTTAGATACGTATATTTTCGTTCTATGAGACCAATCTCATACATATACTGCTGTGTTCCGACGCCTCTACGCAGGCTTGCACAAATACACATGAATATGCATATATACATATATATATGTTTATTATTGAAATATGTCCGTGTCTACATATATATATATATATCCATATACGTTTATACATATGGACACGTGACGCAGAGGGGTACAGGCGCTGCTCTGTATGCAGACTGTCTGGCGCCTGAGAGCGGTCGCCCCTTCAAAAGAAACACTTTTCAGTGCAGTCGCTGAGGGCCAACGTCCAGAGAGAGACTTGGAGGGAAAACTCCCGGCTCCGAAAAAGACTCACGAAATATCATTTTCAGACAGGTCCAGCCGCTCCAAAGTGTGGTGAAGGGGTGTGCGCCCGAAGCCACTGAGGAACAAAGAAAACGACGCGCGCGCCAGTGAATGGCAGAGGGGAACGGAGAGACAGAAAGATCCCAAACGTTTACAGTCGTCCTCTGCGCTGGTAGCGGGCAGAAACCACTTCGACTCCAGTATGCAGGAACAGAAGAAAACAGCCTTTTCCTCCCTGTGACCTGGTTTGTATACAGAGCGTGCGCAATATCTTCCTGTACACATGCATGGTTCCGTAGGTGCATGCGTATGCGTCCAGTTTCAAACCGAGGAGCCCTTTGCCCGTCTAGCTGTTCTCGCTCACTGCATAGTGATACACATTTACGTACGGGTGCTTCTACAGAATTTTCCCGCGTGCACCATACACTGAGAGCCCCGGCCTGCTCTCACTTGATGTCTTTCAAGCGGTTCTGTCGGAAAAACAGTTCGCGCAGCCCGAAATGCGTTTCAAAGTTGAGGACTTGGCACAAGATGTTTTCGCTGACGTCTAGCCGGGAAAGACGCGGGAAGGTTAAGAGCCTGCCGTCCAGTTGCCGGAGGAGATTTCCACGGAGAATGAGATCTTGGACGGATTCTAGCCCAAGTTCCGCAATTTCTCCGAGGGACACAGACAGCTGAAGTGACATTGAGGCGACAGAGGGACGAAAAACCACTCCTGAGTCTACAAGGAGGAACGATCCACGGAGTCGATCTTCGCATGCCCACGCCAGTGCATTCGTCTAAAATATCTTCTGACTATCTCTAGGCACAGGGTTACGTCGGCATTGACGTACATCTCCATATGCCTTCATACAAAAACGTATGCCTGCGCGAGCGTGTGCAAGGGAGGCTTCCGACAGACACACGAGGGAGCGGCAAAGAGATCAAGAGGGGGAGATGGGAACAAGGTCCGTGCACGCACAGACTGCGTGGCCGTCGGTGACGGCATGCTGGGCCTTGCCAGGGTCGAGAACGAACCCTCTACCAGTGCCCAACCGTTCAGAAACAAGGAGAGACTTCTTGGGAGGAGAGTGTGTCATCACCACGGACGGAAACGACAAGAGAATTTAGGGATAGTTTTCCCCTGCACAGATGCAAAGGCGGGGAACGCGCGCCTCTCTTATCATTGTCACGTGCACTCTTTATTTTATATACCTAACTCGTCCCGTGCGTATCTGCTGCCTATCTACATCCCTACACACAATGCCGCATATACATGTATATGCACTTGCATGTATGTATATGAATATATACTTATATGAACGCGTAGCCCGAGTCTGGACGTACTTTTCGGATGGTGTTTTGAGAAAGATCGAGGACCTTGATTCCCTTGATTTGCTTTGGAACAGCGGCGAGAAGAAGCCCCGTGAGTTTCTCTCCTGTGAGAACAGGTCCTAGGCCGAGGCCTGCGGCCTCGAGTATGCGGCCGCTCGCAGAGCGTTGAGCAGTCGCAGCGGGCATGGTGCGTCGACTTCTCCCTCGTGAGGCGAGATTTCCTTGTTTTTCCAGGAGCGAGGACACGAAACACCCCGGAGGAAAGTAGATCCTCGCATGTGCCCACGGCTCCTTTAAAAGCGCTTGACTGAGAGAGAACGACGCCGTCAAAACGGAGTGTGGAAAGAGCACACATCGAGGGGAGAAACTGGAAGCCCGACGCGTACGGTGTGTTCGGTTCGTGGGGCCCTCCTGCCTCAGCGAGAGAAGTGACACACTTTGCGTTTGCTTCTCGCCATCTGCCGCTACATATTGACGAGTTCTGATACATGCAGGAGCGAAGCTCTTGGACTTGACGCGTCAGGCTCCTCGGGCAGATATCTCCGCAGTCGGACGCGGTTAAAAAAGGCTGTGTTCCAGGGGAAACTGGAAGGTCATGGGGATTTTAGCGAAGAAAACCGATTCTATCACTGTGCTGTGCAAAGAAAAGTTCGCGTGTCCATCCGCTATCTCGCGCGTGCCTAGGCATAGCGGGCCTCTCTGGCTGGTCGATATGGGGCTAAGCTGACGGAGTGCGGAGGAAAACTTTACAAACGCAAACTCTGAGACGTGCTTTTCTGGTGGGAAAGAAGAAAAGCATGTGACAAGAAGGGTTCCTTTCAAAACCGTGGCACTTTGAACGCGAAGAATGACGCTTTGATTCTCGCACGCAGCGACAGGAGTTGCGATCGTACAGCGGCTAACTCCGGGAAGCCGAACACAGGAGCGTCGAGACGATTATTCGGGTGGCAGGAACAAGAGAATCGAAAGGACCCGAGAAAAACAAGAGACGAAAAAGACGAGAGATTGTCGCTTTAGAGACCCATCATCGGAGTCACAGCTGCTTGTGTCCTGTTCCATGCGCAGACACCGTCAGTTTCGTCCCTGGCTCGTCACAGTCATCATCGGGTGCCTCTCAGACACGCCTGCCTGGAGAGGAGAATTTCCTGTAAACACTCGAGAAAGCGGGATTTCTTTCGCTTTTCCCAGTGTCGCGTAACATTATGAGGGACTCTAATGTTAGGAGAACTTTCTCCCGGCTTTTTTTAGCGAGGCGACAGACCCAATGTCTTGATGTGTGTCGTGTGCCAGCCGCCTGGAGGCATACTTCCTCGCCTGCTGCCGGCGCAAAACCTTCAGTTCCCCGTCTCTCTGGTTCTCGATTCTCTCCTCAATCCACAAAAAAACACGGCTGGTTCGCGTGGAGTAGAGAGGAGTCGCCCGTTTGTTGCGGACTGCGGGTATCCTGCGCGTGCATGGGCTGAGTGTTCAGGCTTCCCCGTGCTCGGAAGGACTGGCCGTTCTTCTGCCTTGCTGTTTTTATGCATTTTGCTTCCGTGCAGCCTCCCGACGGGATTTCTTTTGTGCCTCACCACTCATGTGAGAGAGAGACCAAAATCTGTGCGTGCAAAGGTACGCGTGCCGTCCCTCGAAAACTCGAGTCGTGAGTAGTGAGGGAAAACACCCGGCTTGGCTGCTGAAACGACTGGGACTAACGAGGTCCAATTGTGACACTCAACACATGCGGTTGTTTTTTTCCACAGCTATGGGGAGGGAAGAGTGAATGGCACGTCAACGTCCCCAGCCACGAGCCAAGCCCAGTAGAACACCAGTCACAGCTGCAAGAGCGCAAACTCCAGACCTCGAGGGAGCAGACGGTCTGGGCTCAGGGGAATAAAAGCTGCTTGGAGAGGACGGATATGCGGCGATCACATCCCAGAGGGGGGACAATAACTGAGCTAGAACTTAGCTGGCTCCTGGGGAGCTGGCCTGACTCAGGTTCAGATCCACTTACAAAACGTCATACTTCGTCATCCATCTCGGACTCTCGACGCGGTGTGGGGCAGAAAATTCAGGTAGTTGTGCAGGATTGAGGTGTTGGGAAAATTCCTGTGCAATTCCTTGCATGATAGACAAGTAGGAGGCAGCTGGTTCTGCCGTTTTAGGCAGTTGCTTCCGGCGCTTGCCTCTCAGGTGCGACAAAGTAGTACGCGCTTATCCGCTGCTTCATCGCTTTGCAGAAAACCTTTTCGTCCACAACTCCCGAGACAGGCAGACCGAGAGTTCCGAGTGTCTTGCGAAACATACACACACATGAGTATATGCGCAGGCACTTAGAGAATAGGGTGGTTTTCAGGTTTGCAAAGACAGGCGAGATGTGAGATGAACAGCCCGATACGATTTCTCCGCAACTCAGCGCCATTGTGCCCGGCAGGCTTTCTTCCACAAAAAGAGAGGAGCCGTCGAGCCTACCTGGGTTGTATCTGCTGGCAATGAGAATCGCTTCATCGCTGCGAACAACGGATGCCATGCCATGCTTGTATTTTTTGGAAACACAAGGAACGCGCGTGCGAACCTGCGGCACAGCTTCCGCCAGGCACGTACTTTGCAAACCCCCGCAATGCGCTATAACGGTCAGATACGGCTTTTGTGCATGACTGGTAAACAAAATATCCGAGAAAGGTTTCGTGTCTTCAACCGCTCGTGACAACCCAGGAACATGTCATTGTTCATTAAACTAGCAAATAGACAAGTGCCCAGGGTCAGGATTGGAAGAGACGGGAGTGTTAGTTTCCCCATGAGTGGAATGCTACCGTTCAGCAGTCGTTGCACAGAAATTGTGCGGTGGCCTTCTGCGAGCATGTTGAAATAGACAGCGAGATCTGGTTCGGTAAAAATCCCGAGGTCATCGGCGTGGGCTGTTCCTCCCTCATCTGACTGTGACCACGCTTCAGAGGAGCCTTCTTTTTGTTTCCTTTCAGCTTCCTCTGCCAGCATCTCTCGCCGGCTCTGCATCTCCTTCAGCTGCTGTAGGAGATATTCTCTGGCGTTCCTCGGTTTATCGTAGTACAACCGCGTTTGAAGGATCTGACTAGCACACGCAGGTACCTCCTACAAGCGCAGATAAATACAATGCTGCAGATGAGTGCACACCTATTTACCACGACATATGTGTATATATAAGCACTATTTTTCCAAGCATTCGCGTAGAAGCTGAGATTATGAACGGGGAATGATGCAATACATCTCCAAACGTGTACTAGTTAATGGCGTTATGTTAGATTTGAAGCTGTTCAGTGTTGATTTGTGAGATTGTGCTACGGCGACTTGCAAGACATTTCGCAGATTATTGCATTCGCACGAGCTATCCGACGGGGAATTTAAGCTTTCCCCCTTCCCGATTGTAGAAGACGCCCCAATGCCTATTTCCAGTGTTCAGTCTCGCCCGTACCTTGAAGAGGCGGTTAATCGAGTGCTCGTCAAGATACTGAAGCGCCGCCTCTCGTGTGTTGTCTTTTGAGGCCCCACGGTCTAGTTTCGCTTCTTGTCGCGAACTTGGGGGAGGCGCTGCAGGCACGAAAGAAAGAGAGAACCGTGCACGGGGTTTCCCCTACTCGGTCGAGCCGTAGTCCTCCCGTTTCCAGTTTACGGTTCGACTGAAACAGTGAGGCAGTCCTTCTGTCTTCTCTCTCGCGCTCAGCTAGCGTGGATCCTGAATGAAGAAATCTCTGCAGGAACTCAAGCCGTAGCTCTAACTCGCACAAAGAACGGTGTGTCTTCCCGAAAGTTTCAGGAAGGCGTCAAATCCACCAACCACTTTAGGCAGTGCGGACGCAATCACATTTACTGACTGCGTGCGAGACAAGAGACTGTTTAGTCGTGCATAAATAAGGCACGAGAAACAAGACCACGAAACAACGTCATGTAATCTCGGTTGAGACGCACGATTTCAGCCTGTGTAGCAAATCCACAGGCATGCATTTGAGACTCTCATTCTAAGTGACATCTTCCGAAGCAAACA
The DNA here is from genome assembly GCF_000208865.1 of Neospora caninum Liverpool. Taxonomy (NCBI): domain Eukaryota; phylum Apicomplexa; class Conoidasida; order Eucoccidiorida; family Sarcocystidae; genus Neospora; species Neospora caninum. The sequence goes on along the minus strand of NC_018394.1, from coordinate 3,988,096 downwards.
GACACGGAGGGACCTCCCGTTCTTCCTGTCTTTCCGCAGAAAAAGCCCGCTCGCTTCTTCCCGTTCTCCTCCTCGGTGCTCCAGTGGAGGGTGTAGTGAGACGCAAACCGTGTGCAGCTTCGGCACATTAGGAGAGCAGTAACCTTTGGGCCTTTTTCGAACCTGCAGTCAGGTGTGACCTCAGAGCCTGACGAACTTTCCATCCTCGATACACCGCCTGCAGAAGGACCGCCAGTTTCTCGAGGTTTTCCTCGTCGATTTCGTTTTGAACGCCCTCCGTCTCTTCGACTTGAGGCGAAAAGCCTTTCATGACCTTGCCCGCTTTCACCATTTTAACAAAGAACTTCAGAAAGAATCACTCTCTGCTCTCACTCCGACTTTGTCTATTCAGGGAAAAACGGTGGCAAACAAAACATGGCCAGAGGGGCAGGTTTGCATGTCTGCTTTATGCATGCGACTAAGCATGTGAACGTCGATCTCTTCTCCGTTCTGCCTAGAAATGTTTATCTCACATCCGGTGACGGGCCTCTTGCTGTCTGTATATATTTATCACTTGCCTCGCCTTCCTACAGGGCTTCCGACTTCTGTATTTCCCGCAAATCTGAGTTGGTTCCACTTTATAAGCAACAGTGACAGCCTGCTATGCAGTCCATGTTTGCACTCTTCCAGTTCCAAAGGAATCTGCCGGTGAGGTAACTCGGTCTTCCGCGATTGCGGCTGCTGCGTTTTCTAGGCGGTCCGTTCTCTTTCGCTGAGAAGTGGCCGTGCCCTGACGGCCGCATGCATCGAAAAGTCGTCATAATTAAGGACATCGAGAAGTCCATCAAAGAAAGAACTCTGTGTCTCCCGAGCAAGACTAGAGCCACCGCTCGATAAAGCGGCCGTTCCCCGGCAGATCACCCACTAACCCACCCGCTTCCCGAAAGACTATCGCTGAAGAAAACCGGCGATCAGCCTCGCAACGACGACCGTTTAATCTCGTGAAAGCGAAAGGCGCTTGGTGAAATGCACCTGTAGCGCCCTGCAAAATCCAGCAAACGCCTTTCCGAAAAATGGGTGTACTAATGGGGATCTCATGCACCGCTGAAAATGCGGCAGTCTGTCACCGGTTGTGGAGAGAGCGATGAAGAGATATCTGCCGACACTTCCCGTTTATCGAACCAAGAGGTTCAAGACTTTCTTCTCGTCTCATCACGCGCGTGACAGGCGTAAACATGTGTATGCGGCAAAAGGCAGAATTGCTCGTTCTTGCCTGTGCGTTTGGAGAGTAACAGGTTGTGCGGAAGAAAATCTCCATCCAAGTTGCTGTACCGACGAAAGGAACGCCAACTGAATGGCCAGATGCACATTGTTCGAATGCTTACCGCTCCTTTCTCGCCTCGCGAAGATTCCCTCTCAGCTTCTGTCCAGTCGACTCCATAGAGAACGCCTCTGGCGAGACACAATTCTGTTAGATCTTCCGGGCGGGTTCTTCGACGGAGCGAATGAACGTGGGACTTTCGTCCTGCTGCTGCGTTACATGCTGAGAAGCGGCGGCTTCTAGCAGAGGAATACACTGCCAAAAATCTGTATGACTTGCAGTCGACTGATCAGATGGAACAACAACAAACGAGATATCTGTATCACGATCCAGTTTTCCAGTTGCTTCTGTCTGCCGTACCTGTTTCTCGTACCAAGTGCATCTCTCCACCGCTCACTCCGGCTTCCCCTTTTCCCTTCTCGTCTCTGCACCATATCCCATCCGCCTCACCCTCTCCCTGCCTATCTGCTCTGCCCCCCCTCCACCTCCCTTAAAACACTTGCCCACTCCACTTTCTTCTGCCTGTCTCCTCCCTGTCACTCAGTGTAGACTTTGTAGTTCCTAGAAATGGCTGTGTGCGTTAGTGGGGAAATGTGCCTTCCACAGTTTCCATTGCACGCTAACACAAATGCGCTTGACAGTCCTTCTCTCGTCCCCTGCGCCTATGTGCTGCTGAGTCTACACACTACCAAGCACACTTCGTCTCCCCTAAACCACCCGTTTTCTCTACAACGCAGGCCTGAGCAAAAGTCTCTGTTGTGGACGCGCCGCGGAGAAGTAGCGTCCCGTGCTTTCCACGAGAAAATAGAATGCCCGAACTTGCGTCCTTGTGGAAACACGAATACTGATCCGCTGAGGGTTGTGAACTGTGTTGGCCACCGAGCGGGCACGCGAGCTTTCTGCCGAGAAAAGATTGATGTTCTTCACTTGCAACACCTAGAATGTTCTTGGTCTCTCATGAATTAAAAAAGAGAGAGCACGAAATACGCCACGAGTCTCGGTTCTTTAGCGCTGTTTGTGAGTTCGCGCAGCCTCGTCACTCTTTCCACGTTCCAGTCCCGTTCCGAGGCGCGTTTCGCGATTTCTTTTTGAGAAAACACAGTGCTTTAGAGCCGCGCCTGCTACGGCGGGCCTTCTCCCGCATTGTTTTCGCGAGGATACCAGAAGAAAGACGAGACAAAGGGAGGCACAGAAATCCTTGATGCTGCACACGAGAAAGAAACCCCTTCACACAGGGGAGAAAGTCGTTGGCTCTACAAAAAAATGGGAAAACTACGGAAGAAAAATGCCTTCAAGGCTCTGCGGGAGCGGCGTGGCCGACAGACCCGCACCTTTTTCAGCACTTCACCTCACCACAGTCGACAATCTGGACGTCTTGCTGAAAAAACAAAAACGGAAACACACAAAAGAGCGATCGAGTTCCCCATTGAAGCTATAAGTGCCCACCTCTTCGACTTTTCCGTGTCTCCTTCCGCTTTCGCTGTTTATCTACGCATTGTCCCGTTTCTTCTTTCTCGGCGGCTTCTCCGCAGTGGTTTATCCTGGCCCTGTGTTGGGAACAAGAAAGTGCCTGGATTTCCGTGCGCACATCTGTGTGTTTCGGCAAAGACCTTTGCTTTCTGTCGATTTAATCCTCTTACCGTGGGCCTGTCGTTGCTTTTGTCGGTCTCCACGTTTTCCACTTCGTCGAGGACGTCCTGGCCCTCGACTACTTCGCCAAAGACCACGTGCTTGCTGAAGCAAGAAAGACGAAAAACAGCGCATGCCCAAGCACCCAGACAGATCGCCCTCTTTCACTGCGGCAAAACCCTGGAAGACACCTTCCACATTCAATTCACACAAACCGGTTTTCTATCCTTGAATACGTATGCCACCACGCTTAATACTATACATGTACACACATATACATATACAGATATACGTGCATACACATGTATGTAGACGTATATCTGAGCTGTAGAATGTTATCTCTGAAACCTGAAGGGTTGTTCTCCCAATGGGAAGACTGGCTTCGTTACCGAGCGCCAAATTTCTTTGCTTCCCTCGACCAAAGCACCGTTCTCGCCACAAACATTCCCATCGAACCCAGAACCTGTTTCGGTTATTGCTGCTGTCACGGGACACATACCCACGCTACCGAAAGGGTGAGCAGTAGACCAACCACGGTTCGCAAAGACTTCGCCAGGTTTCCCGCGCGTGCAGCGCCTTTGCTTCTCACTGCCTCTCACCCGTCGAGATGCGGTGCGGGGCCAAAGGTGATGAAGAATTGGGACGAGTTTGTGTTTGGACCGCAGTTCGCCATGGACAGCTGCCCTCTGCCTGTGTGCTGATCAACGAACTTCTCGTCTGTTCACACGAGACAAAAAGAGGAAAGAGTGACGCAATAACGAGAAGCGCGGAAAGGATGCGAGACGCCCTGGAAGAACAAGGAGATTTTTCAGCCTACCACGCACCTACCACGAAAAGAGAGAGCTTTCCTCTCGCCCAGAAAACGTCACTCTTTTCTCTTGATTGTTCGTGGCCTGAGCCCGTTTCGCCCTGTCTCCTTCCTTTCTCCTTTCTTCTCGACTTTTTGCTCACCGTTGAACTGTGGCCCGTAGATGGACTCGCCGCCAGTACCGTCCCCATTCGTGAAGTCGCCGCCCTGCATCATGAACCCCGGAATGATCCGGTGGAATAGCGAATTCTTGAAGCACAGGGGCTTTCCTTTCGTTCCTTCGCCCTTTTCTCCTGAACAGGAAAGTGTCCCCAAACGCGTTTCGCAGCACACGTTTCCCGCGCACAAATACCTCCAGGCGCCTACATCGATTTACGCTGCCCGATTCACCGGAGCAAACACACACATACACCTGTATTTGTACATACGCATACAAAGAGAGACATATACTGACATAGAACGACACATATACACACATATATACACATATATATAATATATATACATATACATGTAGATATGCACATGCATATGCAGCAAAAATTTGACTGAGTTCCATGGACAGGTTCTGCTTTGACATGCTGAGGACGAAAGAGGGAAGGTCGCTGCGGGGGGAGGCGAAGAGGAACGAGGCCCCTACCTGTGCAGAGAGCGCGGAAATTCTCGGCTGTCTTCGGGACCGTGTCGTTGTACAGGGCGAAGACGACTCGCTTTGCTGCACACCCACGCCCCGCCGTCGAAACCAGATGAAAGTTGGGACTGCAGTCTGGCAGTTGCCTGCTTGCGCACTGAAATGCTCAAATCCGTAACTCCATCTCTTCCCGGCTCTAAACCACTCTCTCTGTATAAATATATGTATATACTGCACATGTATATATATATATATATATCACGTGCTTACAGATATAGATATATTCACTCTCCACATCTCTATAAGACGGTGGTTTTCTGAAATGAAGATCTATCTATATTTGCACGTAAAAAAAGGAGGGATGTTGACTACGGAGTGCTTCACGAGGTTTTCTACGCCTTTTTTCCTTTACTAACGTTCGGCTGTTCTCCCATTAATAACTTTAAACAGTATTTTCACCGCACTGTTTTTTCACAATCATTATTTATGACAGCACAGAAGGTAAAACAGACGGGTATATATATATATATATATATATATAATATGCAGGCCTGATCGGAACACGTACGCCGTCCTGTTTCTCCTGTTTCAATCTACACTTGAAGACAGAACAAATACGGCCCTCCGGCGTTCGGATTCTCCACATCCACATACATGCACATTTATACGTGTATAGGTAACTTGCCCCCTCGATGATTTTGAGTCTTCACACGCCTCGCGTGTTCTTATCCAAATGCCAAGACACGTCCATGCAGCGAAAACGCTGTCTCCTAAGTGCTACAATAACTGCTGGACGGGTTCGTGTTGTCAGAGCCCTCTGGGAGTTAGAAGAAAAACGACTGCTTACGCTCCTTGTCTCCAACTTTGATGTCCATGTACACCTTGGGGCATTTGGCCACGTTGCGGATGCCTTGTTTCTCTGCATGCGCAGTCGCCACCGAAGCGAAAGACAGGGAATGAAAAACGGAAGGAAAAGGGCCGAAGGCGCCAGGCAAACGCCCTCGTGCCTGTCGCGAACAGACGCACGGCGAGAGGAGAGAGAGCGCGGCAAAAATCCGGAAGAGAAAAGAAAACGTACGCGGACCACTCGACGAGGACAAACGGTTTCGAAGGGAAAGATGCAGGAGACAGGCGCACGGACGCACCTGTGTAAAGGTCGACTTTCTTGAAGATGTTTCCAAAGGCAGACTTTTCCTTGGCCCGAACCTCCTCGATCTTCTTCTTGCACTGCAGTGTGGGCCAGGCACAAGACAGGCACTGTTCCATGACATGCCGTTCCTCTCAGGAGAGAAAAAAGGTTTTCTGGAGACGACCTTACTGCCACTTTGTCACGCGAAAACGGGGAAATCCGAAAGATCTGCGTTCGTCTCTCTATATCGCGCGTACACTGCCGCGCTCCAGATAAAAGCCTACGACGCAGTGCGGACTCAAAATCACGTCCTTCCTCCCTCCCTCCTTCTCGTTCCCCTCCCAGGCACTGCTGTCCCTCGCCCTCGCCGTTTTCGTGCCTCTCTCTCTCGCTCCCGCCTCTTTCCGCTTTCCTTTCTCGTTTTTTTCTTCGCTCCTCGCTTTTGTGTCTGTTCTCTTTCCTCTCTCCTTCGTCGGTTCTTCACCTTCTCCAGTTCTCGTCGAATTTCGACATTTTTCGGGTCCAGCTTGGCCGCCTGCACAAAGTCGTGACGCGCCTCGTCGAGAAGGCCCACAGCCATGCGTGCGACTCCGCGACGGAACCGCCCCTTGCTGCTTTCCTAACGAGAAGACACAGACATTCCCCACGATTCGCGGAAAAGGAGTCGCCGTCGCCTTTTCACAGAAACGTCGCTTCACACGCCACACTGACGCTCAGGAGAGAGACAAAGGGAAGACAAAACAGACTGTCGGTCACCAGCAGGCTCCACGAAGCTTTCCACAGAGTTCCAAAAGCTTGCCGACACCCGGCGCCTTCAGACACTCCCGATACATGCCTCCCCGATGCCACCCATACACACCGAGCTGCGCAGCCTCGCAGACTTTTATTTCTATCTAATTCTGAATCTCTATCTCTGAAGCTCTATCTGTCGATCTCCGTATCTATCGAGTGTGATGGCCGAGCTGCGGATCTCCGCGGCTGCAGATTCGAGGACTCGAAAACGACTTGGCACTCGAGGCGTCTGAGAAAAAGGCGAGCAGTCTGCGTTCTTGTGTGTTGGGCGTGTCTCTTTGTGTCGAAAAAGAAGCGCGAAAAAAAGCCCGACTTCTGACTCCTGAGTTTTTCACCCACCGGATCGATCTCCAGCGCCTTCGTCGTTTGCTCGATGGCTTCCGAATACTCGCCCAGACGATTGCAGCATCTGCATGCGGAGCGAAGGGTCGACACGAGACAGGAAACGCGAGAGACGAGCGAACGTGACCAGAACAAAAATCCGCATGAGACAGGGGCACACCAACCGCCCGAGATGCACAGAGGAAGGAAAAACAAAAGACAACACACTCCCATCTATACAAACATATATATATATATATATGTATATATATACATATACGTGCATATATAGATACGTATATATATATAGACGCGCACAACACGATTTAGAGCTACACACAGCTGTATGCCTCAGAAAGGCACGTCTCGTTTTTGGTGTCCAGGCTTCTCCGCAGTGCACGCTCCTGTCCAGTTTGTATGATTTGTCAGAGAGAATGTGGAAGAAAACAGGGTCACGTGGAGGCGTTTCACTCTTACGTGGCGAGGTTGAGGCGCAGAGGCAGCTCGAGACGCTTTTGCTGCTCTCGCTCTTCGTCGCTCCAGTTCTCGACATACGAAAAGTAGTCGAGGCCCTCGCGGTAGGCTGCGGCGGCTTCGGCGTAGTTCCCCTTCTTGAATGCCTCGTTTCCTCTCTCCTTCTCCGCATTCGCGCCTTCAAGTTTCTCTCCCACGTTCATCTCCCATTTGTCCTTCGGCTTCGGATGGCTGTCGAGCAATTCCACGTCGAACTGCAAACACAAAAGGTATCCAACCGTAATACGCAGACCTATACATACGTATATATATATATATATGCATATGTATAGGTTTATGTACGACTGCATATTTGTTCATGCGTTTGTACACGTGCATGGCCTTTGTCTCACACCCATGCGAGCCTTTCCAGTTTCCTTGTGGATGTCGGTGAGACGGGGAAACTGCTGAGCCTTTGAAGGCAGGGAGAGAAGGTGAGTTTATTTCGCGCTCCCAGCCTCGGAAGACTCTCGTCGCGTGAGGAGACCAGTTCACGCTTCCACCTTTTCCTTCGCGTACAGACTTCGCACTCTGCTTTCGGTAAACTTTGTCACACCGACGCAATGCACAAACACATTTTCCCGACGCCTTCGCGGTGCTGTGCGCCGAGCAAGGCCAGATGCCAAACTAAAGCCAACACTCCTTACCTTCAGCACAGCGTTGGGAGGGATAACGGGCGGAGAACCTGAGGCGCCGTAGCCATAGCCGGGCTGAATGGTCTGAGGACCAAAACGGAGGAGGAGAGTGCAGCAATCGTTCGCAGAAAAGAGCGGCGATTTCCGAAACGAAGACACCCGCCCTGGGTACCTCTAGATAGGTCGAGTTCCCTGGCACCAGATCGGAAGACGCGCCAAAAAGCGTGAAGACAAAAGGGTAAGAAAACTGGAAAACACCCTCCGTCCCTCCCAAACCCTCCCCATCTCTAACTACAACTACACGCGAGAAGACAGAAAGCATACACATGAGTACACTTTTATAAACTTTTCTACATAAATCTAGATATATACGTGTGTGGGCGTTTCCAGGTATATATAGAAATATGCATATCTTTGGATACATCTGTGTATACATATATCTATATATATATATATATAAATCCATATATTTATGTACATCTGTATATATATATATATATATATATGCACCTGGGCACATGTACACGTATCGTTTGTTTATTTCCTTTTCTGAAGTCCTATGTTCGCTCTGTCACCTTTTTTCTTACCAGCATGGCGCGTTCGCCTCTCTTCATCTTCATCACTCCTAGGTCCCAGCCGCTAATCACCTGGCCCTCGCCGATGATGAACTTGAATGGGCTGTCTCGGTCTCCTGCCAAGAAAGGAGAGACAGAGAAGTAGCTGAAAAAGAGCGAGAAAGTCTCCACCTTCTCTCTGAGGAGACAGTTCCCTGACCCGGTGTTGCCTCTCCATTCCGTCCGCGAACGGAGGAGAGCCGCGCAGCGAACGCGTTGAACTTTTACAGCTCTGCACTGGTTCCTGGGAAGTGCTGCGCGCAGCGAACGGAACTCCTAGAAGAACAGACGAAAGGCAGTTGAGAAGACTCACTCGAGGAATCGAATTTTGTGCCGTCGAGCAACGTCCCCGTGTAGTGGACAACGACTTCCTCGCCCGGCTGGGGCCTGAGCGCGAGAGTACGAGAGAAGAAAGAACACAACGCGATAGAATGAGGGAAAAAGGGAAAAGATGCAGGACGCACGTTGCCTCGGACAACACGCTGGAGACGTCGAAAAGCAAGGAACAAAAACAGCAAGACAACCGGAAGGCGCACAGAGGCCATAAATGTCTAGGCATGACGGGAGATTTATAAAATGAAGCGTGGCGAGAGTGTGCCTGGCCGAGAGAGTGGAAGGCGCAAGGGACCTCCGGGGCGAACTTTTCACTTCTCAACTCGAGGCCCTTTTTCGTAGCGGCTGAGCCCTGTCTTGTTTTTAGAGGGAATGCGCGCCTTCCCTCTCGGCTCTGTGTCAGCCCTCCCACCGTTTTAACCCAGTTGCGTCTCTTCTCTCCCTCTAACTCCCGCTCTCTGCGTATCCTCCTTTTCTAGCTTTGCTCCTTCCTCTCCTTTTTTCTCCCCTAAACACACCATCTTCTTTGACAGGATCAGGCCTCTTTGCGCCCACACGCCCCCGCCCGTCTCTCCCTACTCACACGTATCCTGCACATATCCACATACATAGTTGTGTATGCATTCTATTACCTATATAATATATATATATATATATAAACATGCATATATAAATATATGTACGTATTTGTATGAATGTCTGTATGTACGTATGTATGCCTGCTTTTAGACGTCTGTAAGTTACGTGCGAGTTTGCGTGTCTGTGCGCTTGACGCTGGGGCGGTTTTTCGCTGCCGAAATGTCCCTGTGTGCGTCTTACGTCGGACCGTCTCCCTCCTTCAAGATCTTTTTGAAGACGCCTTTGTCTCCTTGCGTCATTTCTTCGCCAGCGTCGGCAATGCTATCCGGGTCGACTGCAACCGTTGCGGGTTCGTGTCCCCCACAGCACCCCGAGTGGCTGTGAGCGTCTTCCGGGTGAGTGTGGCCGCATCCTTCACTGTCGCACTCTCCCTTTGTCATCCCGTGGTGTTCCACGCAGTGCGCCTTCTTCTCTTGGCAAGATCCCCCCATCGTGGAAAGTTCTTTCCCGGCACTGACGACACGAGCTTCGCCCAGCTGAGGCAGTCGCGGAAGAGAGCGCAGTGTCTCTCGAAGCATCCGAGGGCAAACGGCCGAGAGAAAAAGAGAGCCAGAGAGAGAGAAATGGCGAGAGTGGGTGGACGGGGTGCACACCTAAATCTCTGTACGGAGAAGAGGACGAGTCGTGAGGAGGGTTGGAAAAAACGGCAGAAAGCGCAAACGGAACGGACTCAGAGTGGACGGAGCGTGGGTCGGAAAACGTGGGACGCACGCGCTTGTTCCTTTCGAACGAATTAAAATCAACCGCGTTACTTTCGGGGCGCAGAATTGAAAGGGACGAGGTGAGAGACCGCCACAGCGCGAACACCCGCGAACTGGTGCAACTTTACTCGTTTGTGTCTCTGTGTCGGCTCTTGCCGCCGCGCGCTCGTGCGCCTCTGCGCGCAGTGGCGTTGGGGTGAACGCGAGAGATTCGCAGCAGCCTCGGGAAGACTAAAACCCAGGATTTCTTTTGGGAATCCTGGGCGTGCGAACTGCTCAAGAACGGGGCACTCAACCCCCGTGCCAAGGAGGGCTTTCCAGTTGCCCCACTTGACAGAAAGGTGAAGCGGCGCCGGGTCGGCGGCTCTCTCGAGGGAATTTGAGTTGTTCGCGAGGACATGAAACACCCTGCAAGGGCGGCACACAGAACGCGCCCTCCCGCATAGTGCGGCGCATGTGGACGAAAGCTGCAAAGCGAGGCGGGAGAGCCGAATGGCGCAAACGCCCAGTGAAAAGGCTCGCTCAGACACCCTCAGCTCTGCTGACGGTTCTCCGGTGCCTGTTTCGAGTGTTCGCGACGTTTTCTCGTTTTTGCCGCCGACAGACGAGACGCGCATACACCCCAGTTCCGCGCGTTTGGCGGGTCACACGGAAAGCAGAAAACGCACGTCAAATGCGAAACAACCAGGGATGTGTCATGGGAGGAGGATCTTCTCGATGTGAAACCCGTGGAAAGCTGCTTGAGAAATTGGTACGGTCGTGGGATCGAGTGAAACGGCGGCTTTGTACGCTCACGCGATGGCGTCGACACACGTCTGCCGAGAAACTCTACTGCTGCGAAACATCACAACTTCGCAGAGGATATAACCTTGCCGATAGATCTGTGCGGTTCCTAGAAAGGGAACACTGGAGAAATACAGAGGCGTTTTCTTCCGTTGGAGAGACACATCTTGGGCATTCCTACTCGTCCACGTGTATTTCTCAGGATTCGCGCGCTGCTGGCGTGCACTGCTGTGGAGACACGACCATCGTTCAAGCAAAAAGTGGAAAAAGTAACGGGCTGTATCGTTCATCCTTTTGGAAAGGCTCTTTGTACACGCCGTACTCCACCCCTGCCGTGTGTGTGCGTGTGTTTCGGTTCGCGAAGCTGCTGCGGAAATCGCGGCTGTCACGAAACGGACGGGAAAACCAAAGACTGCCTCTCTAGCGGAACCGCGAAGCAACGAACAGTCCTTGCGGAAATGCCGAGAGATCTTTTCAAAGGAGGTGCACAAACGTATCCGCTGGTGCCGTTCTCGAGCTAGACACTGCGTCTGATGTGTGTGTCTGTGTGGACCACCACACAGGCATCGTTTTTTCACTATGGACACGCGAGAGGGACCTGTCGCGAAAACGCGTTTCGGACGGTCCTGCCTCTCTCAGTTAGGCCAAAGGGAAGCCGTCGCAAATTTGTCACGACACTCTCGCTTCCTGTACTCGAGAACACAGTGTTGTGTCCGCCTCGGAGACGTCCTCCGGAGAGGGGGACTTTCTTCGCGAGAGAGACGGAACTGCACGGATACACTGGCCTTTCGTTCCTCACCCCATCGAGGCCCGCCAGGTTGTCGATCGTCTTTCTCGTTTCACGCTGCTCTACACACGCTGACGCGTCTCAAGTGTGAGAAGGGGAGCTTTCTGCAAGCATCAATCTGAGAGCCGTTTGGACAGGAACCCCGCTTAGATGACGTTTGTGTATCGCTTCTCGACTTCCGCATTCGTTTTGCGGGGAAAGTTGCACATGCCAGTGCATCTGATTTACGTGTAAGAGAATACATTCGCACAGACACGCAAAGCATGCCCGCGAGGACACTCTTTTGCGTTGGCCGTTTGCGCCAGAAACGACCGGTTTTCTTCCTGCAAACTCACGGGTTTTCTCGGCAGAAAAGAGTATGAGCTCGAGAGTATCGATAATTCACGATTTTATATCGGGTGGTACAGAATATCAAACCTAACAAACAGATACAAGAGAAGAAAAGGAGCCGTGCCGGCACATGTGTACGAACGGGTTGGGATTCTCTTGATAACGCGATTTCGGACGTCCAGGGCGGTTTCCTTCGCGTTCTGTCAGGCCTCAAAAAAGATATCCTGACAAGACAAGAAACGAAGCCCGGAAAGACTATCTGTCTTTTGTCTCTTTTTCTCTCGTAGGGCGAAGAATCTCAAGATGACTTCTTTCTGCCTCTCGGCCTTCTCACCCTCAACTGGCGAGGGCTTTACCGCAGCATTACGAGAGATCGGGCCGAAACGGTTCTCTATCCGAGGAAGACCATCAAATCCTCCGAAGCGAACAGCCTGTTTCCCTCCTTCGTGGGGCAAGAAGTCGTCGGAAACTCTATCTTCGTCCCTCTTGATTTCCTAGCTTTCTAGATATGTGTGGCCCCGCACCCCACATCCCCCGAACACTCTCCCTTTCTCTGCACGCTCTGAACCTCGTCGTTTCTTTCTACGCACAGGATCTCACTTAAATGCTCTCTCCTCTGCCTCGCCGGTTTCCTTCACAAGGTTCCGCGCCCTTTTCTGCCCCGAAAAGCCGCATGGATACCTCGGTCTGGCTCAACCGACACAAATATATACCTCAATCCGCATTATACCTCAATCCGCATCCGTGAATGTCTATGTAAACGTAAGCTTAGGATGCCGTAGAACGAAGCTCGTATGCCTCCGACGCGGGAACAGAGAACGCTGCGTGTGAAGAAGAGAGATTGGCGATATGCTTTTCAAACAAGCGGAGCTGCGGGGCGATAGATGGACATGCTATCCTTTTTTCCGAGAGAAAAAGAGGAATGTGAGCCCGAGGAGTCCTCTCCACGAAGTGTTGTCGTTCGCTGAGTGTCTTACTGTCTAAGATTTCTTGATTCTCTCGGGAAGGAACGCGTACAGGATACTTTCTGGTTCTCAGATGAAATGAAAGACTGACGCATTCTTCCCTATATACATTACAAAACGTAGCGAGAAAGGCTACGCAGCTCTGGACCACGTCTGGCCTTGCCTTGACAGATCGTTGCAAGTAAACCGGCAGCGGACCCGTCTACGACTTTTTCAAACTTTGTCATTTCCTGTCTCTTCTGGGATGCCTAGCTACAAAGGTGCCCAGGAGGCCTTGGCCGGCTTTCCAATCAGGGGGCTCTCAAGATCAGGTTTTTCGCCGAGCTTCTTGTCTGCGATCTTTTTCATCTTTGTCGCTCCAAATCTGTCACTCTAGCTCTTTGAGTTCCCTCCTGTCCATCTTCCTGGCCGAAACGTTCTCCTCTCTTTTCCGTGGTTTATGTCTTCCACTTTCGCCTTTTTGCTAGTTTTTTGGCGCACGGAAACGACGCCTCAGCAGAGGAGGGAAGATACCTGGAGCGGCGGTCGCGACAAGGAGCGACACGAGAAACTCCGCGACAAAGACTTTGCCATTGACAGACGAAGGAAGACCCTTTCCGTTCGCGAAAAGGAAAGAGACATCAAAAAAGGAACCGCCCAGTGAGTTTCGCTTTTTGAGGCCTCTGTGCCTCGTCAGATGAACATCAGGCCGCCCGACAAACACATCGCACATATATATACGTATAGAGTGGTACTTAGATGGACAAAGAAGTCTATATCCACACGCCGATCTCATCTGGGCGCCACGGCGAAACTGCCGACTGTCCAGAGTCTTGAGAGAACCGCGTTTTTTCCGAAACACATCATGATGTCTCGAGACTTGATGCGCAGTCGCCGGGGGCTTGCGGCGCTCCACTTCTCTCCCGAAAGATCTAACTTGATCTCTGCCTTGTCACCGTGCCGTGCAGCTACAGCTTTTGTTCTATTTTCCCTTGGCAATCCGCTAGCCTTACGCGCTGCATCTCGCCAGAATCCTTTTTTCGTTTTTTGCCTCGAGTGTGGCGGAGCTTCGTCGGGGTTACCGACGGCAGATTGTTTGGAGTGCCCTCGAGAAAAAGCCAGTTTCGACGGCGCAGGAAGACTGGAGAGATGACCCGTTTTTGACGGGTTTTTGGCAGAGCCGTGTCCGGAGGGATTCGCACTCTCGGAACCGAAGAAAGGACCCGAGATCTGGTGTCAGCTTGGCCAGCCGAGCGAGATTCTCCTTTTTCAGTCGGTCCTCTCCTCCAAAGAAATCTCTCCCGAAAAACCCACCGACAAACACGAGACTCGCAAGGAGTCTCAGCGCCGCTGAGGTCTGCCTTCTCTCTGATGGAAAACCAACACGAATCTGCTCCAGTGATCGTGTCTGGATGCCGCTCCGTGAAAAGTCTAGACGTGCGCAGTGAAGTATACCGATATGGACATAATGCCCACAAATCTACATACAGGAATTCGTACTCAGAGCCGACCAAGTGTGTGCCCTTGCATGCACATTCGCATATATATATGATATATATGTACAGATGAGGGAGTTCTCATTGTGAGTGCGGATATTTGTGATTATGAAGTCTGGGGAGTCTGAGTGTGTTTTTGTATGTGAGTCTATGAGCGCGAGGGGAACGGGAGAGGCTACGCACTCGATAGACTGAGACCTTCAATAGGTTCCTGTTCAGCCTTGAGAGAGTGTTCATCTACATCCAAGATTTCCTCCGTCCTCGGCAAAGACCCACAGAGCCACGCACCCTTCTTCATTTCGTCCTCTTGTCAGCGTTCTATTTCACTCCGGAACTTCCCTTGTACCCTTGCCTCATGAGACATGAAATATTTATACACAAAAGCGTCTGTATGTACTAATATACGTATATATATATATACATATACATATACATATATATGTATGTATTTGTGGAGACAAATGCCCATAGACCTGCGTGGGCACAGGGCCGTAGACGTTCGTGCCCGCATCGATGGACACAGCCATTTGCCTCGTAACCTAGATATGTATTGAGATGCGTCGGCAAGGAGACAAGTTTACGTGTCTCCTTACTTGTTTAAATTTACCTGCATTTGCGCACATGCGAGTTGCATGTGCACGTGGATAGCCACAGCTCTATATCTATGTATATTTCAGCATGTGTAGGTATTTACAAACATGAACAGTGGCTGTGAAGGAGAGCTGATGGCTATGCGTGTGTTTCCGTTTGCAAGACTCAAACATTTCCTCGATCTTTCCTTCGTGCGGTTGCGAAGCACTGCTCCGTCTTTCATCCCCGTGTTCTACGCTTTCTCTCGTGTCCAACTCCGAAAGAGACAGCCGGTCTTTTCGGTTTTCCTCAGGGTTCTCTCTCTTCGTGGGAGTCGCGAGAAAACGCGAAGCCCCATTTTTCACCACGCCGAGGCAGCCTGTTTTTGCCTTGAAAGAAAACCAGATTTTTTCGACCTGTGTCTTTGTCTGCGGTTCGGCTGTTTACCAGTGTCTTCTCCGCCCTCTACCTTTTAAAGTGCAGAACGCCGTAAGGCCCGTTCAAAGGCTGCATCTTTCGTCTCTCCGTCGCGTTTGCCTCTTCTCTCTCTAGGAATCTTTCTCTTTGCCTGTGCCCTGTAGACATACAGTTGTATAAATAAATGCTTTCCGGTACACATTGATCTGTGTGTCCGCCTCTCTTTCACAAGAAGTATAAAACTTCGCCCTGAAGCGCATCTATGCACGTATATACAAATATACATGCATACATGTTTAGATATGCAAAGATATGTCCAGGCTGATATGTGGAACCAGGCATGCCTGTCAATGGGGCATGTGGAGACTCTGTAAAGTTCGTTTCTTCGATGGGGACTTTTCTGTTGTTTGTGTTTGACACCAGACGAGAGAAGAGATCTGCAGAGAACGCGAAGGCGAAGCTGAGCGGCTCGGTGAGGCAAAGGATTTCGAAGAGACTTTCTTCGCGTTCCTCTGCAGTCCTATACCCGTTCCCCAGAGTATTCAGACCCCCCAAACCTACCCCTCTTGCACGTCTTGATCTCTCTCCCTTTCCCCTTTCCTCCTCATCTTCTCCGTTTCTCCGATTCAGCCAAACTGCAACAGACAGGCTCAGAACGCCTCGCAGGAGATCTGTGGGGTCGCCGCTTTGGAGTTGAGGAGCGCCTCATTCGCCAGCTTCTCGGAGACGAATTTGGAAAAACCAAGACCGAAAAAGAGCCTTGCATGCGCGCCGTCCGTGCCTTTTCTTCCTCAGCGGCACGTTCTGCAGGAGTCGCTGAGCGCCTGCTGTCGCAAGTGCCTCGTCTGCTTCGCCTTCCTCTCGGCCAAGTCTCTGGCCATCGTGGAAAAGGGAACTCGGAAAGATGGAGCAATGCATAGAGAGCTCCCGGGAAGAGCCGGCGAGAGAGAAAGAGGGAAACGAAAAGCGAGTCGTCTGCTCTTTCCACTCTAGCGAGAAGTGTTTGAGTTTCGCAGTGACAGAAGCGAACGTAAAAGAAGGAGAGATAGAAGAGGAAACGGAAGAAGAGAAGGAGATGGAAGAAGAGAAGGAGATGGAAGAAGAGAAGGAGATGGAAGAAAAGAAGGAGATGGAAGAAAAGAAGGAGACGGAGAAGGAGATGGAAGAAGAGAAGGAGATGGAAGAAGAGAAGGAGATGGAAGAAGAGAAGGAGATGGAAGAAAAGAAGGAGATGGAAGAAAAGAAGGAGATGGAAGAAAAGAAGGAGATGGAAGAAAAGAATAAGACAGGTGCAAACAGAAACGCCATGTTGCAGTTGCCACAGAATGCTCCGTGCTCGTTCGCGGAGAGTCAAGAACCGACTCGTCGCGAAGAGACCCCTCTTTCGTCTCGTTCTGCAATTCTCCCGTCCAGTTATCAGCAGCCTCTAAAAGAGAGCGTTTCGCCTTTCGCTGCTTCGTTCTCGATCTCTCTGTCCGGGGCCTCCGCGGCGTCGAGTGTTCCTCTCCTTGCGTCCTCTTCAAGAGAAGACCGGAGGAGCATCTCTCCTCTGGCTCCTGGCACTTGTCTCCCGAACTCGCCGCGCAGTGCGCCAGTGTGTTCCGGTCTAAAAGACCCATCTTCGCCGATGGCGACTCACGCGCCTGTCTCCTCCGCCGAGCCCTACGACACAAGAGAGGGGACACATCGCCCTGTGGAGGCAGAGGGAGACAAACAGGGCAACACAGCCCTCCGCATGCCGGCCGCCCCAGGCGCTGGAAACCGGGGGCAAAATGCACAGACAGAGGAAGCGAAACGGGAGAGGGAAAAAGCAGATAGCAGGAAGGAGGTCGCTGGAGCGAGGAGCGAGGGAGGCGCAGAGAAACGACGGGAAGGCGTGGACGGAAGCGATGAAAAAAACAGAGACGAAGAACAAAAGGACGAAGCGCAGATGACACAATGCGACCGACAGAGGGCACCAGACAGACAGCCAGCAGGGCCAGGAAATGGAGAAGAGGAAGAAGACCGA
Source organism: Neospora caninum Liverpool (assembly GCF_000208865.1). Taxonomy (NCBI): domain Eukaryota; phylum Apicomplexa; class Conoidasida; order Eucoccidiorida; family Sarcocystidae; genus Neospora; species Neospora caninum. The sequence goes on along the minus strand of NC_018394.1, from coordinate 3,970,716 downwards.
GAGACACAGACGACAGGGAAACAAGAGAACGAGGAGAACGCTACTGGAAAAAAGAAGGAGGCAGAAGACAAAACAGAAGAGCGAAGGGAAAACGTCTTCCAGAAAAAGAGAGAAGAAAGGAAACAGGTAGATGAAACGGACGTAATCAGAGGGCAAGAAAATCATGCCGCTTCTCTTTCCTCTTCTTCTTCTTCTTCCTCTTGTTCTTCTCGTTCGTCTTCCTCTCCTTCTCCTTCATCTCCTTCTTCTTCCTCTCCTTCTTCTTGTTCTTCCTCTTCTTCTTCTTGTTCGTCTTCAGCTGTCTCTCCGCTACCATCTACTCCCCAACCTGCTTCCCTTTCTGCTCCGTGTCATCCCCTCGTTTCCCCTTCTTCATCCTTGCCTTCCTCGTCTTCAGGTCTCTCTTCTGCATCTTTTTCTGTCCTTTCCTTTCCGGCGTCTTCTTTCTCTGGGCCTGCCAAGAGCGGAGAGGCGACTGGACCCGTCGACTTTCAGCCCCGTGAGCTTACGCCCTCGAAGCGCCCAGGGGTTGACATTGAAATACAGACAGAGGCTGCGTGCGCCTCAGACCTCGAGAGATCTTTCCCTTCTTTGTCCTGCATGAAGAAAGACGTGAGCGACGAAGACCTCCTCAATCTCTGCACAAAGTTTATTCATCTTCGCTCCGAGTTGGTTCGCCTGTTTTCCCAAAGCTCGACAGGCCTCGGCCCCCTCTCCACGTCCCCGCAGAGCTCTGTCTGTCTCTCCAGAGGCGTGGGAGCGAAGGAGACACCCGGCGCCCACGACGGCGGCACCAGCCCCTTGGGCTCTGGAGCCCAAAGGGGCCGCGGGCATCTGGACCGCCGCGCCTCATGCGAGCTGCAGGGCCCGGCCGAGGGCCTTGGCGCTGCCGGCGAACGACAGGAGACGGCTCTGTGGACCGCCTCGCAAGGAGAGCGGAAGCGAAAGCGGGACGCGTTGGAAAGAGAGGCTCGTGGGTCAGACGCGCGACAGGCAATTGCTTCCCGTCTCGCCCAAGAAGGGGAGTGCGAGAAGGCGGAAACCCGAGCGGCTCTACCACAAACCAGCGACGAAAAACAACTCGAGGAAGGCGGAGAGGGGGAAGACGCCGGCAGAGCCCGCAGACGAAGCCGACGAGGGAGCTTGCCGAGAGACTCGCCTCGGCCCTTTGAGAGAGGAGACCGGGACGAGGCGTGTGGGGCGAAGATGAAAAAAGTTCCGGCGCGCCTCCCGGAAGAGGCGTTTTGTTTTCTCTCTCAAACCAGTGCGAAACAGCCACATGTCGCCCACCTGGAGCGAGATTGGCTAGGCCCCTTGACGCCGAAGAAAAGGCGTTTCTCCGATGTGCACGGCGACATGCCTTGGGAGACTTTCTCCAGGTGTCCCCCCCTCCAGGGGGCGGAGCGCGCGAAGGAAGGCGGAGCGTTTTTGGGCAGCGAAGGGGCGGGAAGGAGACACAGTGAGAGGCGCGGGAGAAGACGCGAGAGAGAAGAGAAGCGGCACGCGTCTTCGCTGCCTAGACTTCATCTTGAAAGAAGTGAAACGAGCAACCGAAGACTGTCCTACGACCCAACTCTCCCGTCTCCATTTGCCAAGCCGAGGCGAGCAGCCTCCCTGCTGCCTTCTCTCTCTCCACGAGACACCGAGGCTCCAAATGCTCACGAGCGTCGCTCTTCGGTTTCTCCTCGTTTCAAAGCCCCCGAGGCCCTCGCCTCCGCGCCGGCTGCTTCCCCTCGAAGTCTCCTGCGTTCGTCGGCGCCTCGGCGCCAGGCTCCCGCAAGTTCTGAGCCTGAAAACCCACTGGGCTCCTCGGCGTCTGATTCCCTTTCCCAGGCCCCGGAGGCCGGCAGGAAAGGCCGCGGAGGCGGTTTGCGCCGTCGTTTCCCGTCGCCCTTTCTTTCTTCTCCGTTCCTTCCTCCCCTCCTGTCTCCGACTGTGTCTCCCTCAGCCGTGTTCTCCGTCGCCTCAGCGCTCGCTCAAGACACTCGCGGAGACGAAAAACTCTCTTCTCGCGCTTCCTCGCTGCCTGCCGTCTTCGACGCCTTCGGCCACCCAGCGGGCCGAGACAATCTACGGTCTCCGCAGAGTCCCTTCTCCGGGGCGTTGCTCGACGAGACCGCCGAGACGTTTGGAGACGCCGACTTGTTTCTGTGCTCTTCGACTCCGCCCTGCGGAACGTTCCCGTCGCCTTCTTCGGGGCCTTCTCCAGATCGCGAAGACCTGACGCGGCGGCTCCTCTCGGGCTCTGTGGGGCGCCAGAGTGTGTGCGCTTCGCCCTCCCCGCCGTTCTCGCAACTAGCTGAGGCGTCCCCACCGCCGGACTCGGAATCTGCGTCAGGTCTTCGCGGGCGCCACGCGAATAGGCTGTGCGTCGGGTTGAGCGAGGAAGGCCGCGAGGAGCGGGAGGGTAGGAGACGGCGGAGAAAGGACGCTCTCGGCAAGGGCGGGGCGCGAACGACGCGAGGCGAGGTAGGAGAGCGAGACGCGATGGAAAAAGACGAGGTTGAAGACCGACGGGGCCGAGTCTTTGCGTCGAGGAAGCGAACGGCCGAGATTCTCGAAAGCCTTCTCTCGGATTCTTGCCCCTTCTTCCCGGAGAGGAAAGAAAGGACGCCCGATCCTTGGGCAAGGGGACCGGGAAACCCGGCAAAGGAGGAGCCCCGAAACGGTGCGAGAGAAGAAGACAAAGACGAAAACTGCCCGTTCGCTTCCTCGCGGCGACAGCGGAAGAACTCCCTTGTCCCTGGCGACGTGGACTTGGACGGCGAGCAGCAGCCGCTCCGTTGCTTTTCGCCGACTCGGGAGAGGAGTCAGGCCCCAGGCGAGCCGGCGAAGCGAGATATCGAGAGCGAGGAGAGGTTGGAAAACGCGTCAGAAAGCAGTGAAAAGGAGGCCTTCTCAGCAAGCTGTTTGCGCTTCGCTCGGCCGTTTCCTTCGTCAGCCCCGTCTCTGTCTCCTTTCGACAGGAGTGCTCCCGAGCGCAGCGCGGCGCCCCACACGACGCAACATTCCTGCTTGGTGTCTCCATTCCTCTCTCCTTCTCGCCCTGCCGCCTTCTCCTCGACTTCGACTTCTCCCCTGGGCGTGAACGAAGCCGGTTCAGACCTTCGGGCCCATTTGCGGGGCGCGTCCGCCTCGCCAAGCCTCCCACAGAACTCCGAAAAAAACCACCGGCTCTGCTCACCTTCGTCCTCGTCCTCTTCTTCTCTTTCACCCCCGTCACTGGAGTCCCTGTACTCTTTTCCCCCTTTGCGCTCGGTTCGCGCTTCGCACGGCCTTTCCTCGAACGAGCCTCCTTTCGCTGGGGTGTCTCCGGTGTCTGCTGTCTCCGAGCCCGCTGGGGCACCAGGTGGAGGCCCGAGAGGCGAGACCGTGGGGCTCGAAACCGACTTGTTGGCTGCTTCCCGCTGCAGCGGAAGGCGGAAGAAACAAGACGAACAAGCGACCGCATCGAAGCCGCGAGAGAAGGGAGAACTCCGGTTCCCTGCGGCTGGGTCTCAGAAACACCCGCAGGCGTCTCCGCTCGGCAGAGCGAAGCGCTGTGTCCTTTCCTCGTCTCAGCGAGAAGACCGTTCGGCCCTTCATCCTGAATTCGCAAGTGACGTCTCTTCGGGAAACGCCACGGAGAGCTCGCTTCCTCTCTCTTTGTCTGCAGTACCTTTTCCGTTCCCGCCTCACGACCGAGCGCACTACGCCTCTCTTTCTTCTGCCTTCTCTCACCACTCGCCTTCTACGGGAGGCGACCCACCAACAAGGCGAGGAACTTCCTACGTGGTAGAAGGCGTGAGCGTCCCCGAGCGGGCGCTCACCTCGGCACGCGGCGACTCGCCTCGAGACTCCTCTCCTCGCTTCTCCGAAAACACGTTCGCCTCGCCCTTTTCGAAGAGCTGTATCCTCTCTTCCCACAACTCCTCGAGTCCCTTCAACGTGCAGGCGCCTCCGGTCGGGCGCCTCGGCGAGGGCGAAAGGCTCCTCGGCGCTTCCGGCGCGTTTTTCGGCCCCGAAGAAGACTTCATGTCTCCGTACCTTTGTGTGGCGTCGCCCTCCGGACCTGCCGGCGGCACGCAGAAAAGAGCAGAGCGGAGCGAAGCGACGGCCCGCGCGACAGAGCGAGATCCCTCGCACGAGGCCGGTGCCTCAGGCTCGGCCTTTAGTTCTGCGTCCGAGCCGCGCCCCAAAAGCAAGCGAGGCGAGAACCGAAGCCGAGAGGACGAGGACGTTTTAGGATCCATGCGAACACGACGAGGCACGGCGCTCCAGGGCACCCGACGCAGTGAGAGCAGAAGAAAAGCGCAGCCTCAGCCGGGCGAGCAGGGAGCGGGGGCCCGAAGCGAGGGCGTGAGGGGGGACGGAGACAGCGAGGGCGGCATCGCCGGGAGCCAGCTGACGGGGCGAGAGGGCCTCTCAGCCTCGGTTTTCTTCACGAGGCGAGCTGGGGCGACGCACGAAACGGCCGGCGAGCCGTTGCACGCAACGCGCGCATCTGTCTCCGCTCGGCGTTGTGGAGAAGAGGAGGCGAGGCTTCCGTCTCCAGGCGGGCACGCAGACGTCTCGCCTCCGGCGGGGTGTGCGCTCCAGGGAGCCCCACGAGAAACGCGAAAAACCAAAAAGGGTAAGGCGAAAACGGGAATTTCCAGCTCCCAGCGAGGCAACGGGCGGGGCAGAGACGGCGCGAATTCCTGTCGACTCTGTAAGACCCGCCAAACGCCACAGTGGAGATATCTGGACGGGCTACCCGTGTGCAACGCCTGCTACATGCGAGCGCGAAAGCGCCAGCAAATCGCCACGGGGCAGCGAAAGCCTGTATCCCTTCTCTCCGGAGCCGTCCCCGCTCCTGCCGCTGTGTCGCCGCCCTTTCCTGTGTCTTCCCTCTCTTCGCTCTCGTGCGCGTCGCTCCCTTCTCTACAGCCTGCACAGCCTGCTCATACAGCGAGCGAGGACAGCGCCGGAAAGCCGGCGTCAGACGCTGCGGACAGCCAGGAAGAGAGAAGAGACAGCGGAGACAGGTCTTCGAGTCTCGAGGCTCAGCGCCTTGGAGCCTGACAAGGCGTAGGAGGAGGAGCCTCGAGAGAGGCGACCGAGGAGCCGCAGGGTCGGACAGAACGAACGAAAGGAGACAGCAGACAGCCAACAGAAGGTGGGAGCCGCTGCGCGGAGAAGGCCGGCAGAAAGGCGTGTCCCGGGATGCCGCAAAGGCTGCGCGTGGCGCGTTTCGAACCAGTTCGCACCCGCCAAATGCGTTTTCTCCTTTTTCCGCTCGGACGGGAGGGCGCAGTGATGTTTGATCGCACGCAAGCCTGCGGCCTCGAGTTTCTTCTTCGAGGGCTGAGGCGTCTCCTCTCCGTGGACCAGAGACTGTGCCAATGGGGTTTCGATGCGCAACGGAAAGATCGCAACGCCCCCCGAGGGGACAGACGGAAAGACCCGGCTGGCACGGACGCCGTGCTCTCTCTCCACTCTTTTTCTCTGCAGCGAAATGCGCGGATCTGTGCTTTCTCACAGTGTGTGGCTTTCCAGCGGCCAGATTCCTTGTGTTTCGTGGCGCTTTCGACTGGATGTCCACGCCCGTTGAGTTCTGTTTTGAGTTCTGTCACGCCTGCGAGTGCTCAGACTCGAGCGACGGCAGCCGCTGGAGCTGCTTGCTTCGGGCTTCTCTGTCCCTCTCGCGGGGAGGCACGCGCCTCGTCTCAGGCGGATCTGAAACGCCGCTGAGAGTGGGGAGTCCGCGTTCGTTTTTGTCTCCCCTGCGCAGAGAGGGACAGCTGAAAGGAGCGCGAAAAAGATCTCGCGGGTGAGGGGCTCTGCTTCGACAGGCGTCCGCCCCGCCAGTCTGTGCAAAAAGCTGGTGCCTTCTGCTGTTTGGACCGACCGAGTGCATAATCACCCGAGCGGGGGAGAGGAAACACGTGCGGGCTAGAGTCTGCAGGCATGCCGCGCAGCGTCGCGTGGTCTCGTGGGAAACAGTCTCGGCACACGTCGCCGTTCTCTGTCTTTGGTCTCTCTGTGTGGGTCAACAAGCAGCAGGCGATCGAGTGGACAAAAAAACATTCGAGAGAAACGAGAGTGATATAACCGATTCGAAGCGACGCGCTTCGCTGTGTTTTGAGCCAAATCGCTCCACTGCTCGTCACTCTGTTTTTGTCTCCTGGCGCGGACCAGTTCTTCCTTTCGCTGATGATGAAGACGCGTTTTCTCTCGCTGGGCTCCGGCAACAGGAGCCTCGCCAGTCTAGAGATTCTCTCGCTCGACAACGCAGCGTCGCCTCGGGTGTTCCAGCACTCTCCAGAGGCGGAGCTGCGCCGTTTTGCACAGCTGTGCCTTCTTCGAAAGTTCCACCTACACAAGTTGGCACGTTTTCACGGAAAAAAAGTGAATTGTTCGACAGGAAAGGGCTCCACAAAGCAACGCAGATGTACACACGCCTCTGAGCATGCCAGCCTTCCACTCCCTAAAAAACTGAAGCAGGCGCGTCGCGCATTCCCGGTGCCTTTCCGCCTTTATCCAGTCGCACCGCAGAGAGAAACGCGAGGCACGAGAGAACAGCCTCATTCCGGTTCCCGCCTTCAAAGCTTAGGGATGGCCGTATTGCAAAAACACACGCAGACATCTCCAGAAAACAAAGACACAGCGTACACACACGTTCCGCCCTCGCCTCCCGCCGCGTGGAAACTCTGTCTTTTCACTGCGGCAGCCACAACTTTTGTTTTTTCACGTCTTCCGTCTCCAGCTTCTTCGTGTGTGTCCCGCTCGGTTTATCTCCGTTCGTTGCAGCCGTTCTGTCGACTACGTGAACAGCCACTCGCCGTCCTCGCGCGCCGCCGTTCTCGTCTTTTCCAGCACGTTCTTCGCCTTCCGCTTCTTCGCCCTGGCCCTCGTGCTCTTCGCGCAGAAGACGGAGGTAGTGCTCGTGAGCCTTGAGAACGACGCGAACGGCTTCAGGTGCCGGCAGCGCCGCCTCGTCATGGCCGAATTGATTGACAACGTTGTCGGTCGGCAGTTTGTACCATCGAAACCACTCGCGAATTCCGGGGACCACGCCACGACACAGACGCTCCACGTCCTCGATGGAATTCAGCTGCGCAAACAACGCATCGCCTTCCCGAATCGCCAAAACCTTCCAGTCCAGCTCTCCGCCGTCGATCATCGCGAGGGCGCCTAGAATCTGAAGGCAAACACGCAGCACGGAAAAAAGGTAAAGAAGCAGAGGCGAAACAAGCGAAAACAAGCGACCGACAGCAAGCGGGCGAGGCAAGTCGGAGCCGAGATGAAGGAGAAAGGCGACCAAATGTGTGCTGCGAAATGTGTTCCGCACTTCCCTAAAATACGCCTTTCACAACAAGAAAAAACACAGGCTCTCGACTTGTCGCTCTGTCTCCCTGTCGCCTCGTGCCTTCTCCACGCATGCGCCTTTTCAAGGAACCTTCGCACTCGCCAGCGATCCTTTGAAAACGCCACACGCGCTCTTCTTCTCGCGGCAGAGACACACGCACCCTTTTTTCTCGGCATTTCCCACCGTTTTTACTTGCGTTCCCCACCTTGACGGGAACGACGCCGCCGACGGGCAACACTTCGCCGCCAATTTCGACGACGTCCAGAGGATCCCCGTCTCCTTGCGCGTGGAAAACTTCTTTCCCACCGGGGACGCGCGGGTCTTCCCAGGTCTGTGGAAACGCCCCGTAGTTCCAGTACAACGTGCTCGCGTATTCTCTCAGCGAGCCTGGAAAAAGACACAGGCGCAACCCCGAAAACCGGAATTCTGAAACCCTCGCTCTCCCGTGTCTCCGAGAGTGAAAAGAGAGAGGAGCAACGGGACGCCGACACGCCAAGGCCCCCTACGCTGCCACACAGACAGACACTGTATACATGCATTTTATATACGAACATCCATGCATAAATCTGAATACAATCACGCGTGCCCACATCTGAACACGACAGGACAACTAGGCATCCATCTCACTCACACGCAGAGTTCCACACTCTGCTTCAGAGACGCGTGCTCATTGGAACTCTGTGCCGAAATACACATACATCGATATCTATCTATTCCTATCTATCTATCTATTCCTATCTATTCCTATCTATTCCTATCTATCTATCTATCGATCTATCTATCTATCTTTCTATCTATCTATTCCTATCTATCTATCTATCTATCTATTCCTATCTATCTATCTATCTATCTATCTATCTATCTATCTATACGTATGCATGTATGTATATATATATATATATGTATGTATTTACGTAAGAACATTTATGACCGCTCTATTGGGGTTGATTCGAGCGCCTGGGGGTGTTTGTGCGAAGCCATCGCGCGCGTTTGTTGCTGGAGGTGTATCAGGCGACGACTCGAAAACTTCCCATTTAACTCGTCCTTTTTCCGTACCGTCCTTCCGAAGGTCTTGCATGATTGGAGTGAAGGGGACGTCAAGTTGGATTTCCATTTTTTTTCGGGTGTTTTTCGGAATTTCAACTACCATGTTGAACAGGACGGGCCCTGTCGCGTTCTTCTCTGTGGTCTGGGAATCTGGATGTTCTGGATGTCCACTCGCGAAGAGCGGCACATCGTGCCAAGGCGAGAGGGGTTTCCCCGACTCTCCGCTGGAAAGAACAACTCGGAAATCCTTCTCGCCTTCTGTCCCGGAGACGAGGCGTCTGTACACTCTTCCAGAGCCTTCCCCATTTGCGGCGTCTTGCTGCGCCGTCTCAGGCGCCTGGCCTGCGTGGCCGAGAGAAGAGCCCCGGGAAGACGCCCATCGCCGGTTTGAGGGGAAAAAGTGGAAGATCCTTCTTCTCGCGCTCTGGGGGGGTTGCGGCGGCAAGCAGTTCGAAGGAAGCGTCGAGCTAGCGGAGCATCCAGGCTGTGGAACGTCCTGCGTTTGCGCTTCGGTAGCCGAACGCGGCGACGGGAGAGAAGAGAGAGCCGAGTTCATCGAGACAGAGAGAGGCGACGCGCGCGGACAGACAGGCGAGGAACAGAAGGCGACAGGACCGGGGGCGGAGGCAGGGAGGGGAGAGAGAGCGCGAGCGCGAGAGAGAGACGAGAAGGGCGAGGCACGCAGCGGCGCGGCCGCTGCGAGGCTGGGGTGGATTGTCGGGAACGTTCGAAGCAGAGCCGAGGAAAACACAGATGGCGTGGTGGCGTAGGTGAACATGGCGAGAAGAAGCGAACAAGACGGTGGGGGCAGACGAAAATACCGAGAAACGCGAGAAAGAGACTGAGCCATAGTCGCCGCAAAACCTCAACCTCGACACCAGCGATATATCCCGAGACAAGAACGAGAAGAAAGAAAAAAAAGAAAAGAAGAGAGGAAGAGAGAGAGAGAACAAACGGTAGAAGAAGGGCGGGAGAAAGACAGATCTGTATCACAGAAGAGCGGGTGCGGGGAGCTCGTGGAGACTCGCGCGTCCTGTGACATCGGCTGACGGTGAAAAGAGAGGAGATGGACATTGACTCTTTCGGCACCGTCAAGTGGACGGGACATGCAGAGGGAGAGGAAAAACGGTTGAGAAATGAGAGCATCCGCGAGAGTAAGCGGAGAGAGAGAGACGGGGTGTATAGCGGGTACACCGAGAGACACCGCTGGAGCAATCGAGGAGAAAAAAACAGAAGACGCAAACGAAACCTACACACGACAGAGAGCTCCAACCATAAGTGTGGACGCAGCGAGAGAGAGAACGACGACGGAGAAAGAAGGCGAATCAGAGTTCGACACGAAAAACTGGGAATCTCAGACCCTGGCGGGGTGTACACACAGCGACTTCCTCAGACAGGGCCAGGAGACAGTGCAGCGGCGCGAGACACCAAGAGAAAGAGTCAGAAGAAAAAGAGCGAGACAGAAGGATGAAGAGATGGAGAGACAGCCAGAGAGAGAAGAGCGGCAAAGGAGACAGAAGAGGCGAAGGAAGACGCAGCGAAGAGAGGACGACTTAGCATGCCGAGGCGTTTGAAATTCTCGCCGCACTACGTTTTGTCTAGAAGGTTTTTTTTTTATCCGTGGCGCCTCTTGTCGCAGGACGCGTGACGTCAGTTGCGTGGCAATCTCGCTGGAAAGTGGAGACACGAAACAAGGCCATTGCAGGCGCTTTTAGACCGGAAAAGGCCAGCCAGCGGCGCCTCTCGGAGCAAGAAAGGTTCTCTGCAGAGAAGAAAGCAGCCGCTGTAGGACCAGCAAAAGCAAAGAGCAGGAACTTTTCTCAAAGGGCGACACAGGGACACTGCCACGCGCACGAGCAAAGTTGCAGAGATTCCTGCGCCTCAGTAGACGTCGCAGTTTTCAAAATCCGTGTCGCGTTTGAGTTCGCTTTCTCAAAAATTTAAAAAGGCGTTTTCCCAACTCTTTCTCTCTCGCCGGGTGGTACTTCTTCCCTCTGCTTCTCCCCGCGCAGCAGTTGAGAGCCGGCCTGTGACACACATCTCTCTGCTGAGGCGCTGTCTCCTGGATCCTTTATTGAGTGGGGCTAAACCTTTGCTTAGACGCTTTTTCCTGTGTTTGAAGAGCCTCTCCCCACGTTGTTTCTTATCCAGAAAGGTCGATATGCGAGAGACTCTGAGGGGAAACTGGGAGGACAGCCTGGACCACACTCACGCCGCAGCGTCAGAAGTGAACGCAGCGGATCTACCGCATATTTTCCGGCACACGCATGTACATTCCCCTCAGGCTGTCCTTCCTGCTGAGCGCAGAACTTTTGTCGTCTCCTGTCTCTGTTCTCGTACTCTCTCGCTGGACGCAAACTGGCCTCGGAGGCACGAGAGTGCCCAGCTTCGAGACACCGTTTTTCGTGCGCAAGGCCTGGGAGGGCCCGCGCCTCGGAGAATTTCCACATTTCTCGGCGAGCATGTGAAGAGGCCGAGCTTCAGAGAAGAGGAAAGACACCCTCCGGCGACGAGCGTCGGATCAGCATGAACCTTCACTTCCTTTTCCAGTTTTCCTGCCTGACTTCGCGTTTTAAGTCACAAAAACGGCCTGCCCCGTGACTTTCTTGCTCGGCTCCTGACTTACACTGTTTCCACAGACACACTCCTCGTCTTTCAAGACGCGCTTCTCGCGTTTTCTTCTCTTTCTCTGCATCTTCTTCCGTCCTGCACTCCTCTCTGCTCTCCTCCCTGCTCTCCTCCCTGCTCTCCTCTCTGCTCTCTTTGTCTTCGTCTCCTGCTCCCTGTTCCCACTTCTCTCTGCTCTCCTCTCTGCTCTCTTTGTCTTCGTCTCCTGCTCCCTGTTCCCACTTCTCTCTCGTTCTTCTCCGTCTCCTCATTCATCGTCTTCTTCTGGCGGGATGCCGTCGCTGGCGACTCTGGCTCGGCGCCCTCCCCAGCCTGCCTCCAAGAGCAAAAGGCGCCTTGCTCTTCGCCCGACTCTCTGCCTTTTCTCGCGCTCAGCTCCCCGCTGCCCCAGCGTCTCCATTCACGAGGAGACGCCTGTCTCTGTTTTCTCCCGCGGCACCGGACCAGATGGTAGCCGCGCCGAAAACGGCGCGTGCGTCGCCTCTCGAGGCCGAGAAAGACCTGTCTCTGATGCCTCTCTTTGTGCGCGCGATGGACACGCAAAGAAGCGACAAGAAACATGCGCGCGAAACCGCGGTGAAAACGATGCTTCTCTATCTACATGCTCGGCCTGTTCGTCCTGTTCGTCTCCGTTCTCGTCTTCCTCTTCTTCCTCTTCTTCGTCTTCTTCTTCTGCTTCCTCTGCTTCCTCTTCCTCCGGCCTTAAGGTATCCATGTCTCGTCTCGTCTTTCCTCCACTGTGTGTTTCTTCCCTCGCGACGTTCGCTTCTTGTTCCTCGTCCGCGTTGAAGCCTTCGCGTATCGCGTCGTCTTCTCTCGCTGCTCCTTTTCTCGCTCCTTCTTCTCTCGCTGCTCCTTTTCTCGCTCCTTCTTCTCTCGCTCCTTCTTCTCTCGCTCCTTCGTCTCTCGGTTTCCGTCTCTCTGCTCCTCGTCTCGGAGGCCCTGTCACTCTGCGCGTTGCGCGGCGCCGCGAAGCTCTCGACTTCGAGCGTCTTCTTCGGCGGCAAGAAAACGCGTTTTCGCAGGATTCTTCGCCGAAACCCAACTCGCCGCCTGCCTCGTCTGCAGTCCAGGCTGGCCGTAAATTGAAGACCTCTTCCACTTCCTCCGCCGCCTCCAATTCAGCCGCTTCGCCTCAGCCGTCTCCATCTTCTCCGCTTTCGTCGCTGACTTCCGGAAGGTCGCCGGGCGTGGACGGTCGAGCGTTTTTGAGACGCGGCGGAGCCTGGCAGGAACCGCTGCGCAGTGTCGAGAAGGACGAGGGTGAGAACCTCGCGTCTTCCGCGTTCCTCAGTCGCGCGTTTGGACCCGTGGAGGGCCAGGTGATCCACGCGCTCCGTCAAGCTGTCCAGAGCCGCAGGCGAGAGGAGCGCGAGAGACGGACCAGCGAGCGGGAAGCGGAGAGACGCGCGAGAGACAGCAACTGCGAAGAATCGAGAGACAGCCTCGCCTCAAGGCTCGGCCAGGAAACTTCCAAAGGTTCAGAGCCGCCATCGAGTTCTCCCGCGTCACAAACCGGCGGCGAACACAGTCTTCAGACTCCCCTTCCTTCCCCTCCTACTTCGTCTTCAGCGGAATTGGTTGAGTTGTATCTCTCGCATGTCCACAGTTTGCGTCAAGTAGCACCTACGCCGCGCGCGTTCACCGACCTGCACATCAAGCATCTGTTGCTTCCAGCCTTCTCGGCCAACGCCCTCGCGCCGCCTTCGTTTCCTTCTTCGCCCCTGAGTGCAGTCGAGGGCGAGTTACCGGCCGCGGGAAAGGACGAAGGCGAGGAGGGACGGTGGAGCCGCAGGGCGCTACCCCACGAGGCTCGGAACGGTCCGGGGCGAGAGGTGCCGAGCGGAGACCGCGGGGCTGCTGGAGCTGGAGAACTGGAGGGAGGCGCGGGGGGCCGAGACTCGAGAGGCAAAGACAGGTTTCTGAGGCTCGGGGAAGCGCCGCAAACGCGGGAACAAACGGGAGAACTGCGCAGAGACGGCAAGGACGAAGGGACTGAGACGGCGCCTCGCGTTCTCGCGGTGTCTGTCCACCGCGACGGAGGGGAACTCCGCGAGGCAGGTTCCCGGGACGAGAGTCTGCCTGCATGGAAGACAGACGCGAGAGAAGACGCGCTGCTTGAGTGGAGTCAAGAGACGCCCGTCAGAACAGAAGAGAGGGAGAAGGAGGAACGCGAAAGACGAAGGAAACTCGCCGAAAAACATGCAGAGATTCTCGCGGCAGACATTCGGGTTCCAGGCCTCTCTGCGGTGCAAAGCGGGGCGGCGGAGGAAGTGGCTGCTTGGCTGACCCACAGGGAGCGGAAGGCAGGAGAGGCAAATGACAGAGGAAATCTCGAGAGAGCTGGGCAGAGGGAACAGAATAGGCCAGTGCAAGAGCTCGGTGCGTCTCGCGCCTCGCCTCCGGACAGCGAGGAGAGCTTCGCGAACGCCGCCTCGCTTGCAAGAGGGACGGCCCCCCCTGAGGAACCGTCGTCTTCTTCCTCGTCGTTGTATCGGGCGCTGTCCTCGTCCTCTTCTTGGGTTCCAGAAGAAGACAAGTGCGCCGCTTCCTCTTCCCATTCCTCATCTTTGTTTGAATTTCGTGGAGGGCGGGAACCGGGCGCCTCGCCTGCGGCGTTGATTTTCTCTCCCGAGGAAACGACGTCGCAGAAAACTTCGTCTTTCGCATCCGCTTCTTCAGATTTTGATCATTTACCGTCGACAGACGCTTCTCTTGGTGCCCCGTCGTTTATCCTCGCCACCGCAAATGCACGCATGCGAGATCGACTCGTCTGTTCTCTCTACCCTCGCAACCGGTCAAATGAAGACTTCATTCTCCCTGCTGCCTCTTCTTCCTCTTCTGCGTCTTCTTCCTGTTCTTCCTCTTCTTCCTCTTCTTCCTCTTCTTCTCTTCTTTGTTCTGGTGTCTCTTCTGAGGCTCGTGAGAGCGAGGAAATTGTGTCAGGTGTCTCTCTTGCTCGGTTGCCCGAAACGCGTCCTTGGCACGAGGAAGGGATGAAGAAAGAAGAGCGGGGGTTTCCCGAGACGAGCGAAGGTCTGCTTTCTGACGACGAAGCGGAACAATTCATGAAGGCTGTCTTTTCCGAAGCCTGGGAGAAGGCAGGAACTCGAGGCATGGAGACAGCGCCTCTGGAGAGCTCGCTTGCGGGCTCAGTTCCGTCTTCCTTAGGAAGGAGACGCGCGCCTCCTATGCGGGGACTGACTGCGGAGGGACGGGAAAAGGCGACACTCGAGGCTAGATGCATCCCCCGGGATGGCGAGTCGAGTCCTCCCTCCCACAGGGCGTCTCCTTTTCAAGGGCCCTCTGCCGCCCGCGACGCGGCTGTGGGGTCAGCCTCCCCCGCTGGAGCCCCAAGGGAAAACGGAGACGCCTCACTCCCGGCGCAGGAGACACGAGGTCGACTGAACGCAGAGGAAGCGCGGGGACGAAGGAGACAGGCCGCAGCCCGTGAGAACGACGAGAAGGAACTGAGTCGGTTGCAAAAGAGAGAACAGGAACGCGAAGAAGTTTCCGCGAGAAGAAGCACGGAATTCGACATGCACTGGGTAGCCGCCTGTGCAGGCCTCGCAGGCGCCGAGGCCCTCGGAGCTGGCCCTCAGACCCCACAGCGAGGCCAAGTGAGAATGGGACACGAGCGCGAGCGCGCAATGGAGACAGACCACGGAGAACTGGACTCCGGGTTCCAGGGAAGAAGGCGTCGACACGAAGGTGGTCGCCTTTTCTCGTCCGCGGGAGAGACCGGGGAGACACAAGACAACGGCAAAGCAACGGCGGCGTCCTCACGGACTGGCTTTCGTGGAGAAGACGAGGCGTGGCCCATGTCCGCCGAGCGCGAAGAGTGGGGAACACCCACACAGAGGAAAGAAGACGGAGAAAGGCCATCTGAGAGCCCCAGCGCCGCTTTCTCCTCGCGTCGAGACGGAGAAGAAAAGGCCAGTCGCGACACAGCGAACGATGGCGACCGTCCGCCACTGCCTCCCGACCCCTTCGAGGACATGCGCCAAATCAAAATGAATTGCGAGCTCGTCGAGTTCTGGAGGGAACGAGGCGCCACGGACTTCGGCCTATACAACGCGTGCCGACTTCCCTTTACTACCAAGTTGTAGGTGGAACGATTTCGAGGTGCGCCGCGGTGCGGTTCGCCTTTCTTTCGCCCGGCACACCAAGTCGACTCGCAGTCTTTTCTGCCACGTTCAGCCTCCAATTCAGCGCCAGCCAGTGCGTGATTTTCCCCTCTCGTTCCGTCTCTGTAGCTTTGTGTGTACATACCCGTCACTTCTATTTTAGACAAGGGAAAGCACCTGCCGCATGCTCTTCCACTAATATGCTGACACCTGGATAGAAGGATTGCATCGCTGCTCACAAATGCATATATATATATATGCATATATGCATGCATGCAGATACATATATGTATGTATATATTTGTTCATGGCATGTGCATCTGATGTTTTTGTGCTGTGGTTTGTCTCCAGAGGCGCACTGGCTGCCTACCGAGCAACTCGCGAGAGCGCTGCTGTCTTCGACGTCTCGTTTCGCCGCGTGTGGCATGTCCACGGGCGGGACCGTCTCTCTGTCCTGGACATGCTCCTGTCCTGCGACTTGGAGCGCGGCATGCGGGTGCGAAAGAAAAACACGAACGTAGTTGGACATATAACTGTGTATACAGATACGCAGGTCAAAAACGCGTATGCGCTTGATGTCCTTGGAGTTTGGAGATTCGGGAGCGGGGCGGGAGACCAGAGCACTTCACCGCTGTTGTGGAAAACAACGTGGAAGCAACGCAATCTAGAGGAGATTTTCACTCTGCATGCACACAACCCAGCACACTCGCCGAAAGCTGCGACTGTTCGCTGAGTGACACAGCCTCGCATGCATGCAAGGACACCCCGAAGCTGTAAACGTATGTGGGTCGAGCGAGAAAACCCCTGATCCTCCCCGTTATGCCTCGCTCTTTCGTTTCGCCTTCTGCCTCTTTCTCGACCTCCGCACCTCTGTGGTTTTTTTTCCTGGTTTTCCGCGTTGTTTGCTGTCTCAATTTTGGGTGTGTGCCAGCGTCTGGCCATCCGCTGTTCGTTTCCTCTGAGGCTGGTGCCTGCATTTCGTTTCCTGGTGGTTCCACGTTTTGCCTGTTGCGTTTCCCAGGTAGGAGACGCGCAGTACGCCGTCCTTCTGGACTCTCGAGGTCTCATTCTGGACGACTGCTTCGTCGCAAAGCTCCGCAGCCGCGTGGAGGTCTGGCTATCAGGCGCCGCACCCGCCCACTGCTTTGACTACGTCGCTCAATTCATCAACTACTGCCGGTAGGACTTCAGTTCATTTTCGAAACCTGCTTCAAAACCAGACGTAAATAGGTTCCATCGGGTCAAGTAGTTCGAGCATGAAGCCTGTCTTTGATCTGAATGCTGAATATCTAGGCACTCCGCGAAGAATCCGTTCTCTTAAAGTACCTAAACACTTAAATTCCAAAAGAGGGGAGGCACTTCGCGTCGCTGTGCATGTTTTCTGAGTTCTCTCTTGCGGCTGTCTCGCTTGCGTCCCGTTCGGATGTCTTCCGCCTTATAGATTTTTACATTTCTACGTAGGTCTACGTCGCGGCGACGTGTATACGCGGGCATTTTCTTCCTCCTGACACGACTGAAGCACTGGAGGAGTTTGAGCCGCAGGTGTCTTCCCTTTCTCGCCCCACGTAGGACCACGCGAGTTTCCAGAACTCTTCTTTTTCTCACGCGGCATTTGTCCCATTCGTGCCCTGCGTTTTCTCTCGTGTTTTTTCGCAGGCAAACGGGACTGGACGTCGCCCTCACGCCGCTCCTCTCTTCGGCATGCGTCATCGCTCTTCAAGGGCCTCGCGCGTTTGAAATCCTCGCCGACCGAGTGCGAGCGTTCGATCTTTCCTCGTCCTGTCAATCTTCCCCTCCTCTCTCTCCATCTCAATCTTCTCAACCTTCTCAATCTTCTCAATCTTCCTGTAGGTCTTCTTCGCTCTTTGACGCTGCCTTAGACGACACTGGACCCACAGGGAGAACAGAAGAAGGCCAAGGTGATCGACGTTCCTCTCCGAGTCCAGTTGAAAACAGCGAAGAGCGGGACGATGGACAATTCCCTCGCGTGCAAATGCGGAGTGCTTGGGGGACGCCTCTGAGCGTCAAGGAGCTCGTGGACTTGCCGTATATGTCAGTGTTCGAGATGGACATTGCGACGGGACAAAATGCACTCGACCGGTAAGGGGACTCCACAGCACACAAGTCGTGGACAGGCGAAGAGGCCGTGAGCAAGATCAAGAAACGTGACGCCGCTAACAAGCAAGAGTTGCAATATATGCATATCTATGTGCAGGCTTGGAATACTGGCATTTACGTGCAGGCGGTATTATCTTTTGCATGTGCAGAATTACTTCAACTTCCTTGGTATTTTTTTTCTCATGTATCAAACTCTCCAGCACACACGCCTATATGCCCAGCGGTGCTTCCACTGACGTCAATGCTCATGCCAAATCTTTCCTACATGGAGATATCTAGACACGTATATCTATCCGTGTATATTTATTTATTTGTGGATACGAATGAATAATCGTATGTGCAGGTGAAAAGATTCACATTTGTTTCGCATTTTTTGCAGGACTGGCTGCCGTTGGGAAAGAGCGACTTGCCTTCGATTGGGCTCGACGGGAGAAGACGGAATTGAAATGTCGTTCGCTTCGCCTCTTCCCGCACTGGCGTTTCTTAAGTGAGTTTCCTTTCGCTACATAAAGGAGACGCGCGGCGCGGTTGGGCCGCATGAGGAAAGAGCGGGACAGCACGCCTGTAGCGCCAAGGAGCGTCGCGTGTCTGAAAGTTGCGGAAGGTGGAAAGAGAGGCTTCGAACTCTCACGGAAAGCAGGATGCATGCAGAGGGTGCTTCCAGGTGACCAAATGAGCGAGGATCAAAGACCCCAAAACGAGCAGACGCCGTCGCTCCCCCTCGCCCTAAGCATCCTCTCGAGAAGAAGTGTGGTTGTTTTTCTTTTCCTGCCTAGGCTTCTTTTCCTACCTTCCTCGACGGCTTCTCGTTCTCTCGCGGCTTCCCACTCCGCGTCTCGCCGCCCTGATCCTCGGCTGTTTTCTCCGTCCACTTCTTCGGTCTCTGCGTCCTCGCTTGCTGAGGCGACTGGTGGTTCTGCGACTGCTCTCGTTCCTACGCTCGGGGGTCTGCATGCACTGGATATGCTTCGCATGGAGTCTGGACTCGTGCGCGTCGGCGTGGACGTGAAGACGCACCACGCCCTTCCCCAGGCGTCTCTCTGTTCTCTTTTGTCGCTCTACAAAATCCGCCGGAGGCTGCTTTTGAGCTACGAAGCGATTCAAAAGCAGTTCACTCTCGGCGCGAAAACGCAGCGCGTGGGAATCATCGTGGGGCGCACTGACCGCCTCGCCTCAGTCGCTGCCTGGGTCAGAGAAGAAGATCGAAAGCGAAGAGACAGTCAGCGCCGTTGGCTGTCTTTGCGGTCGCGCCTGGCCCAAGCAAAGCCGGGGACGACCGGCGAAAGACGCAAACATCACAACGTAAGGGACGAGAGCAACTCACGTCCCGGGACATTCCCTGCTCCGCCTTCTGGTTTGACACTGTAAAGCGTTTCTAAGTTTTCATTGCCTTTTCTAGGTTGCACTGTAAGCATTTTACGTGTGTGTCATCTCTCTAAGGACAGTTAAAGGTTCGCGTTGACTTCCGATCGGGTACGGACACACCGTCGAGCCTGAGTTGAAAGATTCAACGGGGTTCAAGTCTAGGGGAGGTTCGTTTGCATACCCAAGGCAGCGTGTGGGGTTGATACCCAAATACCTTTGCTCATGCCGGAAGCACGAGAGTTAAGAAGGGGACACACACTGGCACACTCATGGAGAGCAGAGCAGACAAAGAGAAGACGCATACGTGGATTTCTTTTTCTCTTTTAGGAAGGAGACCAAGACGAAGAAGCGCTTCTCGCTGAGCTCGTCTCGACCACGCAAGAAGCCTCGCGGGGGTGGCGGTCGGCGCCCCGCGACTGCCGGCCGGGTGTTGCCGGAGACGCTTCCTGCGTCGTTCCGAAGATCCGCCGGCGGTCTTCTCTGGCTGTCTCGGCGGGAGCAGAGGGGCGAGAGCCTCGGGAAGCGTACTTTCCGTTCCACGGCTGCGTCATCATGTCGAATCCTCACCGCCGACCCATCGGCGTTGTCACGTCCTGTGCGTGGAGTCCTCATTTCAAGAGCCGCCTCGCACAAGGGTTGATTCTCCGAGAATTCGCGAAACACAACCAGGTAAGGACGCGCGAAAAGACCACAGCCCGAGTTGCGCTGAGAGACTTGCAAACCTGGGAACAGACGCAGTTGTGGGAACGAAGACGGCCTTTGAAGAAGAAAGGGTTCAAAAACAAGAGAGCAAGGGTCGGGGCGGGGGGTGCACAGATTTTCTCCCCAAGCTGGACTCCGAAATTCCACAAAATACAAAAACAAGAGAGAATGAGAGGGGAAGAGAGAGAAAGGAGACAAAGACGGGGGAGCCGCCGTTTTCGCAGCTTCCGTGTCACGTTTTGCTGGGGGAAAAAAGCGTGTTCCCCTCACACCGCCGCGTGTGTGTCTCTTTTTTTTGGGTCTTCTCTCTCTTTTAGTCGCCGTCTTGCGCTAAAAAGGCGTTGCGCGCCGCCGTGTCTCTCGCGGCAGTTCTGCCTTTCACTTTGGTCTCTGCCTCTCTTTTTTTCGCTTCCTTTTTCAAACCTTCAGGCTCTTCTCATCGCCATTCCCCTTCCTGTGCCCGCCCACTGGTCAGCGCGACGTCGGGGCCGAGCTCTGCGCAGCAAGCAGTTCAGGTGTCTCGTGCCGGCGCAAGTTCACCGCCTGCCTTTCGTCCCTCACAACTATCCTCAGGTAGTGCGAAAAAGCAAAACGGGTTCGAGTCTCCATTCTCGGATGTCGAGGGGTATCAGATGATTTCCTCCCTTTTTCGGATGCGTCAAAAACGCTGCCTGCCTCGCGCACCCTACCCCCCGCGGAGTCTCCTGAGTGTGGGCCTCAAACAAGGCAGATACGGCCGTATCTCTCTTCACAAACATTCATCCCTCGCGTTCGATGCATGCGCGTGTACGCCTGCCTGTACATATTTGCATGCGCACATGCATGCACATCTATATTTGTATGCTCGTGTGTCGAAGATGTGTGTGTACGCGGAGTGACTCTCGGTGTATTTCGTAGGTTTCTGTGTTGATTCATATCCCAGGTTTTCACCTAGTCTTTTATCGATGTGCTTTAAATCTCTCTCATAACTTTGGTTTCATAGTCGCAATGACCTGTGTACTCCAAATGATTACAGGCACCGCTCCAGCGTTTCGATTTTCCGTGGCTGTCTTTCTGGGATGTAGGCGGGTTTGGCCGGGGCGCTTTCAGTCGCCCATCGTGTGCACCGTCGTTTTCGATCTCGATTCTGTCTTTCCTCTTCCTCTTTTCAGTCCGATAAAGACCGAGCGAGAAGCGTCGAGCGGCCGTTCGTGCGAGACGAGAACAACAAACCGAATCGGGCAAAGGCGCGTTCCCTGTAGCGAACAGAGAAGACGGGCGGCTTCTGAGTGTCCCTATCAAGGTCGAGAGGTGGTGGCGACCGCGTTTCGCGAAGAATCGACGTGACGTCGCAAGAATTGCAGGCGCGCAAGCAGGAAAGAAAACACTCGAGAAGGAATGGAACAGCGCAGATGAAGAGAACTTTGCGAAGTTAAAAACGCCCTCGCGCCTTGTGTTTCGGCAATGAAACATTCGCCACGAGGGAGCGAAAGACCTTTTTGCGGTCCCAAGAAACCTGAGCGGCGCTGCGTGCATTTTCCGACGATCCGTGGGAAAACAGGACTGTCCAAAACCGGTGTCTACGAAAGCGGAGGAAAGTTGCAACCTCTGCGGGAATCGGAAGCGAAAGTGGGTTGCCCTCTCTGGGTGGAAAAGACGCGTTTCTTGGCGTTTTTGTGGACGAGAACCTCCGTAGAAAGCCGATCTTTCGAATCGCGAAATCGCGCGCTCGACCGGTGAGCGTTTTGACAACGCAGATCGCTGCATTGTCACTGCCTCGCGGAGCATTTTTTCTGCCGGAGCAGGAGAGAGGCTCATCGTGGGGTCTCTTGGAGACCGATGTTCGAACGTTGCTCGACAGATATGATTTTAGAAAGAAAGGATCTCTTGACGGCGGATGCCGAGGATCCAGGGATAGCTCAGCACTGACGCAAGACCACGACACGCGCGGGCGAGAACCTGGTTTTCAGAGGCTCTCTGGACGTCAGTTGACAAAAGCCGCGAAGTCGAGCTAAACATCTTTGCAGCCACAGTTCTGCAAGGGCAAGAAGCCGCTGTAAAACGCGAAGAAACGGGAGTTTCTAAACGTTCTTCCGTGAGACCCAAAGCGTCTCTCGGCTGCAAAGAGTGTGCTACATCTCTCGGTTGCAAAGATTGTGCTACATCTCTCGGCTGCAAAGAGTGTGCTACATCTCTCGGTTGCAAAGATTGTGCTACATCTCTCGGTTGCAAAGATTGTGCTACATCTCTCGAGATTCTCTCTCGGCGCCTCGCGATTGCCGTCGCCAGAGAACAGAAAGGACCCCCAGGGAGGCAGGCGTTTGCGTCGCATGAAGCTTTCCACGACTGGAGCTGTGTCGAACGCATTCTCAGCCTTCTCGCATTCACGAAGCACTTTAGGCAGAAAACGTCCGCGTAAACCACGCGTTCAACAGGGGGAGAGCGCCTCCCCCCCCCCTGTCCCCGTACACACACGAGAGCATTCAGCAGGCAGAGCAAAGGAGATTCTTCCTAGCTCCGTTGCTCGAAAACAACTTGTGTTTTTAGGTGCCGTGACACCCGAGAGTTCTGTCGCCTTTTCCACTCCAACGGTTTCACCAGTTTCCGGGGGACGCGCGGCCTTCGCCGTCCAAGATGGCGTCCCTGCAGCCTGGCGAGGACAACGAAAACGATCTGTCGTTTCTAACCCTTGGAGCAGGAAGGTGGCTGACTGTGTTCCGCCGCATAGGTTGGTCTCCAAGCGAGGTGAATTCGAGATCGGCACACCGAAGATTCTTCTTCTCGAACGGCTTTATACAACAGTAGGTGGTTCC
Organism: Neospora caninum Liverpool; assembly: GCF_000208865.1. Taxonomy (NCBI): domain Eukaryota; phylum Apicomplexa; class Conoidasida; order Eucoccidiorida; family Sarcocystidae; genus Neospora; species Neospora caninum. Next base: position 3,948,607 of record NC_018394.1, on the reverse strand, counting down.
GCCAGCTTATAACGGCGGGTGTCCATTTCCTTCTCCTTTCCTTTTTCCCCGAAAAAGCGAGGGACACAAGCAGCCGAGACGGAGAAGGTGACGGGGGAACTCAAGGAATCAACCACTTTCCTTCGCGCCTCGTGTTCTGCAGGGTGTACGGCTGATCTTAAAAAGGCCTTGTCTTCGAAAGCGCGGACTCAGGCCGAACGGGGCCCTCGCTGTGTCTCCGCCGCGCGCGCGTCTCGCGTGTCTCTTCTGGGGGCAACGACAGAGGAAAACGGACAAGAGGGGTTTTCTGGATTTTCGAAACAGCCTGAGGAAGCACGGCGAGGGAAAAGAGCGCCAAAAAGAAGCGTCGGAGAGGGTGTAAGAAAAATAGAAAGCGGCGATGCAGCGGATAGTTTGTTTTTGCCGCTGAATGTCGTCTATCCTGGTGTGTAACGGCCTACCCGCGCTGTCAAGAAGAAAGATGATGTAAACCCTAGCCAACGGGAGGAAAAAGCCGACTGGAACGGCCTTTTTAGGTCCTCATGTCTTCAGGAACCCTCGCTTCTCTTCCCCGTCCTTCCGCTGTCTTCGTCTTTCTCTCCGTTTCCATGGGGAGTGACGAGGTCCAGCTAGCGTCGCCGAGCGCCCTGGTAACTCGCGATCTGTGCGCGGAAGATCACGCGCACTTTGCCCGCCATTCTACACGTTTCACCGGAGACAAGAAACCTTCGTTTTCGACAAGCTTGTCTAAGAGAAGGGACAAAATCCCGAGCGCAGGAAGAAGGAAACTGCTCTTTCTCTCGTGCGTGACAGGCTTTACCTTTTTCCGTCACCTTGGTCTCTGTTCAGAGAACAGGTTCAGCCGGTGTCTCTCTCCTCGCTTCGAACCAGAAAGGAGCTACAAAGAGGCTTACGCTTTTTCCGTTTCCGTTTTTCTCTTCCTACTTTCTCTGGTGCCCTTCGTTGACTCTCTCTCCTTCTCCGCTTCGCTGCTCTGCCTCGTTCCTGTCTCCTGCACTTGTCTTCCTCTCTTCTCTTTCCCTGTCTCTCTGTTTCCCCTCTCTTTGTCTCCCTTTCATGCGTGACTCCTTTTCCTCTACTGGGCCGCCTCTCTGCTTCGATGGCAAATGCCGGTTGCATCGACGCTCTCCCACTCCTCCCTTCTGGACACGCTGAAGCCACCATGGAGTCTGTCTCCTCTGCATGCCCCAGTTCCCTTCCTCCCCTTCCTGTTTCTGCTCCGTCTTCCTCTTCGTCCTCTTCTTTCCCTGGTCTCTTTCTCTCAATTTCTCCTGTCTGTCGTGGAAGCAAGGTCTGCTGTGTCCACACAGCTAAAGTCGGAAGACCGTTCGCGTTTCGCTCCTCTTCCACGACGGAAGAAGCGTGCCGCCTGTCTCCAAAGCCTGAGGAGTATGCGGGAACTTCGACTATCCTCTCTCTTTTCTCTCTGGATTTTTCTTCTTTCTCAGAAGGCACCAGCCATGGACATCGCCCGACGGAAACGACCATGTCGAACTCGACACCAGCGCCCGTTGCACAGGAGACGCCTCAGCAGCGCGATGTGAGCCGACATCGAAAGTGTGAACGAAACGCAGGAGACAGCAACATCCCCTGGACTCTAGAGATGCCCTTTCGGATTCTCTGGCGTCTGACAAAAAGGCGGTACCGCAACTCCCTCGAAACCACACAGCACGCCTTGACTTCTCCTCCTCGTCCACCTTCGTCCTTTTCGTCTTCCCCTTCTTCTTCCTCTTCTTCTTCTCCTTCAACCTCTTCCTCTTCTTCATCCTCTTCATCTTCTTCTTCCTCGTCCTCCTCTTCTTCCATTTCTTCCGCACCTCAGTCTCATTATTTGTCTTCTTCATATCCTCGAGGAACGTCTCCGATCACTTCCTGCCACTCCCGCCGTCGATGGGTGCGCAGCGCTGCGGGTACGTCAAGGGAGCGCGGAGTTGCCGAGGCCATCGCTGACTGCGTGGAATGGATTTGCGAAGAACAGGAAACTGAAGATGAAGCCGAGAAGCAGAGCTGGAATGCACGGGAGAACGGCCTGAGACGCCCAGAAGCCGAAGGAGGAACACGAGGAGACACGAGAACGGACGCACGTTTGGGAGACGACGAACCGCCGCAGTTGTCGTCGCGCTCCTCCTTGTTCGCATCCAACAGCCTTGGAACACGTGTCTCCTTCGAAAAGATCCTCTGTTTACACAGCTGGAAGATCTTCTGGACGGCACCGTATCTTCCTCCTTCTATCGACAAAATTCTGGGGCAAACGGTCTTTCTTCTTGCGCAGGTTCGCTCGCCTCAAACACCCGCGTTGGCCTCGTCCTCGCCGCCTCTGTCAGATCCTTTCCTGCCATCTGCGCTGATCTCTGAGTCGTCTGGGCCCTCTGCTCCCCAGGAGGCTCCTGTCCCTTCTCTCTCTTCTCTCTCCTCTTCTGTCTCTTCTTCTCTCTCGTCTTCTGTCTCTTCTTCTCTCTCTTCTCGCTATCCTCTGTCGTGTGTCGGATCTCCAGGGTGGCTTCTCCTCGCTCCTCTCGCTGACGCAGCTGGAGAGAGCACTGCGTCCCTGCGGGGGCCCTCGACGGCCGACAAGACGTCAGAAGCCGGTGAGAAATTGCGAGTGAACGCGTCGCCTCCTGGCGGGGCCGTCGCACGTCTTGCGACCTGCGCATCGTTTCCTCGTTTAGTGCTTCAAAGTTGGAAATGCGCCGACTCCCTCTCTGCATGCGCTCTTTAAGACTCGCGCGCGCGGTGCGGGAACCTCAGCCGTACACACACGTCGCCTAGACCGCCTGTTTATTTCGTGCTACAGAGCGGAACACACTGATCCACCGAGATGTGCCGTTTCAACAGCTTGCTTTTTCAAAAACCGCATTCACTCACGTGGACCTCGCATTCGAAGACCGTTCACAGCGTCCAGTTCGCCGCACGCCTAGGGACCTCGTAGATCTCCCTGCAACAAACCTCCCGATGTTTATCGCTGCACGGGGAGGGTGGGATGTACACGCTCATCTCAACTGCTATAAAAGTGACATTCACCGTGTCTGGGGTACCGTACACGTTTACCTCTCGATGCAGCGGCATTCCAGTGGGCTGTTAATTTCTGTAGGCTTGTGGAGAAGCGGAAACGGATATTGACTCCACGCATATTTGGATGCAGAGCGGGCAAATCGGTGCGAGAGTGAACAGCGACATGTGGCAGTCGCTCAAGATTAGGCTCGATAATGTGACAGACACTTGCTGAGGGAGGCGCGCGACAGACCCACAGATGTGTTTGGAGTTGTTTTTTCTGAAACGGAAATCCCCTGCGTGTGCTGCTCCCTCGCGAAGATCTCGTTCTTCAAATCACGACAGGAAACTCGCGCAGGGCCTTGCGAGACGGGGCGCGCGTCCTTCTCTGTCTCCACTCCGACCTTCCTCTTCCCCACGTGAGTGTCGGCGGTCTCGCGACAAAAATCTATCCACTGCGTGTGTGGCTTGTGACACAGCAAAAGGTCCAGCGTGGCCCAACCTGAAGGGCCGTGTCTGTTTGTCCATATCAAGGCTTGAACAGACTCGGAGCACTGTTGGGGCATGCTTCTGGCGTTTCGAGGTGGTCTCTGGATTTGTGTGTTTCGAGTTCTCTCGACTCCGTCTCGGCCTTCTTCATTCGCTCTCTTGCCTGTGTCTGGGACTCTACCTCAGCGCACGCAGTGCGCGTTTGCCACAGTTTCCGCTGCTGCCGGTTTTGTTTTCAGCTTCTTCGGCTCTTCGGGCACGTTGCGTCAGCCATCCTTGGCGGCACGTGCCTGCCTCGAGAAGTGAAGCTCGCCAGAGACAGCACCGACGAGCGAAGAGTCGGACGGCGAAACGCGTTATCAGTCAACCGCCGAGGCGAAGCACGGCACTCAGGTCTTGTTCCAGTTTCATCTTCTTCGCCTTTCTCCCACGATCCGCTTCTGCTCTCTCAGATCGGCTGGTGCTCCTGGGACGCCTATGGCCGCCGGTTATCTGCGGATTCACTACTCGAGGTGCGTTCTCTCCCGTTTCGCTTCTCTCCGAGTTTGTTCCCTCGTCCTTTCCTCCACTTTCGAGGTAAATTCTGTCTCGTCTTTCCCTCGACACCTGGACAGCCCGAGACGCGTGGGCTTTATGCGTTCCTAGGGAAGGCGAGAAGGTCTAGGAACAACGTGATACGAGGCACCTGAAGCTTCCGCCTTTCTGTCACCGAGTCGTAGCGAGCTCGTACAGGTTCCCGAGTGAAGTGCGTTTTGCTGTTTTGCTGTTTCCGCTTTTTCTCAGACAGTCGAAATGGTTCACCCTGGCTGGGTTGTCATCGATGACGGATGGCAAGAGGCCAGCCCGTACCCACCTTTCGAGAGGCGAGTGGATACGAACAGAGCACAGAAAACGTGAAGAACGGGCGAAAAACGGAATGCAAAAAGGGAATCCGACAAACGCGACGGAGAACGCTGTATCGAATCGGGAAGAGGGGGGAATAGGCCAAGTGGAGGAGACAGAGCGAAGGGGAAAAGGCAAAGAGAAACAACCATGCCTCGGGTTGCGCTGCTGAGTGTCGCGAAGAGCCTTTCTGACCATGATTGGGCATGTCCGTGCACGTCTGAGCGCTATGGCGTGAAGCAAATAAGCGGAGTCTGAGAGCCAGACGAGAGGAGCTGGGTGCAGAACGTAAATCATAACGGAGGTAGTCGGAAGTGTCCATCTCTCCACGCTGGAACAGGACGTCGCTTAGCAAGACACCTAGGAGGGAGGAGCGTTGAGATGCCGCAACGCGGACACTACGGATGATTGCACGCAGTCTGGACCGGGTTTCGTCTTGCTTTGGAGCCTCCTTGACGTTTCCGTTTCCTTTCTCTCAGACCGCCTGTCTCCTTGTTTTCCCCTCGTTTCCGTCTTGCGCTCGTGGCGCCTCTTCTCTCGCTTGTGGCTGCTCCCTGTCTTCCTTTTTCCTCTCCATTGGCTCTTCTCGTGTGCTTTCCTCGCTTTCCAGTTTGGGAAATTCCGAGGCGATTCAAAGTTTCGACGGCTCTGCAGAGGGCCTTCAAATGCGCGAAGTTGTCCGGTCTCTAAATTCGATCCTCAACCGGCCCTTTCTGCTTCACGCGAGAGCGGGCGCAGGAGGCGACAACACCGCGAAGACGGGGAAAAGCACAGAGCCACAAGAGACGCTCCACGCTGGCCAACGCTCTCAGAGGGCGCCGAATCAACCGGCCGGCGAAACGAAGGCCAGCGAAGAGGGCCAGGCAGAGACAAGAATTCGGACAGGACGGCACAAAGAAGGAGAGGCGAGTCCGCGCGTGCTGCTGTGGCATTGCCTCCTGGGGGGATGGCGGGGGATCCAGCCGGCCTTCGCGGCTCGGTTGAACCTCGCCGTGCGCGAGAGAGTCCTACCAACCTTCCCTCCTGGTGAGAATCCTGTGCCGACAAAATACGCACACAAGTGCAGAGGTAGAGTTCCTTTCATACTCGCCTATATAACCGATCCTTTCCCGATATAACACACATTTGCTCTTCATGCACCGCTTCCCCTGCAAATCTAGGTCTTTGCATGCAAATACATGTATATATATGAATATATATATATATATATATATATATGGAGGGGTCTGTCGGTTCTTCAGGTGCAGGACGGGAAGGTTGTTTTTGTGGTGTTTGTAAATCGCGGGTACGTGTACAGAGAGCACCTGTGGTGTGTGGGCCTAATCAGCAGCGGTTGTCGGTGGATACCCGTTATCCTATTTCCCGGTGCGTGTGTGTGTCACTTTCATCTCCAAAGGGCTGAAAGCCGATGAATCGACCGCGCAGCTCGTATACTGGAAACGGGACATGAGTATCCTCCCTGTCTCCTCGAGTGCGGCGTTCTACGCGCTCTTTTATACCCACATCGGACGGTTTGGTAAGAGACGCTGAGGACAGTCAGCCGAGAGCGGATCGGAAAGGGTAGAGACGGACAGAGAACCTGGAGGGAGGTGGGCCGGGAAAGCGGAGACAGAGACGAAACCGCGGAAGCACACGTGTCTCCACAGACGAAAGCATACGGAAATGGTGTTCTCCTGCTCAGCTTCTTCGTTCCGCCGTCTACTCTGCGTATCTATGCTCCAAATACCTTTAAAATATACACGTATTCACAGGGGGTCTGTGTACTTGTGGAATCGAACTATTTACACACATCTGCATATGCACCAGTTTGGTTGTCAAAGGGTCGGCGGTCACACGTTTGCCCCTTGGGGAATGTTGTGTTTTCCGCAGTCAAGCTGGAGAGGGGAAATCGTTGTGTCGAGCTCGCATCTCTGCATGCAGTTCGTCTGTCGTATGCGGTTCCCGCGTGTCTTTTTCAGGGGTCTATGGGGCAAAGATCGATGCCCAGGCCCTGGCCACACTTGTGTCGGAGGGTACGCTAGACTCGACCGCTGTCTCCTCTCTTCGTGGCTATCTACTCGCGGTGCAGCAGGCAAATGCGCTGTATCTGCGTCAAGACACCGAGGGGGAAACGGAGGCAACGGAGCTTCAACAGACAAACGGGGAGACACCCAAAGGCCGGCAAATGCTTTCGTCTTCCTCTGCATGCAGGGAAACAAGCGTCGGGGAGGTAAATGGGTACCTGTGCCGATTCGCTGGTGAAAGAAGTGAGGGCGGCTTTGAGGCAATACCAGAGCCGGGACCGTCTGAGGCGGAACCCGAGGGGAACAACGAGGGCGAGGAAGGCGGCAGCGGAAGACGCGTCCAGGCAACGCAGAATATTTTGAATTGTATGGGAGTGACCGTCCCGAATGTGTACCTTTCTGGATCGATGCTTATCACGCGTTCCTCCGAAGACCACGCTTTTCACGGAGTAAGACAAACTCGAGGCGACAGAGACGAAGACTTGCATGAGAGGAAATCAGCAGCCTTATGCGTAGGGTACGCGACACTGAGGAACCCGATGATACACGCCGTCGACATAGGAACAGACAAGCCCGTATTTTTCGATTTTCCCTTCGTTTATGGGCTCCGACTGTCCTTGATCAGGTCGCCGAAACGGCACAGGCTGTCGCACAGCACATTTGGCATAACGCCACCAATAGTCTGTGGCTTTCTCCCTTCTTCATCACGGGTAGGAAAGCTGAGAACGCGTCAGGGTTCCTCGACGTGCAGCCCTGTGTTTGCGCGTTCCTGTTCGTTCCTGAGCAATCCTTTCGCAAACCAGTGACGAAGCAGATCAGCAGTGCTCGCACGCTGGTGAGACAATGCTCCACAGAAACCGATGCTCAGGCGACTTCTAATTGAACACAAACACCTGCAAACCATGGCGAACGCATTCTCCGTCGCTGCTCTGTCTATCCACGTAGCCAACGGACACAACACACATTCCTTTTGCTGCTCTTCTTTGAGCCCACCAGTAACCTCTGGGGATGCCTGTGGGCGTAGAAAGTGGCGTGGTGACAACCCATCGAGCGAACAGAGGAAAACTAACGGAAGAAGAAAAGGAGGAAGAGAAAAAAGTCTCTGTTGTCTTGCTTCGTTTTCTGCGGGCCGTCTCTAAACATCGTTGTGTTCACTTTAGAATTTCGTTGCACATTGCCCCGTTAGAGAGCATGGGTAAAATGCCCACTAGACACCGGAGAAAACATGCGGTCTTCGTCGTCCCTCTTTTTTCGCTTGCAGACTGGGACATGTTCCGGATCTCTGCGTGGCACAGTCGCATCCACGCCGTTGCCCGCATCATCTCAGGAGGGCCCGTTTATATCTCTGACTCTGCAGAACATTTGAAAGAGAGCTCCAACGATGGAGGAATGAAATCTTGGGTACGGTGCCACAGCGTGTCTTTCTCGCTTTCACTCTGACGCTGCTTATCTCTTTCCGCTTTTCCACTCAATTCTTCTCCTTTGCCTGTTTCCGAAGAAACATAGAACGAGGGGAAAGGGTGGGCAGAGAGGTCAACTGTATCTACTTACGGCCACAGGTGTGCATCGTGAACCGCACATGTATTAATAAATCCATGTATAAGCATGGAGATAGATCTAAACGTGTGCAGACCAGCAGTCGATGTGAGTTCCGTATTGTCGTTAGTAGCCATAAAAAAACTGAATGGGGTTATTCGACTCCAGTTGGCCGTGGAATGACCGGACAACAGAGGTCTGACTTCCTCTGTTGTAGAGTGCTTTTTCCCAAGACGCTCATCGTGTCAGCTACCTCTGTATATCCACATCTCTCTTGGGTCAGTGGTGTCTCTGCAACATGGAACTTTTGCCCACGCCAAAAGAGAGGTTCAACTTCCTCAAATGTCTACCCAACAGAACGCGTGTTTTTGTGTCCGAAATGCTGTTGCGTTGGTTCTGTACAGCGTAAGCTCCTGCACCAGCTGAGACTTCCGGGGTGCACGTTGCCAATGATGGGCAGGTGCACTGGAGCCCCCTGTCCCACGATGGACAGTGTTTTCTTAAATCCCATAACAACGCCACAAGGGTAAGACAACTTCGAGGCGTTGGAATGGAGGACAGAGGCACGGACAAAAGCCGAGCGGAGTAGATGGAGGAGACAAACCAGCGAAAGGGAAAACTCACTGGAACGACTCGAAACAAAACTTTGGACAGAAAGGAGCACCGAGGAGAGGCTCAGCACGGACGAAGCTAGACTATAAGGAAAGTAGCCCACTGCAGCGGCGGGTGGGGAGCTGTCCCGGATACCCGACACAGACGCACACACACAACGAGAGTATTTTTGAGTAGCCTGACTTCAGGAAAAGAACACTGGGAGCATCGAGGTAGACACGGCCGAACCGAAATTCTCAACAAACGGTAACCGAGAGAGAAGTGGAGCCAGACGACAGGAAACAGAAACAGAAGGTAGATGCAAACGGAACCGCGTGCAGTCAACGGGGCGCCGACCTTCCGGGTGGACACGCCGCGAGCACGACCGGGGCTACTGAACCTGCCTCTCCACCGACAGACCACGATACGTGTGCAGAATTTCACAGATGATGAGGCAGGTGAAATATTAGGAAGATTATATGGCAGAGTTCTGAGGGTACGATAGCCCGGAAAGCCACTTTGAGGACGGATAGGGGAATCACGAACTGGTGTAGTCTGCGGGTTGTGTCTAGAATACTATGTGACCGGTCGAACGGTGCCACTGTGCGTGGGGAACATCAGATTGTTGATAGGACCCTCTCTTTGCTGCTGAGAAATAAAGAAAAAACGCAGGCGACAGCCTCCTGGATTCTGCAACATCAGCACAGGAGTCACGAGCGGCTGTAGGGAAGGTCGCCGCATGTCGGTTCGTCTCCAGGCGTGTACGGTGTAATAAGGTGTGCACTCTTTCTACGTTTTCCAGATATAAGGTGGTGAACACGTGTGCAGCCGGCCGTCTGGTCGCAGTTTTCGGCCTCCACGACAGCGGGGCCACACCTTACAGTGCTACCATAACTTTTTCCGACATCGTCAGCCCCCTGCAGGCGGCCGGGGACCAGGCACACCAATATAATGCCTGGCTGGGCAGCCGGTGCCAGTGCGATCCTTCGGAGATGGAAAGTGCTAAAGACTGGGAAAGAGTCCCGACGACTTTCCTATGTACGGATTTGGACGAGAAGGCCTGGGAGTGTCGCAGCAGCCAGCGAGATGGAGACAGAATAAACGCCGCTCCACTGGATTTTACGTGAGACAAACGAGAATGCAACATAGGAACCTTCTGGCGATACAGCAAAAGAGGAACGTGTTTCGCGCGTCAGTCGCTGCCTCTCTATGACTCCTGCGTCCAAGGTCCGTAGATAGGAAGACCACAGGACAGGACACATGTAGGGGTCGGCGAGACTCTGCGTGGTGCAGCTGCTGGTGAAAGCCGTAGTCGCCTCGAGGCATATGTTTTCGAGTGCGGTCTTTGGGAGCCCAAGCTCGTGCCCAGTTTGTCTCACTCTACGGAATTTTCTTGTTTCCAGATATGGCTGGACGGTGGCGCCTCTTTACTACATGAGTGCGAGGCTCTTCGCGCTGACTCCGATCCACCCGACGGGCAGTCTCTTTGGACCAAATGTCAATGATTCTTCTGCCACAGGCATCAGTCTCTTTGAGACCATCCGCATCTCCCTGATCGGTGGAAGGTCGCTTTCCTCGTGTGGTGGTTCTCCAGCAGACTCATGTCGAAAGGCCGGCGGATGTGTCTTAGGGGCATCCGCCTGCTCAGCCTCACGAACGCAGGAATCCAGCGCCCAAGCTACTATTGTCTGCCCTATCGCTCCTCCTCTTGTGTTCACGTTGGTAACGTGCATGTGGGGCGTCTGGGAGGCTGAAGTGAACGAGAATGAAATGACATCCGAAGGACACCAGACGCCGCCCTGCGGGTACCCGGCAGAGCGTCCACGACTGAGCAGCGAATCGACGAACCAGCCCATCGGCAACTCCAAAACAACATGGAACGATGAGAGCGATGCAAAACGTAATGTGGGAGATGCCGAGCGTTACTCGATCCTTCAGGTAAAGGATTCTGCAGTCCTCCATAGGTAAATGCGCAATCGTACGCATTAGACGAACCACTGTGGGTCCGGTCGGCTGCTGGCCTCTAGATGCTCAGCAGGCAGGTGAGGTTTACGACTGGTATACGCCTGCTTCACTGTAGTTATCCATTCTCGCCGAGCACGTGCCACCCCCGGAGGCTTGCTGACGCCGTTCCGAGTGCAATCACGAGCATGTACAGGTTGTTCATGTGGACCTGAGACTTCTGAGGGTGCACTCAGTACCTGTCTTTGGCGGAACTGTTTTCTTTCCTGGGCAACCATACTGTCCATGTTTACCGCTGCAGGGCGTCTACTTCGAGGTCCATGCAGCGACGCTGTCGGAGACATGTTCGATTCTCCTTTGGAGCGATGGTTCACGCCCTCCAGAGTGCTGCGGTGTTCCTGCGCATGCCCGTTCGACTTGCCATGGTTTCGGTCCACGGAAGCGGTTCTATGTCAGACCAGAAAATACGATTCTGTCAAAGGCAATTCAGACTTGTCCCTTCGGGGGCACCCTCTACGAGATTTGCCTGAATGAGACAAAACCCGGAGGGGGTCAGCTACCGTCACTCCATCCAGTTCACGGTTACTTTGTGTGGTAGCTGATGGCCTATATACGTTCTCATGCTTTTCGACTCGCCAGCGGAACACACGTCAGCACGGAACGGTAGCATGTGGTTCTGCCTTGTCCTGCGCTCTACGGCACCCTTGCGCAGAGCTTAAGTGGGCCTTTGACCCTGACATAAGATTGTCAACATAAAGCACGTGCATAAAAAAGTGCTTCAGCTCTGTTTTTTTGTGGATTGTTTCCCGTTATCAAATACTACAAGACCAACATTTGTAGCCAATGTTCTGGTGCACAGGGTGCCCAGACTCAGTGTCGGCGCAATTTACGAACAGAATCCTGCATTCCTCACTGAGCTATGTCTTCGAGGATGACTTCCTATGTCGTGCGTTTTTTCCTGGCCCCCTCCCGGTCCTCTGTTGATTTATCACTGCACCGTAGTCGAGAGACCAACACCATTATCATTACGTACCATTAACTTTGCGTACCGCGTCGTTCACCGTGGAGGACTGGCAATATGATCAGTCAATGCGGATGCTTTTCCTGGAATGGGGTTGCTTGGCCAACCAACTAGAGAATTCTTTTGGTGTTGCTTGCCACCATGTGAACCACGGGAGTGCGCGCCTCTTCAGCGTCTCCTCTGACATGAGGCACCATATGAAGTTTGCCCACCCACCTCGGGGGTGACTAGAACCATTTAAATGTGAGTAGAAGATGTGGAAAACTATTATATTGTAACCACGAAGTTTGCCCACGCACCTCACGTCGCGGCTGGACTGCTGGAGGGTGACTGTTCTTTTGAAGCAACTTCGACGCCGCACTTCAACTAGAGTGGCGCGCACCTGGGTACCAACAAAACATGGTCTGACCGTCGACTCCGGGGGAGCGGCTCATCACAAAAGTGCTAGTTCAGAACAGTTCCGGTGGTTCCTCCTACATACGGTATTTTCTGCGAAGTCACTACCAGGGGTTTTTCTCGTTTATCTGACCAGTCTTCCCTGTTTTCCAATGCCTGCCGCCTGGCACGCAGTGCTCGAAGCCTCGCAATAACTTTAGATTTCCCCCACGGAAAGGAGGAACCCCAGAGAATGTAAGCCCCCAAACCGTCGAAAATTAACCCCCCAATCCCCATTTGCTCATATTTCATTTGGTTTTGCAAGCACTTCTTTCATCTTACTCGTGTCTGACTCCGTCTCTATCTTTTGCTGTCCTAAAACTTATATCTGGCTACGATTGCGTGGTGATTGTGAGACACTAGTAACTCAGAAAAACAACGCGATCACACCCAAGTTTACGTGATACGCGAAGGTAACTTCGCTCAGCAGCTTTTGTTCGACGGAGCTTGCGAAAGGCGACCAAGTGTCCAGTCTCTGCCTGCACGGACAACCCATCCAGCACACTTGCCGGATGAGCCCAGAACACTGGGGGCGTTGTCCTGAAAGGAAGAGGGTGTACCTTGTTTCTCATGGGAGATCATTTGCGTCAACATTTTTACTGCTCTTGAGTCTTTTTGTTTCGATCGTCGAATGGGGTACAACAGCTCTGCAATAAGCGCAAAAGTTCCTGGCCATAGGATCTAGCTCAGACGAACACGATACACTTGATATGCGGGATGCGGTACATCGGTGTCCATACCGATCAGGATCTGATCGAGGACTGGAAATCGCGAGGAATGCTGACAAGTGGGTGGACCTTGGGATACAAGAAACACATTGTTTCTGGTCACGTCCACTCCGGTTTTCCCCCCTTGTCTCCCGGCCGCTCCTCGATTCCAGCACACGCATTATGTGCAACAAGTACATCCAGTTTCTGATCACCAGACACTGTCATGCGCTCCATCAACCACGGACGCCACAAGTTGCACAAGGATTTCCTTGCGCCGCCCCCCTCAGACAACGGATCGGCCGGAACCAATCCAACACTGGGTTTTGGAGAGCCGTATGTTGTCTACGGACTCAAGCGAGGAGAGCGGCGAACAACGAAACGGAGCCGTGTAAACATCGTCTAAGGAGAGAGAGAAGATAGAGAATCCATACTCTTTCAACACCAGACGAAGTGTGCCCGATTGTTTCGGGAACAAGGAAGACAAAGCTAGGTTTAAATCGCAACAAAATCCCGAACGACATTTGCATCGAGATGTATGCCAGAGGACAGCAGCAATAGACCAGCCGGAGCACACACTAGCCGCTGCACACATTCAGTGGATTAAGGATAGATGTGCTAAGAAAGCTTGCGACACGGAGAGACACGGGATCCGCTTGAAGACGATCTGTTCTCTGAGGCACTGCTTTGGCATCGCCTACAAAGACTGCTGGACGTCAGAGTCGGACAGTGCCAGGTGACGCTGACAGCTGACAACGAGACACGCGAAGAGACGGGATATGGACGAATGCACTCTGACATCGTGCCTTGTTCCACGTGGTAGAAAAGAAACCGAGCGACACAACACGGCGCACACGCACATATGAGCAAATACACATGTGCTCGTACAAAGATCACACAGAGGCACGCGCGCCCCCAAGAGATCAAGCAGACATCGTATGTCAAAATGGGCATGCCAGCATTTGTCCGTGACAGTTGGGAACCGCGGAAACCACGAAACGCCAAATGGGGATGGGATACCTCCACTGTACATTCCCCTTGCGGACACTGTGTACCAAGTACACATTTGTTCGTCACCACGGTCACATCGAACTCATGTCAGTTTCATTTCCACTCGTTCTACTTCGGTTCTCCGAAAACGTGCGTCTCAAAAGTAACACCACTGCCTAGGCGTGAATCGCACATACACACCTAGGATTCCGGCCAGAAAAAAATAAGGCACGATGGCCAGACTGACGCTTTTCCACAAACAATAGTTCGCCGAGCGGAGTGCGCCTCTACACGTGAAATCCACGCGAGAGCAGACAGCATGTCGGCACAGATTGCTCCTGAGACGCGGCAACGACTCCACACCGCCACGGCCATAGCGAAGTAGACTCCCCACCACTCAAGAGGATGCATACAAATCACATGCCATTGAAAAAAGAACAGCAAATCAACATATTTACTGACGTGGAGCTCCGACACACTCGGGCGCGCCTTGCGGTATACGCGCGAGCGCTGTGGGAGCCCTCAGGAGCAAACACATCGGCCTGTAACAACGGGGCAAACCCCGAACAATTTCCCCAACTTCTCGCTGTTTCCGTATACCCCGAAACCTCTCGTACCCTGGTCAGACGTGACCTGTCTGCATCGAGTAACTTGCTGGAGCACGTTTCCACCCTGTGAAGTGTCCAGGTGCAATGAGAAACCGGATACCGAATTGCTGCATTTAAAAAACACCAGAGAAGATCGGCGCGCACGACTTGCCAGCGACACACATTGTTTCGCCGTACACGCTGAGGAGCATATTCTGACCGGACATATCCACATTCAAAAGACCTCTTCACGCGTCCGTGTTGTTCTTTTTCGGATGAGGGCCCTCGTAAAAAGCCTTGATTTGCCACCAATATGGGCATTCTGATACTCCGCCGTCAGTCTCTCACTCCCCCTCAACATTCCCATTTCTAGCCCCAATAAGAAAGGCCTTCTTTCCCATCCACGGTGTCGTGGAGGCGAAACGACCAGGCACGCACAGGTGCCCGATGCTTCTACAAAACGCCACATTGCGACAAGAGCCGAGACGTAGCTCCTGCCTGCGAGACCGCCTGCTGTAGAGAGCAACAGCGCCTTGGCACACGCCTCAGCCTCTGTCGATGCGCTCAGTACATACATGAATGGCCTACCTACACCCGTGATTCCCACGGCACATATAACCGGCGAAAACACATCGCATTCGGCAACAAAGGAAACAGATCGCATTCGGAAACAAAGAAAACATATCGCATTCGAAACAAACAATATATCGCCTTTGGAAACAAAGAAAACAGATCGCATTCGAAAACGTAACAGGGTGACCCTCCAGCCTTCCCACGCGTGCTCACAGAACATCACCAAACGATCGCGATACAATTCCCTGTCACCGTTCCGAACAACCGTGCGAGTGTCGACACCTGTGGCCCTCCCACTTGTGTGGTCTTCCGCGCCTGAACGAATCTGAAGTGAAGCACCACCGGCTGGTAGCCGTCTGCGAACCAGACGATCGCTCACTCCTTTGTGCACCGACTCGAACTTGGAAAACTTTCCTCCCTCCGGCGTGCACCACGCCCTACGGTCGCAGGGGCGGCGTTGGAAGCTCTTGGGGATGTCCAGAAAAAGCGCGTGCCGGTGCACACGCATCGCCAAGAAATCGCACGCTTCACTTTGGCTACGGATCCGCCCACTGTTTGAAGCACGCAACAGTTTACCCTCAAGCAGCAGCCTCCCCGTGCGGCTCTGCATGATCAGCGCCTCTGTTACGTTGAGGATGAGGACCCGAATGCCGGCGCCCCGCACGGGCTCTCACGTTTGCTCCCGAAGTCGCGACACACTTAACGTTTGTCGCACAAAAGCGGAAAAAATATGTACCTGCGAACGAGAAGCGCTTGTTCGAGCTCGGTCAGGTTTCTCTGTTGCACATCGCGCAGCGATGTCTGATGCAATCGGCAAACGTACATACGCATGTGTGTGACTGTCCCCTTCTCGACGGGAAGTGCCTCTCGAAAAGACTCAGAGAGGACACGCAAGCCTCCCCTGTCGAAACTGCCCTTCGGAAGCTGTCTAACGGATGCTCGCCAACGACAGCAGACGAGGGCCGAAGCACTTCCCCCGCCGTCTCGTATCCCCGCGGGACCAGGGAGCGGCGAGCTGCCTCCGGGGCCCCAAAAGTCCGAAACGCGATGGAGGCCTACACACAAGACAATCTGCAGAGTTCACGAGAACACTTTTCCAGGAGAGGAAAAACCGAGAAAACACCGAGAGTCCACGGGCCCGACCGCGCCACATCCCGGTCGCGTTTCACGGCTGTTATAAAGCACGGGGACTTCCTCATAGCATTATGGCCTCAGACTCCACTCAGTCTGCCTGTCCTGTCAAGAGGATCCGCTTAGCGGCAGGCCGGCCTCGCGGGATCCAAGAAACCTTGTTCTTCACGTGCCCTGCGCAGGCGCATCCACGAGGGCTGCAGCCCCGCCTTCGCTTCGCGGGGCCGGTTCACAAAGGATCTGAGCGTCCAGAGGTCTGGGCGAAGGCCTCGTTGCCAGCCGAGCTTTCCTCTCCACGCGCGGCCGACTCCGGAAATAGCGAACATCCCAAAAGGTGTACATACCAACGGTGGCAACAGACATATATCGAATTTCAAGCGAGTTGACCTTGCACAGCGATGACCAGAAACTTTCGAAAACCCTGGATTTGTTAGTTTCTCGAAGCGCCCTGCTGGAATCCGCGCGCCTCGCCGCCTGTCTCCAGCTGCGTCAGCCATGGGTCTGCGAGAGCGTGTGCCGCGGAAGGCCTCTCGCGAGGATCCACCCGAAGCAGGCTGCGAACGACGCGTTTCGCCTCGCCGGAGACATTTCGCCACGTCTCGCCGCTGCTGAGTTCCGCATCAATCAGCGGATCGAGCAGTGGAGCGAGATCTGCAGCGCTTTCGATGTCGCTGGCCAATACCGCCATGCAGTCGAGCGTCACAGAGTTCATCGTGTGCACCGGCGCCACACAGTCGGCAGCATCCGGGAAACATTCGTTTTCGCGGGGACATCGCGTTACCAGCACTGCCCCGGAGCGTGGAGTCCGGGCGCTGTGGGCAGTTCTTTTGAACCCGCAGCCGCTTTTTTGCTGACTCGAGTAGCGCTGCCAAAGGAAGCTCAGGACGTCTGTATTCCCAAACGGCGTGCACCCGGTAAGGAGGAGGGCAAAGACGACTCCCGCCGCCCAGACGTCCACTTTCCCGTCGTAGCCGGATTTCGTGAACAGCTCTGGGGCCCTGGAGAATGAGTCACCACAGACACACCACGGGGGCTATGCATGTCATTTCGACGCTATGGGCAAAACACAGACGCGAGACGCAGAACGCCCCACCGCGCGTGCGGCACGAGACGGGCCCTATCTAATCTACCTGGAGACTTGATACTCTTCGTTGCTTTTCCCGGAGCACGTTACTGGCCGTGAAATAACTAGCAGACGGTGTCAGTGCCTAAACGTCCGTGGGCCGCGGTAGCGACTGCCTGAATTCTCCCTGTCTCCGAGCTACGGTTGGTTCTGGCTACGCGCGTGATCTTCTCTCTCCAGTCTCGCCTCACATGTACATTGGCGTGCCGGCTCCCGCGGGGGCCTTGCGGCGTTCCCGGGAAGCCTGCGCAGCTTCCACAGGAACTGCACTTCCCAAATCACTCAAGAGGACTGGGGGCAAACCCGGGGTTTCCCCGCGGCCGCCATGGCCACACAGGGGTTCCGCCAAAATGAAGTTTTCCGCTTTCACGTCGCCGTGGATGAGCCCCTCCGCGTGCAGCCCTGCAAGCGCCGTCAGCATCTGACGCAGGTATCGACTGCACGCTGCTTCGTCGAGCGCGCCGGCGATGGACTGCTCGACGCACGCGCACAGCCTGTCCTTGCACGCGCCTGTTCCGCACCGTCTCCAGCTTCTCTCCGGACTCTCCCGGTGCTTCTGCCTGATCAAGGCAAGGAGTTCGGGGCCTCGCGCCAAATCCATCACGATCCACTGCCCACGACAGTCGTGAATGGCTCGGCGGTGGCGAACGACGTGCGGCACGCGAAGCCGGCAGAGCCGCTCGACGATCGGCAGCGGCAACGCCTCTTCTAGGAAGAACTTCAGACAGACTTCCGCGTCTCCGTCCTCTGAGGCGTTCGCGAGCGGATTCGCCGGGTTCAGGCGCTGAGAACGGTACACGACGCCCTGACTGCCCTCGCCGAGCTTCTCGAGAAGAACGAAGTGGGTGCTGATGTCGGCGACGAACTCGTAGAAGGCACTTGGTTTCCACGACCAGTCGCGGTCTTCACTGGGGCAACGCGTGCTGGGGGAGCTCCCAGCGCCTTGGTCACCTGCGGAGACCGACTCGAGCCACGAGAGCGCCCCTCGGCCGTCGCCAGGCTCCACGCTGAATCCAGAAGCTGGCGACGCGCACGGCTCCGAGGCGGTTCCAAGGGACAGAGTCGACGCGGTTCCCGCGTGGGATGTCTCATCATTCTCGTCTTCCTCACAACTCGACAAGCTGCGCCACGTGCTGGCTCCACTGACGGTTGACGGACTCCGGCCGTCTTGAGGCGTTCCGCACGTGGACGAGACGCCTGCAAATCCCGAGTACATGTCCGTGAAGCATTTGAACGGCGAGGCGAAGCCTTTCTCGGCCGCTGGACCCGCCGACCGGGAGATGCAGCCGGGGAGGCGGAGACGCGCTTGTCGGGCGCAGCAGCCTTCGGGTTGAGGCACCGGAGCTGTCAGCTCTGGAGTCCTCAGCGCGTCCGCGCAAAGCGGCCTTCCAGATTCCCCTTCCGCACAGGTCCGTGCGTGAGGCCCCTCCATGCTGAAGACTCTCGCGGGGGCCGAGACCGTCGCTGGTGTGTCTCGACACCCGGGGGAAGCGCGAGGCGCTACTGCGTGAGCTCGGTCGCGAAGGACAGGTCGGAGTGTTTTTGCCCGCTGAAGAGGCTCTGCCGAGATCCTCGCGGGAGGGGCGGGGCCTGCCACCACGTGTTTCTGCTTGGTCGTAAGATTTCCTTCTCCACAGACGGCAGTTGCCTTACGCCTGCGGAGAGAAACAAAAAAAACGAACGCACGACGGCGTGTGCGTCGACGGGGGTCATGGACGGACGGAGAGGCGGATGGCGCCTGTCCTGGTTCTGCTCAGCTGAGATGTGCAGACGGTCGATAGTCGCTGCATCCACCAGGACTCCGCAACGGAGTGTCCGGCGGCCCCCGCTTCGCGCGTGGCTGTTCTCAGATCTTCAGATTTTCTGTCGCATTTGTCTTTCCCACGGGGAATTTCGGAAGCCCTCTCTCAGCTGCGGCGGGCTGCCTGACGAACAAGAAGGCACATGGATGGCGGGGGGGCTCCCGCGCAGTTCACGCCTTGGGCGTGGAAAAAACACCACACACACTCTCCCCGGAAATGCTGCGGTTCTGTATACAGAGGGAGAGCGCAGTCTTCCTGTCTGTGGCTGAGGACGCGTTCTCAAAAGGCGCTTGCAGAGGGGGTCAGCTGTCGCCTCCAGGCGGCGACCGGCCGGCACTGGAGATGCTGACCGCAGTTTGTTTGCCAAGTCCTAAGCAGTCTTCGCCATTGTGGACCGGCTCCGTTCTTGCTTCCTCGCAGTTTTTTCTCGCCGAAGAAAAAGGGTCACCCCTCAGAAGGCGCGGGATGCGTCGCTGCACATCCCCCACTCTCCGTACGGTCGCGCAAGTCACTCTGGACGCTGCCACACCATGTTCGTTGCGCACGTCCTGGAGCGAAATTCAGGATGTCTCTGTCGGACCGGGGTTCCTCAACGGCGCAAAACCCCGGACGGATCACCAGTTGGGTCTCCTTGGCACGCTCCAGTCCCTGTGTCCTCGGATAGCGTTCTCCATCACACGAGCGTTTACGCCTCCGCCCTGTGGATGTCGGCGACGGCGTCGTCTCTGAGGCCGTGAACCGGTATTTCTGCCGACCCTCGATTCCGCAGCTCCAGAGAAGACACAACGCAAAACTTCCCAGCGGCCTGGACGCCGCCGACCAGACGGGTGTTCGATTTCGACGAATTGGTCCAACTTCCACACACACTGCGCCGCAGTCGCCTGTGTTCTCTACGGCAACGCAACGAATCGGAGCCGGGGGTGCTGAGTGTACGTACGCCCCCCCAGTGCACACATTTCTTTCCCCGCGCGCCGCTGCTCCCTCGAGGCCAAAAGAACGCGCAAAAGGGAAAATGTATCCCGTGAACTGTCCTGGAACAGCCTCGCAGTCGAGGACGCAGAGAAGTGACGGCCCAGGCGTGCTCTCGAGAGCGGAAGAGAGACTCGCCGTGGGGCGAACGGCGTCGGCCGTCCAGCGCGGCTGGTCAGGCAGTTTGCCATGCAGGTGCCGGCAGGGCGGCTGCCCTACACACTCCAGATCGAGACAGCCGTGCCTTTTTGCGAGCACTTGGTTCTCCCCCTTTAGGCGATGTGGGAGAGGTCTGGCGGTTTTGAAAAGGACAGAGCGACAGTATGTTTTTCTTTTTGAGTGAGCAATCCCCTTCGCCCCGCAGGACTCGGACTGCGCCGTCAAACCGTCGAGAGGGGGGAGGGCAGCAGAGGGACGCTTTCCCAGAACTGCCAATGAGACGACGCCCGGAAATCACCTTGCCACGAGGACCTCGCAGACAAACGCGGAGAAGCTTTTCACATTCACTGTTCCCGAAAGACGGAAGCTAAGCGCTTCTCCAACTTCCCCGCCCGATTACACACTCTCGTGTGTCGCTTGCCCACTCCGCGCCGCAAACGCGGACCACACTGCGACTCCCGTTGTTTAAACTTGGTTTTTGCGTCGTTGAAAAAAGGACAAAACGGGAAGTGCCTGCGGCGCTCATCGCCGTCCGAGGACGATACCCAACTGTGTGGCAACTCGCAGGTTTTTTAAAATTCAGCCTGGCAGCAGGCGCTCAGCCACAGAACGGTACATGCAGTTGGACTTTCGTGCAGCTCTGCCTTCCCTCGCGCAGACACACAGGCGGGAGAGTACTATTCTTCTGGTTCTTTCCGTTCCGGCAGCAAAGCGCCGAACACATGCAAACCGCGCATTCGCAGGACGGTGTTCGGTGGTACGTCCGAACAGGTTTTGCCCACTGCCGCGCGTTATACGAAATCGGCCGCTCCACGGAACCGGCTTGTCGGCAATCTTTCCTCGAGGAGCGCAGCCCCTCGGGGAAGGCCGCCGTCTGTCATCGTTCCCCAGTTCAGTTGTGGAAGGAGTCCAGTGCAAACGCCGTAGGCGAATTTTTCTGTGAGTGCGCCCTCCCTAATCCACTCTCTCAAGACGGAGCCGTTCAACAGAACTCCCCGTGACTTCAAGCTCGCGTGTACACTGGTTTTTTCCCTTTTGAACTGGGTCATTGCTTTTGTGTGATTTGGCGTAAGACGTCGCGATGCCTGTTGCGCTAGGGATCCTGTAGGTGTTCGAAGTCCAGGTTTGCTCACGCAGCCTCTCCGAACCCCGCACAGGAGACGGCATAAACCGAGGTGTGCGCTCAGTGCTAATGTTTCCGGTGCGGTGAAACGGTTCCCTGGCAAATACGCAAAACGGTTCCCGCCTCGGTGAACGGAAAGGGCGTGCAGTTATCCGCATCCGACAGCCGAGGTGGGAGGCTCGCAAACGTTCCAAGCACAGTCCGTTTTAAAAAAAGGGAGGTACGGAAACGGTTCTCCGAAATTCCAGCAGTGCACCGAAATCCTGTGCCTCGTGGGTTTCCAGGAGGCGCGAGTGCTTTTTTCACTGTGGCGTCGCCGCTCCACACGGAAGGAAAGGCACACGCGCGCCGTCCACTCTGCTGTCCCCCACAGAAGCAAAAAAAGCGGCGGTTTCCTGTGCCTCTCGCCCTTTCTCACGTTCGTCGCACCATCTGCAGACGAAACTGCACGGGAGGGAAGATACGAAAGTGTGTGTGAGGAAATATGCCTTGTTGTGTATTCCACATGCATGTGCTTATCCCACACACTCGTGTAACCTGAGTTGGGCCAGCTGCTCCCGTGCGGAGGACCAGCCCACACAGTCGCTAGAGTCGCGGTGTTGCCTCAGTTCCTCCGGCGCGAAAAAGATCCTGAACTTTTCGAAAAAGTCGGGAAAGCTGGCCATTCTAGAAAGGGACGATTGACGCAGACGAGTCGCCCGCAGGGAAGAAAGCAAGTCGCCACCCCCAAACAGATCAGCTTTTTGTTCGAAACGGCCATCCCCTACATCCCCCGACACAGTGGGGGCGCTGTGCAAAAACCAGTCGCGGGGGAGCCTAGAGGCCTAGACTGAAGACTCTCTCAGTTCTTGGACTGCTGCACGTAGTGATCCAGAATCTTCCTCGTTGAGCTACACAATTCGTTCTGGCCGGATTCGTGGGCCCTACAGAAAAAACGGCACATACACGCGCCTTTCCGCGTGGGTGTGGAAACATCGCGGGCTTTGGACAAAACCTGAGACACAGCTGGAGAAAGAACGAAAAGCGCCCAGTCAGCTCTTCCGTTCTGTGCAGCTGCCACGCGAGAGAGACGGGAAGGCAGCACAGGCGAGAATCTTCTTTTCTGACTCGTAGACTTACTGCTTGCCTTCGCGGCGCTTCTGAAGGATGCCGCGAACACCCTTCGCAAGCACCTTCCCGAGTTCAACCCTGAAGACAAAAACGACACACACGCCGGCTCCAGACGCGCTTCAAAAACTCTGGAAGCATCGCGTGGACCTGCCGTCCTCACAGAGACCGGGAGAAACTTGGGAACGAGACGCCCAAACGCATCTGCAGAGAATGCACTGCCAGCAACCAAAGAACGCCAACAAACTCCACGTTTTCGACACGTGTGCAAAAACACCGCACCTCTTGCTTTCTGTCCATTCACGTCAACCAAGAAGCCTCTCAAAATACGTCTGGCCGGTTCCGATTCGCAAAACGCGCAGTTCGGCTACGCACAGGCTACACGCCCTCCCTTCGACTGGCCTATCGCGGGTCTCTAGAGAAACCAGATACACGACCACGTGCGCCTCCAAAGCTCGCTCTCCGTCACCACGTGTAGGCACAGTTTTTGCAGGTTCGAATGAAGCGGCGACCGCTGATCATCTTCACACACAGCTCTCCAGGAACTACGCGGAGAACGAATCTTCTGTTTCTCCGCCTACCCCCACTGGTCGAAGGAGTTGATCCCCCAGATCCAGCCCTCGACAGCGACGCGGTGTTCGTACAGCGCCAGCAGCTGGCCAATATGGAAAGGCGAGATTTCAGGGAAGAGAAGCCTGACAAAGACCGAGACATCCACAAGCCACATCGTCAAAACAGTTACATCCGGGATGCCCACTCTATGCCTCACGTTCAAACCTCCTCCCACTGACATCCCACATCGAGAAACGACACACACCGCACTTGTGCTTGTGTACACATTTCCTGTTGGTGGGCTAGAGGCGCGTGCTGCGCTTTTTCTATCAATGCGCCCGCCTTCAGCCCTTTAAGTGTTTTGGCCCTTGGTTTTTTGCCGGGGATCAGAGGATCCGTGTGTGTCTCTGCGTGCATCGCAACACATACCCTTCTACGCCAACTGCATGCATGAGGACAGCTCCTCCCATCCACTTACATGCACGAGGGACGGTCGCCTGGGAAGGTTTTGTGGGGAATGAGGTTCTCCGGGATGCCTTCTTTGCGGAGTTGCTCCGGTGTTTTACCAAAGGCCAGCGCGTCCGGTTGCGCGAAGAAGTTGGACATGAGTTCATCGTGGTTGCTCACCGGCTCTTCCTGCGAAAAACAGAACTCGTTTGACAAAAGCTGCCTGCTTGTAACGGGAGAAGTACACCCCGCATCTACCTCTTGGTCTAACGGAATGCACACACATCCATTTCGATATAACCTACACACGTGACGCGGGCTGCAAAAACCGGGGCCGTCGATGGCCTCATGGCGAAATTCTCACAGCTCAGGTGGCCGGGGAACACAAGAAACAGGCAAGGCAGCTACTGCGGTGTACACGGAAAACCCCGAGAGGGCCTTTCGTCTGTGTTTCGCAGCTTTTCGCGCAAACGTTGACACGAAGTCTTCTCTTGCATACACCCGCTTCGCGCACCTTCAGTTTGATCGGCCTCTGAGACTTGCAGAATCCAACGAACTCTGCTGGAATGACACGGCCTTGGTGAATTAGCTGGTAAAAGCTGCAACGGACAAAAGAGATGGAAACGAACAAAAAACGCCATGCGACGGGCACAAATCGCGATCGTTAAATGTCTGTTCTCTCTCTCCCTCGCAGTCTATCTACATCCGCAGGCACACCACTTGAACGCGTTGATACACGCAAGTGCATGCAAATAGGCTGCCGCGATTCGGTAGCTCTCCCTCGATATGCGTATACACATGCGCACGCACGGTTATATATCTAGATACGAACATGCGTTCAGTTAAGCGGAGGCTTTGTATGCACAGGCAACTGCATGCATATACGCCCAAGTGCATGCGCCCTGCATCCAGACGCGCGGGTTTCTCTCGCTTTTCGGTAACACAGCCGGCGCAGAAACCTTTCACAGCCTTTGCCCGACCCTCACCTGTGCTGGCCGTTCGTGCCTGGCTCGCCGAAGAAAACTTCGCCAACATCGAAGTTGAGGGTCTTTCCGTCCATCGTCACGCGCTTACCTGAAGAGCGGCGGTTGAGGGAGACACAAAAAGCCCAGCACGAGCGCATAAACAGTCGCCTGAGCCGCGCGTGCTCACGGTTTCATGTGGACACTTACGCGCCCAACACCCTTCAAACACGTATGTGCATGTACAGGCGACAAAACTTTATGGATATATATATATATATATATGATAATGTTACAAGGTCAATAAGAGAAGACGGCGTCACGAGAGACTGTCGTTTGCAAAGGCGATTTCTGCGGGAAGTTAGGCCTGATAAATGTGGACACCTGTTTACGGCGCATAGCTCCGGTGTACATGCATATCTACACACAAACACACATACACGCATACACATACATATATATATATATATATATATGTGCAAATGTATGTCGACGAACAAGGACGCGTGAGATTGCTTATGCACATGCGGGTTCCCGCGATGTCTCGAGGTTTTGTCCTGGAAAGGACAGTTTCGTGGCCCCGACCATTGCTCTCCATGGTGAGTTGCTGGATGTGCGCAGGGAACCGAAGAAGAGCTTGTGCGTAGGGCAGAACGGCGACGTTCGAGTAGCCGCAGAAAGTGCTGTTCCACACGCTGACGAGGGCCATGAGCATCGGCAGATTGTCCAGCATCTCGGCTGTCTTGAAGTGAACGTCCATCGCGTGAGCCCCCTGGAAACCCAAAGACAGCGCCGTGTGAAACTTGAACACGCGGGAACCAGGGGAAGTGTCCCGAGGCGGCGGAAGCCGTGTGGACAGTCGCCCACAGAGAAACGCCAGAGCACGCCTCTCAGCAAACGCACTTTGTCGCCATGCCCCTCGGCAGACCCAGTGTCTACGAACGAAAACAAGCGGGGCGTGTCTGAGATCCCCACAGGGGCGCTCTGTCGTGAGGCGTGAGAACTGGGAAAGGACTGAGAGAAGACAGCCGGCGCCTCTCCCACATAGAGTTTCGCGCGGCACCGCCCGCGTGGACACGCCCGCGTCGCTGCTGCGCTTGCTGGGGGTGGGGTCTTCGTGTCTGGATGAAAGCTTCTTGATTTGACCGGCTGCGGGAGGAGCGCAAAGAGGACTGGGGAAATGCGTCCCAACCCCCCGGGACAATGGACGGAAGACGATGGAAGAATGGAGCGATGTGTGTCCGTACCTTCAAAAACTCCTTCGCGACATCGTAGCCGTAGTGAAGCGCGAGCGGGAGAATACCAACCGCCGAGGTGACGGAGTACCTGCCGCCCTGAAAGTGAAATCCACACCGGACACACACGCAGGTGACCAAAAACTACCCGTAAACGACCGTCTGTTCTTCAAAAAGAGCGAACCGCTCTTTTCTCGTTTCCTCGACAGGCTGTAGGCAGAGCACTACGCTGAGCGGAGTGCGCAGAAGATCGAGGCACGCCCAAAAGGGGGAAACGCTCGAAGCCTGCAGCGCCGTTTACACGAGCGGCTGCGACAGCCACCGAAACGGAGAGAGTCGACGCAGAAACACACACCAGGATCCGAGACGCGGATCGGCGGTGGGAGCGTAGGATGCAAAGCAAGCGGGGACAAGAGAGGGAAATCTGAGAGCCCGGTTCCCCGTATTAGGCCACTACGGAAAAAAAGAAGTAACGAAATGGGCTCCACGGCGGAATCGTCAAAGTACGCGAGCGCTAAAGGAAAGGGGGCTAGGAAACTGGCCAGACCACCTTTTCGTGTACGCAAAGAAGCACAAAGGTCGACAAGACAAAACCCCTCGACGGGGAGGAGAGCGGGGCGAGAAGGAAAGCACGAAAAAACGTTGGACTTACCACCCAGTCCCAGAAACCAAACACACGGTCTGAATGGATTCCGAATTTGCTCGTTCCCTCGAGGTTGGTGCTCACAGCACAGAAATGTGCGCCTGACATACACAGAAGAAGACCGAAACAGCGCTGCACCAACGCCCGCGTACGCGTTTCTATATGCAGAAACGTGAGCAAAGTGCATCTAAAACTCCAGAAAGCAGAGCGTGGGCCGCCACCACGCGCACAGGAAGGCCGGGGCACTGCGAGAGGAGGGCAGCTCGTCCTCAGACCCGACCGAGGGGGGGAGGCTGCCTCTCGTCTTTGCGGCAAAAAACTGCATGCGCCGTCGATGGGAGAAACGGCTCCAGCGCACGCCACTACGCCACGAGACGCGGACAGCACTTTCGCTCTCTCAGTTTCAGCCTCGACACTGCGAGCGGCGCTTCTGGCCGGCCGGCTTGGAAGCAAGCACCGAAATAAATGGAGAGCGAGTGCAGTTTTTTCCCTCTGCGCCTTTTGCGCGTCAAACACTGGGGCACGACGGCGCGGCGCCGAATCAAAGGCCGCGACTCACCGAGCGCTCGCTCGTCGCCCTTGTAGTGGTTCAGGTACCACTCCCTGACGGATCGGGCATTCATCATCGTCTCCGCAGTCGTGAAGGTCTTGCTGATGACGACTACGAGCGTCTCTTCAGGGTCGAGATTTCTCTCGGCAAGCCACACGTCGACAGGGTCCACATTCGCCAAGAAGCTGCAAAGGAAACGGAGAGACGAGATCCACGCGGCACAGCGAAACTTGCGCCACAGCCGCAGAAGGCACTGGAAACAGGCAAGCGCCACCTCGAAGAAACACCGGACGCGCCTCGAGGGAGGGACCGATGCGGAGTAGCGTGGTATATCGACAGGCACCCACACAGACAGAGACACAAGCACACAGAGACACAAGCACACAGAGACACAAGCACACAGAGACACAAGCACACAGAGACACACAGAGACACACACACACAGACAGAGCAGAACAGAAACCGATCCGCGGAGAGTCTCGGGAAAAAGTTGTCGGAAAGTTTAAACGTCGTGACGTACTGAACCTGACGGCCATGGGCCTTCTCGGCGGCGTGGCCCTCCGCGGCAAGGGCGAGGTGGACAAACTCCGTTCCCAGGTAACTCCCACCAATGCCAATGGAGACGACGTTGACAAGCTTCTTGCCGGTGTGGCCTCGGATTTCGCCTGGGGACGGACACACAAATACAGGAAGAGACACGCAAATTCACGGAGAGACAAATACAGGGAGAGAATCCTGAATGGAGGCTGCAAAAAACGCGTTTTAGGGCACAAAACAGCGGCGCGCGACAAAAGACAGCGCGTTCCTGGCCACTGACTGGCCGATCGAGCGCCTTGCTGATTCCGGGAGAGAGACGGAAAGACACAAGTCTAGCAAAGAGAGAAGACCGTCTCCACACGGGCGGGCTTCGGTCCCCCTACGCAGCTCTGTCACCCTAAACACCCCCACGTGTTTTCCTCCCCTCTTCTGCCTGTGCCTTGGTTTCCTCACCCTCTCTGTCCACTAACGGGCACTCTGTGGACCTCTTCTGCAGTTTCCGTGCGTCTTTATCTTCTTCCGCCTACGCTACGTGTCCGGTATGCTGGAACCCAACTTGTTCCTTTTAACAATGAAGCTCCTCCAGTCCCCTCCCCTCTTATGTCTCTCCCGATCTTTGCCCGCCTGCTCTCTCCTCTTCCGCTTTCGCGTTTCTTTCACCTCCAGAGATTCGCCTTCACTCGCTCTCGGGAGACCTACCGCTGCGGACTTTCTCGGAAAAGACGTGAATGCGCCTCAACACGGCGTGCACTTCGTCCAAAACGTTTTTCCCATCGACGATGATCGGCTGGCTGCCTTCCGGCATGCGAAGAGCCACGTGAAGCACTGCGCGGTTCTCCGTCTCGTTGATCTTCTCGCCCGAGAACATGCGCTTCACCATAGCCGGCACCTGAAAAGGCAGAGTGCCAGGAAGACACGTGGGGCAGCCATGCACGGGAAAACAGGTACAGCTCCGTCTCTATGCGGGTTGGTATTCGCGGATACTACTGAACGCGCTGCTACGGTTCGATTGGGGACTTGGCAGCTGCGGTCAGATCTCCCAGAAGAAGGACCAGTCTGGAGGTAACCGCAGAGGAAACTTGAGAAGACACACGAGCATCCCCGTCTATCCAACGAGAGTGGAGCGACTTCCTTCCATCCCGAAAGAGTCTGGCTAGCCGCGCCTCACGCTCACATCGGTTCTACACATTTCAGTTCTTCCGGATGCTGCCTCCGAGACCAATGACCAGGTGTACGCTGACATCCCCTTTTCCTCCACTGCCTGCGCGTTCAAAAGGAAACCGGTGGGGTACGTAAGCCTCCCCGTGAACCTGGCCGTCCTTTTGTGTGGGCAGGACGCAGAGCTTTCTACACTGCGCATTTGCTGTCCACGGAAAGAAGCGTGACTTTTTACTGAAGCACGAACACCAGACTCACCTGTCGCTCATTGGCAAGGGCCACAAGCAGCTGGAGAGTTTCCGCAGTCATTTTCTGGCGACTGAAATCCAGATACACGCCCTCTGTTCGGCAACATTCAGACAGAAGACGCACAGACACACGCAACAAACATCAGAGCGACGCTTTTGTTGAGGGTGGGGGGGGGGGGGGTGGGGGGGAACCCCCGAAACAAGGGAACGAAATGGGGTTGAGTGCGGCAAGGACCCAAGGCAATTTTTTTGAAAGTCCCAGGCACCAAAAGCCAGGCGCAAGGGGAAAACCCCCCCGGCTTTGCGGGGGCAATCAGGAGGGCAGGGCCCCAGCCCGGCCCCGGGGGCTCTCTAGGAAAAAAAAGGAGCCCTGATTTCAAAAGCTACAGGGGGGATTGGCAACCCCTTGCCCGGGAAAAAAGCACGGGGAGACCCGCCCGCCCAAAAACAACAACCCGTCTCTCCTCGGGAAACCCCCAATCGCGGGATGCGGGGAGCGGAATTTTTCCCTGCGGGAAAAAAAACTCCCCGGCAGTCCATGCAACAAAAAAAGACCGGGAACCCAAGACCAAGGAGAGCCTCTTCTTGGAGTGAAACGAAAAACCCTGTCT